>NC_081249.1:115242760-115860453 GCF_030490865.1 Poecile atricapillus
TACCTTTGCAATTATCAGCTTGAAACTGCATGGAAATGGACATCCCTGTGAAATGTAAACAGCCAAGGGTGTTTAGATGGTTCAAAACCAAATGTTGTCAAACATGGAAAACTTCTTAAGTCTGGAAAGTGGAGAAAATTGACAGTAGGAAAATCCCAGAATGGCTTGGGTAGGAAGGGACCTTAAAGATCACCCAGCTCCAACCCCTGCCATGGGCAGGGATACTTTCCACCAGGTCAGGTTGTCCCAAGCCCCGTCCAGCCTGGCCTTGGACACTCACAGGGATCCAGGGCCAGCCACAGCTGCTCTGGGCACCCTGTGCCAGGGCCTGTCCACCCTCCCAGGGAACAATTCCTTCCCAATATCCCATCCATCCCTGCCCTCTGGCACTGGGAAGCCATTCCCTGTGTCCTGTCCCTCCACCCCACGTCCCTCTCCAGCTCTCCTGGAGCCCCTTGAGGCCCTGCAAGGGGCTCTGAGCTCTCCCTGGAGCCTTCTCCTCTCCAGGTGAGCACCCCCAGCTCTCCCAGCCTGGCTCCAGAGCAGAGGGGCTCCAGCCCTGGAGCAGCTCTGGGGCCTCCTCTGGACTCTCTGCAGCAGCTCCAGCTCCTTGTGCTGCTGGCCCCAGGGCTGGGACAGCTCTGCAGGTGGGCTCTCACCTCAGCTCAGGGGCAGAGTCCCCCCTCAGCCCAGGGCATGGAGGTTTCCAGTGCACATGTCCAGGGCATGCCCAGCTTTTCATCCCTCAGCACCCCCAAGTCCTTGTCCCCAGCTCAGCCACTCCCTGCCCAGCCTGGGCTTGTGGTTCACGCTGTATGAATTCCAGGAGAGCTCCCTCTCCCCCAGCAGGCACCGTGGCCATTAGCACACGATGACAAGCTGGGGTCATGTCGTGGAACACTCCAGCATGTGGAGTATCATGCATTTAGTTTGTATGCAATTAAGACCATTTCACTGTCTCATCAGGTTCCCTGTGATACCCAATTAAGTAATAACACAAGGAAAGTGCTCTTAATTAATGAGGAAAATGCTCTACAAGCTAGACACAGGTGTGTGTATCTCAAGTAGGGCCTGAAACAGTTGAACAGATCATTTAATCTTTATTAAAAAAGTCCCCACTCAAATTTGTATCTAATTACCTCAATAGCAGGAATCTTTCTGATTTCTTCCAAGGGGGTTAAATTTCTTTGCAATATTCAACAATCAAGTGGTTTATAAAAGACTCAAATTAAAACTGACACTTGGAGTGCAAGAGTGATCACAGTTTACACATCCTCATTCTGGGGATGGAACAAACGGGTTTAAACCATCTTTCTCCTTGCAATGTTTTTACAAAATCAATCTCCTCTACTGAATGAGCGCATTTGTGTTTATTCTTATACCAGCCCTGCAATTTGGGTTGAGCTAAATGAAAACCCATCCCCACTGTTAGATTAGTCAGGGCAACATCTTTTAAAGAAAAATGCTGGAAAAAGGCAGAATATCATCCTGAGTCTCATTCTTACATGCTTCAGCGAACGGAACAGCAAAATTTAACTGCAAATAAATGGCATTTCCATCAAGTGCAGCAGTTTTGTACCTCGGTTTCTTCAGCTAAGTAAAGTGGATGTGTGTCCTTCAATGCATTAAACACACAAGGCCCTTTTACAGAACTGTAAATAAAATAACTGTAAATAAAACTGTAGATAAAATAGTGTAGTCATTGGAGCTGGTATGGACAACTTTGACAACCTTTATCTCCCATGTCCCTTTGCTTGGTTCCAGTGACATTTCAACCTGCATCAGCTGGACTTATTCAAGCCACAGTTTTCTACCTTCGGTGCAAATCAAGTATGGAAACAACATCCTAAATTCGGACTTCAGGAGCAGGAATTGCAAGGAACATTATTTGCAGGGAGTGAGGCACATGAAAATCTGGCCTTGCCCTTCTTCCCAGATCCTCAGGCACAGTCACCTTCCCTCTCTTCAGCTCTTTTCCCCCCGGCTAGGAGAAGAAACCAGCTTTCTAGAAACTCAAATCTTACAGCACAATAAAAGTCTTTGATTCTTAAAAAACATTGTAAAAAAATTTCAAAGTAGCTATCCAGGCTCCAGCAGCCTGTCCAAAATCTTCAACAGTAGATCCCTGTGGGGAAAGGTTGACAAAGAGGACAGAGCTGTCAACCTGTACTTTCATAACCTCCCACCCTAGTTTTTCATCACAAGGTTCTTCCCTAAGCTCTGCATTTTTTACTTCAGCTGCTCATTTTCAGCTCTTGAAAGTTTCGGTACAAAGAAGGCACGGAGACGATTTTTTCTCTTTGATCAATCACGTCCCACTGTTCAGAAAACAGCCTCCAAACCATTAATCTTGCTTATGTTACCCAAACGCTTGCTAGGATCTCATCTTTCCTATAATTTATTTAGCACCGAGTCCCTTGACAATACATCTGAGGTATTCTTAGATCACTTCAAACATCAGTCAGGCCAGGAGTTCTGATGGCGAGGCAGAACTGGCAGGGATGAGTTTTAGATGCAGACAAAGACTGATCACTGCACGTGGCACTTCTTCTGGAAATGCCATGAGCAGTGTCCACCTGTCCCTCGCTGAAGTCTGGCTTCAAGGAGCACCAGGGATCACCTGGAGACATCCAGATACCACAACACACCACCTGGAGCCACAGGATTCCAACAGAGCTGTGCCTTGCTGCTCACAGGATTCTTGCTATATCGCTTCACCTAGTGCTGACACGCACTTGAAACTCCATTTTTACGCAGTTGTCTAGGTTATTTTCCCAGGACACAGTTGCCAGAGGTGAACATTTGGGATGGGATCAATTTGGGGAGAAAGGAAGTTTATATATGGTTTGCATACAGCAATTATAGAGGTGGTGCACTGCATAAATCCCTCCCTTAATTGCTCCTGTGTGGAGACCCACAGACAGCACCCACCACATCATCACACTCCCAACCCAGGTATTCTACAGCTTTGAGAGATTCTCTCATATAATGAGGAAGCTGGGGAGAAGAGGAGGCTCAGGGGGGACCTTCTGGTTCTGCACAACTCCCTGACAGGAGAGTGGAGCCAGGTGGGGTCAGGCTCTGCTCCCAGGGAACAAGGACAAGAGGAAACAGCCCCACATTGAGCCAGAAGAGGTTTGGATTGGATATTGTGAAAATTCCTTCCTGGAAAGGGTTGTCCAGCCCTGGCACAGCTGTCCAGGGCAGTGGTGAGTCCCCATCCCTGGAGTGATTTCAAAGCTGTGTGGATGGGGCACCTGGGGACGTGGGTCAGTGGTGGCATTGGCAGTGGTGAGGAACGGTTGGACTCTGTGGTCTTGGAGGGCTTTTCCAACCTTAACAATTCTGTGATTCTACATAGGGGAATACATTTATTACATAGACAGAAATATTTTTAACCTTCACTATCAGCAATCCAATTCCATTCCTGTATTCACCACGTGATCCCCAGCATTTTCAGGCTTGTCTCCAGCTCCAGTTAATTTGAGCTGTATCCCAAACCCACCCTTCCCATTGTGCCATCCTCTACAGATATTTTTAAGTGGAATGAGGTGGTAATTTGAATGTGAAGGTTGGCCCATTAACTGAAAACTCTGGTTTCAATCAGCAAACTCCATCACCCCCTCACACAATCCCTGTGCCATGGCCAGGGCCTGGTGCCTTCCTGCAATTCTTTCTGCCTGGGAAAAAAATACTCTTCATAGTTTCACCTATTTAAATGTCACCCAAAACCAACCTAATCCTCAACAAGAACATGCCCTGTTCATTGGTCTCTATAGTTTTAAAGGAAAAATGATCAATTTTAGAGATGAGAAGTGCTCTCTTCCTTGGATCATTCATCCCAAAAGGCAGTTCACCTCTAAAGGGTTCTCCCTTTAAAAACCAACTTCCTTGGATGCATGGGAGGGCACTCAGTGCCTGGAATTTTCTCTGGGATGCTCCTGCAGTCAGACTCTCCCTCTGATAAGCCAACCAGACTTAGCTCTGTGCTTCTGTGTGTGTTTTTTCTCGTCCTCAGACTATTTTTGCATTTCTTCCGTTCCCCTACAATTTATCCAAGAGCTATTTCAGGATGTTGAAATGGAAATCATACACAGGAAAGTCACAAGCACCAAATACAGAAATGAAATCTGTTCTCTTTTAAATATTTTCTTGCTCATGCACCTAAAGGAAAAAAAAAAAAAAAACAAACATAAAAAAAATAATTTTAAATAGCCTTTTTTGCTACAGCATCACAGCATCCACCTGCTCTGTAATCCATTTGAGCACCACTGCTCATAACACAACTCTCTCAGAGCCCCTTTAGGCACTGGAAGGTGCTCTAAGATCTCTCTGGAGCCTTCTCCTCTCCAGGCTCCCAAAATCCTGTTGCATCCACTGCTGGATCATTGAAATCTTTCTAAAACCCATCCATTTGACCACAATAACCCATTTTTATTATGATTAATATAATATTTATTTGCTAACATCCTGCCAATTTTCTCCATCAGAGTATCACTCAGTACTAAAATGCCTCCCAGGTCACAATTTAAACAAGAGCTTCCCTGGATCCATCCCAAGGGTTTCAGCAGGGCACGAGGTCTGCAGGAAGGCAGGACCAGGGTGAGTTCTCAGGGCTGCTGCTCTGCTTTGAGCTACTTAATTGAAAACAGTAATTTAAGCACAGGCAACTCAATTTAATTTCCTAGTGATGACAAAAACTGGCAACCTATTTAGGCATTATTAACTTAAAAGTAAGTTGATATTAACTAGACTGTAAATAGAAAGCAGATCTGCTCTAACAGGACTGAGTTCAAGACTCTGAGCACCCCTTTATTCAGTGGGGTTTGGCTGTCTCTGGGTGTTCTTAGATTTTTAAGAGATGTTTATTGTAGACAAGGCAGAATCCTGAACGGGTAAATCGAAATCAATAACCTTTGAAAAATGGATTTTCACAGCTTTCCTGATCTATGGATCTAAAGAGACACAAGTTTTGAGGAACTAAATAACCCAAAGTGAAAATCCACATAAGAACACAACGATGGCTTTAAACTCTAATGATGGCTTCTCACCCATTCTGTAAAGACTGTATTCAGAAATAAATCTTAGATAATCTGGGATGATGGACATGAAACAAAATCTTTTAATTTTCCACCTTATTTTAGCATGTGAGAACAAAATTGTGAGAGCTTGCTAATAATGTGTATTATGGACACACTGCCAAGCAGGAATAAATTATCCCTGTGTAGAAGAATCCCTTTAAGATGAAACACTGAAGGAACAGCAATTTCAATGGATCAGCTCGATTTTCAAGGCATTTTGGGAAACAAAACTGGCTTTAAAAATAATGTACCTACACACTTTTTTCTTCTGAAATTAGAGTGGCACAGTTATCTTGAAAAAACTATTTTTAAAGACTTCCAGCTCTCTAACTTCCCTGAGTTATCTGATAACGCTCTGGCTTCACTTCCCAGTGTTAATTGGGTTTGTTCCTGCGCTCCTGTGTGCTGCCTACAAATACAAAAATTAACTAAATCAGGCAGAAACCATCAGGGTTAATTATAATCAGTACCAAAATCTCGAGTGCTATTTGTGGCAGCGGTGGATTTTTATCCGCTCTCTGAGTATGAGCCACTCTGTAAAACAAACACAGAAGGGAACTCAGGAACGGTGTCCCTATGGATTCAGGTGCTTTTTAGGAAGGTTTAAAACAGAGTCTCTGAATCCTCTGTGCAGAGTCTCTGTTTGCCCAATTTTTGTGGTTTCTTACTGTATCCAGCTACTTGAATGTAAAATGCCTAGGGGTTTTATAACCTCTCATGCTGCTGATCCTTCCTACTGTTACCACTCTGGCAGGAAACACGACTCCCAGAAAACTGCTCCAATTAAAACAGATTTCCGCTCTCTGTACCAGGAATAGACTCTGGATACTCCCCAGTAACTTTAAAATGGATACTCCCATTAAATTATTTCAATATAAAAAGATTTGCAGGCAGCACTGATATCCAGCTAAGCATCTTCATGAGAACACATCTCAAGCAAATTTAATATCTGGGGTTTTTTCAACTCCCTCTTCACTTAGTGGCAATATCCCTAAAAGTACAACAGCTCCTGGTGTCTACCTTGAGGCAGGAAAAGAAACACTGCCCTGTTTTCTCCTCCCTCAGGCCAGCCCATGTTCCTGGAACCCTGCCGCTATCTCCAGAGGGCAGGCAGAAACCAAAAGTTAAAAAATAAAAGATTGTTTTACCCAATGTTCTTCCCACTATATTTGGGTAAATATAAACACCCACAGAAAGCAAGAAATATAAAAAATATTGAAAAAATATCATAAAAAGGTAAAAATCATAGGAAGGTCAGGTGAAACCTAGCCCTAACCTAAACTGAAGACACAACTTCCTGCAGGAAGAAAACTCCATGATCCATAAGCCCCATGGCTTATCCTGATAGCCAGCAAATCCTAATAACACCAAGAAAAAGATATTCCAGAATCAATGCCCTCCCTGCCCCGGGAGAAAACTCTGCTGAGGTCCTTTCAGATTTAAAAACAAGATTGTAAACGAAGTAAAGCCCAGCTAATCCTGACTGCCAGCACAGTCCTGGGGAGGGAAGATTCAGATCAAGATTTTCACAGATCAAAGGCAGCAGGCTGAAGTGCAAACCTGAAGGAGGGTGACACCAGAGCAGTGTCCACAGCCCTGATGTCACAGCACGGACATTTCCATGTGGAAGGAATCAATTGGCTCAGATACCTGCCTAAGACTTTAAATAAAGGGCACAATAAAGGAACCCAGCCACACAGAGTCCACAATTCCTTCATGCAGCAAAGATGGGGGGAAGCTGTCACTGGAGCATCTTCCAGGGTTTCATTTATCTGTCTCAGCAAGTACAGACATTACCAACCCTTTTTGCCCCATTCCAAATGGGAAACCGAAGCACTGCTTATGCAGTTTGGGAACTGGAGGGAAATCTGGGGCATGGAAAGAAGCAGATGCCAGCCTCCCACCACAGGATCACGAGAGCATCGTTCATCCCCTAGCAAATTACGAGCCACAACACAAGAGGTTGGAGAATTGGGCTCTCTGGCAGGGGCATCTCATCTGAATGAAGAAGTTCACCGCGAGGCTGAAAATTCATCCCAAAAAAGTCTCCACTGAAAACAATTCTGTTACATGGAATTTGATTAAAGCCAGCAACACCGGCCTCAAACAGAGGAATAAAAGATTCCCAGGGGCTGAACACAAACATGGAATGTCAGGCTTTGTGTGAGGAGAAGGGGAAAAGACACAAACTTGTAGGAAACAGGAGAGGACACACACAGTCAAGTGCCAGGAACATAAGTGAAGAGCATCAGGAAAGCAGGAGAAAGTCAAGGACATCCAGGGAAACACCCCTGGTGAAAGTCACACTAAACTCTACGTGTGTATTTAGTGCTGGCACAAAAAAAAACACCTCAGATTATGGAGAAAAATTGTTTCCTGCTGCTTTCTCCAGCCTGTGTTCAGAAAAACCAGCCTCTGTAAACATGCTTCGTGGATCAGCACGATGGCCTCCAAGAAAGAGCTGGCTGCCACGGATTTCCTCTTCCCATGGACGAGCACCAGTATTGGCTGATCACTGCGGCCGCAAGAAGGAACCGCGCCTGCCGGGAGCAGCAACGGCGGCAGCTGGAACCGAGCAGGTGAGGAAAGATCTCAGGGATCCTGGAAAAGAACTCCAAGGGAAAGTCTAAGTCAAGGTTTGGCAATCTTCACAGGGTGCCATGCCAGGCTTTTCCTTCCCACTGGCTCAAGGGTGCCAAGAGAAGCTGAGGAGGAGCTGGTAGGAGCTGCCTCCCAAACCAACAGGAATCTGCTTCCAAGCAGGACAGCGGCTTTTGCCGAGCCTGGAGCTCAGAGAGAGGCAAACCAGTGCCTCAAAATGCCAATGCTGTTTGCTCCACACTGCATCCACAGGCTCCTTGCACATCCACAGGCTGTCGGTCCCTGAGCTAAAAGATGCATAAAAGGTACCAGATACCCCCAAAAAATCATGGAACTGAACAAGGCCGCACGACTGATGAGAGAATATTTGGATTTGAGTGATGGAGCAATACTGGAGGGAAGGGAGAGATCAGGAATTGCAGAGCCAGCATCTTTCCAATTAATAAGACACCTTCCCAGATGAAACTGCTGATGCATCCAGGAAAGGCACAAGCTGAACACAGGACAAGGACACTTAGAAGGGGAGATGAGGCTCAAAGTCAGAGAAGAGTGTTCATAAAAAAAAAAAAAAAAAAGAAAAAAAGAATTTTCTGTTGCTATATATGGATGCAGGGAGTCTGGATAATAAGCAGGAACAAATGAAATCCTGGCCAGCAGTAAGAAAAAAATGAGCACGTGACTGGACTTGAAAATCATTAGTCCCATGGTGTTCAGATACGAAAAGAAGAGATGGCTGCAACATAACCCTAAAAAAAAGGTGGGAAGGCTCACCTCTCTGACAGTTATCAACACTGCAGGCAAACTGAATTTCCAGGGCAAAAAGTTGGTGTGTTTTAATGGGTGAAGCCAGAAGGAGGCTCTAGGAAGCACCAAGACAGGTGAGTCCATACTGGGAAAGAAACCCATGTGGGGTTAAGAGAGGAGACAGGAGGGATTCTGAAACTCTCACACACAAGAGTAATTACAAGAGATTAGCTTCTCAAAATCACAGGTGACAATTTGTAACACCAAGTAACTGATTTGGGCCTCGTTACAAGCAATAAAGCTGCAGAAATCACTGGACTGGAAGCCTTGGTAGTGCAGAAAAAGAGCAGACTCATATTTAAATATATCTAAGTTTAGTAAGTCAATCAAGACTGCAAAATGTCTTGATTTCAGTAATTGATTTTAACCTGTATGATATTTGTGCTTTTTAGTTATCATCTTAACGAAATATCAACATAATCACAGGCTCATAGAATCATTTGGGTTGGGAAAGACCTTTAAGGTATTGAGTTCAACTGTAATGAAAATTGGCATCACTTGATTTTCCACAAATACAACGCAGCAGAGGAAGAATTAAGGAATTTGCATATAGATGATCCACTCACCAAGTTTCAAAGTGCTTTTGGGATCAAAAAGGAAACAGCTCCAGGGTGAAGTTTGAAAAAGCTTCTGGGGCAAATCAGAGATTGAACTCCCCTCACAATCAATGGGAAGACACCAGAAAGATTGTTTAACAATTTGTACAAAAGCAATTGCAGGATACAGCCAAAATGAAACAACAGGGATGAGTCAAGAGCAAACTGTGTCAAACCAAAACAGCCTGGTGAAACCCAATAAAGGCAAGTGCAAGAGCAGTGTACGTTGTGCAGGTGGAGAAGTCCCAGCTGGGCTGATGGACAGGAGAAAACAACCCCGAGGGGATATTGGATCACAAGTAAAATGTCAACAATACAATGGAATTGCAAAAAAAATAAAAAAAGCGCTTCAGATTGTTTGAAGAGTGCCACGTGGAAACCAGCATTATTTCATTTTATACAATGCTGACAAGGCCACGCAGTGCCAAGTCTGAGGAGAGAGAGGAGTAAACACACCAGAGTACAGAGGAAAGCTGAGGAAATAATAAAGAGATTTGGATACAAAATGATCCATAAGAAGACATTAAAGGACCTTGCCAGCCCAGGAAAACAAACTGGAGGAGGATGTAACATGCTCCCCTCAGTGACAGCAGAAACAAGGGGATGGCAGATTCACAACAGCAAAGCAAAGCATCTTCATTTCTCAGAGATCACAAAATCCCAGGATGCCCTGAACTGGAAGGGACCTTAAAGATCATTGAATTCCATCCAGTGCCATGGGCAGGGACACCTTCCACTATCCCAGGTTGCTCCAAGCCCCATCCAACCTGGCCTGGAAAAATTCCAGGGATCCAGGGGCAGCCACAGCTGCTCTGGGCACCCTGTGCCAGGGCCTGCCCACCCCTGCAGCCAAGAATTGCTTCCTAAAAGACCTAAGATATTGGAAAAGCTTTTAACCAAATTGCTTAAGCGCTCAGTGCCAGCTTCCTGAGCAGGCTGGCACCTCTGAGACTGGAAGATTTTAAGGAAAAATTAGAAATACATTCGTTAAGGATGCTCTTGGGATACTTTAGCTTGCCTCGAGGAGGTGAATGGACTGGAAAGTCTCCCAAGGCCTCTACCAGCTCTACATTCCAGTATGGAATGATGCCCCAGAAGCCCTGGATGTTTAACCACCGAGTCCTCCACGAGTCCTCCACTATTTGAGAGACCCCAAGGGCTCATTTGCAATATTTTTGAGAATGAAGAAGAAAATTTGGAAGACAAACATTTCTGACGCAGCTACATCAGGAAAGAGCAAAATGACTCAAGTAAACACCAATCCATTTGCCAGACATGAGCTCTGGACAAAGTAAGGGAAAACTGAATCAGACTCGATCAGGACTTAAAAAGAACAGGAGCAAAATTAGTGACAGTCAAGTCAATGTTATGGAAAATAGGCCTTGTCAAGCAAGGCTGACTTCATCCTCCGAGGAGATGCATGGTGATAAAGGTAAGTGCTGCAATGTAACAGGCAATCTTTTGAGGATGACATCCCAATTAAAAAATTACCACTCTATGTGTCAACAAAGCAGCCGAGCAGATTCAGAGTTGGCCAACACACAGATGACTAAAAGCAGCCACCCATGGAAAATCACCAGCAAAGTGAGCTGCAGTGGGGTTCTGCTGGGCTTCATCCAGAGCCCAGAACCATTCCAGAGGTCTGCTGCAGACCTGGAATCTAGGGAACAAACTGGGAAAGCCAGAGCCCCTCGAACGGAACCTGCCCAGCACTTCCCAGGCAATGCCCTGAGTTTGACTGGTCCACAACCAAAGACCATTTGGTTGTGGAATTAACAGTTCCCTCCAAAGGGAAAAGTTGTTGAGAATCACAGGACCTCTGCATTTAGACAATAATTGGCTTTTGGAAGTAATAGTTAGACACTAATTTAAATTAAACACCTTGGACACTTGCAGGGATGAGGCAGCCACCACCTCCCTGGGAAATCAGCTGTGCCACTGTTTTACCACCCATCCTGTAAAAACTTGTTCCTTCTCTCCTTGCCCAGTTCTGCCACACTTGGTGGAGATGTCCCACACCTCCTGGAATCACCCAGGAACCCACCCTGTCCCTGGCACCTGCTCCAGCAGCAGCACAGCTTCCCTGGAAAGCAAAACCACGTGGGCAAGATGCTCCTGGGCTGTTCCGCCGTGTTTGCTTTTCCAAGGGCTCAAATTTAAAGATTGTAAAACAATTCTTATACAAAGAAGTATTTTCCTGTGCTCCCAAATCCATATTAAAAAACTCAGCTATCCAAGAAAGTTCAAGAGCTGGATTTGGATGCTACAGTAAAGAAAAAGAACCCAGGCCTCCAGTTTATGGCACTGCATTTTAAGGCTTGAAAGCTTCTGTTGTGAACCTAAGTCAAGTCAAGAGCAAACTGGAAAATATGTGGAATGCCATCATTTTGTAAAAGCCATTAAAAGTCTCATTAGGTGACACCATACACAGAAAACTGAAGAAAATTATTTGCAGAATAAACTACTGCAGAATCAAATGTTTATACAGGGACCTATTCCAAAGTAATTGCATTTTAAATGCTCACGAGCTTCATACAGAATAATTTTCAGCAGGGAAAAGCCCTTAGAACTTGCCTGCCCATACAGGCATGACAATTATCCAGGGTAAAAATGTCATCAGGAACTGCAATGAATGACCTTACTTTGTCCATCAAACTGGCAGGAGAAGGTAGAATCAGGGAATTGTTAAGAGTGAAAAAGAGCTCAAGGATCGTGGAGTCCCCCAGCACTGCCAAGGCCACCACCACCCATGTCCCCAAGTGCCACATTGACGTGGCTTTTCACTCTGTCCCTGGATGGGGGCTGCACCCCTGCCCTGGGCAGCCCATGGGACTGTGGGGACTCCTAGGACCTTGTTTAAAATAACCACAAAAATCCCCCTGCCCATTAAAAAGCGAGTTATTACTGCCTGTAAATGCGAGTATAAAGAACTGAATGGAAAAGGGGGAAAAAGAAGACGGTGCTCAAAACTTCTCCCCAGTCCTCAGGATGCATTTCCAGACTCAGAATGGTAAAACCCACTCGTTACCAAGTTTAGGGAGCTGGTATCTAACAGCAGAGAAAGCAGAAGCCCAAGCACTGGGCTTTAATTTGTGGCAGATAAAGAGCCTGATGCCATAAAAGAGCCAAATCTTTTTTATTAAGTTCTACAGCAAATTAGAAGGAAAAACTCTGTGGACCCCAAGATGTTATGGTCTATTTTAACTTTTGCTGCAGTCTGCAATCTTCATCCATTTTATCAAAGAATTAGACATGCCTAGCAGGCACGATGGCATCTATTTTATTTTTTTTTTTGCCAGTTTAGTACTTTTCCTCTCATAAAATACTCTAAGCTTGTCTCCAATAATCCTCCCAAATCTCTAACCCTTGCTGAGACAAGGAAGGCAGAAACGACCAGCCTACAAATACACTTCAGCTTTAATCTTCCTATTGAGAAAATTCTTGTACTAAGGCCACGAAAAACCCCAGTTTTCTGCTCTGACTTTTCATTTTTCCACTCTCCAGTCTTCCACATGACTGTTTCAGCCAAGGAGAGGAAGGAGAGGCAGGGTAAAGCACAAGCAAACACAAACCAGAGGAGGGGAATGTGGTTTTTTTCAGCTTTTATAAATCCTATGACGATAATCTCCTAAATGGTTTGCTGGGGAGCGTCAGCAGGCCCACATTTTTCCCTCCCAGAAAGCACACTCACTTGAAATTCCTGTGCAGTGCTCAGGATTTTCAGCACATCCATAGTAAACAAAACCCAGAGGAGCTCTGGAAAAATTATCCAAGTCCCACTCACACTCTAAAAAATCTGTGCATCTCTGTCATCATCAACAGAAGCTCATTCCCTACGTGGTTCTTAGAGAGCTCCCACAAAATTCAGATCTGCAAGTGCTGGATATACCTTAAAAGCTGGCTCTTCACTGCCTGGGATCTTAGTTCCAGGTCTGGGATTCCTGCTTCAGACGCCCATGCCACACCTGCCCCTCAGCAAAACAAAATCCTGGAAATTCCCAACTGCTGCTTCCCATTCAAGCTAACAAATAAATAAACATAAAATCCCACCTCAAGATTATCCACCCAACAAAGAACTGATAAATCAGAGCACGAAACAAAGATCACAGACGTGCTTTTATACTGATTTCATTCTCTCTCTCTGCCCAGGAGGGCAGGTAGGAAGTGCAATCACATCCTTACTTTCTCCAAAAATAAGGTTTACACAAATTTTACTGGGAAAACATTCCCCTCTGTGAAGATGGAAAAGCCCAGGCATAGGTGCCCAGAGAAGCTGTGGCTGCCCCTGGATCCCTGGCAGTGCTCAAGGCCAGGTTGGACGGGGCTTGGAGCAGCCTGTGATGGTGAGAGGTGTCCCTGCTATGGCAGGGGTGGCACTGGATGAGCTTTAAGGTCATTCCCAACCCAAATCCTTCTGGGATTCCATGAATTTGCATAAATAAACACAGCCCTGCCACTGACATTCTTCCCTCATATTCAGGGATATAAATGTTTTTGATACAAAAATAGGAACAAAGTGATTCAGTTGACTGGAAGGAACAAGGTGACACAATTGAAACAGCTCTGGAGAATTGTCCAACTGGTATTTGAGTCACATGCAAATAATCATTTCAGAAAATGCATTTATATTTAAATGCTGACTGATTAAGAATCAGTTTTTTTTTTTTAATTCAGAGACTTAAAAGACCATCAACAGGTAAAAAACCAGACCGATGGATTTTATTTCTTGTCACTAAAACACAAATCTTCATCTGTTCACTGGAGGGATGCACGGCACGAGAATCCAGCAGCATCCAAAGGGACCAAGGGACTGGAATTTGGCAATGACAGGAGCCATTTCCTACTCGCTCATTTTGGATGGAACACTCCTATGGACTGAACAGGAGAACTTAGGGGTTTTAAGCAGCAAAACTGATGAGGAAGATGAGGGCACAGGCACGTCAGCGAGCACGAGGGAGCTAATTTGGGACAGAAGCAGGGAGAGGAATGGCCCGGCACACGGAGAGACTTGAGGAATTGCAGAGGAAACAGAAAGTACACGGAGCACTTGTGCTGCGGAAAGGGAAACCGGGGGCCTCTGCAGATACCATCAGGCCCCAAAGGCAGGGCTGGAAGACAAATGGAGATCATAATCCGCACCGAAGGGAAGAGCGAGCTTGCGCAGGAAGATATAAAAGTTGCGTTTCCCTTTTGACAGCCTCGACAACTGCTTTCCAGAGAGCCGGGAAGCCGCTCCGAGTTGCTGGCTGGAAACAAGCAGGGTTTGAGGAGAAAGGTCTGAACCACCTCTGCCCCAGCAATGGCAGCAGAACACCTGGATTGAGAGCCAGCTGGAATTCTGTTCCCACCACCGCTCTCCCAGCGGTGACATCCCAGCGGCGAATGTCCCACTTCCCTGGAAGGGGGAGCGCTGCCAATCCCACGCCTTGGAGAACTTCCCAAAAGCAGGCACTTCCCTGGATTCCACACACACCTCCCTGCCTGAAGCGGCTGCGTTTGCACCTCCGTGTCCAAGCTGGGCTCTGCCAGGCAGATCGGATAATTCAATCTAGCCCCAATTCAATTATCATTTTAATTACGCTTTCAGCGCAGGTACTGAAGGCCTTTCACAGAACTGCTGCTCCACAGCATTCTCACTCTGCTAAGAAATGTTTCCAGCAGCAGCTCTCTGCCCTGTTCTTCCCCGGTATCCCTGCGGTGGGTTACGGACCTTGGGGAGCAGGAAAACTTTAATGCAGGTTTTAAAAGCCCCGGGTAGTTCACCTACTGCAATGCAGGCTCACCGTGGAGTTTGACAGATGAGTATCAACCCAGATCAGAAAGCATCTCCACGAACGCTGTCCCTAAATTACTGCATCCCCGTTATTCCATGCACATTTTTTTTGCAATTTAGGTTTCTCACTCCAAGGAATATTTTCTGAACAAACTCCAAACATATTTTGCTTCCAGCACCTTTGTTCCAGAGGATACATATCTACCTGTCCAAAAAAGTGTGTCTTCACTGACAGCCAGGAATTTTAATCGGCTGAAGAATATACCCCAAACCCCCCAGATCTGGACAGTAATATCTGTAACACATATCCCACCTTCCCTAAAATAAAGCACGGGATTTGGGAGAGAAAGCTTCCTTCTAAAAACGTCAACATTTGCTTTGGTAAATAAAAAGTTGGGATGCATAACGAGGTAAGTTGGTATTTGCAACTTACAGAACAAAAGTTAATCAGATTTAATATAAATTTAATGCAAAATACACAATGCTGGCTGATATCAGTCCTTTTAATAACTGCGTGTGTATAACAAGAATAAATACACAGATGGGTTGTTGTTTGGGTTTGTTTTTTTTTAAATAGAGTCAACCATAAGGGTCAAGAGAATCCATGAAACAGTTAAAACTCAGAATCAGAAAGGACTGAAAAAAAAAAGAAAATAAGCATTTGGCCTCTTCATACTAATTTCCTTTTTCTTTACATTGCTCAACATCGCTCCTCAATTTGAGTTCTAATCAACAACCACTTCACAGCTCACATTTTATGAAATAATGCAGTTGATGCAATCAAGTCCAGCAAAATGTTTCCCTAAAGATGTTTCCATCATCCACATTCCTTTAAAAACACACACACACACACACAAAAAAAAGGCTCTGACTTCCTCCATCACTATTTAACAGCAAAAACACTGCACTGCATCTTAAATCATATTTTGATTAAAACAGAAATAGAATCTTTCTGGGGTTTCTTTCTGCTTAGCACAACATGTCTTTGTCCAGGAGAGGGGGAAAAAATACCCTCAACCTGCTCATTTTTCTGCACTTGACAATAATGAGCACCAAATAAATAAAATTCAACCCAGGGAAATACAAACCATAACCCAAAAGCTCATCACGATGTGCAGCGGGGGGGAAAAATACCCCCCAAACCCAACCCGATAGAAAATTTCTTTCTGCTAATGAATATTTATTTCATTTCCATACTTCCAGGCTCCTCTGCTTTCTATAAAGGACTGAAACCAAGCTCCTTTTTGGCATTATTCACCCACAATATAGCGATGGACTTCACTGCCCTGAACACCACAATGCCAACAACAGAGCATGCAAGCAATCATTACCAAAAAGAAATTAAAAAAAAAAAAAAAAAAACAGGAGGTGATGGGGTGGAAAATAATCCACATTTTCATAAAAACGACCGGAATACGCATTTTATCCAGGCAGAAAAATCTTAACGCCGCCTTGCATTTGCCAACCTGGATGTCCCTGCTTTCATTCCTGTGGATGCTGCGCGCCGACATCCCCCCGCTCAGCAAACCCTTTAACCATTTTCTATCCATTTAAAAAGCATTTCTTCCCCCAGGAGGGCTGCGGGACAGGGCTGAGGGCTCGGCTCGGCCCTTGCCGTCGCACGGAGTTGCCGGCGGGCTCGTCAATATTCCCGGCATCTCTCCCGCCGGCCCCACGTGCCCCTCGGGATATTCTGGGGGGGTTCGCCCATCCCTGGGGGGCACCCCCAGCCCGGGCATCCCGGCCCCTCTTCCCGGGGACGAGCGTGAGCCTGGCCTGGGGGAACAGCCCCTGGAAGGGCAACAGGCTCTGATGGGGGGGACACACACAGCCCCTGGGAACTGGGGACGGCGGGCTTGGGGGGCAACAGGCTGGGGGGGACAGCCCGGTGCGGGGACGACAGGCTGCTCTGGGGGGGACACAGCCAGGGAGGGGGGCACACAACACGGGGAGCAGAGCCCCGGCTCTGCAGGCTCCCAGGGGACACGGGGACCGGAGCGCCGGGGGGGACACGGGCTCCGCTCTGCGCTCCCCCCGCCCCGGGGCTGGGGGGATGCTCCCCCCTCCGCCCCCTCCCTGTGCGCTCCGGGGCTCGGGGGCTGCCCCCGGCCGCCCCCCTCCATCACAGCGGTGCCCCCGCGCCGCCACCCCTTTCCCGCCGCTGTCACCCGGGGGTGTCCCCCCTTCCCCTCCCCTGCCCTTACCTGCGGCTGCTCGGGCGGCGGCGGCCCCTGTGCCGGTACAGCAGCTCTCCCTCTCCCTCTCCTCCTCCTCTTCCCGCTGCTCCCGCAGCCGCCAGCCGGGAATGGGGGGGGGTAGGGGGGGCAGTACCACCAGCGGGACCGTTACAGCCGCCGCCGCCGCGGGGACTACAGCTCCCGGCATGCCCCGCGCGCAGCCGCCGCGGCCCGTCGCTGGCCGCCTCTCGCGAAGGATCAGGGGTAGTGTAGTCCGCGCGGCAGGCGGGGGAAGGACACAAGGCGACAGGCCCCGGACTGCCGCGGGGCATGCTGGGAGGTGTAGTACGGCGGGGAGGTAGAGCCGTCGGGCATGGCGGGAGTTGTAGTTTAGCGATGCATGACGGGAGTTGTAGTCCGAGAAGGCCGATGGGAGGCGGAAGGCCGCTACGGGAATCCCACCGGGATATTTCAGGTGGGGCTCCACGGCCATCCGGGATCTGGTCCCGGCTCCGGAGACCCCTCCCGGGTCGGCTGGCGAGCGCAGGCCCGCGGGCCGGCGGCGGGAGGGGAGCGGGGAGCCGCGGGGCCCGGCCGTGCCTGCCGCTGCCCATGGGGCTCTGCCCCGTCCTTCCCCTCGCGCCCAAAGCAGCCCCTCACCCCGGCTAGGGCAGGAAAGGAGTGTTTGGGGAAGAGATGGAGAATTCCTGTGGGTCTTCACTCAGGGACTGACACGAGCAGGGCACTCCCCCCAGCCCAGACCCTTCACAACACTGGCTGCTGTTCCGTGTGTTTTGCTGCTTTATTTTCGGCGGAGATTCACGCTGTAAATTGTGTTTCCTGAGCCATGGATGTGGAACGCCTCCCTTGGGAATCGGGGTATAGGGATGGGGTAACAAGATGTGTTAAAAATAACAACACGACACTGCCTTTTGTATTTCTGTATTAGCCTTCACATGTTGTTATTGACCAGAAGGATTTGGATCTGGTACAATTTGTGACTCCTTTTAGCTGCTCATTAGTGTAACACTGTCTATTAGCTTTGCACCCTATAGCTCACAGAAATAGTCGTGTGATGAATGTATTATAGCCATGTATGTACCGTACATATAGAAACAGCTTATACAAACAGTGGTGTGATAAATGCATTGTATTGCCAGCCATAGCAAAACACCAAATGTTAAAATGCTTCTATGTAACTAAGGGAGAGGTGTGAAGCAATTAGGTTGTTTTTCCCCGCATCTGCTGACTGACCTCTCCAAGTGATAACAGTGACACAAACCAGAGTTGGAGAAGAACTTGTTAACTCCTCGTTTTCAGGGAAGTGCGAACCAACAGGATGAAGGAATAAAATATATTGACCTGATCTACAGGATGTCATGCAGATAAGTCAGCATGTAAGGCCAAACAAAAGAGCTTCTGCAACATCCAAAACTCCCAAGAATGTTTGAATAATGTATGAAACACATAAATATGTATAGACCTCGGTAATGTAACAGTATATAGATAACACTGTCTTGATCTACCGGTGTGTTCTTTGGCTGATGGAACATTGTCCCTTTTTATCCTCTTATTAAACTTTTAGAAATTCTAAAGAGAATTTTTAAATTTGTGAGCTCTGCTTTTCACAAAGGGACAAACAGTGAAAAACCCACCCTGGGATGGGTGTGGAGGGGGTGAAAAACACGCCAAAAGGGAACATTTCTCCTCGTGTGTTTCTCCTGCAGGATTCCAGCGGCACGGATGGAACACGCCCAGCTACAGGAAAAGGAGGGATCTGAGGAGGATTTAACCAGGTGCCGACCTGTCCCGAGAGTGGGGATGACAGGAACACCAAATGCTGGCCGTGTCACCTGCAGCTGTCCCCAGGTTCAGCTCTGAACCCTCAGAGCTTCTGTCTCCACAGCACCATGAAATCTGGGGAGACCTCCTGTGGAAGACATGGATTTCCTGAGACGTGGGAAGAGTTTCGAAATTTCTTTGTTTCCTACCCAAAACCCAAGGCTGTGGCTGGGGTGGGGAAGGTCCCCACCAGGCACGAGCCACTGCAGGCAGAGCTGGAGGAAAAACAAACCAGGAGGCACCGAAGTTCATAGATTTTATTAATCAGCGCCCAATTGCTATGGAAAAAGGGGGGTAAATCCAGGATCTGGCTCTTCTGAGCGAGGGACAGAGTGTATTCCCACATGGCATCCTCTCCTTTTGCTGGCTGGAAATAATTCCTGGCTCTCTGGGTCATCATTTCCACCCAGCATGCCCCAAATTTCTCCTATTTCACATTAAAAGAAAACAACCCACCCCAGTTTACAAATAATAGTCCAAGCCCCCCAAATCCCACACCAGCACCATTTCCTTTTCAAGAGGAAAACCACAATGGAAAAGTTTTGACAATTAATTCCACGTGTCTGTATGGAGAGGCAACCCAATAGCAGTAGATAACTCAGGATAAATCCAAATTCTGGCCCAAATCCCTTCCTAATGGAACTTCTTTCATTGCAGGACAAAGTCTCTGGCCCAGCCAGATTCCAAATAATTTCCCTGATTTTGGGAATATTCAGCACCAGCAGGACGTTTTGCAGCCCCATAACCAGCACAGTGGGGATGCACAAGGCTGGGAGTGTGGCCTGGCCGAGGGGGTGATTCCAATTTAACTCCTTTGGGATCACCCAGGGCTGCTGGATTCATTTAGTTCCTTCTGCTGTTTGCCACAGTAAAGCCAGCGCTGGAGGGAGAGGAGGGGAAAGGGCTTCACACTGAACAAGGTGCTGGAATAGAATTTATTTATTTTTAATATTCAGCGTTGCCATGTGCTCAATAAACATCATTTTATTAACAGCCCAGCCTCAGCTGTCACCTGACTTGTGTCTTGACTTCCCCAAATAATCCAACCTCATGTCCCAGAGCCCGGGACGGTTCTCATTCTGACAGGAGCCAGGACAGGGATTAATTTTGACCCAGAGGATTGCTTACTCCACTTGGAAATTTATTTCAGACGAGCACTTTGGTGCTTAAAACTTGAGTTGTTCCTGATTTCTGCTTCTTGCCATGAAACGCCTCCTCAGACCCATTCCCAGCACCGGAGGATAATCCTGCACCCCTCAGGCATCACCTCCCCGTGCCCAGCTCGGTGCGACCCCCGAATTCGGGGGTCCTGTTGTGGCTGAGCCCTCTCCCAAGGGCACCCGCACTGCTGGATGTGCACCGCGTCCGGAGGAAAGGGGTGGATTTGAGGATAAAGCGAGGACCGGAGCCGCTGGATCAAGCACGGGCATCCCGGCGGCAGCAGCTCGGCAGCATCCCCGCCGCGCAGGCGCCGGGAGCGGCTTTTTCGGGCTAAAGCGCTGGAAATCGGGGCTTTTCCCGGCGGCCGGCACTTGGGGATGCTGCTGCCGGACTACAGCTCCCGGCGAGCCGCGCGGGCGGGCAGAGCCGGGCGGCGGGAGCGGAGCGCAGCGCATCCCGCAGCGGGCACCGCCGCCTCCGCCCGGTGAGGGATGCGCGGGGAGACTTCGGGGGGCTGGGGGGCACCGGGGAGGGGGCACCGGGACAGGGAGAGTGCCGGGGGGAGCGGGGATCGGAGCTGCGGGCTCCTGAGGGGGCAGAAACCGTGCCACAAAACGTGGGTACGGAGGGGAAAAAGATGCCAGGGGACGAGGGATGAGGGTACCAGGGGTTGTGAGCAGAGCGGGATGAGGGTGGCACAGGCATGTGAGTGCAGAGGGATGGGGGTACCTGGGGGTGCCAGGGCAGGAGGATGAGGGTGCCAGGGGATGGGGGTATCCATGCGATTTGCCGGGGATATGGCAGTCCGGGAGATGGGACCGGGACTGCAAACTCCATAGGGACCTGGATCCTCAGGGATTCGGGCACTCGGTCACGCAGGCACAGAGGTACTGGGGGGGGTGGGGGGTTGTTTGTGCCCTGCTGTGCCCCCCAGAGGTGGTGGGAGATCCTGGAGGCCACCCCAGGGTGCCCATCACTGGGAGCTGGGATTCCCAGCTGATGGGTGCAGATGGGGGCCGTGGCCAGGGAACTGCTCCTGCCAGTCCCTGGGGTGTTTGCTCTGCTCAGGGACCTGGGGAGTGATGACTTCATGGCTTTATTAAGGACTAATTTCCATCGAGGCAGGGAAAATAAACAAGTGTAGGTGTCGTTTAGCATGGAAAGTTACCGGGGCTGTGGGGAGGCAGTGGCTGTTTTCATACGTGGCCCGGATTTCTCCACTTACCTCCACGGGACGATAATCCCTTAAATCCCAACGAGATTAAAGGCAGAAAGGAAGGTGGCCGGAGTGCCTCCTTCGCGATGTTTCCCAGATGACGAAATCCCGCGTCTGCCTAACCCCGATTAACCCGGGCGCTGAGCTCATCCCCCAAAAATACCAGGAGCAACAAGGGTGAATCCCCAGCCCACTTGGCCCCCGGAGGCTGTGGGGAGGTGGGAGCCATGGGCAGAGCCAGGGGCGAGGCAGGAGCTGCTATTTTAACCCCATTATTCTTCCCGGCCCGGCAGATCCGGCGAAGCCCGCGGCAGCCATGGCGCTGGTGAAGAGCGGTTGGCTTTGGCGACAGAGTAAGTGCCACCCTTGAGCTTTGCAGGTTGGGAGCTCCTCCAAAAACACCCAGAGAAGTTTGCTGAGACAAGGTGGGGTGTGGGGGACACGAGGAGCCCCGAGGCGGGCGGGTAATCCATGGCAGCGGGGAGATTGCGGCTCAGCCGCTCACGGATTTACATAAATGGAGAGAGGGGCTGCCTGCCACAAAAACACACTCGGCTCCACGTCCGGAGCTGGATCCGCTCCCATGCGCTCAGCGGGGCAGCACCCAATGGCCTGATGGCTTTTTTGGCAGCCTTTTCCCATGTAAAGCCACCTGGTCACGCTGCCCCGGATGCTCGTGCCAGGCACAGGTATCCTGTGGGATGCGGCGGCTCACGGGAGCCGGAGGGATCCAAGTACGGGGGATGAGATCGGGTCTTGTGAGCACACCAGCCGTGTCCCACCGGGGTCCTTCACCTGCTCCCTGTCCCACCAGGCTCCATCCTGCGCCGCTGGAAGAGGAACTGGTTCGTCCTCTACCTGGATGGCAGCCTGGTTTACTACCACGATGAGACGCAGCGGGACATGGACGGCCGGATCCACATCAAGTACAGTTGCCGGGACGTGCGGATCGGCCGCGAGTGCAAAGGTGAGCCGAGCCACTGCTCCCGAGCCCCGCGTTCCCAACCCCATCCCGCACGTGGCTGTACCCCTCTGAAACAATACTCCACCCGTGCACATCCAGCATCTCCCCAAAATAACCCAGGCTGCCTCATTCACCCCTCCTCGTTCCCAGGCAGGAGATGCTGGATCGTCTCTGCCATTGCTTTTCCTGGGGGAAGGAAGAAAGGAAGGAAGGAGGAACTCTCCTCCTGGTTTGCGCTCATAACAAACAGGATCCCACGGCCCTGACTCATCGCTCACGTCTCGCACAAACAAGGGGAACAAAGCAGCAGCTTGGCTGGGCCCCGCAGCCCACGGCGCCACACAAAGCGCCTTTCTCGGGCTGGGAGCAGCGGTGGGAGCACAATCCCACAGCTTTGTGCTCACCAGAGGGTCCTGCCAAGCTTGCGGAGCAAGGAAAGACACAACAGCCTCATGGATTTAAGATTTTGCTCTTGCTTGAGCTCACGATCCCACTCCAGCAATGAGCATCTCCTGTTCCTACAAAATTTGGGTGCACTGTGGCAAGTTCAAAGCAAAGGCAGCTTGACCTCGTGGCCTCGAGCAGATTTTTGGCAGTTTGCTGCCTTTCCATGGGGGTGGAGGTTTCTGCCCATCAGCTCATTCCTTGTGTTGGCTTTTAACCTGTAAGAGCCCGACCGCATCCTCCACACGGAGATGGAGCCAAAACTAAACCCACCAGCTCTTGTGCATGGGGGAATTTGGAGCCCGGGGAGGGTCTCTGGGGCAGCTCCTTGGTGAGGCTGGATCTCACCCCATCCTTCCACCCTTTCCCTTCCCAGATGTGCAGCCGCCCGAGGGGAGGAGCCGGGACTGCCTGCTGACCGTGGTGCTGCGGGACGGCTCCAAGACCACGCTGTGTGCTGAGAGCGAGGATGACGCCGTGTAAGCGACTTTTCCATCCCAATTATCCCAGCCTGGAAAGAGCCTGGGCTGCAGGAGAGCCCTGCCCCGCTCCCACCACATGCCACCCTTGGCTAAACCTGCCCCCAGCCTGTGTTCTCAAACACACTTGCAGGGCAAAAGGTGCAGGAGGAGATCTGGGGTTCTCACTGAATATAATCCAGAGCCAAAAGCAGCTGGTTTTAAGCAGTCGGTCTCCTGATGGGGGACTTTCCTTATGGATAAGAAATCTCCTCTTGGCCTGATGGAGAAGGGTTTTCATCACTGTTTGGAAATAAAAAGTCTGAATGTGAAGCGCTCACTGGCTTGAGGCAAACTGCCCTTTTTAGCACTGTTCCACTTCTATTTATTCCTAAAAGAAACTAAAAATTATATTTTAAAAATAATTTTATTTTTTATAAAAATTGATTGTTTTAAAACAAAAAATTTAAAATTTAGAAGTGGCAGACCTTCAGCTGAATTGGATAGGGGGAAACGTTCAGCTGTGGCCAAGCAGAACTTCATCAACTGAGCTTGGCCTCAGCTGAGTGGAATTTCATCCATTATGTGCTCTTTCCCCCAAATTTAGGTGTCATTTTCCTGCCTGCCCTTGTTTTAGCCAGGGCCATTCTCAGAGACTGCCCTGTGCCCGTCCCTGCGGTGTCAGGTACCTCCCAGCACATTCCCAATCCCAACTGTTAGCCCAGCACTCACTAACAGGGAATTAAAGAATAGTGCTGGCCTCATGGCCACATCCAGGTCCCCGTGGGGAGGAAGGGGACAGTTCCCACCCCTCCAGCACCCACTAGAAATGAGTGCCTCTGTTTTGTTTGCAGTGCTTGGAAGATGGCCGTGCTGGAGGCTAAATCCACCCCGGTGAGGCTTCGTCCCCCTGAGCAGGGACACCATCCTGGCAGGGGATGTGGGATTTGGGCAGGGAGAGGTTACCCAACAGCCACTGTGCATCCTCAGGGCGCAGGGAGTAAAGTCCCCAGAGCCACAGGTGGGAGGGGTTGGATGCCCACTGATGGTGGGTGACAGAGCCACGGGGACCCTGCGCACTGGTGGAGGGTGATGGCAGTAGAGTTGAGGTGACAGGGACACGGGGTTATGGGGACACAGGTAAGGAGACAAGGACACAGTTAAGGTGACAGGGACAGTTAGAGGCAATAGGAGCAGAGTTGAGGTGACAGGGACATGGTTAAGGGGAATTGGGGCAGAGTTGAGGTGACAGGAACACAGCTAAGATGACAGGGACAATGTTCAGGTTATAGGGACACAGTTAAGGGGAACGGGGACTCAGTTAAGGTGACAGGGCACAGCTAAGGTGACAGGGACAGGTGGAGGGAATGGGAGCAGAGTTAAGGAGGCAGGGACACAGGTAAGATGCCAAGGAAGGGGCAGAGTCAGGGTGACCCGAGCACAGGCTGCCCCCAGCCCTTGGGCCCGTTCGGATTCCCCACCTGAGGGAGCCATAGCCCCCAAATTGACGCCTCACCCGCGGCTGCAGGTGCACGTGTACGACCCCTACGATGACGACTACTACCAGACGGTGCCCCTGGACTCCCACCAGGCCGCCTACATCAGCTCCGGCCACTACGGCCACCAGTACGGAGGTGGGTGGCCCGGTGGCCCCGGGGGGTGCCCGAGGCCGTTCCCCCCGGCATTCATGGCCCCTTTTCCCTGGCAGCTCCCGGGGTGACCCACGTCATCGTGCGCGAGGATCCCTACCGTGTCTCCGGGGACCAGATGGCTCTGGGGCTGCTGGCAGGGGCTGCCACCGGCGCCGCCCTGGGCTCCTTCATGTGGATGCCGTGCTGGTTTTAGCGGCCACCAGGCTGGGCCACAGCCCCGCTCTGCTCCCCAGCCCCGCCTTGGAACCTGTCCTGAGCCCCCTTCAGCCTCCCCAGAACACCCTGGGGACAGACTCCCGCACATGCCGCACTCCCAGCCCCGGCTCCTGCATTAAATAACGCTCAAGTGCTTCAGAGCCCACCCAAAACCCGCTCCAGAACCCCACAGCATCCGATTCCCATCGGCAGAGGGCCCGGGCAGCTGCTGGGGCTGTTGGCAGAGCTTCCCCACCCCAAATCTCCACAGGGAGCTGGCTGCAGAAATACTGGGTTTGGGAGCAAGGGGTACACTTAATTTGGGAGGAATTGACTGGGTGTTTTTTTGGCTGGGTGAACCCCACAATGCAGAGGCTTTTTAAGGGCTTTGTTTTGGGAGAGGCTCCAGCATCAGAGCAGGAGCTGACACAGGGCAAAGCACAGGGATGCTCAAGAGGTGGGTAAAAGATTTAGGAGGATGAAAACATTTGCAGGATTCCACTCCTTTCCAACTCGCACTTGTCCCCTGGGCATGGCCAAGTTGGAGAAATGGTGCAAAGCCCTCAGGAACTGGAGTTAAACCTTTGGGAACTAGGCCATGAAGAGCCCAGGGAATATCCCAACCTCTCCAGCCAAATGAGAGGAGCACACAGCATCCTCAGTTTCACCCTGATTTTTGGGAGGGGGAGAAGGGCAGCTCTCCCTGGGGACCAGGGAGCCTTTCTGGCAGCCAAGCCGGGATCTTCACAGCAGGGATTTGGGATTGAGGGGGACACACAGTCAAGCCAGGGGACAAGCAGCAGCTCAGGGTTTTGTTTGGGCAATGGAAGAGGCGAGGAACAGTTGCCAAGTGTCACCCCTAGAGCCAGGATGGTATCCTGGAATGACTGACGTTGAATTTAGGAATTACAAACCCCACAGCTGCATAGAAAACCACCAGTGACACCAGCACCCCAGCCTGTTCCTTCCTGCCTTTAGAGTCTTGGGTCAGCTCATCCCTGTGCCCACTGGGGGATTGGGATATCCCAACACACCATCCTCATCCTCTCCTGCATTCCCTGCCTCCCTCCTGCTGCGCACCCGCTCCTGGAAAGAGAAAAAAAAATACGAAAAAACCTCTTTGAAGTCTAATAAAGGCAGCAAAAAACCAGCCCTGGCCTCTGGGTGAGTAAGGATGAGGAGGGAGTGCTCAGCCTTGGCCACCTCTGGGCGTGGGGAGGATTGTGTCCCCCTGGAGAGCTGCCTGGGGATGTCACCAGCTCCCCTCTGCCTCCCTCCCTTTCCAAGTGGGAGCTCTGGGTGCGCACCTCCAGCTTCTGGGTGTGGCACAGTGGGCCCAAAGAGACAGAGAAGGGACAAAGCTGCCCCAAAAATCCTGCTCCTGGGCAAGAGAAGCACTGCCGTGTACTGGCAGAGCAGCTCCTTCCTTTGCATCACGGATCCACAGGATGAGGCAACTCCTTGAGAAGAGCTCGGATCAGGGTCAGGCACTGGCAGCCCTGCCTGGGGCCTTGAGGGGGCTGAACAGAATCCCTGGTTCTGTCTCCTGTGCAAAGCAGGACCCACACCTGGCTCCCAGCTTCTGAGCCAGGGATGCAGCCCCTCCATCCCTCTGTTGATTCCAGCACAGACCCCAGCTCCCAAGGGCTGGAGAAGAGAAGGATCCAGCTGCAGTGCTCACTCACTGGCACCTCCCCATGGCACCGCCACTCCTGGGCCGCTGATCCAGCACCCACAGCTACTCCTGCTGCAGGGGTGGGCACGGGAATGAAACAACTCCCGTGACACGGGGCCACTGTCATCATGTCCAACCTGTGACACGTCCCAGCTGCGTGTGCTGGCATCCCAAAATCCCCACGTGCTGGGCTGATCCCCCAGTGTGGGCACCAGGAGAGGGGGATTGTGCCCCTCTGCCCCTGAGCTGAGGTGAGACCCCACCTGCAGAGCTGCCCCAGCCCTGGGGCCAGCAGCACAAGGAGCTGGAGCTGCTGCAGAGTCCAGAGGAGGCCCCAGAGCTGCTCCAGGGCTGGAGCCCCTCTGCTCTGGAGCCAGGCTGGGAGAGCTGGGGGTGCTCACCTGGAGAGGAGAAGGCTCCAGGGAGAGCTCAGAGCCCCTTGCAGGGCCTGAAGGGGCTCCAGGAGAGCTGGAGAGGGACTGGGGACAAGGCATGGAGGGACAGGACACAGGGAATGGCTTCCTACTGCCAGAGGGTAGCATTAGATGGGATATTTGAAGCTTTTCTGGGCAACCTGTGCCAGGCCCTCACCACCCTCACAGGGAAGAATTTTACTCTAATATCGAATTTACTAATCCAATATCCATTTTATAATTCACTGATCAAGGTGCATAATCCCAGGTGAGACACACTGGGAAATGGAACAATCCGGAAACTTGTTACCAATTGCAACATGACCAGAAACTGTCTGTCCTTCCCATGCCACGTCCAGCTGCTGACTTGCAAAAGCTCCTTTTCCCGAGCTCAGACACCCATGCTCCTCATCCCTGCAGTACCTGGACATCCTGAAACTGTTCCTGCTTCCCTTCTGCTGTGCTGGTCTCCCAGAGATCCAGGGACACGGAACAATCCAGGCAAGGACAGTGCAGGACCAGCATGTGCCTCCAGCAGCAATTCCCGGGGTCTTCACACTGCCGATGGGAACAGCTGTTGGCAGGCAGGCCCTGCACTAGGGAGCTAAATGAAGGAGCAATTAAATATAATATAAATTATTTTGGAAGCACAAACAATAGAACCACAGCCCACAGAAGTACCTGGCTTGGTCTGCTCCACTCGGGAGGGGCTTCCCAGGAGCTCGTGGTGCTGACTGAGAGGCGCTGGGTAGGATCAGAGGGACAAGGAGTGCTGAGGGACAGAGGTCAGGGCTGACCTGCTCCGTTCCCAGCTCCAATCCAGGCTCGCAGCACTCCTCTCTCCCAGCAGGGAGAGCTGCTGAAGCTCCAAACACGGAGCAAAGCTCAGAACAACTCCAAAACCCCTCGGAAAAACGGGATCCGCAGAAAGGAGCAGGCACAAGCCATTAATGCCCATCATACCCTCAAACTGCCTGGAAAATGAACCCCACAGTATCCCGTGGCAGGGGAATCAGCTGGGGGCCACGTGGCCCTCGCTGTGATCCAAACCCACCTCTCTGGAAATCAAGCAGCTCAGGAAATGCCAATATCAAACCTCCCATTTCCATCCAGCCCCCTTTCCCAAGCTGGGATAAATGCAGGAAAGGTCAGTGCCAAACCACCAGCACTGAGAGCATAAATAAATCCCATTTTCTCCCTTCCCTGCCCTGAATCCGAGGACCCACTGGCTGTGGGAAAGACACTTCAGTGCTTTAATTAGCAATAACTTTAATCAAGCCTTTAATAACATCCTCGTTCCAGACGTGCTCTCCGGGTGGCCGACAGCGAGCACTCAAAATGGCTCTAATTTATATCCAAACCCTCGGAAACAGGTGGCAAGCCTGGAAAATTCGATTGGGAAACAGCAACCCTCCCTCCCAACCCAGCAGGGCAGAGCTGTGGGGCAGCAGGAGCATCATCACCCAGCTGCTTCCAGCCCTTCCCAATGCCTTATCCTCCTGGGAAGGGCAGAGCTGCAATTCCACAGGCGTTTAACTCCCGACACGCCCAAGCCTGGCCTTTCCAGCATCGACCTGGGCAGTCAGCTCCATTCTGCTCCTACAGGAGGATCCTAAATATTTTATAAAAAGCCACGTTTGACCTTAGCATGTGCTCGGACCAGGGTGGGGAGGGGGAAAAAATGGTTGAAGAAGGGGGAAAATAAAATCGGTATTTTTGCCAATTGATGAAAAATCCCTTAAACTGCTGAAGAAACAATTCCATTGGTGAAACCCCAAGCCCAGCAAGCCTGGAAAGGCCGGCTCAGGCAGCAGGAGAGCAGCAGAGGAGGAGGCAGCGCAGATGGGAGGGAGATGCTGCTCCGAGGTCCGGGTGTTTGCAGCTGCTTCCCTGACTGCGGGAGCGCTGGCAGCCTGTGCCGCAGCCTGCCCACCCCATTTATCTTCCTTCGGAGCTGGGACATGCCCAGCATGGAAAAAGGTGCTGCTGCAGCAGGTAGGGAGAGCCCTGGCGTTTCGGTTTGCTGAGTATTCGGGAGCTGGAAGCAGAACTGCAGTGAGGAGACGGCTTGGCTGCTGCAGCAGCTCTGCAGATGCCGCCAGGTGGATACTGTGGCTCCTCCAGCCTGGAAAAATCAGGGCTGATCCCACCAGCAAGCAAAGAAGCCATTGGTGCCCTCCAACCCGAGCCAGACTCTCCCTCTTGGATTTTGGAGCCGGAGCTTGAGCCACTGCAGCCAGGAGCACCCTCTGGAGCTGGTGGGTGCCCCCCGCCCATTCCCTGCTCCATGGCAGCCCTGGCTTTGCAGTTTAATCCAGACCCCTTCACCAGAGGGAAGCTGGGAATTGGGGTACCAGAGGGAGGTGGGAGTCCCAAGGCTACCCACGGCAGCAGCCAGGAGGAACCCAGGAGGTGAACGCGGTGTTTCCAGAGGCTCCCCCCTAGGACAGGAGCTGGAGGTGCCAGCTGCAAGGAACCGAAGCTCCCCCCAGTGACAACAAGAACCTTCTTCAGGAACTCGTCCCCCCCACCACGACTCTTCCCACATCCCTAATTCCAGCACATCACCACCACTATGTTCCAGGTTCCTGACCAATTTATTCGTGGTCCTTTTATCAGTGAAGAGCTTGACCAAGAGACCAAGGTTTGGGCACACACCAAATCCAGGTAATTCCCCTTCTCTACTGCCCAGGTTGGATGGGGCTTGGAGGAACCTGGGCTAGTGGAAGGTGTCCCTACCCTCAGCAGTGGGTGGCACTGGATGGCCTTTAAGGTCCCTTCCAACCCAACCATGCTGTGGTTCCACGATTCTCTCCTTCAGGAAAACAAAGGGTAACTCACCAAAGAGCATCTGTTACTCACCTCCCCGACCCCGCAGACCTGGCTGCCATCTCCAGCAAGAAGGAGGCTTGAGGAGGATCCTCCTCAGGGAAGCTGGGCTTGGTGCACCCGTGTCCCAGGGAAGCTGAGGCAGTAGTGAGGCCGCCCAAGGTGCCTTTGGGAAGGGAGCAGAGCTGGATGCAAGGAGCGGGAAAGGAGCAGAAAGGCACAGCTGCAGCCGGCAGAGGCCGGGCTCCGTCCCCGGCATCGCTCCTCGGGCGCTGGAAACAATGGCAGAGACACCGCAGCAACAGCAAACACACCCCTGCACCACCTTCCCCCTGGCACAGAGCCCCCCAAAATTCTTCCTCCTGCCCTCACAAAAGCCTCCTGCCTCCTCCAGCCCCCCGTGAGGAGCTGCACCTCCCGCCTGCGCTGCGCTGGACGTGCTGAGAGAAGAGACCCAGAGCTTTCCAATAAGACAGGTATTTATTTAGTTCAAGCACTAAGGATTTGTTCTCTTGTTGTTGGTTCATATTATCAAACAGAGCTGAGGTACCAGTGACATTCCAACATGAAGAAAAGGAACCTTTTTTTTCCCCCTTACACAATTTCTTCAACTACTTTTATCAAGACAAAACGTGAGGCATGGAATAGCTGCATGATGGACTGTACAACGAGCAAGCCAGAGCAGGGAGGAGAAAAGAAACAGAGCCGAGACCTTCACTCAAAAAAACCACACAGAAATCAGCATTAAAAACATCTGTTCCCATGGTTCCACTGGCCACGTCCACGGAGTAAAAGAAAATTAAAATCTAAAACCTGACAGGCGGATGGTGAAAAAAAAAAACAAACAAAAAAACAAAAAACCATAAACCAAAATAAAATGAATCTGAAGAGCACGCTGCTCCTGTGCTCACCTTGGAAGTGTGCTTCCTCTGGAGAACTGGGACGAGGACAGGACTGAGCCCTGCGGTCACGTTAAGCACAGGCTATCGGCAAGGACATGCACTGAACGTACCTGGCTGTGCTGAGCAGCCCCAGGGGCCTCGTCTGTGCTCCTGCAGCCCCCTGGCCGTGCTGAACACGGAGCTGTGGGAACGCTGCTCTCCAGACCTTTGTTTCCAGTGAGTTCTGGACAAACCTGCTCTCAGGTCTTCCAGGAAAAGCATCCAGGCTGCTAGTCCGTCACAGCCCGTATGGGCTAAGCCAGCTCCTTAAATCCAGTGCTTAAAGCTTGGGACTGTGGGAAGCAGAGGGGGCTGGTTCTATCAGAAGCAAGGAAAAAAAATAAAGGATGTGCTTGTGGGGAACAGCCAAATGGGGACCAACAGAAGCTGGACAGAGAACCAAAGGAGAAAAAAGCAAACCAAAGCAAAGGAAAAAGCAGCAGGATGAAGCATTTCAGCACGGTTAAGAACAGTACAACAAAGGAAAAGCAGCCAGGTTTCCTTCCCCCAGAGAGTTTCTTTTAAATAAAGAATGATCCTTTGTCACATATCATTGATGTTTATTTCAAGACATGCCACGTCAAAAAAATTCGCCTTTAATATTGCATTAGAAAAGCACTTTTACATCTCGTTCTGCCTTTACGTTATTGTTGTGCAGAGTTGCTAGAAACCCAGGGCAGGGCATGAGCCTGGCATTCACCTCAGGAATGAAGAATTCCAACTCTTTTATGCCCGCTTCCTGGGGAAAGTGGTGGTGAGGATGATTCCCTTCCTCTCCCCCAGGTGGTTATTTTAGATGGTAGAGAGAGGGGCAGAAGAGAACCAAGGAGGAGCCTGAATATTCCCTTGCAATTGTCCATTTAATTCACAATCGCAACACAGACTCGAGAATTCCTTCCTGCACTGTAACTCGGCCAGAGTCGCCCAGCAAACAATGTATTTACAATTGTGTTTATTAACTTACACAGCAACTTCACAATGACTAGTAAAGATTAAAAGGGTGCACTTCTAGTGTGTTCCATTCCGTGTTTCTCGGGTAGCTACATCTCGCAACATCAGCAAAGCTCTACACAGATTCCTCAGCCAAAGGAAAACAACAAAATCAGCACTGAAAGGAGTAAAAAAATCAAAGCCGAGAAATAAATATCAAAGGAAAAAGGGTTAATTGTGAGCCTAATTCCGTAGAAAACTAAATTACTAATTATGTAACCAAACTATACAGCTCTAGAGAACCAAACTAAACCAACCTGGAAGACTGAACATAAAAAAAAAAAAAAAAAAAGAGCTAAAAAATAAAGGCATAAATCTGCATAATCAGAAGTTGGTTTCCATCCTACTCAAGTCCCTCCCTTTCCATCTAAGATGTCCCAACTAGGATTCTGTAGGATCAAAGTAAACACCCCTTCCCCACTGACTTATGCCCGCGCTCTGGAAAAGCGGGTGTCATTCCCCCTCTGCTGGGGCAGCCAGCTGCTCTTCCCTCTTTCTCCCAAATTTCCAAGGTTTCAGTCGGCTTTGGCAGGTTTTAGTGCCAGTCCTGATTTCAGTATTTCCCCTAAAAAAACAAAGTAGCAAAATGCTTTCTCCTCCAAACAGCTGAACCATTACGTTCCCATCTCTTGGGCAGTAATAATTCACTTCATTGGTGTTCTACTTAAAAAAGAAAAAAAAAAAAAAAAAAAGCTCTGAAAACTCATTTTGCACTCGAAACATTATTTCCCTGTTTCCTGCAAGTGTTTTGCTAATGCACATCCAACCTTCCCTTCCCCCCCAAATCCTCCAGAAGCCACTCATCCCTAAGAGCCCGTCCGTATTTCCCAGCAATGCCTCCTTGGAAATGTGTCCCCACTGCCTTGGCAAGAATTCCCAGCTCCAGCAGCCGGGAGTGTCAAACCCCTGCTAAAGCCAGCCTGGGTCTGGACACCAGGCAGACTCGCTCTGCTCAACGCAATTAAGAGCTTGGGGTTAATTTCTGTTTAATTATCAAGGATAAGCGTTTAACCCTCGGCATCTGCCGCCTCCCCCCGTGATTCCGCCTGCTGTCTATGCATTCCCAGTTTCTGAGAGAAATCCAATGGGTCAGATTTACAAGCCTTCTTCTGCACATACATCTCGTCTGGGTCCAATTCCAAACTTACTCAGTTGCCATCATTTCAAAGTGCAATACCATAACATATTAAAAAAGGAACAAATATTAAGAAATTGTACCTATTTTTTTGTTTGGATTTTTTTCTTTTTTTTGCTTTTGTTTTTTTTTCTTTTTTTTTTTTTAAAGTTATACCTAGAATACGGTGGAATATTTTGGCTTTTTTTTTTTTTCTTATAAATAATGAAGACACTGACATTTTGTTGGTGTGTGTTTGTGTGTGTGGGGGGGGTGTGCTTGTGAAGCTAAAGATCATCTCCACGAGACAGCCAGCGATGATGAACTGCGATACGTTATTACGGAAAGGGGAAGGTTCAAGCCAATATTCACACTGCAGTCAATGAAGAGGACAGGGAGGGAAAGCAGTGATGCTCTGGAGAAAGGTGGAAGCCACATGGTATTAGCAGGAACAGCCTCCTTCACTGACAGGCTGCTCTTGAGGCTTTTCCAGTTTTATGTCAATCACTGGAAGGAGGAAGTTAAGGCAAACAGATCTCCAACTCTGTTTCCCTACCAAGAGCAGGAGTTTGAATGGCATTTTCAGTGCTTACCATTGAAATGCTCAGAAAGACCAGCTCCAAACCGAAGGTTTCTCACCTGCCTCTCCTCCCCTGGCACCAGCACATTAAATTTGCAGCAGAAACGATGTCAGACCCCCATGCTTGTCTCTTCCCAGCAATCCCACTGATCTCTTGCTGTGGGAATTTAAGATGCATGGATACACTGAAGGGTCTAATCACCACCTCTGCAGAACCACAGAATCATTCAGGTTGGAAGAGCCTGCTGAGATCTTCAAGTCTACCTGCTTCCCCAGCACCGCCAAGGCCACCAGTATCTCATGTGCCCAAGTGCCACTTCCACACTTTAAATTTAACACACATTTAAATCCCTCTGAGAGTGGGGGTTCCACCACTTCCTGGGCACCACGCACATTGCTCTGGCTGTGCCATCCTGACCTCCCCACCAATCCTTGCTCAACCTCTCTGCTCCCCCCAGCAGCCAGCAAAGCCCTGCCACCAGCCTGAATTCCCCCTTCCAGTGACAGCTGATGTCCCACAAGGTCACTGCAGAGCTGGCTGCTCACAACCTGCCTGTGATAAGCGACTCCCTCTGCAGCACTCGAATTCCCGGCGGATGCCCTACAGCTACAGCCTCCCGGAGCCTTCCCCAGGAGGGAAAGCTTTGAATGCTAATCCCCAGCTCAGAGCTGTTCACCACAAGTCTCCAGCGCTGCCCTTATCAGAGAACACAGAGGCAAAGAGATCACACAGCTGGTACTTCCAGCTTATTCCTTTAGGGGGTTGAAGTTGCTTTTTAAAGAGGTTTGGAGAAAATAAACATGGAAATGGAGACAGAAGACCAGCAATTCATCTCCAATGTTTGGTCCATTTGGCTGATTTAAACCTTGAAGTGTGTTTAAGCTGGAGATGCTTGACATGAGCCTTGCCAGCTTCATCTCAGAGCATGAATGGGTCAAGATCCTTGAACCCTCCATGTTTTGCAGAAGTGGCCCTGTTAATCCTAATGCAGCTGCCCGGGAGAGGATCCTATCCATCCCTGCTATCTGCAGGCTGCAGAATGCCCAATTCCCAGTGCCCCAAATGCACTCCCATTTAGAGACTGGTGATCAAACTCTCTGCCACAGCCCCTGCACTCTACACTCCCCCAATGAATAAAGATTGTTGCTCATTAACCTTTCGGGGACCTGCATAATGAAATATCTCTTATCACTCAAGTCCTTGTCACACAAAGCTTGTGCCTCAGCAGCTGCAATCCCCAGCTTCCCAAATCCTTTTTCTCCCCATGCATCAAATGCTCTCATAGAATTTTGGTGCCAGGCTTGTCCCACTCCCACAGTTCCTGGGACTTCCTTCCTCGAAGGCACAATTTCTCCCCTATTTACCAGCTCCATGATCCCTTCTACAAATAAAACTAACAACCCTGGAAAAGCTGCTATTCCAAGCACACCCACCTGGCCAGGTCAGTGATTCCAGTGTAGCCATACTGCTTTTCAAGCCTTCTCCATCCCTCATGCCACCTTGCTTTCCCTTGGCTGAGACCGATCCTATCAGTTGAGTTGTCTCTCTCCCTTCCACAGAGATGCTGCCTGGGGTCCAGGCTGTGACAGGCTGCCCTGGGAGGTTATGGGACCTCCATCCTTGGAGATTTCCCAAGTTTCCCTGAATGTGACCTGGACAAACTGGCTCCGTTTGGGAGTCCTGCTTTGAGCAGGAGAGTCAGAGAAGGGGCCTTCAGAGGTCCCTTCCAGGACAGTTTTGTTTTGGATTCCGTCAGTCAGATCTGCAAGAGCCACAGGGGTTTTTGCTCAGACCTCTTTGCAGCTGTTTTCTCCCACTTTCCACACGTTCTAATGCCAAGCAAAGAATCCTTCTGGATCACCATTCCTTCCCCTGCTGCCTCCACCCTCAACACCCCTGCTCCCAGCCTTCCAACCCACCAATCCTCCTTCCTCAGCTCGAAGGTTACTTGCCCTATTCCCCCTCTTTTTGGGATGTCCACGAGCTGAGCGGGGGCTGCAGCAGATTTTCCTGTCCAGGGGAACGCCTGGCACAGGCACAGAAAGGATACTGTCTTCTCTACTTTTGTCTTGTGTGCTTTCCATCCCAGGCAAGGCAGCTGCCACGCGTCGGAAAAGCTGCAAAGAACCACACAGGGAACAGATGAAAACAACAGCTCCCCCCGGCTGAGACAGTTCAAACAATGATTCAACACATCCCCCAGCACTATTTACACTGCTCAGCTCCAAAATCCTGACACCAAATATAACCTTTATTCCTAGAAAAGGGCAGAGCACAGCTCTTGTTAGTGGAGATCAGGCAGCTGCGAGCAGCAAACCTCCTGCACTGTCTCTGTAAATAGGATGGGTGGGATCCAGCATTTCACCTCACACCTGCCATGGATGTCCATGGACCCCAACAACCTTCCCTATGGCAGGTGGGAATTTGATTTTCACAGCTCCCCAGAGGATTACAGAGGAGCATGGACACGCTGATGGAGGCAAACACACCATCCAGGAGCCTGTCACCACATCAGCTGAGCTGACACATGTGGAAGAGCACCAAAAAATGGGATGTATGGAATGGATTTCTTCCAAGCCTCACTTATCTGTGCCTCAGGCTCCTATGAAACAAAGGAATGCGCCCAAACCTAATCCTCATCTTTTGGTGCCCACTCCATGGTTATCCTACGTCCACATTCAGAGCATAAAGCACAGAATAAATGCATCCAAAGCCTCTCACTTGAACACCACCTCCAGTTTCCCAGCAAGGTCTGATCTCCAAACTCTCCTCCTCCTTGAAAGAGGCGAGATGAAATGGGACCAATTCCTTCTCCTGCATTTCCTACATCTGCCACTGAGGTTCAGACCCGTAATTCCCAGCACACGGCTTTTCCTCAGCCCTCTCTCTGGGTGAGGATCTTACAGATGTGCCCACTATTAATGCAGAAGTATTCCCCTGCATTCAGCTGCCTGTCCCCCCCTGCACAGGATGCTCTCCATCCATCACGTGTTCCCACTGCATCCCTGGAGCCGCGCGGGAGTCCCGGATCGCGTGCTGCGGGTCTGACGTCAGGCCTGGCGTGTTGTGTTCCATTACTGCACGTTTTCCTGCCTCTCCTCAAATGACACAAAGCTAAACCACTTATTCCCAGTGACCCACTTTCCACAGAAAACCCAGCCAAGCCACTGCCAGCCTGTTTACACCAGGAATGTGGGTACAAGCCCTGTGGGTCCCTGCCCAAGGGCTTTCCCCACTTCGGCTGCCAGTGTCCCAATGATGCTGCAGACAGCTGAGACGAATTTGTTGCCTTGTGAGCCCCCTCCAAGCTCACCATGAGCAAGCCCCCAGGTCTGTCTGGGATCGTTCTTGGCAGGAATCTGGCACACACTGAGCCAAGGACAAGTCTGAGAAGTCGGAACTTGATGTAACTCCCTAATTTCAGCCAGTAATTCCGAAGTAAAAAAAGCTTAGTACGCCACCCTCTGTGTTTCTGGGAACCTTTGCCATTAACCTGGACCTTCCAGCCTCCCTGAAAACCTCAGGGAAATCCTCATAGGCCAGCCAGGAAGTAACAAAATTCCAGATGCTAAACTCTACCTAAACCAACAGCAGGAATGCCCACACAGAAGGAGGGTGAGGAACCTCCAAAAAATCCTCAGCTGATGGAACCAACTGGAATTCCTGCATTTAAACCACACTGCTGACAGAAAGGCTGTTTAAAATACAGTAATCCTTTCTTTACATTAAGACCAGGAATAAAATGATGCTTTTAGCAGTATTTCTCTCCTAAATTATCAGACTAAAAATAGGAATTTGGCAACTAAGAAAAATCAACTTTATTTCTTATTAACCTTCTGCTTATCAGCCCCAGCATATGTGAATAAATCCAATTAGGGAAACTTCCTGATGGTTGGAAAGCAGCCTTCCCACAGGGCCCTCCAAGCTTCCTGGTGCTGTCAGCCCCGAGCCAGTGTGTGTCTGTACACACATGTACATGTTTAAATGTTTGTGTGGGTATAAAAACACAAGTATTGATGAGCATCCAGGACTTTTTTTCCCAAGGCGGGAGTTAAATGCAGCAGCTGAAAGACTAAAAGCCACACAAACTCTCTTTCAGAATTCAACTCTGCAATCTGCTTCCTGATAAAAACTCTGGAAAAAAGCCTCATCTCTCACCATCAGTTTCAAGTCATTTGCCAAACTGTGCCTTTTCTGCTACTCCAGCCAATAAATCCCAACAGATCAGGGTCACAAAGGACTGCAGGCACAAACGAGTGTTCAGCCACACTCCAGCAGCAATATGGAAAGGACAGGAGGATCACTGGCCAGATGGAAAAGCTGGGTAAGAAACCTGTTCCCCAGTGCAAGGCAAACAAAAATCTTTCCCTAATTCTCATTCTCTGCAACTCTGAGGATAATTCTTGCCCATCAGATGGATAAGAATCAGAAGACAGGAGAAAAAGCCCAGCTCTGTGAGAACAGGGTTAGAGAGGGGCTGTGCTCAGAGAGCTGCTGCCGTGAGAAAGTTCTTCTGCCAAAGACCACATTCATCTCTTCCAGGGCCAGTGTGGAGCGTGCCAGGTACTGCTGGAGGGAGGAACCCAAGGGCTCTCCCTCCCCTCTCTTTCTACAAGACAGCAAAATGAACCCTGACATATTCTGGGCATGAAATCCACAGACTAACAATAAGATTCCCTGAAATACAGACTGCTGAGACAGAGCAGGAATCGCAAAGTCTTTGAAAGCTTATTCAGGGCTGGCAGAATGAATCAGAGACTACAATTCTCTGCATTAAAAGGAGAAAGCTATCTACTTCTCTTCTCCAGCTTAAGGCTCCCCTGGCAGTCAGTCTTTGTGGGATCCAAAAGGCAATCTTTTCCCCCCTGCTGCATCGGTTTAACCCCACACTAACACTACGACCACTCTTATTCCCTAATATCCACTCATTTTTCCTTTGAGACCGCCTGCCCTAAGCCAGAAGGACCTTGGGGACTGCAAACAGCTCTGCAGTTGCAGATCCAACAGCACTCAGCACTGAGGTGCCATTCTCAGAGCTCTCCCCTTTCCCATTCCCCAGGGAACAGCAGAAAAAGCCTGGCAGCAGCACGGTCCCCTCTGCTGCTTTGCTGGTGGAAGATTCTGGCACTGGAATAGCTGCTGTTGGAAGTACAGAGCATCTCACCTGCTGGGTCCCAGCACAAAGCCAGGCCCTCTGGATCTGCAGGACAGCTGCAGGGAGCACAGACCTGGAAGTAGTGCCCTTCCCTCTCATCTGTGCTGCCTTCCAGCAGAAAAGGATGAACCAGAAGCTAAAAGCAGCACCCAAGGACAAAAGTCCCCTGGATTCCCACTGATGAGGAGCAGCCGGAAAAGTCACAGCCATTCCCTCCCCAAGCAGGACAGGAAATTCAGCTGTTTCTGGATGAAAATTCTGTATGAAAATTAACTTAGGCAGTGATTGTTCTGCAGGATCAGAATATATTGTGGAGAGAAGTTATCAGTTATGGGAAGGTCAAATTTGCATTCAGCTTATTAAGGATTTTACACAGGTTATGGGAAGGGGATCCATTCTGCAGTTGTACTTTCCCATTTCACTGGGAGAGAATTTATTGTTATGTTGCTAAAATAAATTCACACAATTTAATAGAGAAGCTGCAAGGAAACAGGGAACTAAGTGGTGGTATTAAAAGTCTTATCCTTTGATAACTGCTTAAACAGCTACTTGTTAAACTAATAAAAATGAGAGTTACAAGTATTCTAGAATATAGAATAGCTTTGAAATCCTTGAGCATCCCAGTCCACACCTGCAACACATGGATCAAAACCTCTAGGAAAAATCCATTTTTAATTCTTTTTGAATATCCACTCATGTCTTTGCACACCATCAAATCCTCAGGGCTCCAAGCTGGCCCTTATAGCCACAACTCCCTCACAAGCTTGGCTAAAGAACCTCTGGAAATGTGGCAGGGCACAGAAACGCCCTCAAGGAAAGAAGGAGTGTAGACCTTCATCATCATCATCATCACTCCTCTCAGTGAGGCAACTGCTCTCAGTGCACACCCCCAGGTCTAAGCACTCATTAAGGACTGCAGCACAGAATCCAAACCTTAATTACAAGGCAGCCTCTGTTGTGGCAGGATAATTGGGGGACCCTGGAAGCCAACACGTCCATGGTGGGTAATGCAGTGAAACAGCTCTGAGTTAACACTGCTATAATTATCCCATTATATAGGGAATCATTTTGCTACTTAGAGACAAAGTCAAGGGACATTTTAATAGCAGACTCTTTAGTCCTGTCTAGAACATGAAGTGGTTTATAATCTTATTTTATTACTCCTGGTACCCTTCTGCATAGAAACCATTTGTGCAACTACATATATAATATATACATGGAATGTCATCCATAAATAAAGAATGGTTTGGGCTGGAAGGGACCTTAAAGCTCATCCAGTGCCACCCCTGCCATGGGCAGAGACACTTTTCACTGTCCCAGGCTGCTCTAAGCCCTGTCCAGCCTGGCCTTGGACACTTCCAGGGATCCAGGGGTAGCCACAGCTGCTCTGGACACCCTGTGCCAGGGCCTCACCTCCCTCACAGTGAACAATTCCTTCCCAATATCCCACCCATCCCTGCCCTCTGGCAGTAGGAAGCCATTCCCTGTGTCCTGTCCCTCCAGGCCTTGTCCTCAGCCCCTCTCCAGCTCTCCTGGAGCCCCTTTAGGCCCTGCAAGGGGCTCTGAGCTCTCCCTGGAGCCTTCTCCTCTCCAGGTGAGCACCCCCAGCTCTCCCAGCCTGGCTCCAGAGCAGAGGGGCTCCAGCCCTGGAGCAGCTCCGGGGCCTCCTCTGGACTCTCTGCAGCAGCTCCAGCTCCTTCTGTTCCTGAGGGACAGGGAGCTAACACAGCATTCCACATGTGAATTTAGACACCCATGAATTTATGTCTTCTCCAGGTCTGAATTTAAAGAGCCACAGCTCATCTCGGGACATAAACCCTCATTTTTCTGCAGTCTCATCAGTTCAAAAGACCTTTCACTGCTTTCCCCAATTCAAAAGCAACTCATCACCTACTAGAAATAGTAGATGTTTTGGACATGGAGCTCTGGCTGTCCAGAAACATTTTCTGGCACTTCCAGTGCTTTCCAACAGAGTGGGAACAGCAGTTGCTCTGTCTCCCTGTGCACTGGAAGCATTCTGAGCCATCATGCTCCTCCTTCAGTGGTTCGTTCAGTGAAACGGAATCACAAACAGTCCTCAGACCTGTGCTTCCCCAACTTGGTGTCTCACTGTCAGTCTAAACAGCAAATCTGGATTATCAAAAACCCAGGAAGGTGTGATTCTGTACTCACAAAGCTTCTTCCATAACTCCTCTGTTATTTAAGGGGAAGGAAGTCCCAAATCATGTGATGCAAGGTCAGAGATCCTTCAGAACCTCAGCCAACAATTCAGCTCTGAGGTGTTGTTTGCTGCGTATGGACTACAATTCCCACTGGCTCCCTCTGCCAAGGCTTCCCAAGATCCACGGAAGTGCTCCTCCCACAAGGGTGTGTGAACAGCAGCCACTCACCTGTTTTACATTGTATCCTGCTTTTGCACTAGTTTCAATGAACATTACATTCAACTCTTTGGCTTTCCTTTCTCCTTCCTCAATGGACACTTGTCTGGGGAAGAAAACACTGAGTTAGGATAAAAAAAAACCCAAACCTGGACAAATACCTTAATAACTAAGATTTATCACACCTTAAAAAAAAATCCCAAACCTCTAAGTGCTTTACCTGAAAGCACTTAAAGGTTTTTTTTTCCTGCATGGAATGTACAGCTGCTGAGAGGTATCATCACTTCACTTCCATGGCATACCTGGCTCCCAAAGCAGAACTCAGCATTCCAGCAGAACAGCCAAGTGTTCACCCCCAAGTCCCTGTCCAGGAAGCTGTGCTTTTATGTCTGAACAATTAGCAACCACAGTCCAAAAATAATAATCAAAACAAATGTTTTAACTCCAGGTGTAACCATTGCATATGGGAGGAATTCTGTCCCGCTTTTCCCTGGATATGTGTTCCACCCATTAAGCAGAACATTATCAAAAACAAATATTTGTAACCAATATATTCATTCACTGGTGTGAGCTGTAGGCAACAATCCCTTCTCTCCTGACATCTGTGCAAGTTGGTGATGGTTTTTCAACTCATTCACAGCACTGTGATGGAAATATGGCTTAGCCAAAAGAAAGAGGGTTTAAAATTGAAATTTCTCTAGTCACAGCCACCTCCAGAAAAAAAATACATTTAAATATACTCCTTAAAATAAGAGTTATCAGCAGCAGAGTAAGAAAAGCATCTGAAAGCTGGATTATTCCTCCATACCTCTTATCTGCTAGATCTGTTTTATTTCCCACCAGCATGATGATGACATCGCTGCCCCGTTCCGTTCTGACATCATCGATCCACTTTGTGGTTTGCTGGAAGGAGTTTACATCTATCAGAGAACAGTGGAGAGGGTTATCACTGCAGGTGTCCCTCACAGCTCACCAGGAAATACATCTGAACTCGGAAAGAAAAGCTTCATATTCTGTGGAGTCGGCGGAAGAGGGTGATGAAGAATCAGCGAGTGAAACCCTGAATCTCCCCCACTAAAGGCTACGGATGCTCTGGCCTTAATTTCAGAAGGGCAAGTGCTTCATTCATTACAGGTGGGTTCAAAGCCACGGAGGGAACCGAGTCCATCTAGAATTTGGTTTTGACAGCACCTAAAATGAAAAGTCTTATCACTGTGTTTTGGCTCCTTATTTTTTAGTTCAGCGTATTTTCTATAGGGAGTGGGGATTAATTTTTGCACTCTACACTGATCATGGCTTGTGCACCTACAGAGGTTCCTGCAGTTCCACTGCTGCTCAAAATCCTCAATCCGAGCCTTGCGTTTTGTACGCTTGAATCAATCACTTTTTATTTTCTCTAGGGAATCCCAGGGTTATACAACACAGCAGCAACTCCCGTGGCACTGAACACTCGCCTTCAAAACGATTTCTAAATCTTTGCATAAAACCAGAAGCAGAAATTTAACCTCTTCACAGGCACTTAATACTACATCCTTAAAAGCTGCAAGGTAAGAATTCCAGACTGTGGGGTGCTTGAGAAGTTGCATCCCACAGGGAAAAGGGAGTTGGAGGGAAGCTGCCACAGAGCTCAGCATTTGCCAGTTAGTGACACAAAGAGCATCTGAGCAGCCAAAGAAGTTCCAGTACTTAAAAAGGGGGGGCCTCTGCAGCAGTTCTTGAAAAGTATTGATTTTTTATTTTTTTTAATGGCTTCTACTGCAAAGTAATATATTGTGTGCTAGACAGCCAAGACTTGATCACTTGCCAGTTTTAATTCTCTTTACTGCTTGCCAATATTGAATTTGCTGGGTCAGGAAAAAATTCAGAGTTCACAGCTAACCTATAATTTTAGCTCAAAGGAAAGTGCCATTTTTAACAATTAGATCTTTTCCAGGTAAAGCCTCTATTCCTGGCTGTAATCTTCTAGTATATATAAATCAAAGGACAAGAACTCAAGCATTTGTGTAGAATTAGGCCATTGTTCTGAGTCAGTTCTGGTTTAGAACTGAAATTGTCTGAAGGTTTAGTTCCCCTAAAATAGAATTTCTGCTCTTTGTCAATGCAGGAACCGGTAAGTTAAGGGGTGTCTGGACTGAGGGGAGGGACAGAAGGAGCAGGGCTGAAGAAGCACTAATATTTTAGTTGACAAAAATGTACATACCTTAGTAAGAAATGAAAGAGCAATTGTTAAAGGGTAAGGGCTTAGTGGTAAGTTTTACATCTTGCAGCATGTGAGACTGGCTGATTCCAAGGAAAATGTGATGTTAATGCGTTCTCCCCGCCAGCCCGTGCCCAGATTTCGTTTGCTGGGGGAGGGTGAATGAAGTGGAGCAAGCTACAAAAGTCTCCAAACTGAGAATTCAGATACCAACAGACACGAGGACCGAAAGTCACAGGTGATGTTATGACCAAAAGGCAGATGGAAGAGTGCAACGAGAGCAGGCAGGACTGGAGAAAATAGGGTAGGGAAGGGTTAAAAAGGTGTTTGTGAGACATTTTATACATTACAACAGCAGCAACCACGGGGCTTGTGTAAGACAAGCAAAGAAACCACGTTTTTGTCATGCCAGGATGAAGCCCAAGCAGATGATGTGAGAGGACATGCAAAGCTAAGCTAGAGGATGAAAAGGGCAGAGTATTAGAAATGCAGAATTCCCCCCACTCACTTGTGATATCATAAACAACAACTGCAACAGTGGAGTCACGAATGTAGCTAGGAATCAAGCTCCTGAACCGCTCTTGACCTGCTGTGTCCCATAATTGCAACCGTACCTAACAAAATCAGTCAAACAAGCAAGAAAAATAAGAAAAAAGGTCAAACCCAGTGCAAAATACCTACTTGTGATATCGTAAACTACTACAGCAGCAGCAGAGTCACGGATGTAACTGGGAATGAGGCTACGGAAACGTTCCTGACCCGCAGTATCCCACAGCTGCAACCTGATCTGTGGGTGGGAGAAAATTAAAAAAGCCAAACTGCCACTAAAAAGAAAAGAGTAAAGAAATGTTTTACTTTTTTCCAAAAAAAACTAAATAAAAAGGATAAACTCATGCAGGAGGTGCCTGGGGACTGGGAGCAGCAGGACACTGTCTCCTTACAGCAATCTCTCCCCAGGGGTAATAGCCAGACTGGGGGGGTCCAGCTTCCCAAAAAATGCTTCCCTTCCAAAAGGGGAGGAGTGGAATGGCTCAGCTTCCAAACTCAGAGGACCAACAAGAAAGCTACAGCTGAAGTGATGGAATCATCATCCCTGGAAATGATCAGAAGTGTGTGGATGTGGCACTTAGGGACATGGCTTAGTGGTGGCCTTGGCAGTGCTGGGGAATGGTTGGCCTTGATCTTGGAGGGCTTTTCCAGCCTCTGTGATTCTGTGAAATGTTCCCCTGCAGTTCTCCCTACACGAGAGATTCATGCTCTGCTCTCCTTCCTCAGGACTCACACAGGCAACCTCCAGCAGCATGAAGGATGGTTGCTGGTGGAAAGCTACTCATATCAAGCTTTTTGAGGATAAAATGCTCATTGTAACTCTAAACTGCAAAGTAACATGCACAGAGAGGCTGAACATCTCTTACCAGCAAGGTTCTGGAAGAAAAGGTAAGACACACTAAAAGCAACATTTATGGCAAGGTGCGCAAGAGCCAGTTTGGCCATGGAAAGCACATTTCATCCCTCATGCTCTTTCCATGCAATCCCATTTATTGGGGGTTTATCCAACCCCACTTACTGGGAGTTTATCCAGTACCACAAGCTTCTGCAGCACTGCAGTTTTGATTCTGTAAATAGCTCAACTGAGGCTGAATTTCTTAATTAAGAATCTGAGCTCATTTGAAACCACAGCTTTGCTTGCACAGAGGAGTGATTTCATTTGATGAGCTAAAACTGCACCAAGCAAGGAACCGAGTCTCATTTGTGAACTCATCAGGGGCCACCTTCTTTTTAAACAAGGAGCATTAAGAAGATGGAGCCAGCTATTAACTGGCCACATCTGGCAATTTGTGTTGTACCTTTCTGTCTTGTGGCATCAAAAGCTGAAGGGGTTAAGCATGGTTCCCCTTTCTCCAGATTCCCACCATCATTCACCCCTCATATTATCTGTACCACCTCTCCCTTCATGGAGGATGACACTAAAGCACCTTGTGCCACTCCCAAACTGCACCTGAGAGCCCTGCACACATGAACCAAATGATGATTTCCCATCCCCACTGCTTTGTCTCCACAGCACTTGTCAGCCTGGAAGCAGCTGGGAGATGAAGGCTCAGCCTGTGCTTCCGAGTGATCTCAGAAGTGTGGGCTGCACAAAACCAGATGCTGGTCCTCATTCCTACTGTTCACAGAGAGAAGCAACAAAATCTTACTCACTGTTCGATCCTCCAAGTACATGGTTTTCGATAAGAAGTCAATGCCAATTGTTGCCTGTAGAGAGATGAGAAAACCAAGAGCTCTTAAAAAACTGTCAGAACACCTGCAGTGGTTTTCAGGGGAGCAGCAGCAGCTGCAAGAAAAACAGGTTGGGTTTCTTGTTTTTAAGATATAGCTTGATCCAATAGGCAATTTGTTTAATATATCCACAGCTAGAACAATTCCTTAAAGCACAAAAGGTTTGAAGCTTGACTTCAGTTCATGCATATTGACAGGTTAATCCACACATTCATTTGGGTAGCAGCAGGGGTTTTTATGCATGTGACAAATGGGTGTTCCCCAGGTCAACCAGGATATGTGGGCACACTATCTTCTTCCCAACTGCCAAATATCTCCATGGATCTTCACTTTTCCAGGAAGATTAAGGCAGACATCTACATGATCCCTAACAACCACTAAAGCTTGGTTCATCCTAAAGCAGCACCCAAACTTCTGACACCAGTGGGAAGCCATTCTCTCTGTCCTGTCCCTCCATCCCTTGTCCCAAGTCCTTCTCCAGCTCTTCTGCAGCCTCTTTAGGTACTGGAGAGGGCTCTGAGCTCTCCCTGGAGCCTTCTCCTCTCCCAGCCTGTCCTACCACAACACAGGGAAGCAACAGCATCAAGGACTGGATTCCAGCACGCTCTTTGTATCAGACTTTTACTAAAATAGATCTTCTATGATATGACATGTGACATGTGAGGCCACAGGACAAAGGAAATCATTCCCAGCATGTCCATGGAGGTGAATCACTCCTCATAAAATAAATCTCTCCAACCACAAGGTTTTATTGCAGGCGTTTGGGTTTCTGACACAGTACAACAAGTTCTTACTGATAAGACAGAGGGACACAGCTGAATTCCTCTCATCCAGCAGTGAGCAAAAGGAATCCAATGCACCGCATGGATTTTATTAAATGGCAGCTTGCTATTTTTAACAGCTGAACATAAAAACCCCCTGTTCAAATGATAGGTTTCAGAAAAATATGCATTCAAAAGCTGCCAGAAATGTCCAGAACAAGCAAATCGTCCCTGAACTCACCTCCTGCTCCAGTTACCCATGATCAGGGTGTGATGTGCATTGGCATTGAATACTGGGCTCTCAGGGGTCTCTAGATAATCCTGGTATCCAAAAATGTCTGTTTTGGGTTGATACCAACAGGCAGTGTAATTTTGGCCAAACTCCTGGAGCTTTTGTGACTGATTCCTTCTTCCAGCTACAGCACAGTAGGAGATATGGCCCCACCTCAGTCACAACTCCAGGAAAATCAAGGGGTTTGGATGAATGGCTCTGACCCAAATCCATTAACACCCAAACTGGGCAGGCAGCACTGATGCCTAAATCCAAGTCATCTTGGAAGCCCTTAGGATTTCTCACTGTTGTAAATGCCACTGACTGATTTTGCAATCATTTAATGTATTACATCAGACCACCCTTCCATGGTGACACCCCTATTATCCTATAGCACACAGGCTCAAACCTCCTCAAGGAAGAACTGGGACACAAACTCCACGAGGAAAAGGAGCAGTCCTAAAAGAAAAACACTGTGGGGGGAAAAAAAATCCCAGCTTAAATAAAAGAACTGCCTTCAATGTCCATGTAATTACAGTGGGAGGAATCTGTGAGGATGTTTGCTGCCTCAGGAGCAGTGACGTGTGCTCCAGCCCTCCCACACCATGGAAGCGTGGCTCTTCCCACAGTTCAGGGACAACTTCCCAGCTAGTTTTTTCTAGCAGCAGCAAGCAGGAATTGCTGAAGGAGGCAGGAGGGGAATCTCTCAGTTCAATGAGATCCTTGGGTAGACACTGAGGAACAGGAGAACGACAACGTTTTCCCTTTTAATTTTTTCTATTTCCTCTTCCCACCCCCTAAAAAACCTTCCCAGGCACCAGGGAACAGATTTTTCTCAGTTTTGTGTATCCAGAACATCACCAGCTGCACCCAAGTCATGAAACATGCTCTGCTTGGAGGTGACACACTTCATGAAACTGAAGTACTTTTATATCTCTCCACATTTTGAGCTCATGTTAAATTCTGGGAGTGGGCAACACTGACTATTCTCCTAGACTGCACAGTGCTAATTTGAAAAATTGCTTTCTAATTATCCTAAATTTTCCTTTTTTTTTTTTTTTTTTTACATTTTTTATTATTTTCTAGCTTGTGTCAACTTGTTTAAAAGAGCTGGGTACCTGTTATGTTATCCACACACAGGGATTGGATCTGTGATGGTCTGGTAAAAAATGGCAGGGAAAAAAAAAATCTCTTATTCCCTGGCTGTGCCTTGTGTATTCCTTTAGAACCACAGCTCATCCTGCTGCAAGCAGCAGGTAAACTCCTGGAGCAAAATCCAACCCAGAAGTGCCACTCTGGCAGGTGATTAAAATAAAGATTTTACAACTGGGAATTCCACGGTCAGTGCCCCAGCTCTAATGGAATGACTTTTTCTGCAATGGAAGACATGGCAGCAGAGGAGTCTTACACAAGACAAAAATATGGTTAATTTACCTGGTAGGTGTTGTCAAAGCTGTCATACATGAACCTGGTGATCAAGGAAGTCTTCCCCACTAAAAGAAGAAAAAAAAAAAACAACCATGGATTCAAGAACCAATTTCAGAGCAAGTTTTAAGCAAATTATTTAAAAATGGTTTATTGTATCCAACAGATCCATCTTGAGCACTTAAAACTTCCTGCAAGGACAAGAACAGTTATTTGACTTTACAATTGAAGTCTTTTTTTTTTTCTTTTTTTTTTCCTATATCATCCCCAAGCATCAGTTTTACTCTTAAATATTTGTGATTTGAGGTGAAAATTAATTTCATTGCTCTGTTTTCTACCAAGTCATTCAGTAATTTTAGTTGAACTGAATTAATTTAACAGCCCCTACAACCAACTATTAGCAACAAAAAGCTCTTCTCACTCATAAAACATGGGACTTACTCACTTTAATATCCCATCATCCTCACAACACTTATTTTCTACTCCTGTAAGACTAACAACACAGCAGAGCTGGGCCAAAGCCTAACTCATAATTTAAAGGCTTTTTCCCTCTCCTACATCCTGACCTGGAGGGATCAGCAAGATACACAGGAACTGGAACATCTCCAGCTGCCTCATTTTGATGTGCATAAATCCTCTTAATTGTAGGCCAGTTCCATTTAGCCCTGAAGTTACTCAGGGCTGCATCATCACCTCCCAGTGTTTTTTCCCACTTCCTTGCAGCTGGAATTTGCCATCTCCCAGTGGCAGAGGAGAGGAGTTGTGTGACTTGCGTTGGACACCAAACATTGCATGCGCAGATAAAAGGTAAGAAAAAGAGCTTGGGGCAGAACTTGGGTTCTCCAAGCAGTATTCCAAGGATTTTAGTTCTTTACTAGGTGATCATCCAGTGACAGGGATTTAAGGCAAGATTAGGTCCCTTCCATCCCAAACCATTCTGTGATTTCTGGGGTGAGTTTTGGGGTTTTTGTTTGGTTTAGATCTTAATGTAAGAGTGTCACCAAAATCTCCAGTATCCCAATTAAGCAGCATTTTCATCTTCAGTTATCTCTGAGAAAGGGCTAAACAAACAGGAACCCAGCAGACAGCCTCAGAGAGATGAGATTTTCCCACGTCAAAATCTGAATTCCCGTGTGAATTTCTAACATATTCTGCTCTGGAGGCAGAATCAGGTTTCCCACAAAGTTAAAAAGCTGCCTTCACAAAGGTAGAGCAAATATTCCCTTCACTGAGTAGGTTTTTGGAAGCAGCACAACCCAGATGGGAAAAATTCCTGAATCTCTTACTCAGATTTGTCCCATGGATGTGCTGAACAGCTCGAGCTGGTGAAGGACAAACAGCCACAAGCTGCTGTGAGGGGAGAAGGGATTCATTCCAGACCCAGTGCCAATCCTCAGGAGACACAGACAAGCAAACCCAATCCCTTCCCGCTGCAGCACAGGCTGAATCCTGGGAATTGATTTGCAGCACCACAAACAAGCTGGTTTTCCTCACGTGGTCACTGATGCAAACAGCCACATTTAAGTCTTCACAGATCCAATCTCACCCAGGAAATTATTTGCTTTGGTAACTCACGACCCCTGAAGGACAAAGAAGTGTTCCAGAAAATTTTTCCCTTCTGAGTGACATGTCTTGGACAGGATTTGTCCACAAATCATAAAATATGAAAATATTTTGTTTATTCCTGGAACTTCCCTACCCTACCCTCACTCGTTTCACAAAAAGAAGGAAAAATAAGGTGCTGCTAGGCTCGTTTATATTTAAATATCTGCTTCAACCAGTATTTGGAGACAGCATCCTAATGGAGTTAGTTCCAAGACATTTCTTCTCTGAAAAGACCCAGGTTTATGTTGACAGGCACCAGATCAAGATGGTATTAACACCAAATGCTCACAGTTTTAATTCCATGAATACTGAGGCATTGCCATTCCTCCTTTTAAAAAACCCAAACTGATTCCTTTTAGAAATCCTGGCAGGAATGAAAGCCCACAGTTCCCACTGTATCTCTAATTTCTATTCCGCCTTGCTGGCCGTATGTTTCTCGAATTCTCAGAAGGCATTAATTTGGGAGTGATTGCAAGCAAGGGAGAGGACAGATTCAGAATTCAAATTCATCTTGGAAAATGCCAAAATGACCTCAGGAGGCAAATGAAGCTCAGCAGGGAGAAGCAGAACAAGGTAATACATGGAGACAAGAACAACCAGCTGCTTAAAATCCAGATGGGAAACAACTGGATAAGTAATCCAGGGGTTATAGCCCAAGGAACAGCTAAGACACTCAAGACTTCAGCTTTGTTTCATTAAGATGTTGGTTTGGGTTTTTTTTTTAATCTAGTGAGTTGATTTAATCTCTTGGAAAAATTTCCACACACAAGTACATCCAGGGCAGCATTAGTCAGCAGTGCAATATCCTTTAGGCCAAAATATTCCTGGTATGCTGCTGGAACAACTCCAAGAAAAAGGTCAACATCACATCCTTGGAGGGACAGAGGTGGGGGAGGAAATGCTGCGAATGGGGTTTGACTGGACACACTGACAGCTCAGGGAAAGTCTCAAACAATTGAGACTTTCTCAATTGAGAAGGAGCTTTTTGGCAAAAAAACCCAGGCACTTGCAGAGTTCAAAGCAAGCAGCTGAAAGGTGAGGGACAGAAGTGACTTACTGCTCAGGAAAAGTTGTCTCCAGCCACTTTGCCCTCTGTAGATCAAGGTCTAACAGCTAAAAGCTAAGTCCAACCACAATCTGAGAAGGAAGGGCACAGAACTGGGAAACTGAGGCAATTAAACTTCAAAATAACTTATTCAGTTGGGCAGTGGATTCTCCTCCCTTCCTTGGCATGCAGAGTTGTCAGATGTCATTCCAGTCTAGGAATTTACACCCAAGGCATCCAAGAATCTTTTGAAAAGGAGGGAAGCCAAGTAAATAAGTGATAAACCAAAGAAATCATTTGTTTCAACACCGAACCTGAAGGTCAGCTCTGGACATTTTTCTGTCATTCAGAGGCTGAACAATGGCTTCATCAGAGGAGTTCTTGGCTCCCTCCAACAAAAGCTCCACATCAAACAGCTCCTAATCAAACAGTTGTGCCTCAGACACCACTGCTTAAGTGATTGCTGTGACTGTAAAATCCTAGAAGGTTTTGGGTTGGAAAGGACCTTGAAGATGAGCTCATTCCAGCTCCCTGCCATGGCAGGGACACCTCCCACTATCCCAAGTCACTCCAAGCCCTGTCCAACCTGGCCTTGGACACTTCCAAGGATCCAGGGGTAGCCACAGCTGCTCTGGGCACCCTGACAACCCTGACATTCCCTCACAGCCAGGAATTCCTTCCCAATATCCCATCTATCCCTGCCCTCTGGCAGTAGGAAGCCATTCCCTGTGTCCTGTCCCTCCAGGCCTTGTCCCCAGCCCCTCTCCAGCTCTCCTGGAGCCCCTTCAGGCCCTGCAAGGGGCTCTGAGCTCTCCCTGGAGCCCTCTCCTCTCCAGGTGAGCGCCCCCAGCTCTCCCAGCCTGGCTGCAGAGCAGAGGGGCTGCAGCCCTGGGAAGACCTTCTATCATCTAATTATCCATGTACACTTCTGAAGGGGTCCAGCTCCAACAGGAATTTTTAAGCTCAGATCTGACTTCCTCAGATGGTTTCTTCCCTGGATCAGTTCTGGAAGAATCTGGACCTGCATCATGAAGTGGCTGCTCACCCCATCCACATGAATTCTGGAATGCTGCAGTGTTTCCGTATGTTCTGGGACAAGAAGAAGTTGTCTGTTCTGACATGTAATATTAGGAAACTCCTAAAAGGAAAGGTTTGATCACTGGTTCAGCACAGAAACCAGCAGATGCCCAAACACCGACACCCTCCTGAATCAGCATCTGAATCGTGGCAGCAAACAGCCAAGTGCCCAAAGATGACTGAGTTACAAGATAGCAAAGTTGTGAAATTCCTATCAGTGGAATTGCCGTGAACCAGGAGGGGCTAAATTCCAAACCTTCAGCTCATGGAGTCACCCTGATCGATCCCCTTTGTCTGGGAGCCTCCTGCCCCTGCCTGGCAGGGATTTCACAGTGAGAATTCAGCTGCAAGACGGAATCAATACGCTGATCTCGTGCTTCCAGCCACTTTGATCCGACAGCGGCCACTGGAGAGATTCCAAGGTCATTCCATCTGATTCTTGCAGGCTGCCTTTTCCCTGCTCCTGGGGAGGTTTGTGTGTCCAGCAGCAGCCCCCAGTACTGACACTGATTAACAGTGGGCTCCCACGGCTCCCGGTGCAGGCGCGTGCGGAACGGCTGCGCTGTGCCGGCCGCTCTAACGAGGCACTGGGGAGGAAGGCACAGACCCATTAGATAACACAAATCACCTCCCTGCCAGCACTGGATTAGAAGGTCATTTGTTGCCAGAGTCTGCAAAGGGCTCAGGCACCAGCCAGGAGTGACCTGCAAGGAAAAGTAATTGGGATTGTGCCACTTGGACTGCGTGATGCATGAGGAGCAGGTCTGACACCCCCCTCATTTTCTTCGGTATATACTAGAGATTCACATCTTGTCCAAGGATTCTTCTGGAGAAGTCACATTTAAATTGCTGACTTCAGCCTAGTGGTTGTTTAGAACTTTCAAAGCATCAGCAATAAGGAAAAAAAAAACCAAGAAATAGCTTGAAAGCAAAATAACCTTAAAAGTAATCAACATGTCCAGCCTATTCAACTGGAAAACTGCACTTGGCCTCTCCCAGCTCTCAGAAGCAGCCTTGGCTAAGAGATCCAACCTGCTGAAACCCAGAGGTAAAGAGAGGAAGATGAGGAAAGCCTTCTCCTCATGTAAGGAGATAACCCAGAGTGTAATACCAAAATTTCACCTGCCCTTTGCATGACTCCTTTCAGACTTGATTGAAGGATAAACCCCAGTGACACTACAACTTTCTTTCACAGATAAGCTCACCTCAAAATCTTCATTGGAATTATTTTGCAGGAAAAAAACAACCCAGGGCACCAAAAGGAAAAGCACTGCTAAGAATGATATATTGAATTATGAATGCCTCAAAACCATTTTTAGATTTGTGTTTAAAAAGAAGCCCCAAAAGGAAGATGCACAGAGTTGACTTTAAATTATCTGCATCAGCCAGTAAGAGTATTTTTAGCTATGCCATTCCCAGCACTGGAAACAGAAATGCTGTATTAAAGTGATTAAAGCAGCTTCTTTAAAAAATAATAAAAAACATCCCCCATCCTCCTCTGCTCTTTGCTGTCAAACTATGGAAATTTCACCTGGTTCCCTCAAAGCAAGAAACAAAACCCATTCATTATCCAAAGGCACTGACAGAGCCAGCAGACTGCATTCATCCAAAGAATTCTCAGTCAGGTGAATCCCAGTCACAGAGAAGAACTTGGAGGATGGAATCCAGTCTAGTCCCAAGGAACAGAGGTCTCATCTCTTTGCTCTAATTAAAGTATTTTTCTACCCTGATTTTTTTTTCCCTATTGATTCCACTCCTGCTCTACTGTCAAACCTATTTTATTCTGCCATTTCTTTCCTGATGGCAGATGAGATCAGACCAAAGGACCACCTGAGCCAATTCCTTACAGTTTTATGTCCTCAATAATTTTTTTTTTAAAATCAAGAAAAAATAAAATTAGTAGAAAGGCTGCAAAATATAAACCTTCTTGAAATCCATGCATGGACACCCTCTAATTAATATAAACCAAATGGTTCAAACAGACCCTTTTAAGAACATTTCTTCCCAGCCTAGTTCAAGGTCTAGGTTATAAATTAGACTGTGGTCCTGTTATACAAATTTCTTTAAGAAGAAATTTAAGATTCTGTTTAGGAAGTTAACATAGAATATCCAGAGAGTTAAGGGAAACAAGACACAGAAAAACATGGAACAATTTAGGTTTGTTTTATATCATTTTTGGAATTCAGGAGATGCTCCATCATTTTCTACCTTAAATATATTTCATTCCTCCCAGGGAACAACTCACCTTGATTTTAGCTGATTCTGGGTTTGATACTCATTCCAAGCAGAACAAACAATGGCCTGGAGCTCGTGGCAGAGATCACACAACGGAAATTAAAGAAGCAACAGCGAATCTGCGGGCTCGGAGCACAGGGAGCACCCTCTGAACACAAAGTCCCTTCAACACAATTCCAGCAGTTTTATTCCTTCTATTTTATTGGAAACTCCTCTGACAAAGGACATTTGCAGCTGCACTGCTTCTCACAGAACCACAGGGCAGTGAGGACCTGAACACAACGTGCTGATGCCAAATACTGGTATTTAGGAATTTCTTTGGAATAGGAAAATACCTAAATACCAAGAAAATAAATCATGGAATCACAGAACCATTTTGTTTGGGAAAGCTTTCCAAGATCATGGAGTCCAACCATTCCTCCAACAATGCCAAGAACATCACTAACCCATGGTCCCAAGTGCTGCATCCACAAGACTTTAAATTCCTCCAGCAATGGGCATCCAGCAGCTCTCACAGGGCTACAAACAACACCCACATGACAAATCTCAGCCCCAAAGTAAGTCAAAGCCCTCCAAGAACTTACACTGCAGAACCTGCTCCAACCTGCTCTGAACCTCCTCCAAAGAAAAACAGCCACAAGGATGCTGCTGGCAGCAGCTTGTCCATGATTGCAGGGGAAAGGAAGACACACAGCAGAGGAACCACCTCCAAAAGGGGATTTTGGCAGTTTATTTGTGGAGGTTTTATGGCATCCTACCTCGAAAAGGAACTCTAGAAAGGCAGACACAATCAATAACAATGTCAAACAACTGCAGCTGGCCTTTTTAGACCAATGAATCCCTGCCAATCCTTTATTTCTTTTCAGGTCACCACCACAACAAAGCTTTTATTTTGCCCTTTAATTAAAAGCACTATTGAAAACTGTTTGATACAGTTCTGGATCAATTACTTTGGCTTCAGGGACTGCTGGCAGCCTGGAGCTCTCAACTTGAGAATGGCTGGCCTGTACCCACAGAGCAGAGGAGAAGACAGAAATTCATAGACTGGAAGTGGAGGATTCCCACAGTCCAATCCCATTCCCAGAGTGGTCTGTTCAGCCTTGGTGAACTACAGGGAAAGGTGAACTTGGCCTTTTCCTATTTTCCATTTCTTAGCCAGCAGTTGACAGAGCCATAAGCAGTAACTCCTCACAGCCATCACCACAGTTATTCAAAGACTACTTATAGCAGAAACAATCAAAATTAAAAACTCTACAGAAACTGACCAGAGAACATGAGAGACTTTTGGAAGCTCAAGGTAATCCTGAAGCAAATGGGTGCCCTGGAAGTGTCCAAGGCCAGGCTGGCCAGGGCTTGGAACAAACTGGGATAGTGGAAGGTGTGGGCAGGGGGTGGGACTGGATGGGCTCTAAGGTCCCTTCCAACCCAAATCATTCTGTGATTCTGTGATTAGTGGGAGAACGTTGAGTCTCTTAAAATTAATTTATTTTTTTAAACCCCAGATTTTAACCCCTTTCCAGATGATCAGTAATAGCACTGTCCCAGTGCTCCACACAAAATGATGATGAATTTAATGAGACGCAACGTGTGATCAATGAACCAATGGAATAACAAAACTGGCCTCTTTCCTATGGCCTTCGGACACAGCCCTGAGTATTCTAAAGTACTGAGAGATCCTGAACAAAAAGTTGATTGTTTGCTCATTGTAAATTCAATTCCCTTAGTCCTTGCAAAGATTCTATCTGGACTGGAATTTTCAAGGCAAGATGAGACAGTTTTATTAGAGCTGAAGGTGAGGAGATGAGTTTTACTCATTTAATGAAGTAAGAAACAGCACAGCCAGAATCTTGCTGCTGCTGCTGAGGAAATTTCCATTTTCCTTTTACCCTGTGACAATCAGGTGCCTTGAACTTTGGTCGGCTCTTTGTGATGGGAGAATTTCTGAGCAAAACCTTTTAAAGCCTTAGCATCCCAGCAATTCCCAGCAACTTCCCAAAGCAGAAAGTGTGACATCAACCTTTAGCTCCCCAGCCAGCCTCCAGCACCGGTAAAAAAAGCTGCACTTAGCAAACTGGAACAGACCCTAAGCCATGGATAGGAGCCTAAATGGATGGTGGGAAGTGTACATGAATATTTATAAGTGTCTGGTGCAGAGCAGCAGGAAGGGAAGCATGGAGTGGAGTGAACTGGCATGATGTAAGAGGGAATAACAAGGAATGACACCTACCCAGCAGATGAACACACAGAAAGCTGTTCTGGGAATGGCTGGGACCAGCTGCAGCTCGTTCCCACGTGCTGCAAGAACAGGGATACAAAGGAAGGAGCCAGACCCTCTGCACAGCAGCACCATTTTAAACTCTAAGGATGTGAAAAAAAGCTGCCCTGATCCTGCATTTCACACGCTTTTTCTTCCCAAGACAGAGGGTATAACTTGATTTTCCTAAGAGTTACATCAAAAAACATCTGCTCTGTTACAGCCCCAGGAAATCAGGGAAGTGCAGCTCCTCAAGGCTCAGGGAAATATCCTCAAACAGCACCAGAGCTGTTTGTCGTCCAGGAGGCCGAGACTCAGCCCTTCTCCCCAGCCACCACCAGAGACACGTTTGTAATGGCTTCTAAAAGAAATTCATAATACTCATTTCAAGCCATGCCAAAAATTAAGTTTCACACACATTTGGGATCGTGTTTAAAGACCTGCCCTCGCTACTGAGAAACAAACAGGAAACAGAATTTTGTTGCAACCCTGTTGTCATCAGAGCAAAAGGGTTTTAGTTCCAGTCAATCTCTCTGGGCAATAATCCATGGAAACAAGAGTTTGATGCCTGCCCCTTCCTGTGAAGCATTTCCATCATTTACAAAAAGGGACCAATTACTCCCTTATCTACAACAACCAGTAATCAAATGATTAACACTTCAGTAACTGCCTTATAAAAAACATGACTATGAAAATATGTGTTAGCCTGAAAAGCTCATTAATTCTCATTCATTCTTCTCTTTGGGCACCTCAGAGCATGTTCACAGTGTTGTTTTCCACAATAATTCAACCAAGACAGAAGGAAATGGAGGCTGATGGACTTGTCTGACCTAGTAAGTGTTTTTTCCCAGGGTGTTGCTGACAGCAGTGCCCAGCAAGGCTGGTAAATCCACTCCCCAACCTTTTAGTCAAATTCAATACAATGCAGAAATCAAGGATTTGTTTTCTTCCTTTCCACGAGATGCTTTTCAAAATGTAACAGTTCAAGGCTGGTTCATGTTTTAAATTTGAAGCCTTCTTTTAGATTAGATATACATCTGGATAGAGACAAACACTTGGGATTAAATCTATCTGAACATTAGTCTCTGGAACTAGGAATGCAGAGCCAGTTAAAGTTATTAAAAACCTAGTCTCTTTTTCCTTTAAATGAGAAAATTTTCATTTTATTCCTAATCTTACAGTGTACATTTTCCTGATGTAATTCCTGCTGTACACTACTGCAGTTTGCTTCAAGTATTTGGCAGAAGAGTTATCACAGAATGGGTTGGGTTGGAAAGGACCATCCTGTCCAAGCTCTCTGCTGTGGCTTTCATCCTAAACAGCTCAGGTGAAACTTCCCTTCCGCAAGGGAACCCAAACAGTATTTCTGCCACTGCAAAAGATGTGAGCAGACAGTGACAAGTGGGAAAGTCCCTTGTTCCTCATGGTCACATCTCACCTGAAGATTCCTCCTCCATCTCAGACAGCTGAGCTGATTCACTGCTATTTACTGGTCCACTCCAGTGGACAAGAAATTGCTTCTAACAGGCAGAGCAGCAATTCTCCCAAAGGATGCTTCCTTTTACACAACCATTCCTAGGCATGCTATGTAAAAACCCAGGAGGGTTTTACAGCTGACAGCTACACATTGAAGGACAACCAGAAAAAAGCCTGCTCTGCCACTGATCCAAGTATTCAGTGCCATATGGATGTATTTTATACAGTCCCCGGGCATTTTAAAACCAGCAAGAGAAGCAAAGAATTGTCACTTGTATTTAAAGCTCAGCAGTAGCTAAAGGGAAAAGAAAGAGGCAGAAGAGAGCATTTTCTATTATCTATCTTTTTCTAAGGCAACATCAGCCTGTTAGCTGTCTACAGGCAATTTAGAATACTATTTTATTTATCACTACACTTTTTTCTTGAGGGAGATGCCAGTCAGTTGTACCTGGTATCTGTATTTCTCAGAAATAAACTAAGGCACAAGTTAAGACTGACCATGATTGGCCCCAAGGTAGAAGGCACAGGTCGGACACATAAAGCTGGAAAAAGCTCCCCTTTGCATTTTGGGATGTGAAAGGATCACAGAGATCAATAAAAATGTGTGGAGATTCATTACAAGTTTAATGATAAACTCAGAACTCCTTCCTGCTAAGCAACTCCTAATCAGCACTGGCAGAGTTGATAAAAGTAGAACAATATCCCTGATTATTAATGCACAGGCAAGATTTCCTTTGGGATCCGCACCAAACCTTGTGACAGGGACAAAAATACCCAGTGATAAATAGCTTCATTAACTCTTGTGGGTTTTGTCAGTAATTAGCCTGACTCTTCCTCCCAAAATGGGAAATAAATGAAGGAGCACAATGCAAACAAATCTTGTTCTGTTTGCTCAGTCACAGCCATGAAGAAATGAAACAGTAAAAACGGGTTAGCCTCTGGTTCCGTCTCAAAATCACACTTTGGAGTTTTTTTTAAACAATGCAGGTGCACACTGAAAAGTCTTCACATAAAAACTGGGGTGTTTTTAACCATCCCATTGTAGAAAAGAATAAACAAGAGTCAACCCCTCACTGCTGAACAGGAAGGAGCAGATGTATTAAATATAATAATTCAATTACACTCTCGGTCTACTAAAATAAAAAAAAAAACATGGAAATGTTAGCTCCTAAGCACAGCTATAAAAATTCATTTTAAAATCTGTGCCTTATGTTCTAGAGATAAACCCCTTGTCTGGTTTTCTGCAGAGGAACTCCAAGCCAAGCCTGTAACAACCAGTGCTATTTTCACAGTTTGAAAGGTTTCTAAAAGCAACAGAGCCAAAATAAGTGTCACAAGTGGAAGACCTCCAGGCAATCCCAGTTCTCCTCCCCCAGGATAACACCAAGCCTCTGGGAAGTGACACAATGCCACGTGAGGAGCCAGACTCCCAGTTTTCTGTTGGAGGAACAGCTGCCATCTCTCATGTTCAGAGTGCTGAGTCTCCCATCATTTCATGCAAAAGGGGCAAATATTCTGATTAAATATGGCAGAAGGTAACTGAAGTCTGCAGAACTAAAGTCCTACCCGTTTCTGGATGCTGGGTGGGTTTTTTTAATTTAATTTAGGTTAAACTGGGGTGGAAGCCAGAACTGTCTTCAACTTTCCATAGCCAAGCAAAGAAGTAGTTTTGGCTTGGAGGAAGAGCCTTAGAATCCTGTGAAGAGCTGAAACCAAAATGCTGCAATGGGATAAATGAAACATGCATGTGAACACCTGGAACAACAGGGAACAGCAGAAGCAGGAAGGGAATCTCAAGTGCCAATTGCTTCAGTGTGGCAAGTGTGGTTTCATTCAAATGAGGAAGAACAAATCCAAGATAAGGTAACCAGAAGATCAAGATCTGAAGTAATAGCAAAGATAAGGAAAACAAGAGAATAGGGAGACACAAGAATTTTGCCCCTAAGTGATGAGACAAAGCGCCTAAAGGGAAGATCCTGAGCAGTTCTGACTCCTAAGAGGTGCAAGACAAGTGTCACAAAAGCATGGAAAGCCCAAAAGCCATGATGAGCATCCAGCTGTGTCCCATCCCATGTCACAGCATGGGGCAGAAATCTTGGCCCTCTGGAGGACAGGGATCAGAGTGGATAGTTCAGATTTACACTATAGTGACTGTGAGAGAAATCCAGATTAGGATGCCTTTCACTTCCATGTGGATGAGTTTAACACCAACCAAAGAACAGGAATTGTGGATGATACATTCATGTTTTCATGGATATCAGGCTTGGTTAATTAACTAAAGGGTACTCACAGGCCACCTTTACATTTCAAAGACTTCTGTGCAGTCTCTCATTATTTGCCAGGAATGAAAGAAAACTCCAAAATTAACAGACCCATGAGGATATTTCTTCACCACAGCCTGAGGATTTTGCCTTCCTTCATATCTCACATAGTAAAGGTTTTTAAAATAGTTTCCAATGAAGTTTCAAATATTCTCCAAAGGACTTTACTGCTAACAAAATGCCTCAGAACCCTCAGCCATGAACACTGGTAACACAAAGCAGCACTTGGGAATATTGAGTCAGAAGATCTCAGGGATCTTCTGATGAGGTGTGGATGACCATGGAGCTAAGGAAGAAGGAAGATTTAGTAGTCCAGAAGTCCATGTGACCACAGACTGTACACAAAACTTCTTAGGAGCAAGGCACAGGGAGTGGAGAAAGGAGCTCTGAGCTGTGGGAATTCCAGGTGGATCTGATTAACAGCTCAGCTGGCATGTGCAGCACAAGCTGGAAAGAGGAAGACGATCCATGCAGGACATGTTACTTGGAAAGCTGCTCCTACACCTCAGAAATTATTTTTTCTAAAGGTGATGAACAGCAGCAGTTCTCACAAAGTCACCTTTTTTGGACTCCTCACTTTGGTTTGAAGCACTGGGTTTCACCCTGGGAAGACATATTCCGTAACTGGACTGGAGCCTATCCTCAATATTTAGCTTGGTGATATTTCCAAATACATTTCTGTGAGGAAAAAAAAACATTTAAGAGCATATTTGTGAGGCAGAGGAGCTGGAGGATGACTGGGGAAAGGAAGAAGGAACAGTATTAGATCCTGGCTAGTGCCATCCTCTTCATTCCAGCTGCAGTTTAGTTGGGAATGGCTGCCTGCCCCTGAGGCAGAGTACGAGGATTCACAAGATTCACATTTACTATTTCCTTCTTCCCAGAACACTCTGCTCATTATTGCTCCAATAATCCAAAACAGCACCAGTCCAGAAAAACATCATCTTAGTGACTCAATTTTTGGACAAAGTATCAATTTTGGATTGCAGTGTTTGGGTTGAAATTTCAGAACTCAACGCTATCCCACGTTATTACAGCTTTGCTGTGAGAACAATGAGACAAATGTTTTTAGAGACACCTCCAAAAATTCCATTCCATTCCATTCCATTCCATTCTCACACAAAAATTTGACCTATCAAGTTTCAGAGCCCAATACTGAAGTTTTATTATTGTCATGCAAGGGTGGCTCAATACTCACTTTATATATGATGGCAGTTAAAGCCCATGGGGATGAAAACACTTTTTGAAGCATCTATTACTTTCAGGTTCTATCATTCTAACTTTCCATTAAAAACCAGTGTAGGACTGAGCAAAAACCCACCAGGAGACCTTCAGTAATTAATCATTCATAAGATCCAATTATTACATCCCAGTATTTTATAATTATCTGCTTGTAAAAGGCTTGAAAGAAATAAAATGCTACATACGGAGATCAAAAGTAATTAAGCCGCTCTGGACAGACATTATGTTGGAAGGGTGAATCTGCTCTGCCAGGAATGGTTCTGGAAAGTGCAAATTCCACACAGGCAAAAGGGGAAGGAGCCAAGAGCTACTCCATCACCTGAAGCACAAGAGATCCCTTCAACTGATTTCCAGATTCACAGCCACCCTAAGTCCTCACCTGAAGTCAGAAACTAAATGCTGCCAAACCATTTTGGAAAGAAGAAGCAGACACTGAAAATGTAATTATGAATTTTTGGTTTAAATACCTTTAACACAGTATTTGTTCCTATAACAAACCATATTCATGGGCAGTTTAGACAGAAATCTGCATAAAAATCCTCGAACAGAACAATGTTTTCCAAAGTAACTTTTGTTAAATTAACTGCAAATGATAGGCTAATGCATCATCTAATATGGAAACACTCTCCTGGATTCCTCAGAGTTATATTCCCAAGGCAGGAGAGTCAGCCACCTGAGGGTGCATTTGTGAAGGGAAACATTCCCTGCTTTGAGCACTGAGCATGATCCCCAATGCAAGCTAAACCAGCAGATGCCAGCATCCAGCTGAGGGAATCCAGGCATCGCTTCCCTGGATCACATGCCAAATGGAGCCCTTGGAACAAACTCCTGCTCTCTTCCCGGTGATGGTTTTGCCCTTGAAAGCACAACAAGCACTGCTAAGCCAGCTATTTCCAGCGAGGAATTACAGAAGTTTCAGGAGACCTATTAAAATGCAAGGGATTTCCATCCCCTTCCCTCCATCCTTTAACTCAGTTAAATTTTGCCTAATGTTTCCCCAGCACCTTTATCCCACTGGCAAAGCAAGGAACGATTTCCTCCTGCTCCCTCCTCTCCTGACTCCCTACACGGCCACAAAGAAATTTCTGCTCCCTCACACTGTGGTGACAATTTTTCTGCTGGGGGAAGGAGAAAAGGAAAAGAAGAGGAGAAGGAGAAGGAGGAGAAAAAGAAGAAAAGGAAGAAGGGGACAAGAGCTCCATACAGCATTCTCCTCAATGATTCCATCTTATTCCCACAACCTACCATCTCCTGGGCAGCACTGGAAGGATTAAGATCTGTCCTCTGCTCTTTCCATACAGGAGGTGCAGAACAGCTTCTACAGGAGCTCCCTCAAACTCATTCTGCAGGCAGACACACGGGTGAGTGTTCCTTCAGAAGCGAGTTTGGACAAGACCCTAAAATAATCCTGGTTTAAGGTCGATGCAGCCTGGCTTATGAAGAGGCAACTTGTAAGGAAAAAACTGCCCAGAGCACATTCATTAAGCACAGCTCTCCTCCAGGCATCTGCTGATCCGAGCTGACAGGGATGGCTGTGGAGAACACCTGGGGACTGCTGCTGCGAAAATAGCCGGAGCTGCACCGACACACACGCGTTTGTGCACATGATGCAGCTCCCCAGCCAAGCACAGGGAAAACAGCTGGTGGAAAATACAGGACATGAACACCAGGGCGTGAGCAAGGGCAGCACAGAATCCCAGGGTTTTGGATGAAAAAATCCCAACCACAAGCTGGTTTTTAGTAACAGAAACCCAAACTGTGCAGAAACTGAGATCAGCACAGCTGAAGGAGCTGCAGGCTCTGGGTGGGTCCAGGCAGCACATGGTTACAAATCCCTGATGTTAAGGATTCAAGGAAAGGATATCTTGACACAACACTATCCTTTTCTCCTCCACATCTCCTGCTCCTCAGCTGCCCCAGCTCTTCTCCTGGGAACTGGGGCAAGACAGAGCCCATCAGACACTTGATGCTCCTGCTGCCTGCACTGCAAATTAAGAACTCCAAGCTTAAAGGATGTTAAACCATTACATCAATTCCCAACTTTTCAATGGGAAACTTTTCCTCCAAAATCTTCCTCTTTTCCTCTAACTTCTTCCTAACTGAGACACTGACCTCTCCATATGGAGTTTCAGCCAGCTGACAATGAATTTGTTCCTTCCCAGCTGTGCTTCACAAACGCCTTCGGAAGAGGCCACGGAGCCTGACGGATCTGCTAACCCAAGGTCTGATATTCATGTATATGAATTTTAGAAATAAAAATAGCTGGCCTTTAAAAGGTAGAAATGTGGCTCCAAATAGGAAATGGAACAAGTTCTGTTGGTGTTGTATTCTGATCTTTTCTAGATGAACAGGTATTTCAGAAGGAATTGTGGGATTCAACTGTAAAAAAAAAAAAAAGTGTTTATATGAGAAACTGGGTATAGAGCAGAAAATTCTTTAGACAAGGATTATCTATACTCCAACTGGGATACAGTATCTTGAAATAAATACTTCCTCTAGCAGTATTTTCCAGAAGAACAATTCCTTCATATTAAGGACATATACTAGTTAAGTTCCTATTTAATTGTAATATTTAGTCTCTAAGACTTGTTTCTAACTTGAGCAATTCCTTGTATAAACGTGCACAGAAAATATTTTGGGCTCTTCAGACTGACCTACCTAAAACCAGCTTTAAGTGCAACACAGAGTTGGCTCTAGACTCAGGTTTTTAGGCAAGCAGCTGAGAAGCATCAAATCCAGGGAAAAGCACAGTGCTGTTTTGAGACATCTCAAAAACATCTCATGTAGGACACTTCTTCTCCTCCTCCAGTTTCCAAAAGGAAAAGCTAAAAAGCTTTTGCTCTTCCTGGGATCTAGAACCAGGTAGGCAAAGCCAGATCTCAAATCTCTGCCTCGCTCTCAGCAGTGCAAGGCTTGTACAGACTAAACAACCATTTAAAACATCAGCCACACAATCCTCCAGGGAAATTTTTCTCTAGATGGCAGGATTTACTGGAGGCAATGTGTAGTAATTCACACAAGGTTCCTTTTGAGTTTCCTAAAATCTCTCTTGCATTTTTAAGCGAAGATGTAAAATTCCTAAGGCAAAGGAATTTATTTTTAACTGTAAATTACTCACTGTGACAGTACAGAGTCCACTAAGCCCCAGAAGAGAGGCAATCTATGAGCTCTTTGCATTTCACCAGAGAGGGGGGAAATATTTTAACACCAAACCAGCTGATGAGTCAAGATTGGAAAAGCTTTTTTCACTGGGGAAAGCTGTCTTCAAGTCTGCTGTTGCACTACAGCATCCAAATAAAGAGGTCAATTTTATGGGACACCAGCGTTTGATCTGCCTACTGTTTATGCAGTGTCAGGGAAAAAAACCCATTCTTTTCTCCAAGTCACAGTGTGGTTTAAGAGCAACTAAAAATAAAACAAAAAAAGTGGAAGAGAATGAATTATGTTCACGACTGTACAGTGGTGGATAAAAGCCACTCTGATGACTGCCCAGTGAAGAAAGACCAAAGATAACTCAGCTAGGGAAGAAAAATGGGAAGCTGGAAGAACGGAAAGAATAGGAACATAATTATCATTTGAATACATAAATATTTAATATTAAGAGGCAGCTGGAGAAGCTGAGAAGAAATTACAAGAACTGGAGAGTGCGTCTGGCAGTGAGAGACTAGAATAGACCAATCCTGTGAAAACCTCTTTGTAAAGCAAGAGGTTTTTTTTCCAAAGTCAGGGAAAAAAAAGGAAAAAAAAATAAGTTGGGATTTCCTTGTGATGATCCTGCAACTGTCTTCAGCCATTAGCCCCCTCCTCCAGCTGTGTCCAGCTGCTCTGCTGAAGGATTCCAGCTGCTCTGCTGAAGGATTCACCTCCGGCTTTATCCCAGTCAGCAGCACCAGCTCAGCCTGAGGAAAGCCATCCTGGGTTTTATGTGGACACAAGTGACTTTTCAGCCATTTGGAGTGAGCCAAGGACAAAATGCCCAAAAGCTGCTCCAAAAGCAAGTAAGGGGAAGAGGAAGAAAAATAATGAGGTACTATAGACGAGACAAAGAAGGCAGCACACCTCTAGCATGAAGACCTGCCTACTGCTGCCGAGGAAAGTCAGAGAGGAGTCAGAACTTCCTTCTCCATCTCCACCACTCAGATATCCACTGGATGATTCCATCACCCAGCCAGTTCAGATTTCTCTACTAAGCCTTCCTTCCATGAGGCCATTCAAAAAACTCCTCCTGTCACTGACACCAAGGGTTCTTACAGCCGATTCTGTACCAGCAGAGGAGGACAGAAATGAGTATCTTCTACTCCCCGAAAAGGCAACATCTCCATTAAATAAAAAGGAAGCTGCAGAGAAACACTCCTGCCCTCACATCAATCCACTGCTGTCTGCCCACTCCTGCGCAGCTCCAGAGATCTTGCAGGACTGAAGTCCCAACCTGTTAAGAGGAATTCTCTTCTCCCAACTCCAACAGCAGCTACCTATACCCCTGACAAGGCCACTGACAGGGATCTTGCCAATCCTGCATCAGCCACTGCTTGGAGCTTTGCCACGGATGCTGCACCCTCCAAGGGCCCCACTCCTTTTAGCCACACATCTATTCCAGCTTTAATCCCCTTCACTTTGTGTTGCACATACCAAGAACATTATGAAAATTAACTTGCTGTAACTCAAACCTAGACAGGGGCATGGACAGGAAGCACAGCAGGAAGCATTTAGTGGAATGGAATAAACTGGCCCCTGCATTAATTACAGAAATGCTGGAATGGCTTGTTTTTTACTGCAGCAATTGCTGACTGCTCCTGAAGAAGCAAACCATTAAAGGAAAGTCACTTAGCAGGATAAATGGCACTCATCTATATGGTGCAAATGTTAATAGTACAGAGGTTTAAAGGATCACAATTTGAGACAGAGAAAAGACCAATTGAAAGTTAAGACATTTTCTCATTAGCAGGTTTAGCTGCCCCTTCCTGGTTCTGGCCACGTCTGAAGACATTAATTGAATTATTGAATTTCTGAAGAAAATATTGCTCATCAGTATTGCTCCAGTATTTCTCCCCAACTCTTTCAATTCTGGGAAAATATGCTTTAGAGTTAAGGCAAGGCCTTAATTCTGTGTGTTGGTAACACCTACACACGTCTGGATGAGAGAACACTACGAGCCTGCGAATCTCAGAATAGCTGGGTGGCATCTCCAGGGGATACTGGCAGCTATCCAAGGCATGGAGACACTTCCAAGTGAGCCCCAAAACCCCTGCTCATTCCAGTGGCAGCAGCTGCTGTGGGTGACATCAGCATGTGCCCGTCCTGGTTTACAGGGGTCCAGCAGAAAGGACACGCAAACCAGGGACAAAAATCAGGCAAGATACACCCTCGCTCTAAGAAGTCAAATTAATTCAATGCAGTATTGTGCTGGACAGCTGAATACGGACTTCCTTCCCAAAACTCCTTTTTTGCCAGACCCAACAGGAGGCAGCCAGAAGCAAGTGAGGGGCTTGACAACTTGGAGCTCACACTGAATTTATTTACGTTTAGTTTCACACAATATTTGCTTCCCAGATTATCTTTTTCTTTCTATTATTTTTTGTGATGCACTAGGCTTCATTTGGATAAGAGTTAAATAGTACTGAAACACACAAAAAAGTCATTTTTTCCAGTTAATATCACTAAAATATTCCAGAACATGGTTTGAACATAAAAGGAAAATATCTGACATAAAATAATTGATGGAATTGTTCACTGTCCCTGGGCCTTTCATTATATTACAGCCAGAAGAGTTGGGTTTATGCTGAGGGGAAAACAAAGAATTCATTTAGCTTTTCAACTTTGTGTGAGCTCAGTAAATAAATCAAGCAAAGAGACCTGAAAAATTTGACTTTCACTGCAAGTCCACATTTTGGCTGCTGTTTGCTTGCCAAGAAACACATTTTTCATTTAAACTCCTTCCATAAATAATTTGTATTAACGTGTCACACCCATCATTATTTTGATGGTATATGTTAATTTTCAAAATAGCTTCTACAGAATCTCAGGAGCATCTAGGTTGGAAAAGATCTCCATGATCATCAAGTCCTTGATCAGTCAAGGATTGGAACCAATGATCTCAGAGGTCTTTTCCCTGCTCCATACTGGGAGAAATGCATCAGCATTTCCATACCTGTTCAGAAACATTCATGTATCACAAGGTTACTGTTCTTACAGGTTACAGGCCTCACAGAAAAATTTTGGAGGTTGCCTTGAAGAATCTGATGGTGCTCATGTTGAGACAGCAACATGTGGGGTTTTCTGAGCCACGTTTCAAAGCATTGAAGGGGTTAGCTGGCTTGTTTTGGTTGGTTGGTTTGGGGTTTTATAATCATTAGTGTACACAACAGGTACTTGTATACGCATGAACACAACAAAATGCCTTTAAACATCTGGACTAAATTAGCAAGTAACTAAAAGACAGCTATTTCCTCACAGACTGATTACAGAAGACAGATTTTTAACCATCACTGAAACAGAGAAAAATGGCTGTTGGCTCTGGTAATTCCCAAATGTCACATTGTCTGCTAAGGTGGGCTCAGATGAGCTTCCCTGCCTTTGTTTCTCCATTAGTCCCACTTACAGCTTCAGCAAAAGCTTTCAGACATCTGCTTTGCAGAGCCTGCATCCAGTGCCAGGTACCACCAGCACCCCAAGAGCTGCAGACAGAAAATCCATTATGTCACATCAAGGAAAAAGATGATCATTTCCTTCCAAATCACAGATTATTTCTGAGATGCAGAGAGGAAAGTACAGCTCAGAAAGGCACAGCTATTCCTCCTTTCAATAGGCACGGCTCCTTCAGAAGCTCCCACAAACAGACAGGGATCAAAAGGCACAGTGAGAACAGACACCACAGAACACTGATGTCTTTTTTTCCGTGCTTCTTCCACACGTTGCTGTAGGAAGGGATTTTTCAGCGATGGAGAAGAGAGTGGAGAGAAATGGTGGAGTTCAAGATCTTTAGGACAACAAGGAAGGATCAGACACCAAGCACACTGCACTATGAAGGAATCCCAGAATAGTTTGAGTGGGAAGGGACCTGCCACCAATGAAGATGTTCAACAGTGTTGATCCCTTGACTGACCCCTGAAAAACACAGGTGAAGACTGAGGCAAAGAAAGTCACTGAGTACCTCAGCCTTCTCCATATCCTGGGTAATCAGGCCTCCTGTTTCCTTCTGGAGAGAACGCATACTTTTCCTGGTCTTCCTTTATCACTACAGAAGCTTTTCTTGTTGCCCTTGATGACTAGCCAGATTTAATTCTATCAGGGCTTTGGGTTTCCTAACCTGACCTCTGGCTGCTCAAACCATTTCTGTGCATTCCTCCCAGGCTACCTGTCCCCTCTTCCACCCTCTTCCAGGCTTCCATTTTGGGTTCGAGGTTGTCCAGGAGTTCCTTGTTCATCCATACAGGCCTCCTGGTGCTCCCTGACTTCCCCCTTTGCTGGGATGCCTTGCTGATATTCCACTTCCAGATGTGAAGCCCAAGTTCAGAAACTCATTGAAAATTCATACAGTTCAAACAGAACCCCAAATACATGAAGGCCCAGCCACAAGAAAACCACAATGTTAGGAAATTAAAGAGAGGGGAGGGGATAAGCTTTTAAACCACTAGTGCACCAAGGTAATAGCTCTCTGGAGTTGGTCAAGCTGAGAATTCCTTAGAAACAAGGGAGTTTTAGGCAGCACAGGGATGAGTCCATGCCTATTGGGAACAGTGTTACACCAGCCCCATGTCACACACAAAGCACCTGCAGCTCCCCAGTCATCTAATGAGACACATCACACTGCTCAGCAGTGCCTGTACCAACATCGTTATGCAACAGAACAGCTCATTAGTGCTTTCCAAACAGTTATCTTTCAAAAGTTATTACACTGCACTTATCAGTGGCTTCTCAATATTAAAAATCTCAGCTCCTGATAAAAAAAAAAAACTAAAATGCAACTGGTTCTAATTTCCTTCAAGATCTTATGCAGAAATGCTAACACAGAGACAACAGGGAGTTCTTTTGCTTTCTGTACACATTGGTGCCCTTCAGACCTGCTCGCCAATGAAACCTGCAGTAGAAACTCACGTGACAAACAAATTTTTCTGTTGCAGTGCCCCAGTGTTCAGTTCTGCCCACTCAATAAAAAAAAAAATCCATTTATTAAGAAGAGGTGTTCCTATGCAAAGCAGAACTAAAGAGGTTATTATTAGTTTCATATGTGTCACATTTACTGCAAGTTACCCAAATGGAGGTGATGTGTCCACTCCATGATTCGACCCAGAAATCAGAATTCCTTAAACTTAAGGTATTAGCACTGATGAAAATCACCTGATAAAACCAGATCAAAGGCAGTAAGAAACATACTTCCCCACACACAATAGCTCCATCTAATCCCTCAGCACAGAGCTCTCCCTGCCTTTTTAGCAAAGATTAGCATATTTAAAACTGCTAAACTCTGTATAATCTTCAATCATTGAGAAAAGTAATTCAATTAAGGAGAGTGCTGGTGAAGTTGCCTTCTTGCTAGCCAGCCAATGCTGTATCCCTGTACAAGTTTATAAAAATAGAAATGGAAAGAGAGGAGAAGATTCTTCTGATGTTGCAGGCTCGTGATGCACCCACAGCACATGCAGCAAGCCCCCAGGCTGGGCCTGGGAAGGGCGTGGGGGACACAAGCCCCAGAGACAAGGGGATGTTGGGGACTGAGGAGCGAGGAAAATCAGCATGTTAGCATGGGAAAGAGCATCTGCAGCAAGTGATGAACAGCACGAGGCAGAGCCACTGCAGTCCATGCGGTGCTGAGGGATACGGCACTGAACTCCCACAATATGGCTGAGGAGAGCGGAGAAAAGCACACACTGTATCCGCTGTGCAACCTCACTCTCACATGGAAACAAAACGCCCAGGGATGCTTCTAGATTTCCCATGGAAGGGCTGCAAAGCCTGCCCAGTAAGGAACTGCAGTTTAGATTTCCTCAGCCATAAGACACGGGTTTATTGGTGAGGCTGTGTACACTCAGCACAGCTCTGCCATCAGCCAGCTCTGGATGCTGAGGCAGCTAATGGCCATCGCAGCCCTTTGTACCATTTCATTTGTCATCCTGAAGTCCCTGGATGTAAATGAACCCAGAGCACTCAGCCCCCGCACCAGCAGCAAGAGGATATCTTTAATTACGGCCTTCCAACAGGGCAGAGAACCTTTCATCTGAGCAGGAAGCAAATGCAGCAATCCAGTGCAACAGTTGCACAAAGATCTCCTGGGTTATGAAAGCTGCTATCCTAAAAACTTTTATTTCTGCACCTCCCTTAACCTTCCAGACAAAGAACAACAAGGTGTGAGCAGAGCCCACTCCAGCTCCCTTTTTGCAACACCAGATTCTTCCACAGTTTTCTCCAAATATTATGAGGATGTTTACTCCTCCACTTGGAACGAGAGCTCTGCATCCTTCGGGTAGCAAAAAAAAAATAAATAAAAAAAATAAAATTACAGGGAATGACATCATGACAGAGACATCTGAAGAGCTTCAATCCAGGAAGGGACGTGTCTCCATCAGAGGCAGACTCATGGAGCGCCGTGTTGGAGCATGCCCACGCTGCAGCACCCGCGGGATGCGCGGACACGGAGCTGGCACGGAGTCATCGCCCAGCATCCCAGACAAAGGCAGGGCTGGAGCCCACCCTGCAGCTGGCCCCGGATTCCAGTCAGCTCCCACCCATCCGTAAGACCCAGCCGAGGCAGCAGTTGTGGGGCTGGGAATATTCAGTCAGGAGGATTTCACTGTGCTGAACCCATAGAATCCCTTCTCTCCTCCCTAGGTTTGACTGGGAATTATTTAAAACCTTCCAGTATAAAAACAGCTGATTAGCTGAGAGGGGAAAAATAATTCCTAGAGGAAGGAGATATCTGACGTTATGTCTGCTAGAAGAGACAAGAAATCCACGTGTAAATGAAGAGCTGCTGAGATTTAAGATCTGCACCAGGTGCCACAACCTTCCATGGAGGTATTTGAAAAGCTTTATGATATTGAAGCTCAGATATACAGGTAAACAAGCCAAGGATTTTGCAAATGCATTGCTAATATTTCTGATTCCTGTTATCAAATGCCTGGGAAAAAAACAACCAAACAAAAAAAGCTTAAAAAAACCCAGCATTTTCTACACATGACCCTCACCTAAAATCCTCATAAAATGGCTGGCCAAATAGCACCTTACCAAGCAGATCAGGTGACTTTCCCAAAAAATAATAAATAATCAAGTTGCACTTGTGCTCCCCAGATCCCTGATATGAGAAGAGCTGTTTCAACCCCAAAATCATAAAATGAGACTGATTCAAGGAACAGACTAAAAGAAATTGCCAATGTACAGGTAAATAATTTCAACAGCAGCCTTATCACCAAGCTCACCCACATCTGAGTGAGGAAACACCAAGATACAACTAATTTGGCCAAAAAAAAAACCCAACCAGTATTTCATCATCTCCTATCACAGGGACCAAAGGTGGCTGAGGGAGCAAATACCCCGCCCTGAGACAGAAAACCTATTTGCACCTATTCATTATCGCTCAGTATCTACCCAGAATTACACAAAGCATCTCATAAAGGAACTTTTATTTATTTTTTTTAAGAAAACTCTTCTAAGGGGAACATTTGGAATGCAGTATTGGAGATAGAGGCCTTCCGCTAAGGGAGGAGGAGACATTGTTTAGGTTGGGGTTTTTTTTCATTCCAAAGACAGGGAAGAAAACCTCACTGACTGAATTAAATATTCAGAGCGTCGCTCTGCCAAGACATAACTCCATTATGGAAAAACGCTGTATTTACACAGCAAACGCTGCGGATTGAGACTCCTGCCCCCCAAAAAACCAGACAAGCTGGGATCGAATGAATCAGCAACTGTTTCTGGAGATGGGCTTTGGTGGTTTTTGGGGGGTTAAACCAGAGCTGAAGCCCGCAGACCCCCACCAGGGGGGGTGGGTGACTCTCATGAGGGAGGCTGGGTCTCGGGAAGGGTGAGGAGGGGGATCCCGTCTGACCCCATGAGGGTGTGTGGGTGCCGTGAAGGGTGAGGAGGGGGATCCCGTCAGACCCCATAAGGATGGGTGGATGTCGGGGAGAACGAGGAGGGGGATCCCATCAGAGCCCATGAGGGCGGGTGGGTGTCAGAGACACTCATGAGGATGTCGGGGAGGATAAGGAGGGGGTCCCTTCGTGCCCCCACGAGGGTGGGCGAGTGTCGGGGTGGGTGACTCACCGCTCTGCTCGCCCAGGAACACCAGCTTGAATTTCCGCAGCGGGTTCCCGAAGTCCCCGCCCGACGACATGATGGAGGAGCCGCCGCCGCCGCCCCGCGCTCGCTCCGCTCCCCGCGGCGGCACCCGCGACCGCGACCGCTTCTCTCCGCCTCCTCCTGCTTCTCCTCGTCCTCCTCCTCCCCGGCGAAGGCTGCGAGCCCCGGTGAGGTGCCAATGCCGCTGTCGGTGTCGGTGCCGCCGCTTCGCCCCCCCCGCGCTCCCGGAGCCGGCGCTCCGCCCGCCCCGCGCACGCGCTGTGGGCGCTTCCCTCTCCTACGGGCCGGGAATGGTTTGGGTTGGGAGGGACGAGGAGAATCATCCAGTTCCACCCCCTGCCGTGGGTAGGGACACCTTCCACTGTCCCAGCTTGCTCCGAACCCCAGTGTCCAGCCTGGCCTTGGGCACTTCCAGGGATCCATGCTCTGGGCAGGCTGTGCCAGGGCCTCGGCACCCTCACAGCCTCAGCACCAGGGTAAGGGCTGCAAGGTGTACCCAGCCCGTACGGGCGTGAGGGAGGAACCGGCAAAGTCCTTAAATCCAAAGGCTTAATCTTACCTGATACAGATACTCCTTCCAGAGGAGCATCTCTGAATAGCAGCTCTCTCCCAGCGAGGTGATGTTTCCCAGGAAGGTCAGTGATTCCCACTGTTATCCTTTGACAGTGGGTGAGGGCCCTCCATCTTTTGCCAGCTTTCCCTGTCGCTACTTTTTTGCCCATTTTTCCACACTCTGCCCTCAAAGTTCAGTGGTTTAGGAGGTTCCCAGGTGCATCCTGGCCCTTCCCGTTTAAGCCTTGGCTGGGAGATTGTTCCAGAGCATCTGCTCTGATGGTCAGGGAAATGGCATCTGCTACATGTTTAGTTTTGAAAGCCTTTCTGGTTTTTATCATTTCATTTATACTCCCTCAATGTGATTAACTGCTTCACTAAGTGCTGTTTTTTTTCACCCGGGCCTTGAAGTACCAGAGAGCTAAAAGATGAAAGTGTGTCTTTCATCAGGTGATTAAACAAGTTTTAATAGATATTAGCAGAATCTCCCATCCAGCTCTGTGCCTGGCATCTGGAAATGTTTCCACACTGGTTGTGTGGCTGCTCTCCTGCACCACAGGGAAAGGGAATCCAGACTGGCAGAGACTGTCCTGATGTGATTTCAAATATTAAATGCAGTTATTGTCCTTATTTTTGTGTCAGGGTGCATCTTTCCCATGGGTCCCAGGGAAAACAACAGCTGAATGCAGAGAAGGAGACATGCAAAACAGAGGTTTTCTACCAAGGTCTATTTGAACAGTTCTTGGTTGTATTCATCATTAGATGAGTCTGAAAAGAAGAGGAGGCAAGGCATGGGAAGCTTTAAAAATGAGGAAGAGCTTCCTGGAGCCTTTTTAGTGTGGTCCAGAAAAAGCAAGTCATCGAGTCACCTCAGCTTCTCTGTGTAAATGTCACAAAAAGGTTTGGAAGTTGTGCTCCTGCAACAGGGATTCGGCTCCCTAGCTGTGAAATGATGCAAAAGGCAAAGAAAGGCACATTGCAATTGGAAATGAGGACCGTGTCCTAACAGAGAAGGTGCTCAGCCACCAGAACAAGCTGCCAAGAGCAGCACTATCTTTGTATCCAGGAAAAATCAAGATGAGCCTTTGTGAGAAAGATGCTTTCACAGAGAGAGGAGTGATCTGCTTCCATAAAGCCATAAGTCACTGGAAACCTATCGACTGCGACATGCAGGAGAGTGAATTCTGTGATTTAACAGTCCCTTTTGGCCTTAAAATGTATCCATCTATGATAGATGTCAGAGACATTCCTCAGTGGAGAGGTGGACTCGTTTCTCATGGAGACACAGAGGACAACAACTCATTGGGAGGAGGGATTCCTGCAATCTGTTATTGCCGAGCCCCAGACTCAGCTGGGCCAACGCTCCCTCCTCAGCCACGTTTTGTGGGTGGAAGAAAGGTGAGTCCCCAGGAGGGGCAGAGGGAATTGAGGGGTGCAGTCCCACTCTGTGGGCACACAGCATTGGAGGGCAGGGAATTAGGAGTCATCCTCGACCTGCTCTTAATCGTGGTGCTCATCACAGCTTCCCCTACAAACGCAGGACCAGCCAGTCCCCTCCAGTCACAGCAGCCCCTCCCCAATTTCCTCTGGGGCTTCAAACATCACACCAGGAGAAGCCTGGTTTCCTGGAGTGGGAGTGCCAGGCTTAACCTAGCTTAGAGTCCCACAGTGTCATTCCCTGGCTGGCCCTGCCTGGGGCTCGCCAGGTGGGATCAAAGGGCAGGGTAACATCCACATGGGCAGTTCTGTCATCTGGGGAGCACGAGGAAAACCCAGCTTGGAGCTGGAAACACGTGTCCTTGCACTGTGGGGCAGAGAGCAAAGGAGCCGTGGATCTCCTCTGCTCTCTCCATGTGCTTGGCAGGTGGAGACACAAACCTTGTCCTTTCACATTCCTTGTGTCCCCTCCATGCACCAGTGCAGTGTGGATGGACATCAAGGGTGTCCAGTGTGTGCGTTTGGAGCACCAGGCACTCAGAAATGCAGGACAAGGCTGGATCACAGAGCAGGAAATGAACCTGCCACGTGGATGAACCAGAGGGAGAAAGTCCATCAGGAGCTCTGACAGCTCTAGGAGGAGCAATTGGAGCAGGCATCAGTCAGCAGAGCAGGAAATCCTGACTCAAAATCCAGTTCCCAGGCAGGGAACAGCTCCAATAAGGGCACTCAGGGATATGGGCTCCAGGGTTGAGCATCTGCTATGGATGAAGGGGCAAACGAGCCAGACTGGAGAGAAGGGAGACAGGAGGAGGGAAAAGAGCCTGTGGGAAATTAAGGTTTGTATGGAAGAGGCAGCTGGACATGGGATGGGTTTTCCTGAGCCAACTCCACATTGTCAGGCCCTGTGGGCAGAGGACTGCAGGCCCATCTCTTCCCAGGCAGAAACCCTGGCCACCTGCTCTCCCACTGGGAGATCAGGGAGGAGGTCCCCGCCAGCCCAGCCCTCCCACACTTAGGATTTCGTGATTGCAAATATATATATATATTTTTAAATTATACTAAAGGCCTAAGTAAATGGCCGCCGCCACGCCACACTCAAGGTGGCCGCTGCACCACTCTGGGGCGGGACCGGGCGCGGCCCGCAACACCGCCACGTGGCCATGCCACACTCAACATGGCCGCCGCACCTTGATGGACGTGTAAGGGAACCAACCACTGTGCGAGAATAGGTGGTAGGCGGGTCTTGGCTGGTGGGACGCGCGGTGATAGGCGCAGGGCCGGGTGCGCTGTGTAGCCGCTGCCGCACGGCGGCGCTGCCCGCTGCGTGTGGGCAGCCAGGAACCAGATGTCCGCCATTACCGCCCGCACCCCCGCGCCCTCCCCGCTGCCTCCTTAAGGACACCACGGCCCCGCCAGTACCGCCGATTGTCCAAAAGTTGATGCGTACGGGAGTTCTCGGTGGGCTGAGCTGGGAGGTGCCCGAAAATTAGAATTTCCGGGAGCCATCGGTGGGCGGAACGCGGGGAGGGAGCCGCGGGACGGGGGGGAGCCGAGTGAGGGCGTACCCAGGCACGGAGGGGGAACGCTTTGAGCGACGGACCGCGGCGCCGGATGATGGCGGCGGTGCCGAAGGTACCGGGGATGGCCACAGGGACGGGGAAGGACGGGGGGACAGAGGGAAGGGGAGCAACAGAAACGGAGGAGTAGCCTTGGTCCTTGGGACAGCTGAGGCAGTCCCACCCCTGCTGCTGGAGGCCCTGACGCGACCCTGGTTTGGTTTCGGAAGGAAGTGTGGGGGTTATCCTGAGGGGGTCCAGATCTTGAGATCGTGCCCTGGATCTGTCTTGGTGATCCTGGACCAGGGGCTGAGACACCCACACACCCCTGCTCCCCATCCTCACACACCTAGGGCGTCACCCCAACTCTATTAGACCCCTCGTCTCCGTGGTCCCTGTCTGATCCCTGTCCCTCTACACTGGGACATTTGGGACATCGGTATTTATCCCCCCACCCTGGTTTGGCGACAGCAAAGCTGTTTGCCGGATCGATGAGCTGTTTCCCTCCATCCTTGTGGAGGTGGGAGAAGCACGAGGGTTGTGCACGGACTGTCCAACCCTGTCTCTGGGAGCGCTGTCCAAACGCTCCTGGAGCTCTGGCAGCCTCGGGGGAAGAACCTTTTCCTAAATCCAACCTAGACTTCCCCTGTCACAGCTCCAGCCGTTCCCTCGGGTCCTGTCCTAGAGGTGTAGTAACCTAGAGTTGCTGGTAAAGATTCCCAGAGGATCTGCCACCCTGTTGTGTTTTAACCATTGCAGGTGCTGTGCTCTGAGAAGGGAGCCTTGCTCCGGCAGGTGGTCGCCCTCAGCAGGTGAGAAAACATACGTGACCAAAAAAAATCGGGTCTTTTTTTGCCAGATCTTCTAATAGTGGAGGTAAGACTTTGAGCTTGGAGCTGAAAGGGCTATGGGATGGGGAAAAGGGGGAGCCTTTGTGCTGATGGGATCAGGCTTTTGCAAAAGGACATTTGCCACATATTTTTTTCCATAAGTGAGGGAAACCAGAGTTGCTAATTGTTATCTTGTTCCCTACAGATTTTTTAATTATCATCTTGTTTCCTACAGAGCAGCAACAGCCAGAGAAAACCGTCTGTGTGCTGCAGGTAAGGTCTGTTGTCGAACTAATTTTGAGGCAAAAATTCACTTCCCTTAAATAAATATTAAACATTGGAGTGTTTCTGTTTCATTTTGGGTTTTTTTTTAGCCAATGTTGGACTGGTTAAATAAACAGAGCAGGAGCTCTGCCACTTCCATATGTTTTTTTTCTAACATTTTCTTCTTTTTTGCAAGTGTCACCAGCTGTGGTGTTATGTGATCATAATTTGGGGCTCTCAAAGCACCTGCAGATGTTTGTTTGCAGCTGGAAACACTCTGCTTTCATTTTCAGGTGATGCACTCCTGGCTTGCCACAGATTCTACAGGTCCCGACCTACACATGGAATTGGGAAGTTTAAATACCTGCTCCCAAAGGAGGTAAGCAGAAGGATTTCCCCCTGTGCCTGCTTTCCCAAGGAAGTCCTGGAGCATTCACATGCCCCATCTCAGAAGGCCAGGTTGGATGGGGTTTGGAGAAACCTGGAAATGTGGAAGGCGTGTTTCTCCATGGTAGGGGGTTGGAATGGGATGAGATTTTGGTTCCTTCCAATCCAAACTAATCCATGATTCTGTGAAGTACCCACTCATCACACTGCAGAAATGCTTCCTTTTGTCCAGTACATTCCTGTGGAAGTTAATGAGTAGCTTCAGAAGGGAGGAACCTCTTCCTGGCACTGAATTTAACACCTGAACTATACCAGAATATTGTGAACATACCTTACTTGCATGTAATCTTTACACAACTCCCTGAGATCCGCTTGTGTGGAAGGAGAAAACAACAAGAAGTCAGCTGCCTTTTAGGCAGGAACTGAAATAAACAGCAGGTTTATTTCTACTGGTTTTATTCCTTTCTTTCTTCCTCTGGAAGAAATTAATCACAGCCTGAGTGTGTGGGTTTTTTGTGTGATGCCATCTAAGAGCTGAACCTTTATTCCCAGCATTGTTCAAACCAGATACTTTCTATTTTATTTTATTATCTTTTCTTTTGGAAAACAGGTTCCAAAGAAGAAAAAGGAAAAAGTGCAGATGAAAGAGATCGATGCTGGCACTGAGTACCAGTATGGAGATGTCAACATCCAGATGACTTCCTATGATCTGTGCCTGGTGGAGCATTTTGCTCAGTATGTCCACAGACTCTGCAACCGCCTCTCGATCCGAGTCAATGAGAGGTATGAGGAAATCTGTCCCTCTGGATTATGACCCCCTGCACATCGGGGCACACTCCAGTCTCCCTGAGAGATTCTCATTTGGATGTAAATCCAAACCTCTCACCTGCCCTGTGTTCTCCTTTTGTCTATCTGTAAAATTTTGGATGCTTTATTTCCATCAGGAAGACTGAAATTGAGTTTTTCAGGCACTGACTTGACCAGATTCCAAGGAAAAAATAGCTGTTACATCTCTTTCCTCTGAGGAAAAGGCTTTAAGCCTGTGGAATTGCACTGTAAAAAAGCACTGAGCTGCCACCAGGGAATAAAACCAGTGGTGACTGTCTAAAATGTGGGGTTTACACTTGCACCCTCTTAGGTTGGACGTGGTTCAGTGTGTAGAGAAAGAAAGGATTTGCCCTTCAGACTGGAAATTGAGGGGAAAAGGTGGGCAGTAGGATGGAGCTTGGAAGAAGCTGTGGGAATGGGGATGAGGAGGCTGAGGTTTCTGAGTACTGAGCAGAGTCTGATCCACTCCCAGTCACATTCCCATTAAATCTGAGGTGTAAACAATGTATTTCTGTTGGTGCATTCCACCAGCAGATTTTAGCTCCATCCCAAAAGACAAAACAAGTCAGAACTGCTGCTTGTCTTGAACTATGAAGAAGTTAAAAGTTCTCAGGCTGGTGTGTGGAGTTAATCCAGGTTTTTGCTGGTAGCAGTGCTGCAGAGCTTCCTCCTTATCTCCTTCCAGCAAAACACCCGCCTCTGCCAGAGCCTGATTTGCAGGATACATCCTTTGCATAATTAATGTCCCATGAAAAGTTAATCTCCTTCCCCATTCTCTGCTGTGGAGGTTGGTTCATCCCCGTGAAGTAGTGCAAATATCCTGCCTGTCCTAAGCACTGCCCTCTGACTCCTGCAGCTACGCCATGCCCACCAAAACCAACGAGGTGCTGTTCATGGAAGAGAGGGGATCCAAAATGCAGCTGGATGCCGTCCTTACCACCCACCAGAGGGTTGTTCAGGTAGGAGCTGGGATTTGCTGACAGTGCTGCAGCACTTGCCACCACAGGCTCCCCAAACCCCTGAAACACTTAAGAGATGAAAGGCATCACTTGGGCATAAATGGAAGCAGGAAGTCTAACTACATTTTCTGCTGAGTGTTGCTCTTTGACTAGGAGCCCAGGAGGGTTTCCTGTCTCTGTGTTTCAGGCAGAAGATTTATTATCTATTTTCTGCTGAATAATTGATATGAGGGGTAGAAAAGTCACGTTTGGGGATGGGTGATTGGAGAAACTCACAGGCATAGATGGGATTTTGGGAAGGAATTCTTCCCTGTGAAGGTGGGGAGGCCCTGGCACAGGATGCCCAGGGAAGCTGTGGCTGTTCAAGGCCAGGCTGGACAGGATTTGGAGCACCCTGGGATAATGGAAGGGGTCCCTGCCCGTGGCAGGGGTGGGACAGGATGATGTTTAAGGTGCCTTCCCACCCAGAGTATCCTGGGATCGTTCCCCTGCAGCTCTGTCATTTCTGCTTTCAGATCCGCGGTTTGAGTTCCACGTTTGCTCCCATACTGCTGGAAATCATTCAGAGTAACCAGCCTGAGGGGGTCCATCTGTTGATGAAACAGGTATGGTTACATTTCCCAGTGCTTTCCCTTTAGGAAGCAGGGAAAGGGTTTGTGTCATCCTGATTTGTGGTGTTTTTCCCTCCCTCCACAGCACACAGAAGCCGATTTCAAGAGCCGACTGAAGTCTCGACCCGAGCTGGAAGAGCTGCTGGCAGAGATGTCCTGAGGTGAGGAACAATGTGTCATCCATGGGCTGTTCCAGCCTCCAGAGCTGTTCCATGACCTCTGCACTGATAACTTAGTGAATTGGAAGGAATTCCCACTGTTTGGAACCAGCTTGTCTCAGTAAAAATAATGTCTTTATATCTGACTGGTTTGTACTGGGAGAAAAGATGCCACAATGAAATGTGGGTTTGCTTTCCTTCAATTCTTTTAGGTTTTTTTTTTAAATTCCTGACTATTTTGCTTCTGTTATGTGGGGATTCCTGCAGAAATCTGTGTGTGAATAATGCTGCAACAATCCTAGGAATTGTTATAACCAAATTGGATGGATGCCAAGAGAAACTGTTCCAGAAACTGGTTTGTTTGGAGGCTTTTTCTCCCCCTTTCTAAGGACCAGCTCATGAATAAGATGGAAAATAACTCATTAATTTATACTCTCCCCCAAACTGGGGCTGCCAGGTGTTTGTGCTTCCCAGCCCCTCGGCATTCCCAGCCCCCACATCCCTGGGAAATCACCTGAACCTTCCTTCTGGCAAAAGCCATGCAAAAAAGCAATTTCTTTTTTTTTTTTATGGCTTATTTTCCAGGAAGTGGTGGTCAGATTATAATCCCTTTTTCTCCCATTCCTAATTATTCTGTGGCTTCCCAGGAGATAAATCCTCTCCCCAGAACTCCCATCCTGTGGGACATGAGGTTATCACTGCTGGGAAAAGCCTTAGGATGGCACAGCGGACATGGAGTAAAATTCCATAGCAGGGCTGTTCTGGAGCCAAGAGCCAGCCTGAGTGTGCTGTGAATGCTCCTGGATTTGGGACATTTAGGACTGCAAATTCACAACCACAGAATCATTTTGGTTGGAAAACACCTCTGGAATCAAGTCCAAGCTGTGCCCAGGGGACTGAGTGCCATGTCCAGTCGTTCTTGGACACCTCCAGGGATGGAGACTCCAAACCTGCTTGAGCAGCCCCTTCCAGTGTTTAAAACCCTTTACCATGAATTCCTCCTGCTGTCCAACCTGACCCTACCGTGGCACAGCTTGACGCTGTATCCCCCCAGCCAGCCACCCCCTCCAGCTTGCACTTATCCAATTGGCACAGATGGAGCCGAGAGATGACAAATTCCAGGTTTAATTTCCCAACAATTCCACCTGGATTCCCGAGCGGTTGGATCAAAATAAAGCCAAGAAAGGGGGCGAAGGGCGCAGCCCCATTGCTGCGGGTCTGTCCGGGCGCTGTCAGTCCGTGGGCCGGGCCGGACCGGGCCCGTCCTGCCGCTGCTGCCGCCGGGCCATGCAGGCCCCGAAGGCGCGGAGCTGTGCCTGGCAGTGCCGCCAGTCCTGCCGCTCCGCCATGCACTCCTGCAGCTGCCGGTGCTGCTCCAGGCAGCCGGTCCGTGCGATCATGGCATCCAGGGGATCCTCGCCCTCCTCCGCCTCGCCCTGCTCCGCCGCCGCGCGGCTCCAGGCGTGCCCGGCCTTCGCCATGGAGCGCTGGGGAGCGGGGAGCGCCGCTGTCCTTTGCGGCACCCGGAGCCCTCGGCACCCTCCCCGTGCACCGCACCCCGCACCGCAGCCATGGGGGCCCGGCACCTCCCGCCTCCCAGGGCTCCCCATGGCCCCCCAGCCCCCTATTCACTTCCCAGGGTCCCCATGGACACCCAGCCCCCTCCTCACCTCCCAGGCTACCCATTCCCCATGGCCCCCCAGTCCCCCGCTCGCCTCCCAGGGCTCCCCATGGCCCCCCAGCCCCCTATTCACTTCCCAGGGTCCCCATGTCCCCCCAGCCCCCTGCTCGCCTCCCAGGGTCCCCATGGACGCCCAGCCCTCCCCTCGCCTCCCAGCGTCCCCATGGCCCCCCAGCCCCCTGCTCGCCTCCCAGGGTCCCCATTTCCCCACGATCCCCTCCCCGCCCCACCCATGGGCGCAGCCCCCGTACCAGCGCAGCGCGGTCCCTTTAAGGCGGGAGCTCGGCACGGCACTTCCCGGGGACGGCCCGGCCGCCACGGCGTTCGCTGATTGGTGGGTTTCTCCCATTTCCGCTCGCGCGGGGGTCGACGGGAAGTAAAGAGGCGGAAGTGCATGCAGTTACCTCGGCAAATATGGCGGCGACGCTGCGGATCCAGAGCGACTGGAGCCGGGCGTTGAGGTGGGAACGGTTCCTTTCTTTGTCTCTGTCCTTGTCCTGGTCCCTGCCCCGCTCACGGCCGCTTCTTCTCTCTGCAGCAGGGACGAGGGCGAGGCGTGGCTGAGCTGCCGCAGCCCCGGTGAGTGGTCTGAAGAGGCCTCGAGGGGGCCGTGGGGACGAGGGGGGATCGGGGAGGATCGAGAAGGTTCTGGGGGTGAAGGGTGTTTGGGGAACCCTTTGTGTTAGGGGCTGGCGGCGGGGTGCCCCGTGTGTTAGGAAGGAACGAGGCTGCCGGGGTGCCCTGTGGTTCAAACGGGTGCGGGTGGCTGGGCGTCCCTTGGTTCAAAAGGTGTAGGGCTGGTTTGGGGATCCCTTTGGTTTTAAAGGGCGTGGGGTCATTTGGGGCTAGGAGGCGATGGGGGTTTGAGTTCCTGGTGGGTAAGGAAGAGGTGAGGGTGGTTGGGGTCCCTCTGAGCTGGGGGGATGTTTGGGGTGCCTGTGGGTGTTTGGGCTCTGGGGCTGACGGCTGCTGTCCCCCAGGGAAGCCCACCCTGTACGGCAGCGTCACCCGGCGCGGGCTCAGCTCCGACGGCGTCCCGGACATCGTGGCCTCCGAGGGATTCGTGGTCGGGGAAGTCACCAAGGTGCCAGGGCTGGGGGGAGAGGGGTTGCTGACCACCCCCATACATAAAGGGGGCTGCTCTGACAGCCCAAGCTGCCCCCCCCGGTCCCTGCACAGTCCTGTCCTGCCATCCCGAGCCTCCTGCTGTGCAGAGCCCTGGAGCTGGTCCCTACCATCCCACAGGGCTGGAGCAGCCATTCCTTCCCACCTACATCCTGATGAGATGAGCCCCACACTGACCCTCCCGTCAGTTCCAGGCTCTGGGATCCCACAGCTGGGTCCAGGACACAATTCTACCTCGGTAACCTCTGTTTCAGGATTAACAGCACTTCTAATTCCTTTTCTCCTTATTTCCTCCCCTAGAAAAGCATCCTCGTTTCTTGTCCTCACGAAAATGCGTGCACAAAGTTCTTGGCTCCGTACACGAGTTTTTGTAGGATTCATCAGAAAAGTGTGAGTAGCCTTGTGAGGTGGGAATCTCTGGGTGTGATTGGCAACTGTCACACCCCTGTCCGTGGTGTCCTCGCAGTGAGGAGTGGCCTGGAGTGCGGATTTGTGTGGGAAGGGTTGGAATGGAGATGGAACTGCGATCCTGCTGTTTAGGACTGGTGTTCCCACTGAAACCCCCCCAGACCATGTGCTACTCACTCCTTTCCTCTTCCCCCTGCAGCGGGATGGAAACGGGGATTTGAGGCACGAAAGACAAAGACTGGGGTTGAGATAAGAACAATTTACTGAGAACAGCAATGGAATAAAAAAAGAAACAGTAACAATATTAATTAACAAAACATACAGGACAGGGAAGAGATCCGCTCACCACAAGGAACCCAAAACCCGAGCCACCACCCAATATCCCAAACATCTCCTGCTCCTCCCTGCTCCTGTAAAAATTAACCCTGTCCCGGCCAGAACCAGGACATTCCCCACCCATCACTCTATCCCATCTCCTAATGCCCAGATCCCGCACCACCCACAAAAGCACTGGAATCATTCCCTTAATTAAAGGCTGTTCCTCCTTAAATGTATTTATATCCATTATACTGCTTTTCCTTGTTATCAGTGAACTTCCAACCCCTCTCATTGGTATCCAGAGGCTTTTTAGCTGTGTTCTTTTGAATTTTTAAATGCTTCTGATTTTTTTTCTCCTGCTGCCATTTTTTCACTTGGACTTCTGAGTCTTATGAAATCAATCCAGTCCATTCTTTCAGACTCTGTTCTCTTCAACACTTTTCTTTGGGAGCTCTTCTAAAACACCGATCTTTTCCAAGGCTTGGCTTTGTAATGTTTCGGGTTGTTCCGCGCAGGACGCTCGGGGACGTCCGCAGGTAAGACAGCGTAGTCACGGCAGATGGGGCAGGTGCTGGAATGCTCTTGGAGCCACGTCCTGATGCACTTCCTGTGGAATTCATGCCCACACTCCAATTCACACGAGTTTCTGCCTAGCTCCTCATGGCATATTGTGCAGGGATCATTACTGGAGGCTGCGTACTCCTTGGGCTGTATTTCCAAGCGGGACAAGCTGCCTTGTGGCCAGGAAGAGGGTTTCAGTGCATAGTCCCAGATGAAGGCCTTTAATTTTATCACCTTTAGGGCCCTATGCCACGTGACTGATGAGAGCACCTCGGCAAAGACCGGTGGCGCGCTCTTGGTGAACGCCTCCCAGATGTGCCAGGTGCAGTAGGCGCCATCCGGATCGCTGAGGTACCGACTGTTCTGCGTATTCCCAAAGAGGATGTCTGCCATAGTTAGCTCTGTCAGGTACTGAGAACCTTCCCATATGCTGTTCCAGCTGTCCCGGTACACCAGCAGGTCATCCGCGGTGTATGCGTCCTTCACGCTCGACACCAGCCGCGTCCAGAGGCTGTGAGTTCCCGTCTTCCTCCAAATCCCCCTGTCAATGGCCACGTCCTGGGACAGGTATCCCAGCTGCCTGGCTTCATATCTGTCTAGGAGTACATCCACATCGGCTCCTGCAAACCAGCACTCGTACAGCCACAGCAGCACAGACTGATGCGGAGGGCGGGAGAAATTTTGATGGATTTCTTGCAGCTTACGCTGGGATTCGCTGATTGGCTCTGACTCTTCATCCTCTTTATCTCTCTCTGAGGAAACCGATTTGGTCTCGGATGTGTTCTGTTCAGGAGCAACTGTTCCCAGCATGGGTTGTTCCTCTGGTGCAGCTGCAGCTTGAGTGGCCACGGTGCCTGCTGCTCTGTTCTCCTCCTCCTCTTCTTCCTTCTCCTCCTGAGGGGACTGGCTGGTATCCAGCAGTGTCCGATAAAGAGTAGCCAGGGCCCAGCACAGTGCAGTAAGTTGCTCCTCCCTGGAACCACCGCAGCGTTTCTCTTTCAGATACTCTGCCACTTTAACAGGGTCCTGGATTTGTTGAGGGGTGAACTTCCAAACCACTGGAGCTGAATACTCCTTCAAAACCTGGCCGATTTTCTCCCAGCGTCCGTGCCACTCATCATTATCCAACCTCCGGAAGACCTTGCCAATAATCTCTTTTGTAACTCTAAAGATGATGTAGATCCTAAAGATGATGTAGGCCAGAACCAGGAGACATAGCACACACAACAACGATATCCTTTCTTCGATATTCAGAGGGAATCCAGAATCCTCAAAAGCTGCTATAAGAGGCTTGAAGGAGTCAAAAAAGACTAGAGGGTTGTGAAAATATTTGTACCCTGTTCCCACCATGAACTGGGAACGATTATTAATGATCTCCTGGAGGTAATATATCATGTCACGAGTTGATACCACATAATCTATGCACATAAGAATCTTGAACCATCTCTCTAAACTCTTAAAGTGCTTTATCAGGACCACATAGGGAATTATAAACCTGTACAGGTACCACTCCACTGAGGGCAGACAAAGGCATATCATGACCAGCGACTGTACCTAGCACACTCGGCTCAAACTTGCTTCCACCCCGCTGCGGGCAGAGCTGTTCTTATCTTGACCCTCGGTGCCGCACGATGGATGAGGCTTGCGGCGCTTCGGGATTGGTATTCCCGAAATTTAGCGTTCCCCCGGCGGAGGCTGCAGCCAGGAACCGGAGGCACCAAAGGCAGCAATCGGGCTGAGGCCAGAACAACTCACTGGGAACAGCAATGGACAGGGACTGACCGCGGGGACCAGGCTGGCAAGAAGGGAAGCCGGAAAAAAAAGCCGGGAAAAAGGACTTTTTCCCGCCGGCGCACGGAGGGGTGGGATAGGAGAACATCCGGCTCCGGCCCTGCTCCTCCTGCTGCCGGAAAACTTAACCCCGGCGTGGCTAAAGCTCATCTGCATTTCTTCCTCCTGCCCTTGGATTTTATCGCTGTAGCGGGTCTTCCCCCCTACAGCCTGAAAATTCAATTCAAAACATGCAATGCAAATGGAGCTCACAGAATCACGGAATTACTCGTGTTGGGAAAAGACCTCTGAGCCCATCGAGTCCCAGCTGTGCCCGATGCCCACCCTGTCTCCAGCCCAGAGCACTGAGTGCCACCTCCAGCCCTTCCTTGGGCATCCCCAGGGATGGGCACTCCAAACCTCCCTGGGCAGCCCCTGCCACTGTGGAAAACCCCTTTCCATGAGGAAATTCCTGCTGATGTCCAACCTGGCCCAGGCTGAGGCCATTCCCTGTCCTCCTGTTACCCCCTGGCTATCCCCTCCTGTCAGGGAGTTGTGCAGAGCCAGAAGGGCCCCCTGAGCCTCCTTTTCTCCAGGCTGAGCCTCTTTCCCAGCTCCCTCAGCCTCTCCTGGGGCTCCAGCCCCTTCCCAGCTCTGTTCCCTGCCCTGAACACACTCTAGCCCCTCCATGTCCTTCTTCTGAGAGGCCCCAAGTTTGAATAAAAAACAAGAATAGTTTTGTTTCAGTGCTTCAGCAAATTTAGGCTGTGAATTTGGCTTCATAAATATCTCAGACTTGTGGGCTTGTGAGTCGGGCCAGTTACCGTGGGCTGTTTTCTTATTTCTCATCTGTTTACAGGACCTGTTAGAGAAGTCCAGATTTCTCTTCCACCTGGGATAAACCTGGAATACAACAGCAGGCTTTTGCCTCACATTCCTTTTTCTCCTTGCCCTGCAGAGTCACAGGCAGAGAATGTACTTAGCAGGTCTCCCCCTGTTCAGAATTAGGCTCTTGAGCAGAAATATTTATATACAGAATTATATAAAGCTAATTCTTGGTGCTTTTACCTTCCTGCAGATTACCTGCCTTGATATTTCCAGTGGTGGAGGACTCGGTGTGTCTGCCAGCACAGATGGGACCATGAAAATATGGCAGGCTGCAAATGGAGAGATAAGAGTAAGAGCATCTGGCTTGGATGTTTTGTGTTGTCTGTGACATTCCTGAAGTCCTGAAGGCCATGACTTTGGTCAGGCTGTCCACACCCTGTGAAGAATCTGGCTTTTTAATGAAAAGCTAATTGAAATTTGGCATCTTGGAGGCTTTAAGTCAAATCTGTTGGAAAAGGTGGCTTCTCCCAAGGGGGATGTTGCTCAGAGAGGTACTCAGGAGTAACAGGTAGTGACAGCCCCTATCCTATGTGGTAAAAGCACTCAATCTCTTATGAAAGAGAGAAGAGGGGAGGAAAAAATATTTTGGTACTGGATTAGCTGGATTGGCTACATCCTGGCTTGTGGCCTTCCCAGTAAAGGGGGAAAGCTCCTTCTTGTGGAGTTTCACCTGTCAGCTCCTTGTTTGGCAGAGGATAAAGATGTTTAACCCGTAATTAGAAGCAAATGTAGTATCTTTTTCTATGTAATTAGCTGCTCAGATGGTAGAGGGAGGCCCAAAGTCACCTTTTGACTGCCCCAAATTCAGACCAGTCCGTTCCAGCAATGCGGACCCAAAGGATCTGAGTTTAATCCTTTGCCCGTGTGAGAATGCCAAATTTTCCAGTGTCATAACAACTGCTTGGCACGAAGATGATGACAATGGAACTAGCACGTAGTTCTTTGTTTTTCCAGAGACTTTTGGAAGGCCATGTGTATGATGTGAATTGTTGCAGGTTTTTCCCATCTGGCCTCGTGGTTCTGAGTGGGGGAATGGATGCCCAGCTAAAGATCTGGTCAGCAGAAGATGCCAGCTGTGTAGTAACATTTAAAGGTCACAAAGGAGGTACAGAGCCCTTAAAATGCTTCATTTGCTGTGTGTGTACTTGCCTTGCACTCCAGGGCTGATGTCCAGTCTCCAGCTTGCTGCACTCTGTGTTTGGCATCTTGAATGTGGCATCAGATGCTCCAAATGCTACCCCAAATTATCACTTCCCTGAGCTACCAATTGCTGTGTCCAGGCTCTGGTTTTCCCTGTCCCATGAGGTGCTGGGCTTGATTGAGAGGTTAATAAACCCCATGTCTGGCTGCCCTAAGCTTGATTAACTCAAAAACCCATCTTGTGTTGAACCTGCCGTTGTTCTTACATGATTTGGGAGTTGGAACTTGATCTTCAAGGTCCCTTCCCACCCAAGCCATTCTATAATCTTTTTGTGTGCACTGGAAGTGCTTTGGCAGTGATGTCCCCTAACCAAGCCAGATGGTATGACAGAACCTTGGTCAGAGTGATGCTGCCAGTCACTCCCAAGTGACTTTAGTCACTGCTTATTCCTCCAGCCTGAACTGCTGCAGTCTGTTTGCTTGGCTTATCCTGTCCTTTGAGCTTCAATAGGGAAGGTGCCAATTAAATCTTCTGACCACCTGCCTCTTCTCTGCTAAGAAAACCACTGTCGTTTTTCACATCCAAATTTGACAGCCCACAGTAAAATAAAGTAGTTAAGGGATCTTAGAGCCAGCAGACACTGCTCTTTGGATGTTGCTGTAGCTGGATAACAGGGATTCTGCTTTTGGGATTATCCAGGGGTGGATATGGGAACGTTTAAAAGTGCCAGGCTCTTTTCTGCCCAAATTAGGACTTAATTTTGTGTGGCACCAGCTTGGGCTGAGGTGAGGTGTTGCTGATCATTTGATTGATATCTTCCCTTTGTGCCAGATGGTGGTTCTGCTCTGTGAGGTTTTCTGGGAGCTGCTGCCTTCCACAGGCACCTTTTTCTAGAAGCATAACTTGTCTATGTGTGACTGCTGTCACTGGGGACAGTAGTTGAGTTCAGCTTGGGAAATTAGGTGCTTTTCTGTGTCAGTACAAACACAGCCTGTGGTTTTATGCAGGTATTTTGGACACTGCCATTGTGGATCGAGGAAGAAATGTCCTGTCCTGCTCCAGGGATGGCACTGTCCGTCTCTGGGACTGTGGGAAATCTGCCTGCCTGGGCATCATCGCCGACTGCGGCTCTCCCGTCAACGGCATCGCCGTGGGCACCGCTGACAACTCCCTGAACCTGGGCTCACCTGAGAAACCTCCCAGTAAGGGGCTTTCCTTTAAAATCCCTCTTCTTTTCCCTGCCCCAAGCTGCTTAGGGTAATCCCAAGTGTCTGCAATGCTGCTCCATGCCCTTGTACCACCTTGGGAAGGGAGCAGAGCGCTCCAGTCCTGGGTGGAATTCAGCCCTATCAAGCAGTCTGAGTGATGGAGACTGAGTTCTGTGTGGTTACTGGCCCTCTTGGTGTCTTGGGATCTGGAGGAATCTTGCCACAATTCAGCTGGGGTGATCCAAACTGTTGGGTTCTGATCCCATCAAGATTTGTTGTGTAGCTACTGCTGGTATTACCTGTTGTCCTTTTGCCAGGTGAGCGTGAGGTCGGGACAGAAGGGAAAATCCTGCTGCTGGCTCGAGAGGACAAGAAGCTTCAAGGAGTGGGACTACAGAGCAGGCAGCCAGTAAGGACCTGGGACTGTCTGAGCACTGGAATGGGGAATTGAGCCAGGTTAAACCTAAACTGGAGGAGAGGCCAAAGCCTGTTGCAGTCTGCAACCTCAGGATCTCGTCCAGGGAACCAGCAGGGTTCTGGGGACCAGCATGAAACACCAACGAGACGGGCTCCCGTTCATGAAACCATTTATTCAGCATGAGAACAAACTCAGGTCCAGAACAGAGAGCCCCAAACAGAGGCACAGCAGGGGTTTTTGAGGGACAGAACCGAGGGTTTACACCTTTGAGGGTGGAGTTCAGGGTCAGGGACCATTAGAAACACACCAAGGGAGAACCCCCCAGGGACTCAAACCCAATCAGAACTCCTGGGCCGCCCTTCACAAGGGGTTTGGGGTGGAACAATGTTAACTCTTTGTCTCCCTGAGGCCGCTGCCACAAAAGCCTAGTGCAGTAAGGGATGTTCTCTCCTTCCTGGACAGATTTTTATGTGAGGAGTAAGAATTGCTCAGGATTTAACTTGGAAACAGGGAAGATAGTATTTAAAATTAAACAGTGGCAGCTGTACTGTCTTCTAAATAAATTTGTAATAATAATAATAAAATAATATAATAATGAAATCGTGGGTGTCCCACGAGTCTGACACTTGATTTGTTCCCAAATTCTCAGGTGTTCCTCTTTGTTGGATCTGACGCCTTCAACTGCTGCACATTCCTGTCAAGCACCTACATTCTGGCAGGGACTCAGGATGGGAACATCTACCAGCTGGATGTGAGAAACACAAAGTGAGTGTGTGCCTGGGGCAAACAACCAGTGCTTTGGTTGGAAAAGAGAGTCAGGCAGAGCTTGCCACCAGTCAGTGCCACTTCCAAGGGGTGCATTCCATTGCACCAAGAGCTCCCGAGCCTCTTGCATTATGTTGTGTGTGTTGTTACATAAACATTTGGATAATTTTATGTTTGTATCATCTGTGTGCACATACGTGCAGCAATATTCTCCCCTCCCACACAGCCCATTTCTTTCCCTCACTTGAGTCTCTTTGTAGGATCCTGACGTAGGATCCTGGTCCTCATTCCAGCATAGGCCTGGAACTGAGCTGTGGAGCTTTCCTGCTGTTCCCTGCTCACTCAGTCCATAGGAAAGAATCATGGAATGGTTTGGGTTGGAAGGGACTTTAAAGCTCATCCAGTTCCACCCCTTCCCATGGGCAGGGCCACCTTCTACTACCCCAGCTTGCTTCAAACCCCATCCAGCCTGGCCTTGGACACTGCCAGGAATCCAGGGGCAGCCACAGCTTCTCTGAACAACAATCCTCATCCCTTGTTTCTCCTCCTTTTCCTAGTGCTCCAGTCCAGGTGATCCATAGATCAGGAGCACCAGTGCTTTCCCTGCTCCCGTACCGAGATGGATTTATTGCCAGCCAAGGTAATTCCAGGGCAGTTTTGTGCCTGTAGAAATCCTATAATCAAGTCAAGGAGCCTTGTGCTCTTTGGGCATTGTCCTCTTGCCCCTTTGCTTTGGGATTTCCACCCTCCATGTCTCTCAAGAGGGCCTCCAAGGCACATCTCACCCTCTGGAGCCTTTTCCTGATGGAATTTCTGTTTGTAGTTCAGAGCATGGGTTGCTTCACTAATTGGCTGCTGTGCCTTCCTTGCAGGGGATGGCACCTGCTTCATTGTTCAGCAAGACCTGGATTATGTCCTGGATCTCACCGAGGCCGACTGCGACCCCGTGTACAAGGTCGGGAACGTGGGGTGTCCCTGAGGAGAAAGTGGGCAGGGAAGGCTGGTGCCAGGCAGGAGGCAGCTGCCTTTACCTCAGGTTTTTCACCTCAGCAGGTTCCTTCACACAGTTGACTTTTGAGTTTATTTTTTTTCTACCTGAATTATCCTTAATATTTTGCATAAACCAATCCTCTGCAGAATTTCCTGGCTTTATCTCCGTTGTGCAGGAGCTGACTGGGATGGTGGAGTTGGAGCAGCTCTGGCAGAGCTCTGTTCCTAAAGCAAGTGTGGATAAAGGGTGCTGGGAGAGTCCTGAGAGTAAAAGCAATGGTGCTGCCTGACTCATCTTGGGGGATTTGGGGCCAGGAATGGGGTCTAGCTGTGTGTTCCAGACATCCCACTGTGCTTGCACAGATCAGGGAGTGCAGCCTGGACTCTCAGCCTGGAAATGGGCCCTTGTTTTTAGCCTGTCCTAGCTCCACAGTCCTGTTCTCCATTTCTCACCCAACACAGCCCCTCAGGTGAACATGCAGGGGGATTGAGGTTTGACCTGCACAACTCAAAGCATTTCAAAGGAAAAATGCTTTTCCACACTTATTTTTCCCTTGGGATCTGTTAGAAGAACCCTTGTGTGGGGACACATCTGCTCCCTAAACTCTGGTGAAACCTGGAAATGTCCTCTAGTGGTGTTCCAGGAGGAATTTCCCTCCTCTTTCCTATGTGAAAGTCCAGAAGGAAAGCTCATCTCTAAGGATTTCACTGGGAACAGTCACTTGGAAAACACTTTGTGTAAATACTGCTTTTTTTTTCCTTCTTCAGGTGGCTTCTTGGGAGAAAGAAATCTACACTTGCTGCAGGGATGGGATAGTGAGGAGATACCAACTTTCTGACCTTTAAGTGTTTGAAGGGGCCAAATAAAGGAGAAGTGTGTCGTAAAGGCTCTTCCAAGCTGATTTTCCTGGGGTGTGTGTGTACAAGTTTGCGGCTGTTGTGATGACCAGGCTCCGTACACAGTGTTTTTGTAATGGGTGGTATTTTTTCCGATTACACAACTGGGATCAATTTTTAATTGAGAGAGGATCTCGTGTTGCAATGATGTTGTGATTTCATTTCCAGTGCTGAAAAAATGTAGTTGGGGGGAAATGAAGAAATAAATGGGGAGAGGGGGGTGCAGTGAAAATGACTGTCATAGTATGGAGAGAAATAAACCGCTGCTTTGATAACAAAGTATTCATACATGCGTTTCCATGAGAACTTGGGGATTTTTAAGAAAAAAGAGATGAGGGGTGAGGGTTGAGCGGGCCGGTGGAGTGCGGAAGTGAGCGGAAGAACTACATTTCCCGTGATGCCCCGCGCGGCGCGGACAGGAAGTCGTGTTGCTATAGCAACGGGACGCCATGGGGCTGGACTACTACGCTGTGCTGGAGCTGGACCGCGGGGCCACCGCCGACGACATCAAGAAGGCGTGAGGGACCTCCGGCATCAGAGAGAACTCCTGGGCCGGGGGCAGCCGGGGGGCGGCGGTGGGAGAGGGGCGGCCCCGTGAGTGGCTGTGCTCGGCCTTTCCCCGTGCCCCACAGCGGGGACTGGGAGCGGGGAAAAGGTCTGGGGGCTGTGCGGGGCAGCCCGGGCTGGATGTGGGAATGGCGTGTCTCCTGCCCCCTTCAGTGGGTCTGGAGGGGCCATGGCGATACTCTGAGGGCTGGAGCCCCTCTGCTCTGGGGCCAGGCTGGGAGAGCTGGGGGTGCTCACCTGGAGAGGAGAAGGCTCCAGGAAGAGCTCAGAGCCCCTTGCAGGGCCTGAAGGGGCTCCAGGAGAGCTGGAGAGGGGCTGGGGACAAGGCCTGGAGGGACAGAAAAAGAGAGAACACCCAGAGGGCAGGGATGGATGGGATACTGGGAAGGAAATTGTGGCTATGAGGGTGCCCAGAGAAGCTGTGGCTGCCCCTGGATCCCTGGGAGTTGCTCCAAGTCCCATCCAACCTGGGATAGTGGAAGGTGTCCCTGCCCACGGCAGGGGGTGGGAATGAGATGGGCTTTAAAGTCCCCCCAAACCATCCTGTGATCCTCAGTTATCGGAAGTTGGCCCTGAAGTACCACCCATTAAAATGCAAGGAGCCCTGGGGGCCGAAGAGGTTCCAGCAGCTGGCAGAGGCCTACGATGTGCTCAGCGACCGTAAGTGGGGAGTGACCCCTTCCACTGATTGCAGGGGCAGGAATGGGGTGTGAATTCCTGGTTCCTGGCAGGACCACAGTGACCCACAGCCCAGCCGGGAACTGGCACACCCTCCCATGTCTTTCCTGCAAACCCTCTTCTCCAGCCTCCACCCAAACAAAACCTGCATCTCAGGCTGGGGCTCTCCCTCGATTCCCAATGCTTCCTTGTTCCCCAAGCTATGAAGAAAGGCATCTACGACAAATTTGGGGAAGAGGGGCTCAAAGGTGGCATCCCCTTGGAGTTGGCGAGTGACAACCCTTGGAGCGTTGGATACGTGTTCCATAACAACCCTGAAAAAGTCTTCAGGGAGTTCTTTGGAGGAGACAACCCCTTTGCAGGTATGTTGGGAGACCTGGGGGTGTCAGCTTTCCCCAGCTGCTCCTTTCTGGAATTCCCATCAAAAAGAGGGATTAGGGAGGCGAGGCTGCCATAAACGCTCCTGGAAAGAAAACGCTTCGGGTGGTTCCGGGTGGGAGAAGATGGGAGGTAAAGACCCCGGAGGGACCCCCCAGCTCGGACCCCAGTGAGGGGCTGTCCCTCTGCTCCCTCACACAGAGTTCTTTGCTGAGGATGGCTCGGAGGTGCTGCTGCCCTTTGGAGGGCCCCGAGGCCGGGGGGCCCTGCGGCGGGACCCCCCCATCGTGCGGGATCTCTACGTGTCCCTCGAGGACCTGTTCCATGGCTGCACCAAGAAGATTAAGATCTCCCGCAGGGTAGGAGGCGAAGGGGGCGGATTTTGGGGTGAGCTCTGCCCTCCACACTGAGGATTTGGGGATGGGCCTGCCCTAGGAGTTTGACTCAGGGAGGGATTAGCACCAAACCCAGAAGGACCTGAACCAGTGTTCTCTTCCCCCAGCCTGGCAAAGGGAATTCAGCACAGGAGGCAATGGGGGAGCGGGTAGGAAGCGAGGGCTGATCTCAGAGATGGGTGGAGAAGGAGCTCATTGTGTTCTGGCCTCCCATAATCCCATTTTCACATTGCATTGTGTCTCCTTTTCGTGCCCTTGGTGACCTCTGTCCCCCTCCTTGTTGTCCCAGTCTCCTGGACCCAGCCCTGCATCTCTCCTGCTCTAGGACATGAGGAAACAGCCTTGAGCTGTGCCAGGGGAGGTTTAGGTTGGATATGAGGAAAAATTTCTGCACTGAAAGGGTTGTCAGGCATTGGAATAGGCTGCCCAGGGCAGCAGTGGAGTCCCCATTCCTGCAGGGATTTAAAGCTGTGTGCTTGTGGCACTTGGGGATATGGGTGAGTGGTGGCCTTGGCAGTGCCGGGGGAACAATTGGACTCCATGATCTGGGAGGTCTTTTCCGAGCTAAATGATCCCATGATCCTGTGATCTGATCCTGTTTGTACCCACGGCCACTTTGGTGTGGAGGACAAGCCACCCTTGGCCTTTCCTCTGGTGAGCAGAGCACTCTGACCCTCCCTCTCTGTGAACCCCCAGGTGATGAACGAGGATGGGCAGACAAGCACCATCAGGGATAAGATCCTAACGATTGACGTGCAGCCGGGATGGAAGCGCGGCACCAGGATCACCTTCGAGAAGGAAGGAGACCAGGTAAGCACAGAATCACACAAGAGTCAGGTTTGGAAGGGACCTCTGGAGACCACCTCACCCAACAGCCCTGCCCAGGCAGGGTCATCTGGAGAAGGAACTCATCCAGGTGGGTTTGGGATGTCACCAGAGAGGGAGACTCCATGCCAGAGAGGGAGACTCCATGCTCCAGTCCTGTGCCCACTCCATGGAAAAAGTTCTTCCATGAAGAAGCTCTGTTTTCCCATTGCTGAGGGCACTTGGCAGCAGGACCAACAGAGGCTCAGCATTACTGTGCTCAGAAGCACTCTGAGGAGCCATCCCTGCCTGGATTTTCCTTAGAACAGGCTGAAGAAAAAAGAATTGAAAAGGGATGGGTTTTCTTCCTGACTGAAACAGTTTTGGATTTGCCCTTGGCTGAGCAAGCATCTTGGATAAAAGACTCCTTTTTCTCTGAAGGGAAGAAAATACCTTTCCCTTCTCTTCTAGCCAGCTGAAAACAGCAACAAGAGGGCAGGAATTTGTGGCAGTTTTCCCTGTATAAAATAATTTTCAGTTTTCCAAGGACAGGCTGGATGTGGCTTGGGGCAACCTGGTCCACTTATGGCAGGCGGTGGAACTGAATGAATTTTAATGTCCCTTCCAGCCCAACCCAAACCACCCTGGAATTCCATGATTCTGTGATCTTTTTCCCTCTCAATTAGGGCCCAAACATCATTCCAGCTGACATCACCTTTGTTGTCCAGGAGAAGCTTCACCCCAGGTTCAAAAGAATCGACAACAACCTCCTTCACGTTGCCAGCATCCCCCTGTCAAAGGTAAAGGGCCAAGTGAGGGGACAGAGCTCCACCTTTGGGCTCTGGGGCTGCAGCAGCAGCTGCTGGTGCCACTCCATGCCCAGCAGGCGCTGACTGGATTCACCCTGGATGTGTGGACGCTGGATGGGAGGCTGCTGAACATCCCCATCAACGACATTGTGGAGTAAGTGCCAGGGGAAAATGGGGGCTCAGGGCTGAGCAAGCACTTGGGAGGAACTTGGCCTGCTCCAAAGCCTTTTCCAGCAGGTTTGGGGCTGCAGGAGGAGGATGCCCACAGTGGGTAGCTCTTCTGGTCTGGGGCCGTGTTGCTGGGAGCAAAGGCAAGGAGAGGGCTGGGTGTGGGTGGATGAGGGTGGACGCTGGAGCCTGGAAGAGGAGGACAGGCCCTGGTTGAAGCTGGAGGAGCAAATAACCTGAGAAACCCAGCTGGGGCTCTGCAGGTGGGGCTGGGGATCATGGCCCCCACGTTGGGATCATCCCACAGCCCCTCTCAGCCCCTTCCTTTGCTTGGCAGCCCCAAGTACTACAAAATGGTGCCGGGGGAGGGAATGCCGCTGGTCCAGGACCCCCAGCGCAAGGGGGACCTCTACATCTACTTTGACATCCTCTTCCCCAAAAGGCTCAGCCCTGAGGTGAAAACACTCTTGAAAAGCATCCTCCAGCCCTAGGGACAGTGACCTTCCCCCTCTCCCCCTCCCTTATTGCCCACCCCCCAATAAAGCTTTGGAGCCAGCACTGGGACTGGGCAAAAGTTCTTCCAAATGCTGGGAACCCTAAGCCACAGGATCACCCAAAAACAACAGCCCTGAGGCCTGGCCTGGATCCTGCTGGCTTTGTGGTCTCTGCTCCCACCCTGCAGCAGCAGCTCTGCAGCCCCAAGAGAGGATTTGGGGGGATGGAGGGAGGCACCCATGGTCAAGACCCTGCCCACTGGCCTCAGTGCTTTATTTTCCTAATCCCAGAATCCGTCCCTGCCAAAGCTGAGCCCTGACAGCGCAGGGAGAGGTCAGGTAACGCTTGTGTTGCCTTTTCCAGTGGCACTCCAGGGCTGGGAGAATGCCCTGAAACGGGAGGAAACGCTGACCCTGCTGCGATCAGACCCCATAGGGGTGGTTTATTGCAAGTGCCACTAAGGAATAACAGGAAGCTGTGCCGGGAAAAGCAGCTGAAGGGAACATGCCAGGGATATCCCCATCCCAAAGCCAGCGTGGGTTGGGATATTTGGGGTTTAGTCAGCGCAGTGAGATTGTGGGTGCTCAGTGGGGCATCCCCCACTCACCCTTTGGAGAAACCAGTGAGAACATCCTGGGTGAGGGATGAAGGCACCTGGGCACAGGGGCTGCCTCACCACGAGCCAGGAGCATGTCCAGAGATCAGCTGAATCCTAGGGAATTCCCTCAAGTCTCCCACAGGGACAACAGTGGGGCTGTGGGGATGAGGGTTATAAATAGCCAATTCTTTGGGATGTAAACCTGTCATTGTCCTGATCCTGGCTGAGACCTCAGATCCCTGAACACCACAGCTCCATCACCCTAGAGGAGCTCTGTGGATTCCAAATTCTGGAAAGAGCCTCCAAACTGTTGTAGGATAATACTTTAGAATGTCTCAAAGGGCAGCAGCTCCCGCACCCCTGAGCACCACAATTCCACGATCCCAAGGGATCCCATGGCTGCAGACCTGCTGCTCCTCGGGTTCTCCACAGCCAGCCGGGATCCTGCATTCCCAGGAAAGGGACATTAAACCGGGAATCAGGGAATCCCCACACACCTCTGCTGTGAGAGGTGACACCAATGCAAATAGAAAAGTGCCTTGCTCCAGCATTTTCATCCTTACCTATTTTAGCCATTAAAAAGATGCTCCTTTTTCTTACTCTATTCTTTGCCTATTTTATCACAACCATTGTCGCCCCAGATCCCACTTGTCAGTTATTCAATCATTTACCATTGCACTTTGGACAAAATAAGGGACACCAGGGATGCTGGACCACAGGAAATCTACAGGAGAAACCCATTAGAATCCGACAGAGAAAGGTTTCAAGGTATTCCACAACACAGAAATCTGTCCATGCCTTGTCAGGCCACTCCGGTTCTGTCACATCCACCTGAGCTGTGCAGGCGAGGCCAAGGCTCCCCTTCCTCCTGGGAATATTAATAATCATAATATTGTTAATAACAGATATGAGATATCAATATCAGACATTGCCAATATCAGATATGAGATAGCAGTATCAGACATTTCCAGTATCAGACATTGCCAATATCAGATATCAGTATCAGACATTGCCAATATTGGACATTACCAATATCAGATATCAATATCAGACATTGCCAATATCAGATATCAATATCAATATCAGACATTTCCAGTATCAGATATTGCCAATATCAGATATGAGCTATCAATATCAGACATTGCCAATATCAGACATTGCCAATATCAGATATCAGATATCAGATATCAATATCAGATGTAGCCAATATCAGATATCAGATATCAATATCAGACGTAGCCAATATCAGACATTTCCAATATCAGATATTAATATCAATATCAGACATTTCCAGTATCAGATATCAGATATCAGATATCAGATATCAATATCAGATATTGCCAATATCAGATATCAATATCAATATCAGACATTGCCAATATCAAAGTTCTCTGCCCACCAAGGACACCCCAGGCAGGAGGGACATTTCTCCCACTCTCCAACAGAGACCTTAGGGAGATTTTCCAGCCTGGCAGGTGCTCCACTGGGCAGCTGTCCAGGCCAAGTAGCTCCTCTGGATTTGTGCAGTAATTGGAGCTAAGAAAGGGACACTAACCAAGTATTCCAGGCTGACTGGAATTAAAAGATGCTGGCCAGAACATTCTGACTGGGAATTTCATGCAAGAACCCGAGGAAGGTGAGACACTCACTGGAGTGGGCTGTACATGGATAATCCAGCCATGAGAGGGCAGTGAGACCCAGCTCAGAGTGAAAAACATTTCGTTTACAGCACTTCTGGCTTTTGCTCTGCCAGTCTGTTCAGTGAGAAATTGTTTCAAAATTCCCACGACCTCTCTCTGCTGCGGTGCAAATCAATACAAGGGTTTGCTCCTGCTCGTGCTGGGAGGAGAAATGAATCCCAAAGAAAGAAGCTTTTACAGCTGATGGGAAAGGTTAAAAAGAATAAGTTGGCAACACTGCCCTGTGTGTTGCTTGTCACTGCAGTTGTGCCACAGAACCTCTTCCAAAACATCAGAGAGCACCCCAAAACCGTAAGCAGGCAAACCCCAAGGGTTCCCCATTCACTCCTAGCTCAAATCACTTTCCTTGACATACATTTTATCACCAAGAGACCTTATAATTAACTATCTTATCCCCAAAATGTTTATTGTCTCCCCTCTGGATTACATTAATTTTCCCTCCAAAATATTCGTTGTAGCTTTATAGAGCTACTCAGGTTTTACTCCCAAATTTTCCTTATCTCTCCACTACTGATCACCTCAGTTTACCTCAAAATATTTGTTCTCTATCATGGAGATTACCTCAGATTTTAACCTCATAATTTTCACTACCTGGCAACTTCTAATTACCTCATTCTTACCTCAATATATTCATTGTCTCCCCTACAGATTAACTCAGATTTTATGCCCAAACTCTTCATTTTGTCCCCTATAGATTACCTCAGATCTTTCCTCCAAAATGTTCGTTGTCTCTTACACTTCACAAAAAATAATATATTCCATAATTAAAAAGAGAAAGTTGCTGAAAAGCAGTCAAAATTCTCAGTGAAAAAAATAACAGCATGGAACTAGGAAAACGAGCTAAGAGCTGAAGATATTTTTTTGCTTAATTTCCTTATGATCTACAATAAGTGATAATTTTACACTGGGAATGAACACTTGGTTCCTCTTAAAGGGAGGACAGAGTTGCAACGTATTGTGAGTGTCATGAATTGTTTTACCACTCGAAGAACTTCCCAATTTTCTCAGTGTGGCAAAGAGAAGGTTCAGAGGAGGAATTAAAACCCAGGAACGCACCTTGCTTTTCTAATTTGCTGCTTAGCTGTGCCAGAGTTTAAAATGTTAAAATTCCTGAGCACCCTCACCTGGCTCTGCTCTGTTGGTTGAGCTGAGTCACTTGAAAATATAATTTTCAAAATTATATTACTTATAATTAATAATAATACATAAAAACGATACGTTGTTATATCACCCAAAATAACATTCTGAGCAGTTTCTTGGCGGCCGTGTCCCTGCAGTGGTTCCCGGGGAGGCCGGGAGAGGGCACATCTCCATAAGGGATTGATTTCACTGCTGCTCAGCAGTGCCAGGGAGCATTTTCACTCTGCTCACTCAGCCAGAAGCTCGGGGTTTCACCAAGTAAAGCTGCGGCTTTTCTGCTTTCCTTTCTCCCCCTCTTTACTCCTCGGGATGAATTTCCAGGCTGGCTGGAGGCTGCTTCGCTTTGCCACTTGGAAGCAGGAGATTTGTGGAATAAAATCTGTTTGGACTCAAAATTGTTCAGATGGAGCCACAGAGGAGCCTGCAGGACCCTCATCTGTGCCTTCCCCGAGGTTCCTGGGGGATGATGTGCTATTATTACTGGGATGCTCTCTATGAAAAGCCCAGAACCCTGAGAAAAGACAGATTGTTCTGATCTGGAGAGTGCACGGGAACTCACATCTGTCTCTTGTTTCTGATACATGTTATAGAAGTAATAAAATGTAGCAAGCATTCATTTAAGTCATACTGAGAAGCAAATTTTCATGATTTGACAGAAACTCAAACCATTTCACTTATCATTACAGAGTGAGGCCGGAAACATGAGAACTTGCCTATTTAAAGCTTTTATAAATAGACCCTAATTCAGTTTTCAGTGGCACTGTGATACTCCAGAAATGGAGCCCACAGCCTAAATGCTGAATGGCAAACCCTTCAGCAGCAGCTAATTAACACCGCTGGTGCATCTCAGACAGCCCCTGAGAGAACCAAAACATCTACCCACTGAAGAGCTATTTAAAACTACCTGGGACAGAGTGACTTCACGCAGCGATTCCTGTGTGAGTAACAGCGGGCTCTGCGTTGTTCACATTTCAATTGTTTTCTGTGATTCCGTTTCAAATCACCAATTTCTCGGGCTGGGAGCAGCACACATCCCAGAGGGGAATGGTGGATTTCGGGTGAACCCCTGGAAGCCGCTGTTTCTCTCAAAGTCCCGCTGGGTTTTGCCCGCTGCTCTTTAAACCCTGCCTAAGCAGAGCTCTGCTTTACACCAGACCAGCGGGGCTGGTGAGAAAGGAGGGATCACTTTACAAAGCTCCCTATTTGAGCAGGGATTAACAAGGCTTGGAGGCAATTTGCAAACACACAAACTCTTCCTGGCTGCTTCTTCCAGAAGCGTTTTCTTAGAGCATCAGGCAGCCCCAGGGATGCAGAGGATGCAGAGGGCTTGGCTTAGTTGTACCAGTCCCCCTTCACAGGCTGCTGTGAAATTCCAGGCTGTCCATTCCCTAAATCCTTGCTGGGGTACAAACCCAGCCCATGGCTCAGGGACACCACTGGCAAACCCCTTTTCCTGCTCTGGAGTTTTGACTGAGGTGCCTGTGAGCCCCAAAGGTTTTATTTAGAAATAACCCACCAAAAGGGACCACGTTCCCTTCAGGGCACATTTCCTGAACAAAACTCTGGCCTGTCAGGTTGCTTCTAACCTTTAACAGGTTCCACAAACTGAGAGGAAAAGCCCTTGGATCAGCAAGGAATGGGTCCACAAAGCCCCAGATAATCCAAGGCTGTGTGGATCTGTCATTCAGATAAGGCAGATCCATTTCAACACCAGCTGGAGGAAATATGGTTTTAAAAGTTTATTAAACAACATGGTATATGTAAATTTGGTCAGGAAACACAGAGACATATCACCCTGCCAGGACACAAAGCAGAGCTGTCCAAAGCAGAGAGAGCAGCAATGAAGAGTCTGAGATAGGGTTGTTATCTAATCCAGATAGCTCAGAAAACAGAAACCCCAAATAGTTGAAATGCCAGGAAAATCACACTCTTTCCCTGTTTTTTTTTTATTTTTCTTACATCTTGGAAAGCCAGCTAAGGAAGTGGTTGAACCACACAGGGCAGGAGATATTGAATCTGCTGGTGAGGTTTTATTCAAATCCAAAATGCTAATCCAAAAGTCACCTCCTAGTTTCTGCTTCCTCTTTTGCTTCTCAGGTATGCTCCAGAATATTTGCCTCACGAGCTACAGTGACTCTGAAATTGCTGCCTTTTCCTCTGAAGAGAATTATCTGTCTGTCCTGGTGACATGTGACAGTTTTTTGGGGGGATGATCACATCCTTCTCCTTGCAGACTGCTCTGCTTGGAAGAAGTAGATGTTATCTTTGAGAACAATGCCGTGGAAGGGCTGTCAGCAAACAGCCTCACAGCATTTGGGAGCCCACAGCTGGCTGCTGCATCTGCAGGGCGCAGAACTGAAATTCTTGAGAATGGATCCCTGAGCCTGACTGGGACATCCTGAGGCTGATTTAGCAGACAGAGGTCACATTGATGCTGATCAAAACACCCAGAAGGACAGGAGACAGAGTGCCAAAACTTTCCAATGTCCTGTGTGAAACTCAACTAAAACTTACCTAATTTTCATCAGCATTGGACAATCCACTGCCTTCACTTACTTCTCTGTGCTTTGCTGTGTCTTTTGCTCAGTTTAACCTGGGTTAAACCTGCCTTTCCATGGGCTTGTCCCTGTTTTCTCATGGTAACTCAGCTCAGAGGTTTTTGAGGTGTCAGCTCTGAAGCTCTGCTCCTGTCATCACCAGATCTGGTGGGGATATTGCCAGTGGTGGCAGAGGAACAAAGATCAAACACTGTGAGTCTTCTGCTGAGGTGAACTTTGAAACTGCTCACTAATTCAATCATTTCATGCACTCTGGTTTCTAGCACGGCCCTAACTCCCTTCCTTCCTTCCTGGGGAAAAAGAAACGAGGACACTGAGAGAATTGGATGCCTTACAGATAAACTGGCATCACAAGTAATTGCTTGCTGTCTCTGTGCTTGGTGTGCTAAGAAGCCTTGGAAGCACACAGGAGCCCGAGGAGATGTGCCACGTGTCAGTCAGCAGGGAGAGCAGCACGAGCTAGCTTTTCCTCTGGGACCTTTTGTACATCACAGCCGTCGTGTTCCATCAGGCTGCTGGAGCCGCTCCAAGCTGCAGGAAAGATGTCCTCCCTTGGATGTTTTCTTAGCAGAGTGGAGCATGTTCCAAATGTGCAGCTTCCAGCTGGGTGCTCCCCGAGGTTAACTCCCTATCAGGAGGGGAACGAGGAGGCAGTTTCCTTCCAGGCTGCTCGGTTTTTGTCTGCAGCAACCCCAGGGCCTCCCTCTGGAAGGGTAGGGCTGCTTGTTTCACAGGAGAGCCGTGGCCCTGCCTTGTCACAGGGCTTTGGGTGTCCCCCAGGCCGTGTTTGGAGGTGTTTCACGCGCACTGTGCCAGTCCTGCAGGATTTATTTGGTTTTACTCATGGAGATGGACTCGCCCGTCTGCCTGTTGATTTGTTTCTCCCTGCAGGAACTTTTGATGGGAATTTCAGCCAGGTTTCAGGAGTCTCCGAGGTAACTGAGGGCTTTGTGAAACTCAGCAGTGCAGTGAGAAAATTACATAGTGTCCTACTGAGGGAAAAGTGGGCAGAATTAAATTATGATCCATTCTGGACCCACAGAGCCACAGAGGAGCTGCAGCACGACAGGTTTCATCTGCTGCGGGTGTGATGTGGGATATGGAGCAGCTGGAGCTGCTGCAGCATCAGCAGAGGGAGTGGGGATTAGGAGCTTTGCTCCATGAGAAATCCTGCAGTTTTTATACTGTGTATTTGAGTTTGTGGCCCATGTTCTATTCAAGCCCAAAGCCTTTTGTTTAGTGCATCACATCACATCAATGTGGCAAAGGTAATTAAAGATTTTAGTAAATCAAGCTGATTCAGTGGCTGTATTCTCTGATGCCATCTCTGTTTCTATACTAAAGGAAATTGTTTCATGTTAAAATAACAATAATAATAATAAAAAAGAAACAGCCACCCAAGTTCTAGGGGTTTTCCTCAAGCAGAACTTGCTTTCATTTCCTCTCCAGGCTCATGGTCCTGGAGCTGGGGTAACACAGGCCTGGTCACAAAGAGAGGTTTTTACCTCTGGAAAGGGGGGCACAGGGGAGCCACGGCCAGTTCTCATGTCTCCTATCTGTCTCTCTGGAGTCTGAGGTTCCTGGCAGTGGCAGCAGCTGGTTTAATCAATAAGCTAAATAAACACCCTTCATCTGGAAAGAGTTAGAAGCTCCATGGAGCAGAGGTGAGCGAGGAGTGGAGTGTTCAGTGCTGCTGTGTGAGCTGAAGGGCTCAGCAGCGACTTGAGGAGAGCTTCCCTGACCCCTTTTGCCTGTCCCCATGGAATGGGAGCTCCTGCTGTTTATTCCCACTCCCAGGGACTCCAGCTGTCCCAAAACCAGGTTGCTTTGTCTCCCTCTGATCAATGTGTGTACAGCCACATTTTCACGTGTGGCCACACTCTTCCACACCTGCTCATGTTTTCCCCCTTAGCATTCCTGCAGATCCCATGATCCCGTGCCCAGGGTCACCCCCAGCTCATGCTCGAAGCAGTCAGGGAATCCTCAGCTGGATTCAGCCACCCTGTGGGTGGGACAGCTCTGTGTGCTCAGAGCTTCCCCATTAATTGGCAAAAGGAACATCAAATCGTGCCTGCAAGGAGTGACTGCCTCCTCTGGGGTGGAGGCAGGAAGAACCTGCCCTCAAACGCTTGCCCAGGCAGAGAAACTTGCTGGGAGGTCTGGGAGGGGTTAATAACACATAGAATTGGTGGTTTTTTTGACAAAAGGCTGATGGTGAATTTGGCAGAGCAGAGGGTGGCACCTGAGAGCAGCTTTTTGTTCAACAAACCCCCTCCCCAAACCATCCCAGGCTGGCACAGCGTCATCACTCGAGTATGGGGAGGTACAAAATTGGAACCTGTTTTTGCCAGACAAAAGCTGGCAGCCCTGAGAGGTATCAAACAGGGACCCAGTCCTGGTTCATCCTCAGGCCTGCCTGTGAACCCTGGTAACAGAAGGATTTGGCTACTCTCAAATCTCAAAGTAAAGCTGGTGCACCTCAGCCAACTTCAACGGGGTTTTGCTTCTGTCTGCAGGGTTGGTGACATCAAAGTAAACAAAGCAAACTCCTTTCTGTGTCTTTTCAAAATCCTGCTGATGTGTCCCATGACTACTACTCCCAGTGACACACATGAGGCTGATATTTTTAGTACAATATATCATTTAGAACTTCTTTTTATCCAATTAAGAAATGAAATCTAGCTAACCCAATTTATGCCCCGAAGGAGAAAACAAATCTCAGTTTCTTGTACAAGTATCAGGATTGTACAAGTACTATTTCCCAAATCTGAAACAAAACCTGAAGGAATTGTCACACAGCCTTTGCTGAGAATTGTAGACCCCACCTAATGAAAAACAATATTCAATAGCTGTTACTGAGCTGGTTTTGGTTGCGTTTTTTTGGTACAACTTCAGTCCCAAAAAATGCACCAGGTGAGAATGGATGTAAATATGAGTTAGTAAAACTGTCATCATCAGCTTCTGCTAGGAGTAGAGGGTTCTGGAAGCATTACCAGGTGTAATGCAAAGTTGTTGGGGAATAATAATTCAAACAAACCAGAAACTAAAAAAAAAATCATAACAGATACTTGAATTGCATATCTGGGAACATTTTCATTAAACTTGCTACATATTTATATTAGATTATTTATTTTTTTTTATCCAGATGGAGAAAATAAATTCATAGGAAAATAATAAGTATTTTGCAGACAAGTTCACCAGAAGGTGATGGGTGAAAACCATTTGCAATCTCAGCTAAAAGTAAATCAGAAAACTGTTATGGACAGGAGGGTCATTGGAAGTCTGTGCATTTGACAAACCTCTCTGCTTGTTTTGTTTTCAGTTCGTGCTCAGGGGCTGAAAATCAAACACAAATGTCAAAGGTTCACCTGGTTCTTCAGTCTACTTGTTTTGTTTTGTTTTGTTTCTTAAATGCTAAGTAAAAAAAAAAAAAAAAAGACAAAAAGAAAGAGGGAATGGTGTGAGCACGCACAAACCTTTTCAGTCAGGTATTTTTCCTTCAGACACCTGAAGCTTTTCTTCCTGGTTGGATGTCATTAGCATATAATTAAGGCACCAAATCTGTGCCATTTTCCTGTATGCTTAATGGGGTGAGTTCCTGAGGTTTCTTGGGAGGTTTCTTCCTCCCAAACTGAGGTCAAACAGTTAACCAGTCATTCCTTCCCTCCTTCTATTTATAAGCCATAAGAAGCAGGATGTAGTAACATTCTCTTGTGGTTCACCATAAGGAAAAGATTCCATTTCTCTTCGGAGACAATCCCCAACAGCCCTCACAGCAGAACTTCTCTTATGGAGTGAAAATGGGGGAAACCTCTGTGTGTGTGTGTGTGTGTGTGTGTGTCCTGTCTGCCAGGTCCAGCAGCAGAGGAAGCCCCTGGTGCTGGAGAACCTGGTGAGAACCATCCTCCCCTTCTGCCCTACCACACCTCTCCTTCCTCCTGCCCCTCTGTCTCCTCATTCATTCCAACATTAGAGCTCTTCCTCCAATCAAACGCTGTGTTTTCTCCCCCAAATCCATGCCCTGTCCCTAAGGATTGCAGTCCAGAAATTTTAGCCAAGTGTTTGAGCATCCACAGAGCTGTCTAGAGGGGAATGACACCGGCCCTGCAAGGGCACCTGGAATTCTTCCTGAGCCTCTGTCAGAGCCCTTCTCTGAGCCACTCCGTCCTTTGTAAACAAAGGAGCCCAGAAGGGCTCCATGAAGTCTCCTGGCCCTCAGGGTGCCTGGGAAGAGCAGGGGATGCTGCCGGGCAATCCAGCTGGAAAAGCAATTACTGCCTTCCCAGCAAAGGAGCTCAGGGCTGAGCCCCGGCCCCTCTCCAGCTGCAGACAAAGGCAGAGACAAGAGGCTCTCTGAGCCCCAAATACCTTTTCAATGGTGAGGAGGAAACGTCCCACGGGTTTTGTTTTTCCCTCCAGGATGTCAGCATCCCGTCCTTTTGAAATCTTTGTGTCGGAGTCCCCACCTCCACTCAGCACCGCTTTCCTCCGGGAAGAGCTGGGGGGAGGCAGGAGCAGAAACCATCACTGGCTTTCAAAAGAGCCAACTTCCCCCGAGAACAGCCGGGGTGCTCCTTGACATCACACGCTTCGGGCTACCCAGCACTTGAAGCTCTCCTGATTTTTCTCCTTTCCAAGATGCTCCTTGATGTCTGTGTCCATTCCTCCCCCTTTATTTAAAGCCCAAGGCGCTGCAAACCACAGCAGCACAGAGAGAGCTGGCTGCATCCAAAAAAGGAGCAATTTGCCTAAATCTTGCCTTTCAATATCTGTGGCATTAACTTAGGAACCTAACAAGGAAAACGCAGATATTGATTGGCACTTTGCACTCTTTAGCTGCCTCTAGTTTTAATGGGTGCGTCCAATGTATGGGCTCATTCCGGATATATTCTTATGTTTTCAGAGGAAAAATAAATATCAGTCTTTCTCTCCCTGCTAGGCTAAACATTCAGCTCTGTGTGGCTGTTTTCCATGCAATATCCAGCAGCATCTTGAATACAAAACATGAGGGGGGAACATTCAATTAATGCAATTAAATAAGACACAGAATCATGTTTCATGCTAATCATTTCTGTAATCCAACAAAAGCCTGCCCCACTTTTATTTTATTTTCTTTTTTAATCTGGAGCTGCCACAGAGTTTCCAGTCTGCTGCACCAGAGCCATCCAAAATGTAGGTCAGGCTTGCCAAGTCCACTTCTGCATGAAACAAGGCGTGTTCTCCCCCTGGGGGAAGCATCCTCTCCACCTCTCCCGCTGCCAGGATTCGGGCCCTGACAATTCCTGCTGGCTGGTGGCTGCTTCCCTCTGCTTTAGGGCCATGGGAAGTCACCTCCCTGTGGTGCCCTGGCTGGGTTTTGGTAGCATCAGCCTCAGGAGTGTGGCCATCCATCTCCAAACCCGAGCCTGGTGGCACCAAACAGGGTCCAGATGACACGGGGGCAGCAACCCCAGTGATCCCAGGTGGGCACACGGGCCATGGCCCCAAAGGTCTGAGTGCAGGTTAAAATCATCCCCCAGATGGTCTAAAGTGGTTCCTGGCAGCAGGAGGGGAAGCTGGAGAGGAAGAGGCGAAGGACAGGGCAGGCCAAGCATGCCAGGGAGGCAGCTGTGGTTTGGGAAGCTGGGTGGGAGCAAGCTGGGGAAGCACACAGGGAAGAGGCAGGATACCACAGCCTTCTGTGTGGGATGGGTGTGCTGCCCCTGGGTGCCACAGCAGGCTTGGGATCCTGGCAAGCCCTGGAGAAGGACAGGGAGATCCAGAGTCATGCCAGGAGCTCAGGAGATCAGCAGTCCTGGCTGGAAAAGGGGAGGTTCACTCACATTTTCATGCCTTTTCATGGAGTGATGCAAACTGCAATAACTGCCTTGTGAGTGATGTCACGTCCAGACTCCTGTTTCCCAAGACAGGGGGTTACTGGGATGGATTTTCCTCGCTGGTTGTGAGGTAATCAGGGGTGCCCTGAGGTCAGCTCTGAGCACCACGTCCTCCTAAAAGCCACATTAATCAGCTGGTGCCTTTGGAATTCTGTCAAGTACACTTACTGTGTTGAGCAGCTGCAAAACCCAGGTAAGACATTAAGGCTGGGAGGCTTGGGAAGGAGGGATGAGACAAGGGGAATGGCTTCAAACTGACAGAGAGTAGGTTGAGATGGGATATTGGGAAGAAATTCTTCCTTGTGAGGGTGGTGAGGGCCTGGCACAGGGTGCCCAGAGAAGCTGTGGCTGCCCCTGGACCCCTGGAAGTGTCCAAGATCAGGTTGGACAGACTTTGGAGCCACCTGGGATAGTGAAATGTCCCTGCCCATGGCATGGGGTGGGATGAGATGAACTTTAAGGTCCATTCCAACTCAAACCATTCTGGGATTCAGTGATTTAACTGTAAGGAATTATTGGAAATCCCTCTCGCTTGGCTGGGAAACTTTACAAACCAGCCTGAATTTCCTTAAGTGCATTTGTGGGAAGAGAACAAGCCCACAGGGACACCAGCTCCAGGGAAATGCTGGGAATCTGACCCAGGTTCTTGCCTGTGTCCTGTGCACTGGAGTGAATAATGAGCTCACTGAAGCTGCTTGTTTCAGACAAAATGTTCCTTATCCAGTGAGTCGGCACCATCAGGCTGTTTCCATGTGGAGCTGGAAAGCTCATCTGCACAGGCTGGGAGAGGCCAAAGTGACAGACAACTCTGAAGATGGTGCAGAAGGGAAAAAGAATAAAAATAAAGAGGAATGGGAGTTCAGGGAAAGTCCCAAATTGAGCAAGCAACCAACCTGACAAATGCATGCAGCAATTGACTCTCTCCCCTTGTCCTGTGTGTACTCTGATGTGACAGTGGAAAAAAAAGTGAGATTTCTGCCTGCACTGCTCTGCTCTATTCATCACCTTCAGCTTTGGGGCTGGAGTGCTCAGGCTTGTGGAAAAAAAGAGGAGCTGTCCTCACGCTGTCTCCTCGCTGCCCCTCCGGAGCAGGACCTGGAGAGGGAGCAGCATTCCCGAGGCAGCTGCTCAGGGGCCTCTGCGCTTCCGAGCTGATAATTAATGAAACACTCTGAGAGCAGTCTGCAAGAAGGAGCTGCTGTTAATTAGCAATGCATTTGTCACATGATGACGTGCAGAGATGATGGAGAAGCTTCAGGAAGTCTGAGGCTTAGCCCAGCAATGGTTATGAGCTGTATTGGTAACCACCATTATCAGGCAGGGTTTTATTATGTATCTTTAAACTCATTGCAACTTCTCTCAACATCTTCTGGAAAAGACATAATCCCATCTGTTGGATCATCCAGAACAGGTGAATAAAGGGATGATGAGCCTTCCTTTTTTGCACTGTTTCTAAGTGTGGCAGCACTGATTGCAAAGTTCTCCCATCGCTGGTTTTGACTGGCTGAGATAACAAACCCATCCTGAGGAGCTGCTTTCCATGGAATCACATGCCTCGGAGCAGAAAGCCATTTATAGAGCTCCAGAAAAGACCAAAACTGCTGTGGGTTATTGCTGTCCCCAAATACCCTTGGTTCACAGGACATTGGAGCCATTTTTGCAGTGGCAGAGCTGCGGTGAGTGTGCCTGGAACCCCAGAGGCAAAGCACGCACTGCTCGTGTGGGAGCTGGCAGAAAGCTTTCCCAGGGCTTTGTGGATATCCCAGGATCGCCTCCATGCCCACATCCATGTCTCCATCCCTGGGCATGCGTGTGTGCCTTCAGTGCTGCAATCCTGTGCCTAATAAATCCCCATGGCCCCATAAAACCCAATTACTAATGTGTTTAAAATAAAAGATGAATGTGTATTTATAACCACGTGTAATATTTTATATAACGCTCTACAACAGATGTCCAGGGAGCAGCAAAATCTTAATTAAGGTTTTCTCATTGCTTTTCCTAGGGAGTCCAATCAAAGTCCTACTGAAAGACAGGAGTGAGACATTAAAAAAAACCCCACACAGTGACAAATGTTTACATGTATTTTATAACTTATTCTGTAAAGGACATCTGTGGCTCATCTAGTGAAAAAAAAAAAAAAGAAGCCAAGACTATCTGGTATGAAGCTTTGTTCTACTTATGCTTCTGTAGTGATCATGCCATGAATAGTGTGGAAAAACCTTCAGTGTCCAGGCTTTTTTGGTGTTTGTCCCATGATTCGTCAGCACTTTATAAAGAGGCAGAAATGTGTCTGATCTCTGGCTTGATGTGTTTTTAGGGGAGTCTCTCAACAACTCTGGCACTGCTGGCTGAGGGCCTTGCAAGTTCCATGGAATTTAAACCCCCTTTGGGCACAAATAAACATCATGCCCAGTTTGCAAAGAGGGACTTGAAGGAAAAAGTGTTTGGGGAGTTGCCCACTGTCCCTGGGGGTGTCCCTGAGTGGACACCACAGTGGCCTTTTTGCTCCTGAGAGCTCCTAGAATCAGGTCAGAGATGGGAGACAGTGGCCTCCTCCTTCTTGTGGAAAAGGAGACTTTCCTGAGTTCTGAGGAATTACTGAGCTGGTCCTAGAGGCTGAGATAATGCTGCTGCAGGGTATGTTTGGGGTTCTTTCTGCCTAACAGGTTATCTCCAGAGCCTTAACCCCTTCTCCCTCCCTCCATACTCAGTCTGGGAGCTCTCCTGGTTCCCTGTGGCTGGGGAGGCCCTGAAGGACTGGGCTGGAGGCAGGACAAAGCGAAAGAGGGACAAGCAGACTGTTTCCACATGAATTTTCCTTGCATGCCAAAGCAGATCCAGAGTGCCTGTGAGCCAGGCTCCCCAGGAGAGCCATCAGTGTGCTCCAAGTGCAGTGGGAGAGCACAGGAATTGTTTGTTTGCTGCCCTAGTGCAGTGCCCACTCCATTATATTTAGGTATTATTAACTATGATTAAGTGCACGATCAGGAGACAGAGCTGCTTTCATGAATTGCATTTCATATTCAGAGAAGGCTGCTGTGATGGTGCTGGAACATCACGGTGTGAGTGATGGGATGGAAATCAATTAACAGGTGAAAAATAGGCTGGTACATGCAAAACTCTCTGAAAAGGGCACCCACTTCTTCCTTGGGATCTTACTCATGAGACAACAAAAGGGAACCCACACAGATGAAGGCTGAACCATTCATTTGGAAGTTTTTAATTTCTTCCCTAAGGGAAGCTAAAGAATATTTTTAAAGTGTCTACAGTGTTATAAAGGCTCCTCTTTTGGCCTCAAGCATTTGTTTTTATAGCACATCTTATATGCAAGATGCTGATTTCCAGGACAGCTGCACCTCAGATCCTGGTGGGGCTTAGAGAAGGTGTCTGTGGTGTGGCCCTTCCCAGTGAGATGGACAATCTTTTCTGCAAACTGCTGTTTTTAAGGGGGTCCTAAAGTCTCTCCATTGTTTTTCCTTTTTTGGTCCAGTGTTTGAGCTTGTTCTATGACCTGGGCCGCTTTGTGAAGAAATCAACTTACAGACCTGTCCTCAACTGGCTTTCTTTCCAAACTCCTCTCCACTGCTTTTTCTCCATGCTAACCTGGTAAGTTAAGTTTCTGATGCTCTTTCCTAGCTACAAACAAGGTAACAAACACCTCCTGGGATGCTCTGGGTGTTGCCCTTCCAGACCGCTTCCCTCTTTTCGTAATATTTTATTGCTGCTTCTTTCCTTTAGCACACGTCCAGCTCTGAGACCTGCAGCCATTCCTGGCTGGTGGAGTTTGTGCAGCTGGAAATCACCTGGAAATCGATGTTTGCAGGAATTTGTCACTTCCAAGGCCCACACAGGACACTGTGCACACCTTGCAGTCAGTTCTGACAGAAACTCTGGGGTTCAGTCTGGGTTTCCCAGGCATTTAGGATCTCAGCAGGTTATCTGGGAAAATGGTTGTCTTGGCCACAACTTCCCAAGTGCACCACACTTAACAAAGCAAGAAGGGAAATACTAAAAAATAAATGTGTGGCAGATGGCCTGGTAGGACAAAGCTGAATCTGAGGATTAACCAGACCATAATAAAAGCTGTCATTACAGGTTGTCATCATTGCTGAGTTATTTATTAGCTCTAAACAGTGCTCCCCTCAGACACCAAATGTCAAATGTTTCAATAGGTAGGACCCAAATCTTCCCCTTCCAGCTGCTCCCATTTCATCCTGCCAGCTGCACTGTCTCATCTTCCAAGACCTGCCAAAGAGCCCAACATTAACATACCTTATTATGCACATTATTTTGCCAGTAGAGGCCAGATGAGGCCAAATCATCCTGATAATAAGCCCTGCTGTCATTAAATGCTATTATGCATGCTACTGTTGATCCCCAGACCTTCACAGAATATTAATAAGGGCATGCTTGGCATTTGCTGCAAGGATTCTGGAGTGGACGAGTTTGGCATTTATTGGATCTGTCCACAGTCTGGAGGGATCGGTGGCTACACCAGTCACTTCTGTAACGCAGGAGAAAAATACAAGGGGCCTGGTTGGCAAAATATTCCCAATTCTCAGAAGGTTTCTTTCTCCTTTAAAAAGGAATCATGGTTTGGGGGGTTGATTTGGATCCTTAGAAGGAAAGGAAGGAAGGAAAAAGGAGGGAATTGCCTGAGGATGATCCAAATATTTCATTCTCATTTTTTTAAAACCTGTTTTAAGGTCAATTTGAAATGAAAATGGCATTGTGAAGTGAGGAGCTGAACATGCCAGTGTGAAAAGAGAAGCTGAACCATTTCAAATTCTCTGAATGCCTTTTTTTTCTCTTCTATTCCTTTTTTTTTCTTTTTTTTTTTTTTTTCTTTTTCCCTGCTGAAGCAATGTATATTTTGACCTGAAGCTGTGACTTGCTTTGGTTAGCCTAGAACTACTTTTCTCTGTGATTTTATTGCTTGGGAAAAAAAAAAATACTCACCTGCTTTAAGTGTTCTGTCTTTTGAGGAGGAGGTATTTATGCTATAAAGTTCTTTTGACTGAAAGTTTAAGCTGTTATTGGAATCTTCTGATTCCTTTCCTTTCCTTTCCTTTCCTTTCCTTTCCTTTCCTTTCCTTTCCTTTCCTTTCCTTTCCTTTCCTTTCCTTTCCTTTCCTTTCCTTTCCTTTCCTTTCCTTTCCTTTCCTTTCCTTTCCTTTCCTTTCCTTTCCTTTCCTTTCCTTTCCTTTCCTTTCCTTTCCTTCCCTTCCCTTCCCTTCCCTTCCCTTCCCTTCCCTTCCCTTCCCTTCCCTTCCCTTCCCTTCCCTTCCCTTCCCTTCCCTTCCCTTCCCTTCCCTTCCCTTCCCTTCCCTTCCCTTCCCTTCCCTTCCCTTCCCTCCCCTCCCCTCCCCTCCCCTCCCCTCCCCTCCCCTCCCCTCCCCTCCCCTCCCCTCCCCTCCCCTCCCCTCCCCTCCCCTTCCCCTTCCCCTTCCCCTTCCCCTTCCCCTTCCCCTTCCCCTTCCCCTTCCCCTTCCCCTTCCCCTTCCCCTTCCCCTTCCCCTTCCCCTTCCCCTTCCCCTTCCCCTTCCCCTTCCCCTTCCCCTTCCCCTTCCTTTGTTTTCCCTTCCTTTGTTTTCCTTTGTTTTCCTATTGTTTTCCTATTGTTTTTCCTTATCCTGTCCATCCTCTTCAAGTATTTTGTCAGTTTTTATGTAGCATGGTTTCAACAGGGCAGTGGCACATAAAAGTGGTGGGGAAAAGTGCCACAGGCTCTCCATTGTAATATGACCATAAATTCAAGCCTTATTTCAGTTATGGGTGGCCACTTCTGATACCTAAAGGTTAAAGCCAACCTGGCAGTGATTAACTAGTCAGGATCTCGACCAGATTTCAGTACTTGAGCAGTCACTACCATGGAAAATAACTTGAAATCTTTCCCCTGACCCTTTTGTCAAGCTGTCAGTGCCAGTGATTGATTTCAGTTCGTGCAGAGCCCGGGGCTGTCTCTGAGCTATAATTGTGAACTAATGTGCAGCACTGGACAAGTCAAGGTATATCTCAGCATTTCATGATCTCCTTTACACCCAAGGGCACAGGGAATTGGACAGAACCCACAGGGACTGAAGACGGAGCTGCAGAGAGGCTTTTAAGTCTCAGTGAGTTAGAGAATTCCTCTCACCTTAATTCAAAATTAACCAGAAAGATCAGAGCAGAGCAGCCCTCGGAGGTGGCAGCATTGCACATTCACAGACATCAGTCTGCTGGAAAGCAGAGTTCCTTTTGTTAATCCAGTCCTTCTGCTCAGAAAGAAAACTTGGGTAGTAACTTTTGGGACCTCTTTGCAGAAGCTGAGCTGATGGCACCAGGCTTGTGTCACATGCTGGAAGAAGGCAAGGTAAGAATTTTTACTTCAGCTAGCCTGCAGCCTGAAGAAAAAAATCCCCCCAGAAAGCAGGCACCTGCATTTTTTCACCAGACAAATGGCTATAGATTAGAACATACCTTGAAAAAACCCAACATCCCTTTAGATAACATTTTCTGTCATCTAACAGAAAGAAAAGCAGAGCACAGGCCTAAAATCAGAGTCAGAGGAAAGGACCAAAGTATTTTTAGATTGTCTGGGTTCCCAGCCTAAGTGAGGGAATGACTTTAATCAAATTTAGCCAAGCCCCAGCCATTCTCTCTGTGGTTGGTTTCAGCTGCACATGTCCCATCTTGGAGCAGCCCTTCCCAACAGCACACAGGCAGCTTTGTTTACAGCCTGGAAAGGATCAAATGGGCTCCACTGGAGGGAAGGGAGAGCAAAGGAAGGCGTTTTCCTCTGAGCCATCCTTGCCTGCAGAGGAAGCTTTATAACTCCACAAGCATGGGTACAATATGTTCAACATATGTCAGTCTTTCCTCCCAGCAAGAGAGATGAATCACCTGTTTTCTGCAGAGGGGAGATGTTTAAATCCTCTCTGTTCACAAGGAAGAGAGAGCAGTTTTCTCATTGTGATGGATATTAGTAACAATCCCAGCAAGGAGCATAGCCTGTGCAGTTGACGCTTCTCCATTGATGCTGGCTGAAGGGTTCTTGAGGAAAGGCCTGTTTTCCATGAATAATGCAAATTGTTTGCAGTTCCAGTAATTCAAGGCCCAGGGTAGGAAGTTTGCCTCATTCTGCATGGGGTCACACTTCCTCCCCACGGGCAGTGATGGGGTGGCTGGGAGCCCACTGCAGGCTCCAGAGGAACACCTGGGGGAAACAATCTGACTCATAAACACATGAAATTTAGGTCTGGAGAGGGGTGAGAGAGGCAACACATCTCCCAAGGATGGGGGCTTTAAAAACCACCTACGACAAAACATGCACATGTGGGCTTCAGTCCACCCCTGCTCAAGAAAGCATTTCAATCCAGTGCAATAGCAACAGCTCAAGGGTTTAAGTGCTCCTAAAAGCCAAGTTTCTGTCAGAAACTCCCCAGAATAAGTGTGGTTTGCACATCAGGCTGCAGAGCTAAGGGAAACATTGCTGTGTAACCTCAAGAAGAGCTATGGAGGCTCCACTGTAAATCTGATCCTTGCAATTATTTCCATGATGACAACACCCACCAGCCTTAGCTGGAACCTATTTGTGCTGGCGATGCTGCAAATGGGGTAAAAAAATGCTTCTTCCTCCAGAGAATTTGTGAGATAAGTATGTGACAAGGCAGTGAAGGGCAGAGGGAGCCCATGGAAACCTGAAATGATTTGCCAGGTGGAGGGTTTCATTCTTTAGGCCACTTGTTGGTTCTTACAAATTGCAGTTCTTGCAGCTGGCTACACACAGCATTCTGTGATAGAGTCAGGAAGGCCCCTGAGCTCATTTGACTGTTTGCTTTGAACCAGCTACTTTTAAAATTGTCATATAAAGGGGAACATAATTCTTCCCCTGCCTGGAAGGAGAAGGGAGAAATATTGCTTTGAAAAGGCCAAACAGTTTAAACTGCTTTTGCACCCAGCTTTTTTCGGTGTATGAACTGGTCACTCACACGATGGCAAATGTCCTGCTTGCACCAAGGTGAGTAGACAGCCCAAGGCAGGTTCCCTCAGAGAGCAGGCTTGTCCTTCATGTTCATGTGAACAAGGAATAAAAACTATCCAAAGGAGCACCCTGGGTACTCAATATCACAGTTTGCCTCTGGTCATGGTGCAGGGCAACAACTGGGAGTGGAATGCAAAAGAGAAGTTGTTGCTCTAAACTCAGATTGAACTGAAATAGTTCAACAAGTGAAAATTATTGAAGTATCCTGGGAATAAAAATATGGCAGGATTTATGGGGAAAGCAAGTAGTTAGAGCAAACTTCAAAGAAAATCAGCGCTTTATGATTTAAATTGTGTCCTTGCCTTGGTTTGAAAAAACAGGTGTCTGCTAAGGAATGCAGCTTCCCTTGACATGGAAAATGTAAACCCCCTCCCTACAAACTATTAAAAATTTGAAATCAAGGGGCTCTCAGGCAAAGATATGGGAGTAGGAATAACAGTTCTTTCCTAGGAACATTAAAATACAATGCAGTAGTACAAAAACCACTGACAGAGTCAGGATACAACCTGACACCCTGTTGGGCACGTCTTGCTAGCACTCTCACTAAATGGTGCCTGCAGTCCTCCTGCAGTGACAGATGGGCTTCTGCTGAAGCAATGATCCTGTACAAAGGCTGCAGTTTTCCTCTGAAGCTCCAGGGCTGCTGTAGGTGGGTCCTGGTTTCCTCTGGGAATCCAGTGGAGAAAGGCTGACTGTGGTGTTCCAAATCTCAGATTATATCCAGGTAGGAATGCTCGGCTCCTCCCCCTGGGTGGAGCATGTCCCAGTGGGATGATGGAATTGTATCAGTCATGCAGTGAGACTCAATGGCCCATGAACAGAAGATTTCCCCCTGGAGGGAGGATGGGTGGTGGGAGAGATAAAGAACACTGCCCCACCTGGTTTTAACAGCTGGTAACAGAATACAAACTTGTGGTTACATCTTGCAGTGCAACCCAAGACAGTCCTGTAGTCCCTAACCCTGTGATCCCTGGAAGCAGAGGTGGTTTCTGGGGAAGGAGCACATTTTCCCATCCTGTTCTGTTCATGCCTTCCACACACACTTGTGGAGAGGCAAGGTGAGCTCGTGGAGAGTCTGCATGTGTGGATGAACAGCTGCCCTGCTGCCTCATCCCAGCAACATCTGTCCTGTGCCGGGCTTTGGGACAGTCCTTCCCTCCACTCTGCTTTCAAATACTAAAAGCTTTTCCTCTTGCCCTCATAGTTTAATTCATTTAATGATTGATTATTGCCTAAGTTTTGATTAGACTGAAAGCTTTCCTTAACTCTCACAGTATTTCACTGTGCTTAGAAAAAAGGGCAGATAGACCCCACTGGTCAATGAGGTCCAAGCTCCTGCTGATGCCTTTTAGCCATCTGCAGCACATCCTGTTCATGCCAGCAACTTCTGATATCTACTACTCATTTTAATCCTTTGTAAAACATGCAAATATGGTGTACATAATGCATAACCTAGATTGTTAAAGTGTTAGGAATTATGTTCCAATAGCTCTGAGATCTTAGCAAATTCATTTGCTGCCGCAGAGGAAAATAAAACTTTCCCCTGACTAATTCCATTGTGTTCCTCTGCTTGTCACTGGGACCCTCCCCATGCTGCCTTGGCCTGAATGCTGCAGGTGGCAAATTTCTCGCAGCACTTTGAATCCTGTTTTCAAAAGTCCAGAAATATTCCAGAAATATGTGAAGTAAATATGCTAGCTTGTGTCAGGATCATTTGGAGGGTTATTCTTGTTTTTAAAAAGATTTCTTCCTTGAAGTTGAGACGCTCAATTGCAGCCCCAAGCACAAGAGTTGTGGCAAACCCTGAGGCTGTGACTGCTCTGCCTTTGGATGTCAGACAGCCTGGTTTATACACACACCATGCTTCCCCTTCACCATAATGGAGACTCAAGGGTATGCAAGTCTGCTCTGGAATGAAATAAAGCATTTTGCTTTTGCAGCCTGATGGTTTACGAGCATTGAGGTAAATGCATAGGCAGCACTTCAGATTAATACCTTTATTATCAGCTGGGATATTTAACCTGCCCATGGCCCCACTGCTGCCCCAGCCAGCTCCAAGCCCATGGTGGGGAAGGAGGGAATTTAGGTTGCTAAAAAAATCTTTTTCAAGATTAATTTTAGTCCATCTGTGTAGCACAGTCAACTTGATCTCTACCTTTTATTACCAGAAGAATCCCAGATTCCTTAATTTAAAGCTGGGTTGTTTGTTTAAAAAGCCACAGTTTGACTTCTTCATTCATATTTCCTCTTAATGTAAAATTCATGGCAGGATATTTTAAAACTCTGCCTTGTACTCAGGTGTGTGATTCTCATGTGTTTCAAGGTATAGAAGGTATTTTTCTATATGGAAAATCAATCGAGTTCCCTGGAACAGAAAAGTTCCAGGTTTAACATCTACGCTTGCTGTCTGTGGAGGTAACACAGAATATCCTGGAATGCATTACAGGGATGTGATCTTAATTCCTTACTGGGACAGAACTGGTGCTGGTTGCAGAGTCAGGCTCTTGGCAGGCAAAGGGTGAAACTCAGAAACCACAGGCTCAGAAATTCTCCAGGAATTATCTGGATTTACTACACTGCATTTGCTCAAGCTGATAAAGAGCTCCATTTGCAAACCCGACTTCAAGTGTCGAAATTGTCTGTCTACTAATTCACTTCATGTGTACACACCAACTTTTTATGGAGTTGTAGCTTCTCCTGCTTGCTATAAATCCCTTTAGAAGGGATCAAGTCATACCCAGTGAGAATTCACAAAGCATGTGGAAATGTTGGCCCCACTAAAATGAGTGGGAGTCTTGCCTTTGGCTTCTGTAAGTCCAAGACTTTACCCACAGAGTATAAAGAACAAGAGGATTTCTTTAAGCTTTAAAGTGTTTTTCTTCTCTTTACTGGCATTTAGAGTTATGCAGCACTTTTTGATTATGCTTTTTTTAAAACCTGATTTTGCCTTGCTTCAAGAGCAAGCAAAGGCAGTGCTCTGAAGTGTGTTCTCTAAAGAGAACCGAGTGCCTAATCTACTAATGAACTGTAATTATCCTTTTCTTCAGAAGAAATTGCACTTAGCCCTGAGCCTTGTGGGTTGCTGACTCAGAGAAGAAACAGGTTCTGGGTAAGTTTTGTACATTAGTATGTGCACAGCAATACCTATACGTGCACATAGACCAGCAAAAATGGCTATTCCTGTGCCTACCAACACATTTCTCTGACTCGTAGAGCAGCAGAACCAAAATAAAATAGAACTCGTAGTAATCTGGCTTTACCACAAATTCCTGTCAGTCTGCTCATTCTGTATTTTTGTCCATTTTTCTCTGTTTTCCACAGCTTGAAAATTCTTAGTGTCAGCCCTCACTTTGGGAAGACATTGATGCAAGTCCTCAGTCACTAGCTTAGACATCTTTGTCATATGTGTACAGCTAAGAAACATCCAGAAATATCACTCAACACAACCAATTTCTACACTGTGCTCCTCCTGAATTGCTGTCACATGTCTAGATAATTGTATTTACCCTGGGAATAATCTTCAACAGAAATTCAATTGAATTATTGTGTAATCCCAAAATTCTCTGCCTCAGGTTGGACTTGCAGATGGAATTGGCTGGTTTGCCTCAGAGGAGAGGCTGAAATAAGGTCAGATCCGCCTTGTGTGGAGCTCAGGAATGCACTGGCTCTGCTGGAGTGGTGAAGGAAAGGTCTCTGAGCTCTCCAAGGTCTCTGGTTCCTTCTGATGTGCCCGGTTTCTCTGAGAGAAAGGCATCACTTCCTTTTGTGGAATCCTGCCCTTTCCCATTTCAGATGCCCACATTCCAATAAATCCCTCATTCTGCCCCTCAAAATCCCTCTCTGCCAATCCAGATAGGTGCACTGCAGACACAGCCAGATTCCTTTTGTTGCCAGTCCATCTGTGCCTGTTGCACAAAACCAAAATGAGTATTTCCAACACCAAAAGCAGCCTCAGGAGTAATTTTTTTTTGGAGGCAGTGGCACTGCGTGCTTCTTTATGGGGCTCTTCCCAAAGAGCTCTCTCTAGTCCTCATTCCTCACAAAACATTACAAGGCAGGGATGATGTGGACAGATTTTGGAGGTTTTTATCTACTTCAGACCCTTTGTGAGAGTGTTACCAGAGAGGCCTTGCTGTGTCAATGAAGATGAGTCCTTCTTCCTCCCTGTGGGAGAATTTCTGTCACAGAAGGACACGCATCCACAAAGTGATGTGCTTCCTGTTTTATTCCCTTTGTCCTCAAATTAAGTCTCACAGAGAGGCTTCAAGTACTTTAAAGGCCAGCCAGGCAGGGCTGTGACTTCCCCAGGCTGTGTGCTCTGAAATTGGAGTCACTATTCATTCGCTTGTGATCAGCCCAACCTAAAGGGGGACTTCATTACTTACTGAGTCCTTAAAATAACCCTCTTTATTTGCAGCCCCTTTGCCTGCAGAGATCGTTTGGGCCCATATGCACTGTTTGGTTTTAAGTTTCCATTTTGTTTTTAAGAGCAAGAAGTCTCACATGCCTAAAACAACCTCTTTCCCCTCCCTGCTCTCATTAAACCAACTGACAATGACATGTTTAACTTTGTCAATGTTTGTTTTTAAAAAAAACCATAAAGTTCAAGGCAGGTTTATGTGTGGAAAGACTCTCCTTTCCTCAGAGATCCAGCTGGACCAAAGCCATATCAAAAACTTCCTGTAAGGAAGACATAACTAGAAAGGAGAGAGGAATTTTTCGGTGCCCCTTTCTGCAATAAAAGCAGCCCCGTGGCTGAGCTGGGCTCTGCAATGTCACAGCTGTCTTGAAAGCACTTCCACAGGGACATTTGTGCAGGCATGCAGAGCTGGGGGCAGAGCAGGGATGTGGATGGAGAGCAGGAGGCTCAGGGAGTTCCATGTCCTGCACCACATCGCACGGCGGAGAGCGCACGTGTGCTGCCAGACACGGCGTGGGACACTCAGACCCTCCTGCTCAATAATCCCCGCTTTGCACAGCCTTCATCTCCCCTGAGATTCATGCACTGAAGTGAGGATGTGAGCCTGGATCCCATCCCTGCTCCAAGCATTGATGTGCAGCTGCATCCTTCCACCAGGCATTAGTGCTGTCTGCAGGGTGGCTCCAGAGGCTGGGGGACACTTCCCAGCAGCGACTCTGGGATCAGCCTCAGGGTGAAAAGCAGAACTGACCTGAGTGTGCTGCAGTGCTGTTGTGTTTGCAGATAAAAACATAGCCTGTGTCTTTCCTTCAGTGGGTAACTCACTGCAGGGCAGGGACAGAGGGACCCTCGGCGTTGTGCAGGACATCTACACAGCGTGTTCTGTGCGTTGGCTGCCTCCTGAAGCACAATCCTGCCTCAAGCTTGACACTGGGTTCCAGCCAGCCAAGCACAGAACAAATCCTTCCTCTCAATGACCTCCTCAGCCTGGTATTTGAATCACACCAGGGGGAGGAGAAAAAAAAAAAAAAAAAAAAAAAAAAGAAGAAGAAAAGAAAGAAGCCAGTTAAAATTTGCCAGAGCAAAGAAAAAAATACTAGTGTGATGTAATGTATGTGCTGACTGGAGCGTTCCTCCCCGAGCCCTCGTGGCAGGTGTCAGCACACACAGCGGGGCCAGGAGTGTCCATGTGCTGCATGTGCTGGAGGAGCTGCCTTGGCACAACCAGCAGCACACTGAGATCTCCTTGGCTGCCCCTCTGGTGACTGACTGCAGCTCCATACCTGACTGTGGCTGTCCCAGCTCTGGCACCTTCCTGTTCCACAGTCTGCACCTCGGCGTGGAGGCGCTCTGTGCCTGGTTCTGCAGAGATCCTGCTCTCTGTGCAGGGTCTGTGCTCCTCCAGCAGAGAACTGGGCTCGCCCTGACTCACTTCAAAAAGCTCGTTGCCTCTGAACAACAAACGTGGTGGAATCTCAGCTTTCCTGGCTGTTTGGAATGGGTGATGTCCTGCTGGGCAGCAGAATCCCAGCACCTCTGGGATGAAGGCAGATGCACAGCTCCAGAGCAGGCAGTCCATTTGGAGGCCCCAGAGCAAGAAGGAATGTGTGAGGTTCAGCAAAGGAGATTTCCCTGGCAGGGCTCTGTCCAGGACCTGCTGAGTGAATCCATGCTGGTTTACCCTGGACTCTGGTGGGAGTTTCAGTCACTGAGCTGTACAGACCAGTAAAGTTCAGCTCAGCCTCAAGTAGCTGGCTTTCAGCTTACTGACATTTTGTGGTGATACCATTTCTCCTCCAGGATTGCATTATTGGTGCTGCTGAGAATGTGATTTTCCCCAGAAGTCACAGCAGGGATCAGAGCAGAATTCTTACCATCCAAACCAAGTTCCTCAGTTAACTGAAGAACATCCACCCATTTAAAAATCCCGCTTTATCTCCTCGTTTCATGCATCAGAAGTTTTCAAACACAAGTAGTAATTGTGGGTGTGAATGTATTCCTTCCTATTAGCTGGAGACACCACTGAGGCAATCTGTTGTCTCTGATAGGTGGAAATTAAGCCAAAACTACCCAAAAGCTCTTCTCCCTCTGTCTGGAAAAACCTGAATCTGTTTGGATATCTGAATGGTGCATCCCCAGCAATTTCTTTTTTTATTTTTTTTTTCCCAACAGGAGAACACCAATTCAAATTGGAAGTTCCTTATACCTAGGGGAAAGCACTTTATAGGCTTGTTTTGAAACCCACAACTTCTCAGCATTTCCCACTTCAGCTTGTAACCAATTTACAGCTGGAAGGGCTGAGGGCTAAAACCCAGGTAATTCAACAAGCAATTAAAACCAACTCAATTCTACATGCAGACGACTCTCAAAAGTGGTTACTGGAGCTCTACTGAGCAGTGCATGTAGATTTTTATGCCCAGGGGAACATCACTGAGGTAATTGCCTTTCCATTTAGAATAAATATGTTTTATTCTTTGCTGCTTAACTTGGTGTTTTTTAAAAGAACCATGCCCATTAACATGAAAAAAGAGACACTGCTCTCCAGGCAAAAAAAAAGCCTGAAAGCACTTGTTAAACAAACAGAGCATCTGCCATGAACATTAACTGCTTTGTAGCTGATTTTTGTGGTTTTTTTTTTTTTTTTCCCAGTCTAAGGAAAGTTTGTCTGCATAACTTCAGGACTCTGTGCAAACTTAAGCACCTGACAGTATAAGAATAAATATCTTATTTTTCATTCATCTATTTTTCATTTCACTCAGTTATTTTAAGCTCCTCTTCACAATTTTCCACCTAAAGCATAATTCCCAACCATGACTAACACTAAGTAGTTTTTGTTGCCTGCATATGTTGCATGCTTGTGAGGAGTTTTTAGTCATTCATAGTATTGGTTTGATTTGAATTAAATCTTTCTGAATGTGCCTATTCAAGTAACCTTTTGCTTCCAATTCTTGAAAGAAGTAACGTTCATGTCACCAGGCACAGCCTCCCAAAATGAAAACCTGGGCACAAAAGGATGGATGATGGGATGCAAAGGGAAGAAAGGAAGGGGAAGGCTTGGTGTCTCTGAAAGAAGAGCATAAATATGGAAAGAATTCAAAGAGAAGGCAGTAAAAACCCCACCAGGTACAGTTTGACTTAGCACTGGGGCCGCATCAGAATCTCCTGTGGGGACATTTTTGCTCTGAGAGCTGGCTGGAAGGAGCCTGAAAACTGTGAGAAAAGAAATTGGCTCCTCATGTAGGATTTCTGCTTGGTTCAGTGACACAAAACTTCGTCTTTTGCAAACAAACAGGTTTCTGTCACAGAGCCCCAGTTCCACCATCAGTTTCTCCTCCTCGATTGTTGCTGATGGCTTAGATCAGAAGGGCTAAGGAAATAGGGAGCAAATTCTCCTCTTGTTGTGGGAAATTCCATGGCCTTCCTGAGGACAGGGATGGAAGGGTCCTCAACAGATCAATCTCACAGCTTAATGCAAGATCATTTGGGCTTAACCCAACCCTGACAGGTGTCACTCCAGCTTGTTCTCAAAAACTTTTCCTTCTGGAACTTCCACAGTTTTCCAAGGCAAGCTGGTCGAGATGTTTGTCCAAAGCTCATTAAGAAACTTCCCTCACAAGATCTTCCCTTGAGGCCATTAATGCTTCCTCTGTGCCCTGGGCACATGTGAGAGCAGTTTATTTTTTCCTCTGTGCAGCCTTCATTTATGCATTTTAAGTTTACTGGCATCTTGTCCTTCATTTTTCCTTTCTTTAGCCTGAACATTTCCATTCCCTTTGATGTTTCCCCACAGGTCTTGTTTTTTAGACCCAATTCTCTTTGAAATAGTCTCCACCTCACATCCTTCTTGGAGAACAGTGCCTAAATCTAGACAGAGCAGACCAGCCAACATCACCACAGCTTGACCCAGCAGTGTGAAATGATTATTTTAGTTGGTCTTAACTAACGATGTTCCTGCCTGTACCTCTCACCACTGGGTGCTTCCTTCTCAGCAGTTGGTCATTACTGATCCAAGTTCATCCTGCAGTCACAAAACCAGGCAAACTTTTCCTGCAAAACCACTCTGCAGGTGGCTGTTCTGCCTGCTGCTTGTGGGGACAGCTCAGGGCAGTCTCCCAGGCTGACTGTGAATGACTGAGGAGCGTTATCTCCCCATCTTCCTCTTCCTTCCTCCATTTCCAGAGCTGTGGGCAGCTGACAAGGCTCTGGCTGAGCCCTGGCCTGGAGTTAAGGTGACTGGAGAGGACGTGGGAAACTGCTGGCCCTGAGAGATAAGGACAGATAAGGTGAGGGAAGTTACAGATAAGGGCTGCATTCTGCAGGTGGTTAGGGAAGTGTTAAGTGAGCAGTGGCCAGAAGTCACTGATAACTGGAGAGAATCCCTTGGGGAGTAGGACCCTGCTAGGGCAACACATCCAGCACATCCAGTTAGCACATCCAGGAGCACCAGGTAAGGACAATATTACCCAGGGAGCCATGTCAGAAACACCAGACTGTGCAGAGGTGGCAAAGCTGGGCCCTGTGAAGAAAAACTAATTCGGGGTGGGTGCAGAAATGGGGAAGGAAGACAGCACAGCATGGGAAAAGGAAGGATTAATAGATGTGGGGGGAAGGAGGATAAAGAGCTGCGTGCCAGGCAGTCCTGAGCTTGATTACAGCTCATGTCCCAAACATGCTGCCCTCATCATCCCACAGAAGCTGGCTCTGTGGTCAGGAGGATGGGGACAAGGATCTGGCAAATCCAGGGAACATGGAGGCAAAGACAGGTCAAGCATCCTGGTGTCACCGGCTCCACGCCCCTGCCAAATCTGATGGCATCACCATCTTCCCAATGCCTTCCCAACACTCTTGCAGAGCTTTTATTCTAAACTTGATCGCTTGTTTGAGCCTGTCTGCAGCATGGCTCCACAGACCCAGTGTGCTGCTGCCCAGGAGTGGGAATGAGAGGCCAGGAGAGGCATTTATTTAAGGCAGTGTTGTCACTAAAGCCTCCATTCCATCAAACCTTGGCTCAAGAATACAAGAAATGATTTTACGCTGTTGCCTTGTCCTAGCCAAGATTCAGACCCTTCTGAGTGAAAAGTTATGTGTTCCTGCCTCTCATTTCCTCTCTTTCCTTTTATTCAGACATCTATTTATCATCCAAAACCAGAAACCTGTGGATGAATTTATTCTTTACAGAACTCAAAGAAACGTGGGGATTTTTTAAATTTCCAGATCTTCCATGCAACAAGTAAGGAATATTTGTCAGCTACTAATTTTTCCCCATTCTATTTATATTTGCATTCTTTCTTTCTGTGATAGCTACTTCACTTCACCCTCTGACATTTTATTAGACAAAAATGGGAAACTCTGGCCCCCGCTGACGTCAAGAGGAATTTGGGTATCGATTTCCCTGAAAAAGCAATTTCAAGCAGTGACCTGGCAGCCTGCACTAACTTGTGCCCAGGCTGTCTGCATGCAGGGGGCCTTCACCCTCCTCACACAGCCCTTTCATTTTCCTCTTATCCAGCTCTAGATCCAGCTCAGAAATACTCATAAGAATCAGTAACAGAGTGGAAAGATGTGAGCCTTGATATTAACTATCTGCTTTTATAGTTTCTCTGATGTTGGCTTCGGTTACCCGTAACTGGGGGTCGTGCTTGGCTGCCAACTCACTGAGCAACTTCCTCTGTTTAAACAGAATATATAAGCCTTACTCTTTTCCAGAGTTCATGACTCTTTTGTAAAGTGTTTTATGATACAGTTGTTACAGAATCCACCATCACAGTAACAGCTCCAGACAAGGCCTCGCTGTGGGCCTGGCTTCCAGCCCATTTCCTTGAATGGAGGTTTTTCCATCGCTATCAGCGGATGAATAAATACATCAAACTGCAGCACACACCCCCACTGCAGGAACAACGCCACGGGGGCTTGGGGGGACATGTCTAGTCGTTGTTTTTTCCAAATCAGAGATCGTGAATCCAGCCCCGTGCAGAGGATGCTGAAGGCCTGTGTGCCTTTGAGGCCCTTCAAACACAGCTTTTTCAGAGGGTCTTAGCAGCGGTGCTCAGCACACGAGGCCCATGAAGTCACATAAACCTCCCAAACATCTGTTCTGTGCCTTACATCCGTCACTTGTGTTTGTGTGAGATTTAATAGTGACTGCTCCAGACTGAGAGCAGCCCGTGCAGCGTGATCCATCCTTTTATCACTGCGTCGGGTCAGGTCAGCTCAATAAGTGATGGTGGCCTTGCGGTAGTAAATGATCTCCAAAGTGCAGCTTCTTCTGCACTTCAGGGCGCAGATTTCCCACAAAGGAAATGGGAGTGCTAGGGAGATGGTGCCAGTGGAACCAGCAGAGGAAAAAAGTAAATCAGCACATGGTATCGCTTGTAATGGTGTCACATTAAGATCACAGTGCTCTGTGAGGGATGCTGTAAATCAGCTTTTGGATGTCCTATTTTTAAATCTCACAGAATGCACTCATTATCAGAGGAAAGCATAATCCTGGCCTTAGGTATTTGAGGTGACTTAGCTGTTTTGTGACTGAATGAATCATGGCACATTCACAGTGTTCCTGTCCCTGCAGCTCAGGCTGAACACCTAGAGACCCTCAGAAGGGATTTTTGTTGCACTGGAAAGATCATGGCTTGTAGGGAAAAATGTTAATACATCCTCATACAGGCAGAGCTTTTGATCCCATTCCTTTAGATTCCAATTCATCCTTTGTAGCCTGGCTCCAAGGAGTGACCGATGCCAGATGCTGCAGAACAAGGACTGGACAATATTAGAGCATTTTGGATAGAAGGAAATCTTTTTCCCAGCATTAGTTTGAAGCACCGGTTGGCCGCAGTCCTGAAGCATGTGGGGGAAGAGAAAGGCTGAGGCTGCACTTTAATTCCCCCTAATGTAGCTTTGGAATGGTGGGTTTTGTTTCCCATATGAATGCAGTTATTTTTTTTTTTCCTCCTATTAAGCATAACCATGGAAAAAATCGTTGTGAACCAAAGGTTTTAGAACATTAAAAGGACAGAAAAATCTCTCTGGTGAGTGCTAGGGCTCAGCTAATGCTGAGTGCCCGGTTGCCCTGGTCATCTGCCTTCCTAAAGCTCCCCTGAGTGCTTCTCCTGTAAAAGTATCTGGTTTTCCAGCAGTAACTGGTATTCCCTGGGCCTGAGAGACTTCAGCAAATTACTTCAATTGCTCTATTTTATTTGCTGTGTTTCTGTTTTTAAAGCAAACCAGCCCGGAGTTCAAAATCCCTTTGTAATGGACAAGAAAGTAACGAGATTCCCTGGAAGTCTGTATTAACATGCCAAATCAATTACAGTGTAATTAGCCAGAACTGTTACTTGTTGAAATCCTGTCAACGAAAATAACTCAGGCTTCTCCTTCAGATTGCTCCAGCACCTCCATCTTCTTGACAAGGACTTTGAGAGACCACCTCCTCCCAGCCCCTATCAGACTGAAGGCAGGGAATGAAACCCAGATGTGTTCATCCTTACAAACACGGAATGGTGGAAAATGCTGGGGAAAAGGAGGACAGAGCTCTCCTGACCAAACCACAATGCCTTTCCAGGGCAGGATGAGTCCCTTGGGCAGGCTGGACCCTGCTTTCCCTGGGGTAATGCTGCAGGCTGCTGCTGTGTTCCCTGATTTATGCCAGCCCACGGAGAAGGAGGCCCACTCCTGGGAAGCTTTATCTGCAATTCATTTAGGAAAGAGGCAGGTCCTCTCCTCTGACCTAATTGAAAACAGGCAGCCTCCTTCTAATTGTGCACTCTAACCAGTTCATGTGCATTAACAGAGGAAATTGGAGAGGAAAAGGGTTTGGCATTAGGGAGTTGGCATTAATTTCCTGCACTTGAAGGTCCATATGCCAGCTGTTTATCTATCTATCTATCTATCTATCTATCTATCTATCTATCTATCTATCTATCTATCTATCTATCTATCTATCTGCCTACCTACCTACCTACCTACCTACCTACCTGTAATTCACATTGTTCTCTCTACAGAAACTTGACTTCAGGTAAAATACAAGCACCAGGAATTTTTTTCTGTTCCAGTTCTAGCCAAGTGTGTAGAAGAGCACAGTTTTTCCAAAAGGCACCATTTTTAAAGATGAAAAGACCTCTTAATGCCGAAAGAGTTAATATCGCTCATTACTTTCAAAAGACCCTTTTTGTGTTTGGCTCTGCCTGCCCACAAGGAACACTCCAGGAAAATGGTCAGTTTTGGTTAAAACATTGCAAAGCTGAAGGAGAGTTTTCATCAAATAGCCAACAGGAGGAGGATGAGAAATGCCCTTGTCAGTCAGCAGCTTCAGGAGGTTTAATCCTACAAAGTCTTACGTGTTCTGAATGCAGAGTTATATTAAATAATACCAAAGCAGCAATAAAACTTCTGGCAGTATTTTAGGTGTGTGATCAGGTATCTTTACAGGACTCAAGTTTTGTGAGCACTGGGGTAGCCAAATAACTTAGAGTTGTTTCAAAGTCACCACAGGGTTTGGAATCTTGATTGTATCTATCTGATCATACACTGAATGTGCTTAAGCAGAAATAGAAATTACTTTTAATTGCAATCAGGCAGCTGTACATACCAAAGTCACCGCAATATGCTAATGAGATGCTAATATATCCCTTTGCCTTTGCTGCAGCCTTTTTTAGGATTTTATCCCCCAAACAGGTTTTGAAACACACATTTCAAGGTGGAGACTTTTGGAAAGTTGCTGCTTATTAGGTGGAATTTTGGGGAAGCAGCAAAACTTCCTCATTTCCAGGTTGCCCTGGACCACCAGAATGGACAATGCTTGAATTATTCCCTGGGCTCTTTCCAGGTCCTCAAATGCATGGGGAAAAGGGAACCTGCCTTCACTGTTATGGTTGACTGCAGAGTTATTGATGGGAATTTAAAAACTGTTTGTCAGGTTAAGCTTTTGGGGGGGGAAAAAACAGGGCTAGAGGTTTAAAGCTATTCTGCTGGGTGCCGGCCAATCATGTAGACCAAGGACTGAAAGTGGGTGGTCTTGGAACAGAGCCAGTGGAAATAGGGCCAGGAGATGGTGTCATCCTTGACTCCAACACATTCATGTTTTGGCTCTCCAGCAAGGGTTATTTTTTCTCTTTATTCTGCAGTTCAACACAAACATCTCCTTCGCTTTCTAAAATCCGTGGGCTGAGGTGTTCCACCTGCCAGGTGGAAACACAGACCAGAAAAATCACAGCAAGTTCCTGGAAAGAAGGAATAGAGCAGGAGCAGGCCCAAGAGGAGGTGTCACACCTGCCAAGTCACCCAGCCAGGAGCAAACTTGGCTTTGGACTCCCAGAAAGGTGTGTGAAAGAGTCTTAAAAATCACAAAATAAGGCAATGTGATGTCTCTGGGACCTGCCCACACACTGAGCTTTGACACTTACCTTGAAGTATTTTAGTGTAAGGTGGGTGTAAGGCTTTGGTATCATCCCCTTAGTCTTAAGCAGAAAACTAAAGTTTCAAGCAGAGAGCCTTGACATTTTCCTAGAAGTAAGAGGGATGGTTTTAGTTTTTTTAATGTATTTTTCCTTTTTTCTTTTCTCTTTTCGTCTCTTTTCTTTTCGTCTCCTCGAGTCTCGTCTCGTCTCGTCTCGTCTCGTCTCGTCTCGTCTCGTCTCGTCTCCTCTCCTCTCCTCGAGTCTCCTCTCCTCGAGTCTCCTCTCCTCGAGGCTCCTCGAGTCTCCTCTCCTCGAGGCTCCTCGAGTCTCCTCTCCTCGAGTCTCCTCTCCTCGAGTCTCCTCTCCTCTCCTTGAGTCTCCTCTCCTCTCCTCTCCTCTTGTCTCCTCTCCTCTCGTCTCCTCTCCTCTCGTCTCGTCTCCTCTCGTCTCGTCTCGTCTCCTCTCCTCTCCTCGAGTCTCCTCTCCTCGAGTCTCCTCTCCTCGAGGCTCCTCGAGTCTCCTCTCCTCGAGGCTCCTCGAGTCTCCTCTCCTCGAGGCTCCTCGAGTCTCCTCTCCTCGAGGCTCCTCGAGTCTCCTCTCCTCGAGTCTCCTCTCCTCGAGTCTCCTCTCCTCGAGTCTCCTCTCCTCGAGTCTCCTCTCCTCTCCTGTTTTTCAGTAGGGGTTTGGCAAGTGCCTATAGGTTTTGCAAGTGTTGTGGTTTTAAACCAGTAATTAACAAAAGGGGAAAAAAAATTATTTATTTCTTGCTGTGAGATATGGATTAAAACAAGAGCAAAACAGGCATAAAACTTAAAAGGAATAAAGAAAGTTTATTGACAAACTACAATAATAAGAACACCAGAATAAACTTCCAGAAAAAACCTTTTCATTTTTTACTGCCCACTATTCTTTTGTTCACATGACAACAGAGACAAAAACTTTAGAACTTTGATGGTTTAAACAGTCTTAATTCCTTCTACAGTCTTTTCATCAGTCTCTGTAGAGAAACAGAAGTTTCTTTCTGTTAATTTATGGAGTTTCTCACAAGAAAACTATTTTTGTTATAGTTTTCCATTTCCCCGATATCAGCTGCCTAGAGCTGCTGTTATCAGAGCCCACTCCTCCCATCTCACATCACCCTGAGGTGTGTTATGGGTCATGAGTTTAGGGATAGCATTTTTAAGGATAAGTTATTCAAAGGCAAAAAGTCTTCTTCATCTGTTTCTGTGAGCTTCACTAGAAAACAGTTTTCTCATTGCCTCTCAAGGCTTCAAATCTCCCAGCACTTCACTATACCATAATTACTCTACTTTTTACTCAAATTTACACTTTGAACACTCTATTCCTCCCCATACTCCGTCATGAATTAAAGGAGTTCTTTTCAGGACTTCATTGTCCATCCCCATAGTTTTAACAGAAAGATATTTCAGCTTAATTAAAGCATCTTCTTAAATCTCTACCTTTCTTGAAGCTTCTTTTCTTTCTTGTCACTGGTAGTTTATAAAGTCTCTTTTCATGTTGATCACTCTCCTTTTCTCTCTCTGGATAAAAAGATTAATCCGCAAGTCTCATCTGGATAAGAAAGAGTTAAAATCCTGCCCAAGCTTTTGTAGATGGTTCGGTGACCTCTGCTGAACAGGAGCTGGAGCCGTCTGCGATGGAAAGTTCCTCATAGCTGCTCTGGAGAGCGTGGTCACCGTCTCTGCTTGCAGCAGGCCCAGAGCCCCTCTCCTTCTTCACTCGGCAGTTTTCTAGTGAATGTAGTTACAGCAAAACCTGCAGCCGAGCCAGAGATCGGGCCGGGCCCGGCCCAGCCCGACCTGGCCCGGGGCAAGCCCCCGCAGGCCCCATCTCCCGGCTGGGAGAACGGCAGGCCCAGCCCGGCCCCCGCCCGGCTGCATGGCCTGGGCAGGGAACGGGAGGCCTGGAGCTCTGCCACCCTTCACAGTCAGGAAACAAAGAGCACAAGAGAGTTCTGGTTTTACACTTTAAGGTGAGGTTCACAAGTTGATCCCACTTTTTAATGGCTAAAACTGCTGTCAATTCTCAGCAATGACCGATAATTGGTCAGGAGAAAAGACTCCCGGCAGTCCCCAGCAACTCCAACTTTCCTTAAAGGTAAAGTAACTCCATGACAGCAGGACTTTGGAACTCCTGCCAAAATCTGATTCCAGCCGAGGTGAGCTGTGTCCTGTTACTTTACCTTTGGTACTTCAGGGCTCTTCCCAGGCCATGGATTTCCATGTGGGCCTCCCACTACTCAGTTTTACCATGGGGTTGCAAAAACATTTTAAATGATGCCATTTAGGTTTTGCCTTTTTTTCCTTTTGTATGTTCCGTGTGTTCTTCACACACATATTTGTAGCTCTGTAGTCCATTGTATTAGTGACTGGTTTTCTCAGTTCTTTTCCATGGCCTTTCCTTAAGCAGAGAGATCTCAAATTCATCTCTTCCATGAGGGGGGGAAAAAAATCAACCCCCTCAAAAAGGCATTATTTTCTGCAGAAAATAAGGTCTTCAGCTTGAGCAAAATGCTTATTTCTGGCCTTATGAAAGAAAAAACTAACAAAAAAGAAAACTAGGGCATTAAAATCTGCAATAAGAAGTGTCCTCCCTTTCAGGGTTGCAAGGAGTCTTTGGGAGGTGGGTAAATTTAGTTCTTTTTTTTGCTTGAACAGAATTGCCTCCCATCTCCCAACCTTCAGGCAATTTTAGGAATCTTTTCCTGAAATAAATGGATTTTCCCCAAATAAATGTACCAGCACAGACAGTTCTCAAGACACTGATAATTCCAGAAAGACTAAGGCCACATTTTTCAATGAATTTACTATTTTCCAATACATATACGTGGCTCTGCCCCCGTCTAGCACAGAATCTGAATATCACTTAGCCAATGTGTTAAATGTCTATTTTTAAGTTGTTTTCCCACGCTCTGAAGAGTGAAAATAAGTCAGTCCAAGCATATGTGGAGATCATAGCTTGGATGTGGGAAGCCTTCCAATGACACCTTCATCTGCCTGGGAAGACCTTTGTTTTCCCCTCTTTGGAAGAAAAAAACCACACAGCCATGTCTGCAAAACAAGATATTCAGCCCCTGGCAGCCAGCAAACACCAGCCAGAGAAAGGACACAACATTTATGGGCTCCCAGAACACAGATGTAAACAGAATCTCTTTTAGCAGCAGAGAGAGCACAGGCCAGGCTGCTTGCTTAGGTGCTGGCAGCTAAATTGGTCTTTAGATGTTGCTGAGGTATTTATAGAGCTTCTGGAAAGGGATTTGAAAATATGCCATAATTAAACATTTGAACTGGGATAACGTTGTGATAAACGATCATGTGGAGGTCCCAAACACCTTAAATAGTCACTCTGTGCTCCTAAACCAGAATGTTATTGGCTCTGATCCTGATTTAATGTCCTCACAAGGGGCTTTAAAAACAAGCACGGGACAGAGAAGTTAGGCATCCAGTTTTTATTTCAGAATTCAAAAGCCTAATGAGGTAAGGAAGCTACCAAGAGATCCATAAAAAGGAAGGCAAAAGGTTGAACAGTCCACAGACTTGCATAGGAGGTGGTTGCAGATGTGCATGATACACAACACAGGGCAATTGCTAAACTTGCTATTTAAATGTTAATCAAATCCTTTCAAAATAGTAGCATGGAAAAAAAGGGGCTAATTCCTTTTCCTGTACTTCATCAGATGGTAGTGGGAGAGCCCACCAGCTGTGAGGAGGCTGTGGAGTGCTTGGCTTCTGTTCTGGTAATGAGCTTTTGATGAGGAATGCACTTTTCACCCAACACCGGTTTTCCTCTGGCTCCCAACAGACATGCAGCTGAACTGGCATGAGGGGCCGATGTGCTGGTGGCAAAAGGGATCTTCCTCGGCCCTTTATGGATTCCTTTCTACCACAGACACGTGTCACCTTTCAGAGCGGCCGGGCGAGTTCTGGATGAGCGAAAGAACTCAGAACACAAGTGGTGATGGACAGTTAGAACTTGAACATTTTGGCACATCCTCCCTCCTGCTGAGGGAACTGTAACAATTTACATCTCCTAAGAGACTTCACAGACATTCCTTCTTTATTGTACAACTAAAAATAGCCCAGCATTTTGGCTTGGGCTGTTTTTAGAGGTGGGCAGGCCTTTCCCAGTCAAATACAGCAGTGACAATGAATGCTGGGTGCTGGCAATGCCAGTGAATTTGTCATGGACAGCCTTCCCTCTCCTCTTACCTGCTGGCCTTTCTGACAAATTCAGGACACTATTTTTTGAGGTGTCCAACTGCTTACAGTTTCTATCCCTCCATAATGAAGGCTGGGGGTCGGACACATTTCCCTGTGAGCCACTCAGAAAGAGCAAATGAACTGGGGAACTCAAACAATTCCAAGCAGGGTAAGAGATCTGTCTTCCCTCAATGCACATGCCAAACAAACAGCCTGACATCATCTTCATTCACCACACAAAATCTATAGCAAGAGCAAACACCCTTTTCCTTCCTCTTGGTTCAGCTTTAACGGTGCAGAACCTAATCCTAACTCGCCACAGGAGAGATGGTCTGTATGTATTTTCCTCTTCCTGTTCTTCTATAAATAAGCTGAGTTTTGCATCATTGTCTATTAAAGCATCACTGGTTTTTTTCCTTAACTCTTGGACAGACAAACTGGACAGGATGTAGGGCTTGGTACTGTTATTTACAGCAAGTCCTTAACTCTGCAAGCAAAGTGGTGCTGAATCCAAATGAGGACATCAAATGTGGATCCTAAGGAGACCTGTACCTTTGGAATATGAACAACCCTGCAAGAGTATTAAATCTGGATTCTCCTGACTTCTGTGTGCAGAATCAGTCTTTGGTGTAACATTACATTCCTTTTTACTCTGTCATTCAGATGCACAAACCAAGCATGCCAGCGTGCCCATACAAATGTTAAGAGTATTTCAAGTTCCTCTCAGGTTTTGTAAGCAGAGGGAATGGAACAATTATTCCAGCACAGTATTACACACAGCAACCTCCTGAATAATTCCACATGTGTGCTGTCTCAAAGCAGTGAAATCAATCAGTCAAAAGCAATCAGTCCAGTGGAAATTGCGAATGTGTGTGTGGAAATAAAAAGACATGAGGGGCTTTGACCACTCCTGTGATTTTTTGAAGAGCTGCTAGATGCCCTTTGCTTGGGGTGGGCTGTTGAGTTATCACCCTGGCTCTGCTGGAACAGCCAGGAGACTTTCACGTGTGAATTAACGCGTCTCTGTGTGGGAAGCTGACATGGCGTATTTCCATTTCCCTCAGCATGCCCGTGTGTACACAGCCATACCTGTAGGGGTGTATCTATCAGTACCAAATAAATGTATCCATGCCAGAGTGAACTGCACTGTGAAATGCCTGCTTGCACGGAGCTGGACAAGGTTTCAGAGCCTGGCAGGATGGTGGTGTGATCCTGGCAGGACGTGCCCCGAGCTCTGTGCTCCTTCCCCTGCCAGAAGGACAGGATGAACGTCCTGTGTTTCCTAATGGGGTCAGTTCAAAGAGAGGTCTGTCCAGCTGGCGCCTCCACCTCACCTGAGCTCCCTGATGGATGGGAGAGCTTGGATATGGTTTTCATGCAGCTGCTGCTTTGCTGTTTGTTCTGTTTTCTCTCTGTGAGGCAAAGCAAGGTGCGGCTCTGTCCCGGCACAGCCAACTGTGGGTCGTGTCTGATCCTCAGGGCACAGGAGTCCTTCTCTCCCTTCTCTACCCTCACATCCCTCTGCATGGATGGGGCCTTTATCCCTGTCCCTGATCTCTGCAAGGGACACCAGCCTACCAGGGGATGCAGCTGAACATCAGTGACTGCTCAGCACTGCATCCCCTCTCACTCCTCGGCCTCAGCACTTCACCCTGAGCCTCCCCCAAAAGCAGCTTGCAGCCCCCCACACTTGCTTTTGGCAGTTTGAGGTTTCTTTTCTGTGGAGCTGGACTCACACCCTCAGCCTGAGCAGAAGTGTCCAAGGAGAGCTCCAATCCACATCCAAGAGGTGTCAGGCTCTTGTTTATGCACTAGTGGGAGCATGGTTGCATCTGTGGACGCAAAAGCATCCAGCCTCCAGGGAAAAGCAGGGTTCAGGCTTACTGCTGGCCCCTCTTCCCTGCTCTGAGCTGAGGAGAATCCGCACAGCCCACAGAGCAGGTCTGGGTCTGCATCTTGCAGCTGACTGTGTTTATAACACACTTAGGAGTGACAAAACCCCGTTCCATGACTGTGAGAATTACAGGAACACCTTCCACTTTTCCTGGGTTCTGCTGGCTCTGTGTGTTGTGAAGCAGTTCCATGACAGGAAATACAATTTATGGGCTGTAGGTTCACACAGTTCCATGACAGGAAATACAATTTATGGGCTGCAGGTTCATTGCCAGTGAGACTTTGGAAATACATAAAGTCCACAGGCAGAATCTGCCCTGTGTGTAGTCTCTGGTAACACTGGGCACGTCTTGCCAGCAGCCCAGGGGGAATCAGGGGCAGTTCGTGGGGTCAGTGTGGTGGCTGTGGTAGCCAGGGAAAGGCATCCCAGCTCTCCTCATGGCAAGGTCTGCTCCCATTGAGAAGCTGGCTGTGCAGCCGAGTGTTTGAATGTGACTGTCACATCGCCCTGTCTTCCTGACAGGAGTAACTTGGCTTGAAGGCATTTTCAAAGCAGTAACCACAGAATATTTTTAACTGCCTTGTGCTTGCAGGAAAAATAGAGTCATTTTTATTTAAATACAACGTGAAATTACTCAGCCCACGTTGATAGGGCATGTCAAGTGGGATGTGTAATGCCAACATGTCCTACAAGCACCATGACATTCCTATATATAGTGGGGCATCCATTTCATATGAAAATCCCTGTGCTGAGCATGAAGCAAATGACTTTTCCACACCTGATGCTTACTTAGAGGGGGAACACCACAAAATCAGCTCTTAAAGTGGCTTCTGACCTTTTTCCTGTCACACCATGCTGTCCAAAATAATCTTTCACATGCAGCAGTTGAACATCTCCTTGTCTTGAAGGTGACAACTTGCACAACACAGAAATCCTTCCACAGGGAGGTTTTGGGAATGAAACCTCTGCCAGCATTAACAATTGGGCTGCCTCCAGCCAGGCCCTGGACATCTGAAAATATTAAAAACCCCCACCTTCATCTGTGATTAAAAGAACCCAAGAAATGAAATAAAACAAGCTGTTGGAATTGTCACCCTTCCTCTTCCAAGGCAAAACCTACCATTGTAAATAACAGAACGCCACCCAGAGCAATCCTGCATGCCCCTGTTAAGTGCAGAATCAGCAAAAGGTATCATTATGCCTGTATTACACCTATCAAACCCAGGAAAAGACGAGCAACTGAAGCAGAAATCACAGACAGGTTGGAGAAGTCAGCCAGAGGCACACAGAGACACAGTGTACCGCGGAGGGATTTTTCAGGCTTTGGTGACAGGAGATATTTGGATTCAGGAGCATTTGCTAGGGGCCATCACTTGCTGGGAAGGCTGAGACAGAAACAATTCTCCTTCAGGGCAGCTTGTCATGTGTGTGGCTGTGCAAGGCCTCAAGTTACTGAGAAAAATGTGGTTTATAATCCCTGAGATAGCTAAAATTATATTTAACTTCTAGCTTATTTTTTGTGTCTGTATTATTGCTGTGAGCTCTTTTCTACTCAGGTGGATCTTTGCCGCGGCGGCGGAAAGCCCGGAACACTGCGACTTTCTCCAGAAGCAGCCTTGAGAAAGGCTGGCCCGAAGCGCATGCGAGCAGCTTCGAGCAGTCGAGTGATTCTAGCTCAGCTCAGTAATAGTATAGTGATTTCAGCTCAGCTCAGCTCGGCAGCAGCGGCGGGCAGGCAACACAGGAAGCAGGGACGAGACAGCTGGTCCAGCGTTCCACCGAGGCACAAGCCTTTATTCAGGCAAAGCTTCGGCAAAGGGTGCCGGTAACAGCGAATCTCCCGAACAGAGGAAAACCCGGGATATTTATGGGGAAGGAGAGGGGCGGGGGGAAGCCCGAGATACCTGTATCGGGGTGGGACAGCAGGGGGGAACACCAATGAAACACAACAGTTTAACATATCTAACTCAAAGACCCCTGGGAGCGACATTGTGTCGCTCTTACAGAGAAGTATCTCCTCTCCAGGGGAGGGCCAGTATCTCGGGCCCAGCGGGCTCCTCCGTACCCACAGATCTTGACCTGACCAGGAGTGTTTTTAGTGTGTGAGTTTCTGCTTTTAATAAAGGAGTGATGGAGAAAAGTCATGAAGAGATGGGGAGGAAGAGATGTCTCAGCCTTTCACGTGCTGGGAAGGTTCGTGTGGAGGAGCTGTGGGTGCTGAGCCTCTGACAAATGGGCTTTGACAAGAGTGAGTGACAAAAGCAAGAGCTGGCGCCTGAATTTGAAGGGCTCTCCTCTTTTTTTTTCCGCCTTGCTTTCGGGAGGGCTGCTGTCACACAGCTGTTGGATGCAAACCAGACTGATCTATACCACAGGCCTTGTGGGGATCTGAGGGAGAGGAAGGAGGATCCAGTCACCCTCTGGCTGCCTGTCCTCATCCCACCACACGTGGGGTCAGCTCCCAACTCAGAGGGGCCACCAGGAGAGCCAACAAACAGGCCCCCTGCCTGGTCTCCCCGTGGAATTTGAAGGGAAATTCCCTCTAAGCATCTGTTAAACTAATTTAGACTTTTCCCCCTAACCCCCCGTGCAAATGCTCCTTTTTGCAGGGCCTGCAGGAAATAGACATCACTTCTGGAGGATTATCACACTGGCCAAAATTAACTCCCTGTTATCCTGCTCCTCTCCATCTGCTTGGTGCAGGGTGCAGGATCCACCTTGACCACAGCAGTACCTGGCATCAATTCCCTGCTGATCCTTGAGGAAGTCTTTCAGGCATTCCAGCCACTACATAAAAGCAACAAGTTCTCCCTTACAGGGCTTAGCTGGGACAGGGGTGCATTGACCATTCCTCTGAAATCCTGTTCTCTTTGTTTCCTTCCAAATACTGAAACAAACAATATTTGAATTTCAGGCTCTCTGTTTCCCACCCCTGGTGGGATCTTCCCAAAGGACGGTGCCAGGATTCCCAAACCTGATGATCCTGGGTAGCATCCGAAGGTCAGCCATCCATTGGTGCTGAGGTGAGGTTAGGACCAGGATCAGGATCAGGACCAGGATCAGGATTAGGATCAGGATCAGGATCAGGATCAGGATCAGGATCAGGATCAGGATCAGGACCAGGATCAGGATCAGGATCAGGACCAGGATTAGGATTAGGATCAGGATCAGGATCAGGATCAGGACCAGGATTAGGATCAGGATCAGGACCAGGATCAGGATCAGGATCAGGATCAGGATCAGGATCAGGATCAGGACCAGGATCAGGATCAGGATCAGGACCAGGATTAGGATCAGGATCAGGATCAGGATCAGGACCAGGATTAGGATCAGGATCAGGACCAGGATCAGGATCAGGATCAGGATCAGGATCAGGATCAGGACAAGGATCAGGATCAGGACCAGGATTAGGGTTTGGAGTGAGCCCAGGGCTGTTGGAGGGGGGCTTGGGAGGGACTGTCAGAGGGAAGAGTGGGCTGTGGAGAGAGCTTGGCTGTGAAATAGATTGATCTGGGATATATCCATGGGATCTCATCCGACAGCCTGCCCTCTACCAGGGCTGCAGCTGAAAGCCTCCTGCTGCTTCTGGGAAGGGGCCACCTCAGGAAAACCTTGGCTGCAAGTCAAAGAGCTCAGGTCCTCCCCTTCAGGTGCTCCTTCAACACTGTCCAGACCCCCCATCACCTTCACCCCAGCTGCAAGCCTGGAGCAAATCTGAACCACTTTGTGTCTATTTTTTTTATTATTTTTTGTCCCTATGAGAATAACAGAAAATGGTCGTTTAAGGTTATTTTTTCTGTTTAACCTCCTCCTGGTGTCTCTAAGTGTGCTGCACAAAGCCCTTATCAGGATTGCAGGGCAGGTTTGAAGACAAGCATTGTTTCTCTCAGTCACGATTTGAGAGTGAAGTGGTGGGAGTTTCATTATCAAAGGCTGGCCCAGCTGCCAAGTTTGAAACAATTCTGAGATCAGCTCATTCTGCCTCCCTCCTGCTGCTCCTTGTCCCTGCTTTGAAGTGACTTTTTGGAAGGAGTTAATCAAGTGCAGTTTCCAGCCTCTCCTGCAAGCCAGGCTCAAGCACAACCCAAAGTCTAAGACTGTGAGGGCCACGAGGGGTTTTCCTTGGTTCACTTTACCCTGCTCCACTGCTCTTACGATCCCTTCTTGCCCTGAGTGTGCATTTACCTAAAAAAGTGTCATTTCACTTTTTTTTTTCTTTATTTTGTTTTTCCCATGGTGAAGGAAACCAGCAGAGCACCTGCTAACATTAAATTCATGTCTACAACACACGTTCTTCAGGGTAGGAGCTAACACAGATTTTTTTCTTAGCCAGTCAGTGGCAGCCCTACATCAATTAGGAGGATGTGGCAGCCCAGTAGGATCTATTTGACAGATGTGCCCTGAGGTTTTAAAATTGTCTTGGTCTTTTACACAAATTGAACAAACCCCACAAAGCTGCTGTTTGCCTCCTGGGCTCCAGTTGTCCTCCTGCCCTGAGGTAAGTGAGGCTGAGGAAAACCTGCCAGCACTCTGGGAAGTAGAAAAAAAAGCAGGAGCAGAGTAATTCAAATGCTTAACAACTCCCGTGAATGCAATTTGCATTGTAGAAAGACTAGGTAATTTCTCACAGTGACAGTCAGATAGAGATGAGATGCTTCCCCATTTTACACATCAAAAAAAGGAAATCAAGGTTGTAAAAGCCCTGCATTCGTGCCTAGTCTCAGTGTTCCTCTCAGAGACAGGGGGAGCTGCTGGGTTTGTGTCTTTGGAAGCATCTTAGGAGGCACCTGGAGGGACACACATCCAGCACCTGGAGGGACACACATCCTGCACCGACCCCAGGGAAGGATGATCCATAAAACCTCTCTTGTAGGCATTCCCCGTGTTCCCACCCTGCTCCCCTTGCCAGACTGCAGCAGCTCATCAAGGAGAGCGGGCTGCTCCTCGTCATGGTGGGAACGCTGTTCTCCCAGCAGAAATCAAGCGGATATTCTCCTGCAAGTGCCAGAATTCAGGCTCGCCTGTGCTTCCCTCACGATCTCGAACAAAAAACGATGCCTGACTCATGCCTGCACTGATTCACCCCTGAGAACTCCCAGTGCTGGCAAGAGCCACGCAGAGAGTCAGGGAGAGACGTTTTTTTGAGGGGTTTAGAGGAGTTTGCATCTCTCCTCACTCAGCCTTTTGGCCTCTCATGGGCTGTGCTGGGGGTGAGCGTCTGAGGGGGGAAACCTCAAAGCTCTTCACTCCAAAGTCACAGCAGGGCTGTCCCTGAGGAGCCCCTTGGATTTGCCCTGGTCAGAGCACCTGGGAGAAATGATTGCTGTCTTCTTGTTCATGCAGCCCCAAAACATCTGAGCTTGGTCCAAGCAGTTGCTCTGCCCTCCAAAACCCCAGCTAAGCCACGCTCGAGGGCTAGGGGATCCTGTCATCTCAACAGGACAAGAATGACAAACAAGACAGGAGTACATCCCCTCAAGAGAGAGGGATGTGGGGGTGATGGATGAGGGGAAGGGAAAGGATTGATTGCAAAGAAAGGGTTTATGGCAATCCCCAGCCTAATAAAACTCAAATAGGGCAATTTCTTATTCCGAAATCCGTCAGTGACCTTTGGCAAACCAATTCATCTCTGTCTGTGCCTCTAGTAAATGGGAATAATATAGCCTTGCTGTCTGGAAAACCCTTGGTAATTCTCAGATGAAAGATGTTTTATTGGTACCAGTATCATCCTTCACTGTCATTAGCATGATAACAGATCCATCACCTAGCAACAGAGCAGCAACTCCTGCTCTGCTTGTCCACCGATTTCTCTTGGATTTTGGCTCTCCAGCAACCTGCTTTTCATTGCAAGAGGTTTTACAGCCTGTGACTGTTCTTCCCTCGATGTTGACTGATGCAGACAAGCACATCTGCCACGCCCCAAGTCCTCCTGCCCCCTTTCACTGCCCCCTTTTGCCTCTCACCATCACAGCAAACAAAATTTGCTTCTCATAGCTAAAGCATCCCAGCAGAAGTTTTGAACTTCAAAATATACATATAAACTCCGTGCAACCCTAGGAATATAACTATTTATCAGATGTGCACAGATCACAGGGGGAAAAGTAGCAATCAAGAAACTTGATTTAAAAAATGGCAAAAATTGTGGCAAAAGCCACGATTTTCCCAGACATTCCAGGCCTCACTATTAAGGATAAAGTTGCACATACATGACCGTCACCAACCACTGCAGATCAGGAGTCCTGCCAAGTCCTGTGATGCCTTTAGACTCGTGGCAGGAGCAGTGCTCCCACCCTCAAGTGGTGCACAGACCAACCTAAACCACTAAAACCAGCATCAGCAACTACTTGGAGAGGGGATCAAAGGGAAAGATAAGGATTGTGAAAGCATTGTCCTGTCTTATCCCAGACAAGCCATCCCTAATACATATTTTTTTGTCTAAGCCCTCTGCTCAAGCACGGCTGCTTTGGGAAGGCCCCTTGCTGGAAGAAATTTGGGGAAGTTGTGCACAAGGATTTTTAGATATTAAGGAGCAATAAGATTCATGTCTATTAAAATACATGAATTCATTACTGCAACCCTAGGTTTACATGACTAGTTATTTAAAAACACTGTACAGTCAGGAGCTGCTTCAATTTCCAAAGGCACAGCAGCCGCTCTAAGGCATCAATTACTTTTTCTTTCAAAGATGAAAACACCCCCACAGCCATCTCATGTTTCCAGGTCAGTACCTGAGCAGGGCTGTCACCATGGTGCTGCCTGGGACACGAGGCAGAGTGTGACACTGTGACACGGGTAATTGCCAGCAGTTTGCCTTTCTTGTCCCTCATCACCCCAGCACAAAGCACAAACCACAATGGGTGTCAGAAATTGACTTTCAAGGTTTTATTTAACATGCCTGAAAGGATTTGAGGATGGTCAGTGTAAAGGGCCTGTAAGAATTGTTTCTGAGATGTCAGGACCCCTTTGAACGGGTGGGGAAGAGGAAGAGTCTGATCTTCCCTAATTGCTGTGTAATCCCATCCTCAGCCTGGGAGGCACAGGTAAATAATCAGGTTCCCAGCCTGGCAGCGACACGGGATTTGGTGTCTTCATTCAAAGGGGATTGCAGGTAACTGAATAAATAATGATACTGTCCACGCAAGCCGCTCTCTTGGCAACCACAATTCAAGCAGGGGAAAATATTCTGAGAAAAGGGTGGGCTGGGAAGGGAAGGAATTGCTTGAGCACACAGCGTTAGGCTCTCCCAGCAAAGACAGAAATGTGGAAGGTGTTTCTTCCCTGTAACGTTTGGGCATCCCTAAATCAGTTTCACAGGATGCTGGCCCAGGTATCCCACAGCACAGGTTGTGAGGGGGCTCAGGTGGATGCCACATCCCTGTTTCCTGGAAGGATTGCTCAGCACAGGCATCAGGAAACACCACGAGGATTTTCATCCTCATCGCTGATGCTCTTGGATCAGGTGTGGCGGGCAGGGAAATCTCATCTTCCATGAAATCACTTGTCTGGGTGACAGGGGGAATTCTCCATCCCCCAGCCCCGTGCAGACACCTGAACACCTTGCAGAGAGCAGGAGAGGCTCAGGGAGACTCTGCTCAGCCAGATGTGTCTCTGCCTGGCTCATTCCTGCCTCTGTGTCCCCATTCCCCCTGTCAAGTCATGCTGCCCTGTCTAGAGGGATGCAATTATTCACTATGGAGACTGCTGCAGCCCCCCCAGCCGCGCTCAGGGCTCAGCTGAGCACTGAGCAACAGGTGCTGGCAGCTTTTTGGAAGGAGCTTTTCTCCACACTGAGTGTCTGAAGGCAAAGGGACGCTCTTCCCTCCCTGCTAACAGTGGGTGTGCAGGTGGAACTTCCTGAGGCAGAAAAGTCCCTGTGACATTGAGCCTGTCACTGGTGGAGTCGAGGTTTGTTTGTCAGACGAATGGTTGGATTTGGACTTTTGAAGGGTCTCCCCTCCTTCATGCTGATGAAGGGTTTTAACATCATGGAAAATCCTGCACTGTGTGTGAAGCTTTTGCTCAGGGGGTTCATCAAAGGCAGGGAAATCAGTGGGAACCACAGGTCTGCAGTCCTGCAGGTCAGGTCCCCACGTAAGGGCTCCCAGCCTGGCCCAGAGGCTCATAGCAGCCCAGACTATGGCCCCAGCACATCCTCCCCTCCCCTGAAGTGAAATGTGGCATCTGAACCCAGGAAAAACTGGGGCTGGGGGTGGGGAAGGCAGCATTTTGCTGACACTAAAGACACAGTAAGTGTTTTATGTGCTCTAGTGCCAGCTCCAGGCTGTCTGCCCGCCCAGCTCCTCACTCAGGATGGAGCACAAGCATCCCTCACGGCTACGGGCAGCACGGTCGGGTATCAGCTGCCACAAATATGTCTTGGAGCTGGGACTGAGGCACCAGGAAGGGACTCTGTGCCTTGGACATGAGTCCTTTCCTGGTGCCTCAGCACTGGCAAACTCTGGGACTGCCTTCAGCTGCAGCTTAGCTCTTCCCTCTGGAGAGCAGACCTGAGTCTGTCGTCTCTTCCATGTGGAAAAGAGAGCACAGCTCTGAGAAAAAGAAAACTCGGGACATCCATGGGGTTTTCCAGGTCAGAGCCTGGAAAAAAAGCCTGCTCTGAAGCACTGGCAGCTCCCTGCTGGACCCACTGCCCCGTCCCCATCCCTCAGCACAGCTGTGGGACACGGGATGTGGAGAAGGGGAATGACAGCTGTGGCTAACAACTGCAGGGATTTGTACATCCAACACCCGTGCATTCAGCAGCCCTGAAGGGGCTGGACCTGACAGGCACCCTGGGGAACAGCAGAATGCTCAAGTGCACCCAGAGGCACCCCAGGACAGCCAGCTGAGCATTCCCTACCCAGGAGCTGCCAGGGCAAAGCCACCAGTGCAGCTCCATGGGAAACTCCCAGCACAGCTGAAGGTTCACATCCCTACCCAGCCACCAGGAAAGGACAGAGGGGTCACAGCCAGCTGCATCTGTGGATAAAATATTGAACTGGAGCATTGCAAGAGGGGCCCCTGGGGCGTGGAGAGACATTGTCCTTGCAAGGCACCAGGCAATCTGCTCTGCTCCGGGGCTCTGCTGTGACATTCCTGCAGATGTACAGGAAAAGCAGCTGACACAGACCCCGGGTCATTGCCCATCCCCCATCTCCCAGTAATTTCTTGATAGAACAGACACACTGAAACACCTGTCCACGGTGCACTTTTGGCTATGAGCTGCACTGAATACCCCTCAAGGGAAAGCTCTCCTGCTTGCAGAGAGGCATCCAAGCCCTTAGGGACAACACCTGTGTACCTGTGATTTTAAGCAGCTCTGGGCCAGGCTTGGCCCCTCTCCTGACAGCTCTGCCTGGCAGGGAGCCTCCCTGGCAGCTCCCTTTCCATCCTTCAGATGTTGCACCAGCCCTGAAACTGCAGTGGAGCTGCTCCAGCCGAAGTGAACATCACACAGCAAGTGCTGTAGGGATGCTGGCTCAGCAGAGAAACCCCAAACACAGCTGCTGGAAGGGGTGAGGTGTGCTCACAAAAGCATCATTCCACTTGTTTAGGAAGGGGGAAGGTTAGCACAGAACCACTTCCAGTTTGGGGAAATGATGCATTCCCATTTTACCTACACCTGTGTTCTCAGACACTTTGTTTTCCCCAGCCTTTATATTCTGAGGCGCTTTCCCTGCACCAACATCCAGGTCTTGTCATCCAGGACTGCACACCCAGACATCCAGCCCAGCTGTCACTTCCAACAGAGCCTAGAGGCTCCAGAAATGTTAAACAGCAGATTCAAACCTCTCAGATTCGCTTGGGAGCGTTTCAGGCCAGGAGAGCTGGTGACCTGTGACAGTTTCGTCACCGCGCACTGACAGAGCGAGGCCCTGTCCCTGGCAACTGCAGTGACACCCTTGCAGAAGCCTGTTGTGTCCTCCTTCTCCCACGCAGGAGAAACTGAGAGAATCTCCTGTCTCTGGGGCCAGGAATGTGAGAGGTTGAGCAGATTTTGCTGTGAAGCTTGAGGCAGACCCATTGCGGATCAGTTCTTTCACCACTGAAATTTCCCTTCGTGCTTAAGCAAAGAAAAACTTGGATTTCTGTTTACGAGCTGTCAGAAAAGGTCATGCCTGGGAGCACCTGTCACAGAGCCCATTCCAGCATCCCTCAGCCTCCTGAAAAATGTCTCAGCCCTCCTGGCTGCTTCCTACCAAAGGGAGCCTGAAATCAGAAATTTTCCAGATTTTATGGGGATTGGTGACCAGGCAGAGGAACCTCCAGTCAGCTCATTGGGATGCACAAGAAACATGGTTCTGAGTCCACACACAAGCAAATTGTCTGAGAGCAGGCAGAGATGGGAGAGAAAAGCCTCATTTTATCTAATAGCCATCTGGAAAGAAATGGTGACCTTTCTTTGTTCTGGATTCTGTCCTTTCTGCTTGTAAGAGACATGAGGAATTGGGTTTTTCCCCCTTGTATAGGTAGAAGAGTGCTCTTCTTACAAACATTAATAAATATCATACATTTCTCTTAATTTTAAAACAAGCTTAGCTCCTCACCCTTACTCAATAACCATCTTGTTTCTTCTCTCCTGGCATCAGCAGGGAGACAGCAGAGATGCTCCTGCAAACTCCAAACCCACTCTAGGCTCTCTCTTTTTGTTTTTCTGATTGCCTGTGCCTCAGTAACACAAAGCATCCCATTTCAGGCTTCCTTGGAGAGCAAACATGGGAGAATTCCGTGGTGCTCCAAGGGAGCCATGTGGAGGGAGGATACACCAGGGAAAATTGACCATTTGTGGCCAGGGAGGATCAAAAAATCAGGGAAGAGACAGGCAAAATCCAAATTCCTGCACACAGCTGTAGTGCCCCTGAATTTTCTGCTCATTTCTGGGCAAGCATGGCCCGTGTGAGCTTGGGGTGCTACAAGCAGTGAAGTTTTTCAGTATTTAGCAGCCCATTTACAGAAGTACAAAGACCGACACCTTCAGCAACAGCTGCTGCTTTCTGCTCTTTCTCACTGAATAAATCCAACACCTGTTTTTCCAGGCAGAAGAGCCTGAACAAAACCACTTTTACCAGTCTGGATCCTGAAGTGCTGCCCAGCGATCAGCCAGTTTGCAAATCCCTCCCGTGAGTGTTTCACAGCTGCTCCATGGACTCCTCTGGGCTCTGCATGTGATCAGCAGCTCAGAAAGGCCCCACAGAGGTGTTTCCATCTTGCACCAAAGCTCAGAACTGCTCTTTTCACAACACCCAGCCTGAAGTGTAAGGTGTATTTTCAGCTGTCAAACACATTCATGACAGGTTTGGTGCCAAGACTGAGGCAAACACCAGAAAAAAGAACTCAAGCTTCCACTAGACCAGGTTGTTCCAAGCCCCATCCAACCTGGCCTTGTAGTTTTTGTCCTGAGATTATCTCTGCTGTACACAGTGACCTGGCAAACAAAGTCAGCAGTCTGTGGAAATCTTGTTCAAAAAGTACATGTGTTTAATAATGATACCAAATACAGCTTTTCCCCCCTGGAATTTCCACTATGATATTCAGTAGGTCCCTCCTGTGGTCACTGCAGCTGGACTGTACATAGCTACTGACTATGCTGAATAATACATGGTTATGTTTTAGCGGTGTAGTACTCATATATTCTCTATAAATATAATAAAAGATTTAACATTTGTTTTCATTCTGATTCTTACACATATTTCCTGTGCTTCCACAAAAAAACCCCAAAAAAACAACAAAAACAAAACTCAACCAAAACATGTCTTTTTTCTGCCTCCCCCAACCTTTTATTGGGTTCCAAATAAACCTGAGTTTGTAATTCAAGTCAGCATCTGCCATCTGCTCGGTTATGTGAGTCTGGTGCACACAAAGGAAGGGATTTCAGTGGTCCCTGATTCCAGTGATCCCTGATTTCAGTGGTCCCTGCCCACTGGCTTGCCAGCACAAACGTGTTCTTAGCATGAAGAGAATGAAAATGCTCTGATGTTTATAAATGAAGGAGTTAAAACGGCCCCCTGGGATGCACAGGTGCTCTCTACAAACAGAATGCAACACTTCTCCATGTGAAAATGGGTAAAATTATTCCAGGGCTGTCTTTTCTCATCAGATTGGGGACTTTCATGTGTATTATTTTACAGGCAGCACAGCTCCCTCAGAGCTGGGAGTCCTCACTCCACTGAAGAGTCCAAGATGCACACGGACTCTCCAGTGCCAATCTCCAGTGCTAAGGGAAGGTCCCACCTGCAGGGATGAGATGGGTGCTCTGGGCATCACTCTGCTGGTTTTGGCAGCACTGAGCAGCCCAGTTATCTGTCAGTATTTGGATTAATGCCCATTTTCTCCTGCAGATTTTGGTGTCAGGCCTATGCTATGCTGCAAAGCAGGAACAAAGGCTCAGCTATGGGCTCTGCTGGGAACCTTCTCCCCTGCCTCTGCTGCCCCTCCTGACCCAGGATCCTGCTCATGGAACTGTAAGGCAAACTTCCCAAACAGGGGTAAGGACGGACACCAACGAGGCAATGAAATTGTTCTTAAAAGTCTGGATGAAAACAGGGCCTGGATTCCTACCAGTGGCAAAATCCCAATGGCAAGAAGACGCCACCTCTGTTCCCTGGGTTTTGAAATGATGTTCAATGGTGGGAGCAGTGTGGGCCAGGGCTGCCCATGGGGAAACCAGGCTAGAACAAGCTTTACTGAGATGCTCTGAGGATACAAACACGTACACAGGGGTGGTACAGACGAGAGAAAAGAGCAGACTTTGTCTTTGGCTAAACCTTCTGATTTATAGGAAATGGTTTGAGGACAGAAACAGAACCAAAAAAATGTTGCCAACCTCTCAGATGTATCATTTACTTAGAAAAGCAAGACTGGTATACAGAACATGGTGTCTTTTAAGGAAGTTAATCTTCACTGCTCGTAACAATACCCAGTTTTTGGTAACCACATTACCAATCTTGGAGTATAAAACGGACTTGGTACAGGTTCATGTGTCCTTTATTAGTCTTTTTAATTCACTGCAGTCTCAAAGAAGCCTTCAGGTGTGTCCAATGCTGCCTTGATGTAGCAGGGGCTAATGCAGGTGCTGGCTGATTGTTTAAACACACAGCCTGCTGCAATCTGGATTCCTGTTTGAAGCAGCTGCTTGCAGACCCCTCATATGAAAGGAGCTGGCCTCTAATGCAGTGGATTTCCACGTGATGCCACTTGTTTTTAAATAACCATGTTTCTTGTGACATGATTAAATCATAGTTTTCCTTATGAAAAAAATGACTGTGTTATTACCTACTTTATGTAATTAACAGTAAAATCTGCCTTGAATTCCAATATTCCCACTTCCTCTGAATCAGACCGCTCGTGTCTTTATTCAAGCTTCTACCACCTCCATCTTCTCGGCAGGGCTTGTCAGCAAGCTCACTTTGGACAGAGTACCTGGGGTTTTCCCCCTTGCCTGCCCCAGGAGCAATGCCTGCAGCAGCACCACGTGCTGTGTGGCACAGGCAGGTGGAGCAGGGACAGTCTCACCACAGATCCTGGCCCGGCATCCGTGGCACCACTGCTTTCCTGGAGGAACCAAACCCTTGGTGCTCACGGTTCTTCCAACCAACCTCGCTGCCATGCCAGGTGAGAGCAGTGAAAATACAGATTCACGCAGCTCTTGCAGGATGTTTTACTGTACAGTCAGATGCCAAATGTGAGTATTTCTTAACAGCACAAGCAGAGCCCTTTCCTTTCAACTTTAATATGTAGGACAATGCCTTCCTTGCAAGCAAACCTTCGATTTCCTATGCTGCACCACCGCAGGGTATCATGTAGTGACAGCAACACGCCTCTGGCTTTCCCTTCTTGCTTAAAGGAGAAAAAGGTTGGATCCCAGAGAAGAGCAGTGCAAATCCCAGGATGTCAGACTAACACTGGCCGCTGACAGCCTCTGTGTTGAAGGAGATCTGTGTGGGGCTCATCTGCTGCAGCTGAGGCATCCTGGCTTCCAGGGGCTTTTCGCTCGCCGACTGCATGGTCTGGTTCCTCTTCCGCAGCATCTGTCCGATCCCCATCATGGGGAACCTGCCCCTGCTTTTCACACAGTTTGGGCTGCCCAGGGGGTTGCTGGGGGCCAGCTGAGTAGGGGACACTGCTTCTTCCTTGGCTGGATATGCTTTCTCCTCATATGTGAAAGAGACCTGGGTGGGGTGGACGGGGGACGTGCTCCCTGGGGGAAAGAGCGGGGACAGTGTCCTTTCACTTGAGCTTTTGTAAGGGAAATTCATTGGAGAGCCTAAAATTCTGTACTGGTGAGAGGGGGAAACCTGGTCTATTTGGTCCTCTCTGTCAACTGACTCAAAGGAGTGCACAATATTCAGGATGAGAGGGGAGTCCCTTGGCCGGCCCCCGATCCGGGACGGCTCTGGCTGGGGAGACTCCTGCCTCTTGAGGAGCCGGGGGGTCCTGGGGGGCGGCTGCTGGACCTCCAGGTATTCCAGGGAGCTGGAGGTGACACAGCCCGTCTTGGCTGCCAGGGGCTCGTGGAAAGGGCTGACACCGCCGCTGGAGTCTGCAAAGCAATGGGAGAAGGAAGCAGAAGAGCATTTTGCAGTTACCAGCACTGCCTGGCCCACAGCACCTCACACACAGGAACTGACCAATGCACCAGCTACAGCTCTGGGACACACTCAGAGCCCAGTTCCCTCACCCTCACCTCATTCTAACGCCGTTGTTCCCGGGTAATTTATCTGCCCTTTCCCTCACAGGCAGGAAAAGTGTTTAACTGAGACAGGCACTTGAAAAGGAAAACCACAGATGTCTTCAAGCTGTTTGTATTAATCACATCCTCTAACGCCACGCCTGAGAAATCTCACATTTCTCCTTTCTTAGCACAACTTTGTGTGGCTCTTGCTGGGCCTGTGTTCACTGACACACCTAGAGACACAGGGGAGCCCAGTGAGTTAATCCCTGATGGCTCTCCCTGCATTTTGGAACAGAATCTGTTCCTGGTTTCACACATGTAAATCTGGAGTAGCAGCACCGGCCAGATTCAGGCTGTTACAGTTGGAATAGATTTGCTGCATCAGCTTCAGTGAGAACCTTCCTCCAGCAAGGGCCGAAAATAAATGGAACAATCCTTGCAGGATTTGGCCCAGTCAAACAAAACAGCTCGTGGAGAAGATCTGCTCAGCTCCTACAGAACGCTGGCACTGCCTTATGCCAAGCTAATCACAAGCAAGCACGTTTTGCTGCCTTGATGGAAAGCTGTCCAAGGAACCTGACTGCCAGGTCCCCCTAATTGAATTAACTGGTAGCTATTCCATCAGTTCCCTCGGTCTCAAATCATCTAAAAAGGATCTGAAATTATTTAGCTCTGCCAGCACTCAGGTCACAGCCACAATCTCACATGTATTTCTTGTGGAGGGATGGTCTTGTCAGGGCTTGAGATTTGAATGGATGAACAGGATGAAATCTCACACTTGTTTAGTAAAAGCAGAAGTTCAATCTGACCAGTTTCTTTCTAAAACTGGCCAAAATTATTTACGATGTATCAAAGCATAGTCTCCACAAGCAGAGAAATGCTTTAGCTGAGATCTGCATGATTTTCAGGTTTCAGAACAAAAAAGCAGGGAGAAACATAAAGACAGAAGAAAAAGAACTACATTTTCTTCCCCCTCTGCCTTCCTCGCAAAGGGGACAGGAAATCTGAGTGAAATGGGCATTTTAGCACTTTTTTTAACATTTTTTCACAGGAAATATGTGCCATTCCTGAGCAGCTCTCTTGACTCCTGCCACCTTGCAACAGAGGTTCCCCAGACAGACACTGTTTGGACAATTTTTTTTCATGTTGAGCACAACAAATAATAAATTATCAAGTCACGACAGCAAGCATGAAAGCATCACAAGCCACCACTCTGAATAAGCCTCTGACACCACGGTAAATGTTTCACATCACTGTATTTTCTGCAGTGACCTCTCCTCCCTCAGTTCCCTATTTAACAGTGGGCTACATCACCTTCCTGCTCCTCAGTGCCTCCCACCCAAGTGTCCACTGCCCACACCCCTTTTTCCCTGCTGATTCCCCTTTTCCTCCACTCCATTCTCCACCTTCCTTTTGCCAGCTGGCTGGCACATCTTTTCCTCTCCTTGCTCACGACTTCTCCCCTCCTTTCACCCGTGGGCAATTGCTGAGGTCGGCAGTCCCACCTGCCTTCCCTTGAGGCTGCCTCTTTCCCACTGCTCCACCACCAGCCCCTCCAAGGGACCCCTCGAGGTCAGGGGCTCTCCCATGCCGCTCCTTTTCCTGCCAGGAAAGCACAGTGGCTGCTAGGAAGAAGCTTGGCTACCAGCTCTGGCTCCTCAGCGATCCACGGTGGGTGGTGATGCTTTCAAAACACCAGCGTGAGCGTGGATGGCTTTGTGCGAGGAGGTGCGAACGGGGAAAGGAACTGCCTTTTTAAAGCCCTGCAGGAATTCTGTCAAACACGGAGAGTGAGGACTCCTGAGTGCTGAGCACCACCATGGTTTCCTCAGGGCCTTTCACCCCGCTGTGCATTATCCAGGCCTCTTTCCCGCACGCCCAGAGCGACAGGGAGCGCAAAGCCGGAGTCTTTCCTCAGGAGCGCGCGCCACACAGGACGGGACGGGCTCAAAACCACCACACCACACACAGACACAGCACTGTCCTGCTTCCCACTGACCTTTCTCCGGACCCCCGGCCTTGGCGACTTTCCGGTCCTTCAGCAGAGCCTTGGTGTTCTGGATCTGTGAGATAAGACAGGAAGAAGGCTGTCTATATGAAACTGGACTTTTCTCAGTTTTCTTTGGGAGCTGACGGTGAAGAATCTCCCCTTTCTTTTCTTGCTCTTTGAGTTTTTTGTCCTTTAGGTTGCAAAACAAACAAGAACGATTTGGTTTACTCAAGGGAAGTTTCAGTGACCCCCAGACCTACAAGGTGGATTAAATACTATGTATTTTACAAGGAACTTATTCTGACTACTCAGAGGAACTAAATCCTCCACATCTCATTTTCCTCTGATCAGCTTGCTGTGATTTCATGGCTCCCATCTGCTCTGACATTCAGGCAGTGTGAAAGCTGGTTTTGGAAAATTAAAGGAAAAGGGAAAGCTCTTGGAGAAAGCAGATAAAAGTTTGTGCTCCTCCATACCTGAATTACTCTACTTAAGCACTGAAAAAGTATGACTTCTCTTCACTACCTCTGAGATTTACGAAGGTGAGCTGCAAAGTTTTAAAGAAGTTTAAAGCCTTTGAGTCATTTATCTTCTGTCCAGACAAGATCTGGAGGAATACAGCCCTTGCTTTTACAGCATCTCTGCAACTGCACAGGATATGGAGGGGGAGAAAGTTATCCCTTCCCTGAGCCCTGACTCCTGGTCGTAATGGGGAAGGCAGCTGAAGGTGGGATTGCAAGAAGAAGGTAGGGTTGATCTCCAGTGATGACAGAGGAAAACCAGAACCTGGCAGCAGGACTCTGAAGAGGAAGGCCTTTTTCAAAGCACTGTTTAACAGGGAAAATTCATTGCATCTTCTTTCAGATTCAGCAAACTGCTTAACACCCTTTACCTCTCACTGATTTCCAGGGGAGCCCAAAGCCGTATTTCACATTTAAAATAAAGTTTTGGTTGGTTTGGGGTTGTTTTTGTGGTCACAGCTCTCATTTAAGAAACATGTTTTGCTGCATCTGATTAAAAGGTTGCTGTAAGTACAAGTCTTCTTTAAAAAGTGAAGGAAAGTTCCTCCCCCCAGTTACGTGCCTGTGTTCTGTCTGGTAATTATGCACTGCCACTCCTGATTTTCTTTTGCAAGCTCACTGACGTGGAGCCTATGAAAACCCTCAAAGTGAAGCGCATAAAAACATGTGAGAGAGGAAAAGAAAGATGCAGAAGACAACTTGGATTCTCCTGGGCCACTAAACACCTTGGAAGCAAGACAGACACTGAAGAGGCAAAAATCTGGACTCATTATGAACATTCCCAGCTCAGATGGAGCCTGGCTCATTGCACAGACAATGTCTGGGCACTGCTGGACTCCGCAACCTTTCAGGAGTTACAGAGCTGGAAAGAACCTTCAGTGACTCATAAACAGACATTTTTAGTTTTAACACCGACATGGTTAGGTGGGTGACTTGGGAGAAGAAGAACCGGAGATCCTCTGTGAGCTCCTCACTGGCTTCACCTCAGCCTCCCTTCGTGCACGTGGGTTTTGCCCCCGTCCATCCCTTATCCCCCCCAACTCCTTTCCCTCTGTCTAGCTGCAGCTGGCTGACCCTTCCACAGCCACAAAGGAGCCCCTCCTGGAGCTGTACACCTTTGGAGGTGGCGGTGCTTGGAGTAACACCACCGTGCTTGGAGTAACAGTGTGGATCAGGCACAGTTCCTCCTGGTGAGGGTGAAGCGGCAACAACAACAAAAACAGCAGCAGCAATAATGCTGCCCATACTGCTGGGGGAACACCACCCTGCCACAGCAGGCAGGGGAAGGTGTGCAGCTAATTCTAAGCCCACCACACTGTTTTTCCTCCCACGGCTCTGAAACTCTGCTGTTGAGAGAGCCTTCAGCAGAGACCAGGCTCTCCCGAGGATCTTTTTATAAAGGCACTTGTGAGGATGAGACCAAGTGGTGACTATATTAAGCTCACAGGAGCCAATCCAGATTGTTAGGAGCTATCTGCAGCTTTGGCTAGGTGAGGAGGGATCTGCGTGCTGGTTGCTGCAGCCTCTGTCGGGGTGCAGGACGTGCCAGGGCTGCGGTATTTTTAGCCTGATGGTGCACGAGCCAAGCTACAGCTCCTCACCTGCCAAGTGCTCCTGCCTTTGCCCTCACCCTACTGGTACATTCCCTCAGCCACAGCAACACAGCCACTCCACACAATTAAAGCACCCCTGGCAAAGGAAATTCACATATCCGGTGCTGGCAATTAATTACTTCACGCTGGATGAACACTGCCAACAGTCTCAGAAGTATTTCTAAAACTGCTAACGCTGCTCTTTAATGACCCATGGCTGTCAGAGGCTCAGGACCAAAGTCCTGAACTCCCAAGGTGCCATGGACTTATATTTGAAAAGGGAAGGAAGATTTCATTTCGGGGAGTTATAAAAGTTCCCTCCGCGCTGCAGTGTCTCACTGTCCCATAATGTCGGAGCTGTACCGGTATGTTATACTTGAATAGGTTGGGAATTACCTCATCCTCTGCTATTTCCTGTCCTGACCTTGACCCTCAAACCTACTCTTAGTCCCAGCAATGGGTTTGAAAGGCAGATAAAAGGTGTTTGCCTTGGCCATGTTTGACACGGTGATAGGATAAGGACACCAAGGGTTTAAAAATTGCAAATTGCACGTCTGAGCCCACTCGCTCCCCTGGATTCGCTGGAGGGACAGCCATTCATCCTGAAACCCCTTCCCCAAATAAAGAGATGGAGAGAGCCACACAGACTCCTCCCTCTCCCTGCACCACAGGGACACCAGCCTGGAAACAGCCTGGGTACCTCACACCCACAGCATCCCGGGCCCCTCTCCACGCTGCAGCAGGAGACCTGCTGGAGAAGAGGGGCAGGACATGACCTCTGCCCACCTGCCTGCCCCAGCTGCTGGCAGCCCCTCCTGAAGCCAAATCCTTACTTCCCATGGCTGGAGAGAGGTGGGAGAAATCCTATGTGTGCTGAAGCTAGAACTGACCATCCCTCTCCCTCCTTATTCCCATGGCAACCTGCAGCTCGGCTCCCTAGGGACCAGTGGCTCCCAATTCCTGCTCTGGAAATGGTGGGGAGGGGTAAGGGGATTCCATCTCCAGCTCATGAACCTTCCTGAGCTTACCAAACCCCTTCCCCCGAGTCTCCATTTTCCTCCACTTCCAGGGGGGGAAAGAATTGGCACAATATTTGGCACAATATTGCCAGAGTAATTGGCACAGTATTAAATCCCAGGGCTGGACACTGCCAGGGCTGTGTTCCACCCACAGGGAGGCATTTTAGGAGAGATGTCTGCCTGAGTTACAAAGGGCAGCAGTGTCCCAGGGTGTGCATTCACCCCTGTGTGCTGCTTCACCTGTCCTGCCACGGTAAAAGTCGCACAATCCCCCTGTGTAAGAACAGCTAAAGTGACAGAAAACATTGTGGAACCAGAGAATGGGTTAGAAGGGATCCTCACCCCCTGCCATGGGCAGGGACACCCTCCCCACACCCAGCCTGGCCTGCACTTCCCTGCTCTGTGCCCATGCAGCAGGGGAACAGGCTGCTATCATTACTGCTATTATTGCAGTGTCTGCATAGTGAGTGCATCCTGGTATTTCAGGAAAGACATGACACCCCCTCATCCTCTAAATAGCTACCCTGGGACTAACTCTGAGTGCAGGAGGGGCTTTGGAAAGAGCTTCTATCCCCGAGCAAGCCTACAAACCAAACTGGGGCCACACACCAGCACAGGCACTGCTGTTACTTTCCAGTTTTCCTCAGGGAAATAAACTTTCCAGGCAGGCCTTGCTCAGCCTCCCCTGCATGGGAGCAGGAGCTGTGAGCTGACCCCTGGAGAATCCCAGAGCACAGTGGCTCTGTCACTGCTGGGGGAAGTGACACCAGCAGCTGGTCCAGAGAGAACCAAGATGCTCCACGCAGGATCTGAAGCGTTCAACTCCCAGTACCTGCCCCTGTTTCCAGGGAATGCTGCCCTGCAACAGCTTGAGCAAGTTGTGAGAGCTTTGTGAAATATCATATTCATTGAGTCTACCCACTGCTGATCCATTCCAAGTAAGATGGTTTTGATTTATTCAAGAAATAAGTACTTTGCCCTGATATTTCCATCTGGCTTGCAGTTCAGCTTGTCTTGCAAGCAGCCTTTGTAATAAACAAAACCAGCCACGACACAAATCTGCCCCTGCAATTAGATCATCAATCCAGTGCTGAGGAGCAGCTTTTGAGACAGGCAGACTCCTCAAGAATGCTGCTCTTTGTGTTGGCAGGGAAGACTTGCACAGCTCATATTACTCCTGTAATTTTAGTGCTTGGCAAAGAATCAGCCAGGGAAGAAAAATCCAGCCATGATTTAATACAAAATACCTTCTCTGCTTGCAGGCAAGAAGACTGGAGACCAACAGAGCAGAAGGTTAAATCTTTTGCCTGCCCAAGGGAATTCCTTCATGATGCAGTGGGCTGGTCCCGCATCACTTCTGCTAAGGAGCAGAGAAAATTGACTTTGAAGAGTGTTGTGCTAATACAGCCTCAGTGCTCCTGGCAGCCAAGCCAGGGTTGGCCCAGGACACCAGGAGAATCACCCTGGCTGTCACTCAGCTCTCTGCCCTACAGCACCAAGCTCTCCAGGCTCAGAGCCTCAAGAACACCGCGTTTTCATCTTTTTATAACACCAGCAACTTGCACCCCAGAATGAAGCTATGAAGCTGTGTTTGTATCATTTTGCTAAACTGAGATTTAAAAACATTTAATTTCTTTAAAAATCCCGAAAGTCACCTTTCTATTTCTTCTCTACTGGGTTACTATTTGTTTCTTTGAAAAGAAATCAAGGCAGTTATTTGTCCTGCACAGGCAAGACCACAGGGCTTTCTTTTTTCCACAGGTCCATAAACCCATCACTTTAATCACAATCACCAAGGATGCTCAAATTCAATCTGCTTTCAAAGCACTTCAACAAGCTTTGGTGAGCTTTACCTCATAGGAGTCTTTATTTGCCTTGTATTTTTCTATCTGATACAGCTGGTTCTTGTGGCAAATACTGTCCTGGCCTTCAGCCTTCTGTGGAGAGAAAAGCACAGAAAAGTAAAATACATAAGATAATTGGAGAAAACTAATGTTTAATTACCGCTTAGTGGACTGCACCCACTCTTGGAGTTCAGCAGAGGAGCATCAGCTTACAGAGATGATGGATTTGGTCCATTACATTTTAAATATCATTGGTGGCACCATCCCTAATGTGAAAAGGACCAAGGAAAGAAAAATCTAAGGTGCTATTGTCAAACTGGAAAGTCTGAGCCATGCTCAGGGGCCAGGGAGATTACATCTTTTTAAACTTAAAAGATTAAAACTTTCAGCTGAGTTTTCACTTGAAAGCTAAATAAGTTTAAGAGCTCTTAAGCTTCTTCTTGATGTCCTGACTCAATAAATTGTGCTCATTCCAAGGAACAGAACTATTTCAACACAGGGACCTCACGATGGATGATGTTTTGGATACTCTGCAATTCTGTGGGATCAAATGCGAGCAAGCCAGGCCACTTCCAGCCTTTTTCTGCCCTGCTCCCCCAGCAGTGGCAGGAGGCAGTGCTCACCCTGAGGCTGGCCAGGTAGCGCTCCAGCTTCTTGTTGAGCAGGAAGTAGATGGCCAGGGTGTGGCTGGCCCTGTTGGAGAGCACAGTGTTGATGACATCGCTGTTCTTGTAGCCCAGCTTCTCAGTCATGTGCAGCAGCACGCTCTGGCTGAGGTCCTCCAGGTGAATCCTGCACAGGAAGAGGCAGAGAAGGATTTTTGGACTGTCCTCTCAGTGACAGAACCCCCGGGGGACGAGGCAGAACACCAAGAGGAGGCCCTGAGGGCTCAGTATCTTGGGGGTGATTAGTTCCCTTCTCCCATGAGCAGGCAAGGGAAGGACAGATGTCAGGGAACACAGGAACTGCAGAAAGCTGGATGAACAAGACTCTAGCCTCTGTGTTCACCCCTGATGGGAAATGGCACTGTGATGCTCAGGCCATTTGTTACCCTACACCTGACCACTGAAGATCATTAAGATGAGCTGGTTTTGAAGGAAAGGGGGTAAAATCCAAGCCAGATCTGGCTCTCTGAAAAGCCCCTTTTCTCGTAATCAAGCAGCACTGCTCTGAGCTTCACCCCCTTACCTGCTGCACCCATGCACTAATCAGCCAGGGAATTTCCTGCTGGAGGAAAGGGGATGTTCAGGGTTACTCCTACAGCTCAGAATGGCAACGCTGCTGTTACCCCTCCTGTCACAAGTCCAAGCCATGTTCATGTCTCTCTCTTCTATAAATCTGGAACAGTCTCAGCCAAGGTGAGAAAAGCAGTACAGGGGTCTTGTGGAAATGCCAAAGCATTGGCTCAGTCTGAGTTAAAAGCAGATTTTTCCAAAGAACTCTACTCCTATTTAGACCTCTAAACGGGCTGGCCAGATTCCCAGAGGTACCCGTCAGCTCCCATCCATCTCCAGAGAAATGCTGGGTTCCAGTTGTTTCTAGAGGATATTCCTCACTCCTAATACCAAGCCTAGTATCAGAGGGAACTTATTTTGCAAGATTCCCCCTTCCAAGGGATGCCTCCCCACCTTTCCCACTCCTGGCTCCCAGCTCTGATGGACAGGACTCAGAAAAAAATCTCAAAGAACTCATTCCTTTTGTTCCCTGTGCTCATGAACACTTGTTCTGCCCCTAAGGAATGCTTGGGGTTGTTTTTTTTTTTCCCACAAGTTCAAAAGCAAAACTTATCTTGGCCACTGCACGTTGAGACATCTGGGCAGCAAAAGAAATTCAAGCAATTTCCACTTGAAGTGCTCAGCAAAATGGGAAATTTTTGCTTGCCTTCAGGGAATTTCTTTAACAAAAGCAAGCCTATAAAAAGCCTGGGAAAACATTCTCCTGAAAACGCAGCTTCTGCTGTTCTCCAACCTTATCTCCATGCTCTTCCCTTCATACCACCCTCCTGTCTTGGGAACAATGGGTGTTACCCCCAGAGCAGTGGAAGGGCACTGCAAGAACACTACACAACTCCTTCTGGATCAATTAAGAGAGGAATTGATTCTTTGCAAAAATCAGCAGTGGGTTTTTCAGGCACAATTTCACCACACCTTACCCATATCTGCACACTAAGGAAAAATTGGAGACGTTCCATGGAAGCTGGCTCTAGTGGTACTTTCTGAGACAAGCTCAAAAGAAGCCAGGCCACATCTTTAAATATTTAAAACTTTGCAGATTATTTTCCCTAAAAAGCTCCAGTATGACAAAGTCTAGGTGGGTCAAGCCTGGGACATCAACTAATGAAACAAAAGTAATATTATTTCTAAAAAATGAAAGAAAGGATATCTTTGAAGGCTTTTATCCCTTACAGCTTCACATGTCCCCTAAATTTGGAGGAGTGATATTGAGAGAATGGCTCTGCCTGTTCTCATCCCTTGGGATACAATTAATCACAGGAACCACCTTTATATCTTGGGGATTACAGGCAGCTGGCCCCACATTTGCCCTCTTCATTTCAGGAGATGGATCCAGTGATATCCCCAGGCATCTGAGCTGCTTGACATCCATCCATCCGTCCATCCATCCATCACCCATCCATCCATCATCCATCCATCCATCCATCCATCCATCCATCCATCCATCCATCCACCCATCCATCATCCATCCATCCATCATCCACCATCCATCCATCCACCATCCATCCATCCATCCATCCATCCATCCATCCATCCATCCATCCATCCATCATCCACCATCCATCCATCCATCATCCATCCATCCATCCATCCATCCATCCATCCATCCATCCATCCATCATCCATCCATCCATTCATCATCCATCCATCATCCATCCATCCATCCATCCATCCATCCATCCATCCATCCATCCATCCATCCATCCATCCATCATCCATCCATAATCCATCCATCATCCATCCATCCATCATCCATCCATCCATCCATCCATCCATCCATCCATCCATCCATCCATCCATCATCCATCCATCCATCCGTCTTTTGGGAGCTGGAGACCTGCTCTTCTCCTCAGGTCAAGGAATGGCGCAGTCACTCAAAAGTGCCACCTCTGGAAGGAAGGGAAATGTCTGCTGCTAAATCAGGGCTCCTGCACCCCCTGCCAAGGCACCACATCTGGTTCCTGGCAACTGAAGGAGGGGAGGTTATGATCTTCACTCAGGGACTCTCCCCTTAACCAAGTTAGGACAGAAATTCTGCAGCACTATCAAGTTTTAAGCGCCAAAATTGGGCTTTAGGTTGCTGTCTTTGCCTCAGTGCTGCTTGGCCTTCGAGGCAGTGAATCCTGCAGGTCCTGGGTGGGGTATGAGACACAGCTGGAGGCCTTTGATACAGGAAGGAGGTTTTATCTGATCAAATTGAGACATGTAATTCCAAGTGAATTGCCTGAGGCTTCATTTACAGTCACTGGAGAGGAACTCGTGTCTCCAGGGCACAAAGTCATCCTAAGGCAGAATCAGAGAGAAGTCAGATGAATCATTATGTAAAAAGTGCCCTTATTTCTCTCCACTGACTGCAACTCTACACTGCAGATGTTTTAAGTCCAGCAAGATTATTTATAACCAAACTGGACCACAAGTATCTTCCCTTCTTCCTTTTTCCCTGCATGGATGTTTGGCTGATGCTGAGATGCATTCTCTGCCTGCTTTTGGTCACGTATTCAGCAGGGTGCAGGTATTCAACACCAACAACCAAGGAAGCAAGACCATTAAACTCTGACCTTTCTCACCATGGTTTGCATATTCCCTTAACCCACAGCAGCTCACAAACATGCAGAGGCTCTCCTGGAGAAGCAGCTTGGCTTTTACTGACCAGCAAGAAGGAGATCAGAAGCACCTCTCACACCTCCCCATTCCCAGGCCTGCAGCAAATTAATTTTTTTAAAGACCTGCCTACCCCATCCCACCCTGCAAACAATGCACTGTACTTGCAGCTTCAAATTTAAGGCATTGCTCCTGACCATTTTGAGCCACACAGGGCCAATGTGAATACTCTTTACGATGGATTGACAAGAACAATCCCTAGGATCTGTGACAGGAGTGGAGCAGCCAGCCTGGCAGGTTTTCTCCTCCCCTCCCCGCTGTACCTGTTTGGATAGGTGACATTGGGCGGCGCTCTCCCGGGGTAGTTCTCGTTGAGCCATCGGTTTGCCAGGGCCTGTTGGATGTTTGGTCTCTTTGCAGGGTCTGGCTCCAGCAGGGAGCGCAGGAAGGTGATGGCCGCTGTGGAGAGACCGAGGGAAAACCCCAAACAAGAGCTCTGTCAGCGCCTTTAGGACTCGCCCAGGAGATGAGTTACTGCAGGTGTGCGGCCCGAGCAAGAGCATGCTAAAAAGGAACATTCTCCTTACTGCATGCTCCAATGTCCTTGAGGAAATGGAAGAACTGATAAGGGATTAGTAACTAAAACAAACAGTGATTTACGGTCACAATGATTTATAGAGTTATAAAGGAGAGGGGGAAAGGCGCTTTTTGTCTCAGAGCTCATCTGAGGTTTTGGAGCAGGTGAGCCAACATTTAATTCCCACATGAGGGCAAGAGGCTGGAGCCAGGCCAGAGACAAATCACTGTGCTCAAAGCAGGAGATGGACCAGGGGTGAGTGACGGGAGGGAAGGGATGCAGACCTGGGAAGGAAGTCACAGCAAATTAGGCTCCTTTTGACATTATAAGGATAAATTCTCTGGCTTCCATCCAATCTACAATCGGGTGCAGAATGTTTTAGCCAAATTAAAAGAGCATAGCAAAATTAACAGGCTTTGCTTTGTTCTCCTGAACCTTCAACTTTCAGTGACACTCAACTACTCCTCCTGAGGTTCTTGCAAAAATGTTCAGTTTTTAAGCCATGTGCTTCTTACATGATTAGAAGCAATGAAATCAAATAATCTGCCTAAAATCTCACAAGAAGTGTCCCCCTGAGCTGAAAATAAACTCTGTTTCAACTAGGTCTGGTCTTTATCCCTTGAATTATCAAGGCTAGATTTCACTGCTCCCACATGCAATTTAAAGAGGATAAAACACCTTTTGGTGACACCACAGTGGATGGGACAGGATGGGCTGGTGCACCAGGGGAGGGTGGATGATGAGGAAGGGAGGGTTTCTCTTGAAATAAATCAGGGTTAGACCCAACAGGTGCCAATTCCCAACAATCTGAGCAACCTCAATGTACAATACCCTGCAAAAATCACCTTTCAGCTGGAGAGAGGATCCTCTGTGTCAAGAACCTTATATGTGCAAGAGAGACTTATTACTCTGTATTTACCAGTTCAGCTGGGTTTTTGCTAATCTCTCTTCACAAACTGCTGACTTATGTGAGATGCTTTACTTAAACATTCTCCAGTATTTTTTGTTATTATCCTACAGCAGCCATGTTGTGGGAGCAGCAGGAAGAGCCTACATCCGAGCTCCCAAACTTGCTGGAAGCTGCTCTGTGCGTGGTGTGCCCTTTCTTCACCCCCATTATAGCAAACAACAAACCCTTGTTCTCCCATTTAATCCCCTCTCGCTCCAGTGCTTCCCCCGTGTCTGTGGTAGCAACCTCACACATCCCATTGGCTCAGAGCCAGGGAAATAAATCCCTCTCCCCAAACCCACACACTCACTCCTGCACCACCACCATGCCTGGTCTCCAAATCACTCAAGGTCTCCTTAAAACTCCTACTGCTCCACCCCCACCCTTGCCAAAAGGCAAACTGATTGAATAAGGCTTGTGAAGTGCCACAGGTCAAGAGATTCAGGCTGGGAGAAACTAATTCTGGAGTGAAGATTCCCCCCTGGAAGCTCCCAGACCTGGGTCACAGAGAGGAGCAACAGCACCTTGGCTGATTTGAGCTGGGATGGCACAAGGAGCTGTTCCAGCTAAGCCACACAGCTGTGGACAGCAAAATGATTTCCCCAGGGAGCAAACATGAAGGAAAAGGAATACATGCAAGGTGAACACCAACTTCCTGAGCATCTGACCTCTGCTCATCTAAAATCAATAACCAGATAGCTGTTGTTCAAGAGGCTTCATGAGAAATAGGTTCCTAAGTGGGAAAATCAAACACCAAGTCCAAAATTTCGCTGTTTTGCTGCACAGGTTGTTTTGGGTGCTCACAGTCACCCATAGGTCACACAAATGAAGTGTTTTCCTGCTCAGTGATAAGACTGGCTACCTCTGCATGATGGGGCTGTGTGTTCAGGAAACAGGAAATTAAATATTGAAAGACAACGTACTGGGCACACAAAACAGACTCCTGTAAAAATTCTCTCCTCTATAGATGAATTGATGGAAATTAAGAACTGACTGAAACAAAGAGTCCATAAACCCAAGAAGTTAACAAGCCCCACAATTCCCAGAGCAGAGGAGCAGAGTTTCTGCCCAGTGACCCACAGCCTAAGGGTGGCAGGAACAAATGTCACCCTAAATCACACTGTGCCATGTCACTGAGCTCACAAGGCCCTGGGGTCAGGGACAGATGGGTACCTTTGTCCACCATGGGCAAAGGTTAACATCTTTAAATGCAGTCCATTAATTTGCCATCATCTCTGCAAGTCCAGGCTGCTGGAGCTCTCACAGGATAAACAAAATCCTGCCTTCCCTGGAGACCACAGTGTCAAGTGAGCCACAGATGCTAGAGAGAGAAAATCTGATCTCCACTGTTAAGTGGCAGGATGGATGAAACAGCAAAACTAAGCCATTGTCAAAAGCAATGTTTTCTTTTCTGCTGCTCAGGGTCTGGCTTTCTACAGGGTGGAACCCAAAATCTGTACTTGGAGAATTCACCTTGTGACTCAACTCCCAAGGCTTTTCTTTTACACCCTCTAACAAGGATTTCCACTCCCTTTTTGTATTTGCAATCTTTTAGCTTTATCAAAAGCCCCTTGCAAACAGGCTGCCAGGGAAGGAGACAGAAGCTCTCCATGGACAACAAATTTGGCAGAGAAAAATAAAGCCTAGCTACCAGACAGAGCTTGTTCCAAATGCTGACAGTGGCCTTGCTGCAAGCTGAAAAGTGATTCTGTTGCCTAGTGACACGGCTCTGTAGCAGGAATTAATATTTCTGATACTAATACATCAACTATTTTGCATTTTGTGAACACACAAAGGTTATCCCAGGTAACTGTCCCAAAATAACTTTCTGAGTGCATGTCATTATTCCATAATAAATGTGAGGTCATTTGAGGCAGTTTATCACTCCACCCCAGTCATGATAAAGCCCAAGAATCTGTTATTCCAAAATAATCTGTTCATCCATCCTTACCCTATGCTAGAATCTTCTGGATGTGCAAAAGCAATTCCACAGAATTTCACAGATTTGTTCCTTCTCTCACACTCAGCACAACTTGGTGCTTCTCCAGAAATCAAAGCAAATAGGAATTCTGTAGGAATTCTGCTACATCAACTCCTGCAGGTCTTGCAGAGGCCAAAAAGAGAAAAAGGAGCTTTTCCCAATTAGCACAATGTTGGCAGCCTGACTCATGATTCCACACTCTGACCCGTTCACCGGATCTGAACGTTTCCCAGCAACCCCCCTGGATTACCTGAGGAGAGCTGGGTGGGAAAGGGGTTCATTTCTTTGTCCACCATTTTTTGGTATAAGGCTCTCAAGCTGAATGGCTCCACAGTAAAGGGTAATGTTCCAGTCAGCATGGCATACATGTTCACCCCACTGAAAGAAAACATGCAGAAAAAGAAACCAAAGTGATCAGGAGCAAGGAAAAATGTGAGTTTTAGAGACTGTACTTCACCTTTAATGTCTGACAGTTATTACAGGGTTGATGGCCCATCTCTGAAAACATTTCAGGTCAGGTTGAATGGGGCTCTGAGCCACCTGATCCAGTTGGAGACGTCCCTGCTCTTTGCAATAACAATTATAAACTCGAGAAGTAACTCACATGGACCAAACGTCTATTTTGGGCCCGTATTTCTTCCTTGCCAGAAGTTCAGGGGCTGCATATGCTGGGCTCCCACACTGGGTGCTGAAGGGATCAGAATAACCCAAGATTCCTGCACAGTTGCTCAATCCAAAGTCTGTGAAAGGCACAGAGACACAGTTATGAAAGAGAGACACAGTCAAACTGCGCTAGAGCACAAGCTAAAAAGAAAGAACATTTTTTCCAAAAGCTAAGCAATGAACTCCCTAAAGAGAAAAAAACCCCAACTCATCCACATGCAGAAATTTCATGTAATCTGCTTGTACGAGGTGCTAAATAACCAGAGGTTTCCACTAAACAATAAAAAGAGCCTTAGAACATATTCAATTACCACTTCATATGCAAAGCAACTACATTTCACTAGCAACTGGATGGCAACAAGCAGAGCTGAGCTTGTCCCAGGTCCTGAGCCACCCCAGGCTGCTGTGCCTTCCACACTGCTGCAGGATTTTATACAGGGGACAAGGCTGAGTGGGATTTCATTGACATTCCCTCTAAATCCAAGTGTAAATGAACCATCGGATGGAAAACGGGGCATCGCTGTCTGGGGCTGCACAAACACTGAGGGTTCAGCTCTGGAACAACACATGGAGGTCCTGGAGCAAGAAGGGGAAATGAAGTGTCTTGACTTGGCTGCTCTCTCCCTGACTTCTGCCTTGAATTCTTGTATTCCTGGCCCTTGGGTGTACCTGGCATGCTTTTGTGGCAATAATAATGAGGGACTGGCTAAGGCTGGCACTGGAGACAGGAGGGAGCCCCTCAGCAGGAGGGACTGCCCTTTCCCAAGTGCTCTCAGGCAGCCCAAGGGTGCTCCCAAAATTTCCCTCCTGTCTGCTCCAGCACTGGAGTGGCTGCAGGCTTTGATGGGTTTAGGGAACAACAAATCCCGTTTATTAAGAGTTGGACTCGTTGATCCTTGCGGGTTCTCTCCAACTCAGAATATTCCATGAATCTCTGAAAACCACCACTATTGACACATTGACACCTGATTAATTCCTCAGTATCCTCTCTCAGTCATTAATTTGTGGCTCTTCTCCTTAACTACACACTTATTTGCACTGGACTTGCAGTGCTGGCCTGTCCTTAAGCTTTCACCCTGCTGAAAATCAAATTTAGCTGAAATGTGAGGAGCTCCTCAAGGTATTGGAAGTAACCTGACAGGGCAGACACAAAAGCCTCATTCCCTCACTAAACTGGGCAAAGATATAAAAATGCTTACCAAAAAAATGTGATTATCACAGTGACTGGAAGAGCCTGAGTGCCTAAACAGTGGCAACAGGGCTTTCCACTCGACTGGCTGCACCTCTGAGGGGCAGGCAGGCACAGGGGGGACAGGAATCACCACCTTTCACAGCTAAAGAGGCTCACTGGGGCTTTCCTGGAGAACACTGACAAAACTGAAGGGAGAATTGTGGTGATTTCCTTGCCTCTGATGGAAAACAATAATCTCTGGACTCTGCTTAATCATCCCTGCTAGAGATGTACCATCCCTGAGGCTTTTGCAAATACTGCAGAGGATCCATTAACTTCATTCATGTGCTCATTAGCTGTGGCCTGAGATGAGTTCTGTCAACTGCAGAATACTTTTAAAAACCCCTGGAAATAATCTCTCCACACAGTATTATTCCTGGTCCTTACCCCGCTGTGTCATGCCAGCTCCAAATCCCTTGACTGTACCGTAATGTTCTACAGTCACAGGATACAAGGGCTGTATTCTGTGATGGTGTCAATCAGCAGCCCTTCATCAGTATCAATGGGGGGATATTCTATCAGAGGTTTTCATTCTCTCATTTGCTTCAGCTGTCAAGCCCTTATTCACTTTCTTCAGCTCATTCATTTCAGTTGCTATGCCTTTTTTTCCCCTGTTGAAATGCAGAATGTGTGCAAACAGATGCACGCTGGGGACAGGGATCTCATAGCCATGGAAATGAGAATATTGCTATTAACACAGTGTCAGCACATCGTGATCACAGTAGGATTTTTATTATTTTTATTATTTTTAAGGATGCCGTGCTGATTTTGATGAGGACAGTGCGACCACCAGCGCTGATAACCTCGCTGCCACTGCCTGCCTCTCCCTTTCAAACAGCCCAGCAAATTACAGAATTCAGATCAAAGGCCACACTTGATTTCCCAAAGTAAATATTTTCACATGGGAGTTCCACCACCCCCACAGCTCGTGCTATGGAAGCATCATCGCATCACTCCGCTCCTCCTCGACGCCTCCAGGGAATCCACATCCAGCTAGGGATGCACGGCTATCCCTGGAGCCCTGCCAGTCAGCACAGGGAAACAGCTGTTAAACACAAGCTCCTGGACAAGCTGGACCAGCAGAGCTCCACAGAGCTCAGCAGAGCTGGGTGTCCCAGCAGGATGCCAAGAGCTCTGTGTGCGGCTTTTTCGAGGCGTCTTTATCAGACTCCAACCACATGGGCTGGTAGATAACAAGGAGTGAATTACTTCCAACAGACCCAATCCTGATGTTCTTCAATTTGATTAAGAGAGTGCTAAGAATAAGTCCTCACAAAGGGACTTTTTCCAAGAAGAATATCTAAGAGCAGGCTCTAAACCACCTTGTCACGCAGCCAAAAGGAGGAACAAATCCAAGGTGCCCTTGAGCAGCTGAAGGCTCAAGGCATCCAGGCCTCACTGAAATGCATCAACAAGCAGTGGCTTCAAAATCACATTTTCAATCTTCCTTTCACCTTTTGCTCTCCCTTTCACAGCTATTACAAGAACAATGTTTTTATTTTTATTTTTATTTGCTACTCCTGGGTTTACTGCTGTACAAATCATGGAGACCAAGCTCTCAACCCACAGCAGGTAACGTGAGCCAGTTTTGTAGCTCAAAGCCTCTTCTCCCAGTCATGAAAAGCAGCACTTTAATTCCTCAAAACATGTTCCTGAGTCCTGAAGAACCTTCCTGGGAAGGACTATGTGATGACACAACTGCTCATTCCTAGTAGGGCAGGCTACACAAAATTTTGCAACCTTTCTTTTGCTACAACACCCCCAGCTGGGTGGTGGGATTTAATGGCTTTGTTTTAGCATACACACTGCCTGCAATCTGCTCTGCTTAAACATCAGGCTGCAGACCTGAGGACAATTTACTGAGGCTGTGGAAGATCAAACTTGTCTCTCTTCTCTGTTCTTTCCACACCACCCACTGCGAGGAGACCTTTCCATGCAGCCCAAGCAAACAGAACTGCAGGAACAGGCCTGGAGTAGTTTTTTTTGGCACGTGAGTTTTAACTGTGCATGGATCATCTGGGAAGCTCTTGGTTGGGATGTCAAGTTCACGTGGTGCTGTGTAATCAAACCCCCAAGAACAGGGAAGATCTGTGAGTTCTTTAAATCCATCAGAAGTTCGCAGAGCGCCGTGCAGGCCATCTGGTCCCGCTTATCTGCTCAATCAGGACATGGGTGGCATCCATCAGTACTGAGGGATGATTCATGGTCACTTATCAGTACCCTCCTGACCCTCAGCCGAGGTAAGGCAGAGTTCTCTTGGCTATTATTTTCCCAGCTGCTTGATTTGCTACAGAGTAATCACTGCAAGTCGGGGTAGCATTTCCCAAACTGAATTCCCCGAGCCAAACCTGGCTATTTCAGAGCTCATGAATCATTCCCCTTGTTTGCTTGGAGATGTACGGACTTCATACGTCACAGTGAGTGCCCATCTGACCTGGATGTTTGAATGTTAAGTGCTTTTCACCACTTCTCAGCCCGTGAAACTTTCTGAAGAGAATCAGTTGAGCTTTTAAGTCTGCAGCCACAGACACTGCTGTTGGCAAAAGTGTAGGCGTGGAAAGAAATATAAACAGATGTTTGGCATTTATTTTATGAAAGGAATATTTTCTTTTCAATGCCCACATTAACATTAATGGGAGTTATGCAAGGCAGTGAGAGACTGTCCTCACCAATGATTAATCCAAATGCCTGCACAGCTTGAATGAATCAAGCACCACGTACAACTGATACCTAAATACAATCAAGGCTCTACCGTTGATCTTTTTTATTCTTTAACAGCCCTCTAAACCAATTTTGTCCCGGGTGCTGGAAGCAAATTTAACAAATATAAATATAGGACCACATTTTGCCAGCTGCTAAAAATGTGTGCAACTCCCACTGACTTCAGTGGAGGCATATGTTCACGGGGGCAGAATCCAGCCCCTAGCAAATAAGAAATGATCATGATAATGAAATAAACCACCGCTTCTGTGGTGTCAATTCTTAAATTCTTTACCAAGCTCCCGATTTGAATGTGAAAGATGTGGGTTTAAGATGTAGGATTATTCCCATACCCAGTTAAATCTGAATTATTTGGATCGTTTTTTTCACAAAATGCTTTCAGGAACAGCTTGATTGCTATCTATACTCTCTCAGCTCCTCTCTGCAGAAACATTAGCAGTTGTCACATGGAGGATTATGAAGCCTCAAAAACTCGCTTTATAAAACTAACAATTTCAATTACTGGAATTGCCAAACTGGTTTCTTACCAATAAGCTTGATATTGTTGTCTTCATCTAGCAGCAGATTTTCTATCTTCAAGTCTCTGAAAGAAAGAAAATATTTTGAGTGAGTCTCCAAAATAATGAAGCAGCTTTGCTTCAGTCTCATCAGTGCCTGTACAAGACTTGTATATAATCAAATGTATAATGAAAGCAGCACACCCAGTTCCAGAGTGAAAGCAGAAAGCCCCATGCATCCTGCCCAGAATTAACAGTGCTTTCACACTCTGCTTCCCACCTATTCTTCAGGCACAAAATGATATTACAAGCACTTGTCAGTACATCCTGTAATTAACCAGGCTCTTTAAGTTTCTTCAGTACTGCAAGTTTACAGAAAACTTACAAACTAGAAACATTATAAGTTGGACAATGCCACCCAGAAAATCACCCCCAAACCCCAAGCTGTGCCCACTGGACATTAAGTACAGTGTGAAAAAACCCTATTTTGCTCACTACACGACTCATCCATGACTCCTAGCAGTTGGCTAAGTCTTCACCACATGGATTTTTTCCCCCCATCCAGACAGGGAATATTTGTAACAATCAGCATGCTGGGATATTCACGGCTCGGAGGGGCAGCAGTGCCTCACCCAGCACGCTTTGGAAAGAATAAATAATAAATGATGGATAATAAAGCCATCAGCTCTAATTGTGGGAATTCAGTGACATCCACGGTATTTTGCCTCTGTAAGGCAAAGGCAGTGATGAAAAACACCTCCATTACAGATGAAGATATCAGGCTTAATAAAATAAGACAGGTAACCTGACCAAGCCAAGAATTTCCACAAGGAGGGTGCTGTGAGAGAAAGACTCCAAGCCTTTTTCAAACTGCTCCTCTTCATTTCACTTTATGTCCCAGCAAATCTGAGACAGAAGGCAGGATGACCCTCACTTCATCAGTAAGACCACAAAGACCTACCTAGGAGGGATTTTCTGCATCAAGAGCAGCATGGGGAGGTGAAGGGAGGATTCTGCCCCCACCTGCAGAGCTGCCTCCAGCCCTGGGGCCAACAGCAGGATGTGGAGCTGCTGGAGCCAGTCCAGAGGGGGAATGGCTTCAAAGTGATGAGATAATGGGTTTAGATGGGATATGGGGAAGGAATTCCTGGCTGTGAGGGAAGTGAGGCCCTGGCACAGGGTGCCCAGAGCAGCTGTGGCTGCCCCAGGATCCCTGGAAATGCCCAAGGCCAGGCTGGACAGGGCTTGGAGCAGCCTGGGACAGTGAGAGGTGTCTCTGCCATGGCAGGAGGGGCGCTGGATGGGATTTAAGGTCCCTTCCCACCCAAAGCCCTCTGTGACTCTATGATTACATTCCCTCCTCTGGCAGTATCCCAGGCGTTCCTGCACATCCTCCAAAAGGCATTTCCCTCGTAGGGCAACCAGCGCAGCTGAGAAAGGGCTTGATCCAGGGACAACCTGCCCTGCCAGATGGATAGGGATCAACCCACTCCTGCTTCCCTCTGCTGCCAAAAAGGGGCTCAGTGCTTCACGTCTGGCATCTTTATTGTTTGCAGGTGGAGGTTTTCACAGGCTGTGTGATTGGTCTCCAGGAAAACATCAGGGCTGGGAACTTAATAGGGGAGACTTAAAAAAAAAACCCCCAACTTTAAAAAAAAAAAAAAAAAAAGCAACTTAAAAACCCCAACAGTCTGGGAAAGACAGAAAAATACAAAACAAGCCCCCCAGTAACACCTCCAAAACCCCCAATTAAACTGAAATCAACAGAAGCACCGCAATGCTTAGTACAGCACCTCAGAGCAAAGAAAAAGACCATTTGGAAGCTGTGAGTATAAAGAAATATTAGCTAAGAAGAGGCAAGACTTTAAAGGCAAGGAAAGGGAAAAAAATACAAGCTGTAAGTTAAGGAGAAAAGACATCCAGGCAATCAGAGTAACAAATGAGTGACAGAGGGGCTAACCATGAACACCAGAAAATATATTTTAAAGGATTCAAAGTAAAAAAAAAAAACAAAAAAACCCAAAAGGTAAATATTACAGGGCATCTTAAAGCCATCAGAGGAAAAAGACAGAAATGTAAATATTGCCTCAGTATAGAGTGCAGTCAAAGCTGGTAAAAGCTGTTTACCCATCTGTCTGTTCTCAGCAGATTTGCCACTGAGTGGTAACTGATCTAATGGTCCATATGCACCACAGTTTTTGTCCACCCCGACAGGAAAACACTGATTTTTGGAGCAATACCAGGAGCCAGGACAACAGGCTTTCCCACATTTCTCTTTGTGGTGGAACAACCCAGTTGCACACCTGCTTTAGGACCCATTGCCATGAGCATCCTAAATGCTTCATTAAGTCAGCTGTGTCCAAGACAAACATCAAGTATCTTTCACAAAAAGAGGTTTATCTGAGCTGCTCCTAAGACTTGACCAACTCTCACTGAGTGCCTTACTCATCTTTAATGTTCCAAAGCCTTTATCACACAGTGTATGAAATGCAGGCCTCCAAACACTTCTGGGGACAATGGTGTGTCTTTTTCCACTGCAACAAAGCTCTGGACACTTTTAGTTTCCCTCCCTGAAGTAAATCTGATCTTGTGCCTTTACCGTCACGGCTCCTCAAAAACAACCACGAATAAAGGATTATTGATGGGTTTTCCCCCATAAGCAAATTCTCAGCATTCATTGCTGAAAAACTTAAAGATACTCCCAGGCATTAGGAACAAGAAGTGCAACCTTTGCCTAAGGGATCAGTTCCCTGATGCTGAGAGTGTCTAACTACAGGGCAAGGCAGTCAGATCTGGGAATAATGAAGGCACACAAGGAAGGCCAAGCTGCATTCCCACAGCGTGGAGAACCAGCAGATATTTCTGTCTTCTCAGCTCGTGAAGCTGGCAGGACACAGTTGGCATTCCCTGGATCTGAAAATACACCAACTTTATGGGCTAAGTTTCTCTGAGAGTTTGTTCTGCTGTCAGTGGGGCTGATTTCTCTCTTTGGACCACTCTGGAAACCCCAGGTCAGCCAGTGCCTCCAGGGAGGAACACAATGAATCCCTGGAGCAAGTGACCCCATCAGCTGCTCCCATAGCAGTTTGTTCCATGCCATGGCAGGCAGCAGGCTGCAAAAGGGAAGTTTTGCATTTCACACTTTATTTCTTGTCTGGGGGAGGAAGGATGAGAAAGAAGGTTTTACCAGCAAGCAGCTGCACAGCAGCAGTGGTTGGCTGCTCTCTCCTGAATCTTATTTTTAATCTGAACAGCACCACAGAAAAACACTCCTTAACTGTCAACCCTCAAGGCTACTTTTGAGCCTTGTGCAAGAGCTGGAAAGGTTGCAGAGATTTGGGTTCATCGCCACATTTATGTAGCAATATACATTTCAAAGGCTTTGATATCAAAATGTTATTGAGCCCAATTCTTCTGTCAGTAACAACGTCACTGGATTCCACATGGCTGCCTCTGCAAAAGAGGAATCTGGTCCATTGTCTTCACTAAAATGATGTTTAGTTTGTTTACACCAGAGCACTCCAAGAGAGAATGCCCAGGGGTAATTCTGAAATCTGAAATAAAACAGAGAGATGAACCAGCTCCGCACTCCAAAAGGAGAGTTTGTTCTGTAGAGCAGGATCTGTGATAAATATTGCATCAGCAGCCAGACTACTGGCACTTAAAATTAATAGGCTGGAAGTTATCAAAGCCAACATGTGCAACAGAGGTACCAAATGAGGAATCCTGTGGCACTCTGGATTGTGTGGCACCACCAGCTCTGCCCAGAACACCGGGGTTTTCCACCTCTTTGAAACTGCTGACCTGCTTCCAATCACCAAATGGCAGTGGAAGGTAGGAATCTGCTGCCATGAGGGTAGAAAGAGGGGAATACAGCAAGCCATCTTTGCTACCAATACACTATTCAATTCTTTTCTTTGACGACCTGACAGTAATTGCATTGAATGGGATTGAATTTTGTTAAAATGACTTAAAAAGGGTTGTTGAGAATTTCCTGTGGGATGCAGTGGCAAGCACCAAGGCTTTCACTTCATTTTCCCTGCTGTCCTTGTGCTCCCAGAGGGTTTATTGCTCATTCTGCTTTTTGACAGCATGAGGACCTGTGTAAACACCAAGAGAAAGCTTCACCAGATCCTGCCATTTGGTTCTGCTTTCCTCTGTCAGAGGAAAAGATAAATATTCCTACCTGATTCACAGCTGAGCTTGTTGGAAGTATATTTTTAGCAGCAACCAACCAGCTCCCCTGATAGAGGGAAAGAAACCCAAATGATAACATGAAATTATATATACAATAGTGGCATTTTGCTTTCAGCGAGCAGCCAAGGAGCTCTGAACCCTGGGCACCCCTCACCAAAGATGCAGCAGCTTCTACACTCTGGAACTTGCAGACTTCATCTCAGCAGATGACATATTTAGAATTTTTAAATACATCTACACGGTCCAACGTGAGTTTGGGGGTATTTTTACACCTCTAAATAAAAATGAGGTTTCTTGAAGTTGTTTTATTTTAGGCTGTTCACACATCAGCGCCTCTTAACAAAAGCATTTCCACTGAGTTCTGGGTCCCTGCTCTTGTCCAAAGACCAGTGATGTGAGTACTTTTCTGCCATGCCAAGTCTGGATTGTAAGCCATGCAGCAGCTTTCTGAGTAATACCAAATAACATAAGCAACTTTCACACAACTTATTCCACCTGGGGTTTTTCATCCCAAGCAGAACGGGGGTAAGCCATCTACATTATTCCCCAAATAACGCAGCCAAAAGCTGTGATTTTTTTTTTTGTTTGTTTGTTTGTTTGCAATAAAACAGCCAACAAAAAGCTTTTCAGGGCCCTGCCCCATTCCATGGGAAGCATTTGGAGATACAAACAGCAGCCCCTTTTCTGGCTGGGGATGCTGCAGTTTGTTCCACACGTGGCAAACTCCAACACCCCCGGATCACCATGCACATGAAAGTGCTGGTATTTTTACCTGCTTCAAAAATAACAACAACAACAGAACATTGCCATTGCAGCCAGGCAGAGAATGAATCAGACTCCTGCACTATTTTCTCCCTCCCTCAGCAGCTGATTGAATAGCCTGTTTTTAGAGCTGCCACAGTCAGAGGCCCGAGATGCTGAAGGACAACTCCTGAGGTAATTGTTAATTTTTCTCCCTTGCTCAGATTGAGGCAGGAGAATAAATCCAGATCATACCACCAGGGCTTCTCCTGCATCTCCACGCTGCTCTATGCTCTTTGCTTGCAGGAGAAGGCAAGGCATCCAATGGGTTAAGGCAGAGAAAATACTTGCAGATATGCTGCCCGTGATTCTGTCAAGTTTTATCAGTTCAGGCAGAATCAGACCTGCTCATTCACTGTGTGGAAGCCTCCCAAGAAGCAGCTCAGCGCTGCACAGTGATGTGAGAAGCAGGGTGGATGGAGGAGGCTGCCTGTGGGGTGGGGATTAATTCTGCACCACAGGGCTGGACAGACAGAACTCAGCTGCCAGAGGCAGCCCAGCACTGGCACACTGCTCCCAGGGCTGCTGCCTCCTCCCACAGCCTCTGCAGCTGTGCTAGGGTCACAGAGGCAGCAGAGAGGGGAGGGGGGAGAGCCAGACCTGCAGCATCCACATGGGAACTCAGCATCCACACAGAAACTCAGCATCGATACAGAAACAGCATCCACACAGAAACTCAGCATCCATGCAGAAACTCCTCAGCATCCACACAGAAACTCCTCAGCATCCACACAAAAACTCCTCAGCATCCACACAGAAACTCAGCATCCAAAAGAAACAGCATCCACACAGAAACTCCTCAGCATCCACACAGAAACTCAGGCTCACCCTGGGCCCCAAGCCTTGCCTCCTTCTCACCACAACAGCCTGTTGATTCCAGCTGGTGCTTAGGGAACGAGCTATTTTGGTAAAAAATGTGGGTTTGAGTCCTCTCCGAAAAAAGATGGAATTGAAGCCAAGCCTGGCAGCCCCCTGTAAGTGCCTTGGCCACTGTGCAGAAGGTAAATTTTTGGGGGAGAGGAATTGCTGCTGCTGATCCAATCCTGCTGTTAAAAGCTAAACATGTCCATCTGTTCCTGCCTTGTTTTCCTCTGCCCATCTCAGAAACTTGATTTATTTCCTTTATCTCTCCCTCTCTCTAAACACTGGGTATCAACTGATGCCTGAAAGCAGTAAACTCCTTCCTTGTCCCTGCCTCAAGCTGTGGGGTTAAAAATTTAAAGAGATCAGCAGTTTTGAGGCTGATAGGGAACCGTGGTACCTGAAATGTAGCTGGGGGTGAGACCAGAGGTGGCCTGTGCACATAGCAGTTATCCCCCATGGACCACAGGGAACACAGAGAGACCCAAGACAAAAGTGGCTGCACCCGCACTGCACAGCTCAGCACACAGCTGGGCACAGCTGTCTGTGGGCAGCTCCCCACCTCCTGCACGCTCAGTGGAGCTGAGGAGATGCAGAGTCAGATCCTGCAAAGCCTTGGGATGTCTGGCTCCCTCAGTGTGCCCACAGAACCCAGGAGGACCAGGCCTACACAACTCGCTCGGCATCACACGGGAACTGCGTGGGAGCCCAGACTTCACACCAGCTGGCCCAGATTTAGAAAGCAGAGCCTCCTTCTTAGCACAACGCCCTATAAATACACCTAGGAACAGGAGAGGAGAGATGCTGGCTCCAAAGGTCCAGCTAGCCCACCATCCTCCTGTCTCCATAGCAGCCGAGAGCACAGGAGTGGAGAAAGGTACAGGGACAGGCAGTCACGTGTGACATCACCACCTGCACTCTCCCACTTGCTGCCCAGGGGCTTCAGGCAGAGGCAGCTACTCTTTATTCAGCAGTCTCCTCTCTGCTGAGCTTGTCCTGTTTCCCCTGGAGCCCAGGTGAACTCCTAACGCCACAGGATCCTCTTGCCAGGAGAGGCGTATCCCGCTCGCACACAGAGCTCAAGGAGTGGCTGGAAAATGCTCCCAGGCACAGAGTCGGATTTTTGGGGCGTCCTGCGCAGAACCAGGAGTTGGGCTGGATGGTCCCTGTGGGTGCCTGTGAGTCTGTGGATGAAAGTCCTGGAGAAATGAGGTGATGCACTGCAGCAGCTCTGGCTCTCTCCGTGCCGTGAGGCCCCGCCGAGGTGATGCGACAAACGCAAGGAGCAGGGAAGCAGAAGGCAGGGATTTCAGTGGTCCCACTGAGGCTTTGCCCCAGCCCTGGCGCTGTCAGGCTTTGGGCACATCAGCTCATCCCCCCACGCTGCTGTACTTCCACCGGAGAAACAACAGGCACAGCCTCCTTCTCAAAGGAACAGCAAAATGATTCACTGGCTCACCTTGGGGCAGAGCAGTGCTTGCAGTGAAAGGGCCCTACTTTTGGACTCTACCTTATCTTTACTGTCACAGAACCACAGAACATCCTGAGCTGGAGGAGATCCACAAGGTTCATGGAGCCCAGCTCCTGGCTGTGGAGTCAGCACAGCTCCTGTGTGCTCACCTGAAGCTGCTTAAGTGCTTTCTGCAGGTACAGCTCAAGACAGGAGCAACACCACAGCAAGGAGCCAGAAAGCTCTCAGGAACACAGTATCACAAGGAAATCTCCTTACAATACAAACAAACCCCACTTAGAGGAGCTGACACAAACTTTACAAACAACACAAAATTACCTGTGCACGACTCCCGCCCGGTGAAGGTGCTCCACTGCCAGGATGAGCTGCCGGATGTATTTGCGGGCTTCATGCTCCTCCAGCCTCTTCTTCTCGTAGATTTTGTGCATCAGGTTGCCACCAGGGCACAGCTCCATGACCAGGTAGTAGCTGTTCTCAGTTTCCAGTATATCCAGCAGCTGGGCAATATTGGGGTGGCGGATCATTTGCTGGATCTGCCCTTCCCGCCGCAGGTTCTTGGTGACGTAGGTGTCCTTTTTGGCTCTTTTCTTGTCAATCACTTTCACTGCCACCTAAGGAGAGAACAGGAGAGGGAGTTGCTAGCTGTCACATGGATGATTTTGTTGCTCTAAATGTTGTATAAACAGCCACTAAGAAAACCAGAAGTCACAAGGATGTCCCTCTCAGCTGGCACACCGTGGCTTCAGGTCAGAGAAAGAGCTGCTCTTCCAACCCCACTGACTCATCCATCCTTCACTTCCTTCTACAATGCCAGTCAAAAATTACTGCAAGGAAATCAGTAACAAAGGAGAGGAGACAATCCCACTAACCACCCACAAACACTTGACATGTTTAACGCTGGGCATTTATTGCTGTTGTTTACTCAGAAAGCCTCCAGGCTGGTGTTTACAACTTTTAAGTGTCATTTTTGGCTTTTCCTGGCTTTGAATACACAACTGGAGATGATATCCTTTCATTACAATTTTCTTAAACTATAGTCAAGTGTTGGCTTTGCATGATTTGCATATAAAACATACTATGAAAAACAAAACCATTCTGGTACCGCTCTCCCGGCACATTTCCTGCTTTTTCTCTCTTGTGGGAGCTGGAGAGGGACTTGGGAAAAGGGCTTGGAGGAACAGGGCAAGGGGAATGGCTTCCCACTGCTGGAGGGCAGGGTTAGATGGGATATTGGGAAGGAATTCCTGGCTGTGAGGATGCTGAGGCTCTGGCACAGGGTGCTCAGAACAGATGTGACTGCCCCTGGATCCCTGGAAATGTTCAGGCTTCCCAGTTATCCTCCCCTTTGACATGAATGCCTTGGAATTGAAGGATAAAACTGCAGGAACTGGGGCTTCCTGGTGTGTGTTGAGAGCCAGGTGCCAATATTGCTGAGTGTGTTATTGGCTGATTGTGTTCCTGCAGTGGAAAGATCATTGTGATGGCACAGCCCTGATAAAGAGCTGAGACACCAGAGCTGGCTGGGTGAACTCGGAACAGCATCAGGACCTGGGAGCTGCACCCCTGACTACTCTCATTAAAGACACATCATTTAGTCATCAGATAAAACAACAGGTAAATCAGAGCTTAATTTCACCATTTCTGAAAGCCTCAGGTGGTTCACCAAGGAAACGGACTTAAATTAGTTCATTCTTTCATCTAATGAGGTGGAACTGAGCACAGAGGCTTGTACGGAGTATTTAGACAGCAAACCACAGGAGTTACTCTGGTGAGGACAAGCAAATTCACAGGTTACAGAAACATGAGATACCATACTGTACATTGGCAGCACAACACAGTCTCTGCCAAAGTTTAAAACATAAAATAAAATGAAAAGCTGGCATTTACCACAGCTGCAAGGTACAAAACACGGCGTGGTAACAGCATGAAGCAGCAATCTATTATGTATCTTGGTAAGTCACCCCTAACTCACTGACAGTAAAAAGCACATTGTACACGTCCACATGTGCTGCCCAGCCTGAGCTCAGCTGTGGAGGTGGAGCAGCCCCCTGACCCCAGAGGACAGAGCCAACCATGTGAGTACTGGAGGACTTTTCCACTATCACCAAAAATTAGCCTTCTATGCCTTAAGGACCAACTTTCCCCTCCATTTTGACAGGAGCCTCGTCAGGCACCCCATCAATCCCAGCAGACAAGCAAAGCAGCTCTGGGATTCAGCCCAGCTCTGAGCCCAGCTCTTCAAGAGCCCTTTGAGAGATCCCCTTGCACAGCTGACAGAGCTGACCAAGGTGGAAACAGCAGATTTGTTCCAGTAACACCCTGTTCTAGGGATCAAACTCTGCATGCAGCTACCCCAGGGCTGACTTAGCTCAATATCTCCGATTCTGAGTTCATCCAGAGGTAGACAAGGCAAGTGAAGACCAAATGTGCCCAGACACACTTAACCCACAGAGCCTCCTGTGCAGCGTAGATGTGCGTGCATGCACCTGGAAATTTCATTCATGCAGAAGGAAAAAGCATTCGGTGGAGAAAATACTGCAGACGTTGGGTAATCATCAAACAAACACACTGGAGCTTTCACAGCCTACTCAAGACATGCCAATTACTCAGCTTTGCTCTCTCCCAAGCTTCAAGTAGGGGCTCTTTGTTTCTGCATCATGCCTATCTCCTGACTTGAGTTCCTGGCCAATGCTGGCACAGAAGTAAAAAAATAAAATAAACGATAAAGCAAGCAATTACTCTCAATATGTAGCAACAGTGGCTCTTGACATTCTGCTTTTGGCTAAACCTCTGCTGTGTAAACAGATAAATGGTTCAGGTTATTCTGTGTTATGAGATATAAAGATGAGTAATAGCCCATATTTTTGGTTCCTGAGTCCTAGAATTACACCGTTGGAATGAATTACTTTCCTGAAGGTTATGCTGTGACACATCAGATGAGCAATCGCTGCTCCCCTCCATCACTGCACTAATGCAAGTTGGGCTAGAGCAGCGCAGGTGAGGGCAGGGCCAGCACCTCTCTGCCTCTCGCAGTGAGGAGAGGCTGCAGCAGGCAGCAGCAGAATGCCCAGCACGGGCACGTGTCCTCACCCAAACAGCGGCACGTGTCCCACACACACGGGCACTGGGGACCGCTGCCAGCTCCTGCTCCGCGAGGGCTCGTGAATCTCAGGGAGAGAGAGGCGGGGGAGGCTGAAGCTGACTGGCACCAAACTGCACAAAAACAGTCACAGAAAGGCCCCCAGGAAAAAAATAAACCTGAGAAGAAGCAGTTTAAAGGGCCAAGCGTTGCCTGGAGAAATCTGGGAGCCGGAGCTGCTGCCATGTTTTGCATCCCCTTTGTAAGCAGTCTGGAAGTGCCACAAGGCAGGGAAGGGGGTCCCGCTCATCCTAGGAATGCCCCCATCCCTGTGTCCATGCAGGAGGCACCAGCTCCCGATGGGCAGCTTCCCAGACCTGCCAACATCCCAACGAGGTTCTGCTGCTCTGGGCAGGAGGAACCTCCAGGCGCTCAGCGAGCACAAGTCTAAGTGTCCTGGGGTGACTTGGGTCATCCTCATCCCTCCTGCCACCTATTTACAACCCTGCCAGGGACGCTTGGAAAAAGCCCAGCTCAGGAAGTCGTGCTTCTGCAGGCATTTGCTTGCCCAGAGGTCAGTTTAGCTGGCGGCCTGGTTGCTCTGCAGCAGCACTGCTTCACTCGAGTCTTCGAGGAGCCAAAGTCAAGAGGTCCTGAAGGATGCCCAGCTCGGCTGCCTGCAGTAACAGCTCCAGGAACACTTGCACTGCAGTGGCCTCAGCTCGGCAAATAATGTTCTAACATGTTTAACTTTGCAGAGAACAGGGGATGGCATGTGACCTTGCAAAATCGGGGTGTGACATTTTGAGGGCTTTTTAAAGAGCTTTCCCCACTTACCCGACTGCTTAGATTGTTTCCTTCTGCAAATTCCCAGCCTAAGAGGGAGGCAGTTCCTGCTGGCTGCTGCCAAAGGGAGCTTCGGCTGAATTGAGAGGAAACTGGTTTGAAAAGGAATCCAGCAAGAACTCTGTGGGATTTGGCCAGAAGACCAAGAGAGCACAAGAAAAGCAACTCCAACTATCTGCAGGACTATTTCACTGTTGGAGGGACAACCCCCTGCCTTTCTCCTCTTTTTTCCTCTTCTTCTTTCTTTGTTTTCCCCAGAGTCTACTCCTGGCAGACCTGCCTGCCATGGTGCCAAGCCAGGCAGCAGCACTCACACCCAGCACCATCCTGGAGCATCCTGACCATGCCAGTGTAGCTCAGAGCTGCAGCTTGGGGCACAGGCAAAGAGAAGGCATGAGACTTGGACTTCTGCACCCAAATCAAAAACCTTCACTGTGCAGTTTCAGCTTAGCCAGGAGAACGAGACAAAGAGCCAGACCATGGTGATGTTTTGCAGCCATCGGTACTGCAAGTCCATCTCCAGCTTTTTTCTTTCTGCTGTGCCCAAGGCAGCAATAAATTGAGTTCCTTTCCTCCCTTATTTCCAGCGATAGCTGTCTGGCTTCACTTGCAGCTTGCTTTGTATTTACCACTGTTCTCACCACAAAAATCTGAGCTCTGTTTTCAAAACCAGCTGGTGATTTTGGGTGGCCAACTCAAATCACATTAAACAGACCTAACTCTGAAGCCTGCACAATTGTCAGCGCAGTCCCAAAATCAACCCCTTTGAGGGCATCTCATTTTGGGCAATCACCCAGACAGGCACAGAACAAGTTGTTCATCACAACCAAATCCAAGGATCAGAAAATGCCAATTTAATTCTCTGGGTAGAGTTTATTTTTTTATCTGACTGTTACAGCTTAGCAAATTTGACAGTGCAGTAAAGGAAGGTGGGTTTTTATAGGGCAAGTTCCAGTATCCTAAGAAATAAAGCACTAAAGGAAAGGGTATTTTGGCATTTGCTCTAATTATAGTAAAATCAGCAATCAAAAAAGGTAGAGAGGAGCCACTGCTGCAAAGGTATTTTATTTTCTTCTGAGTCTGCCAGCATAAGCCAAGAGTTTGGGGTGCAGCAATACACAAACCCAGCTGCTGCAGAGGAGCCCAGGATAAATGTCCCAGCAGGCAGGAGGCCACTGGCTCTGCTGGCAGCCAGACACAGCCAGGAAGGCTTGAAATTAGCCCCTGAAGAAACATCAACTCTTCCAGACAAGCTCTGAGTACCTTCACTCATGCACTTTGGATTCCTGCTAGCCTGAAGGGAAAGAATCCAATGGCCAGGGGATAAAAACAATGTCCTACCGATTCCCTACAGCCCAAACAAGACAGCAGCCAGCAGCGTAGAAAGGTATTCAGGAGGACTTTAGATAAGCAAATGATCCTAAGGCCTCTTGATGCCACAGCCAACTTAAACATAATCCCTAAAAGCATGAGCAGGATGTATTTGGTAAAGTAAGAAAAGGCACTAATTACACCTGTGCGAGGCACTGGGGACTATTATTGGAGTGCTGTATCCAGTTCTGGTGCCAGTAATTAAAAAATTACTTTGAAGTTTTGGAAGGAGCTCTGAAAAGAGCTTCAGAACAGTCTGAGGTCCAAGAACTGTTTGTTGTAGTAACTGACTGAAGCTCAAAATATTTAATTAAGAGAATGCTAAGCACTGACTCAATGATTTTCCTGCAAGCACCTACAAGAGAAAAAGATTTCTGATAAGAGGAAGTTCTTTAATAAAATTAAAATTAACATCCCAAAAGGTAAATGGGGGAAACTCAGGCTATTCCTCTTCAACATGTCTGTTACCTCACATCATATTTATGGAGATGCCATGTTCCATAGGCAGCTGTGATTATCCTTCCCTGGGCCTCTGCTCTGCTGTTTCCATAGAGCCAGCTGCCCCTTCCCTCCCATCTTCTGCGTCACTCCCTGTTCAAACAGGGACAGACAGACATATCCTGACCTGGCAGCATCCCTGGCACCTGGAACAGCCAGACTTTCACAGCTCAGGGACCAGCAGGAGATGGTTTGGAGGCAAAGTGGGGTGACACACTGCCCCTACCCAGCCACTCAGAACAGAAACCCCCATAAAATGTGTTTTTCCTTTGTTCTACGTGTCCCAAGCAGCAGCATCTGTACCAGGCACTGATGCCACAGGGTCAGAGACTGCCTGGGCAGCAGGAACACAGAACAGCCTCACCCATGGGAAGGAACTTGGTTTATGGCTCATTTTGAGTGGGTCATGGTGGGGATCTGTCTTGCCTTTGGCAGAAAGAAATCAAATCCAGCAGCCTCTCAGTGCTCTCTTGGTCAGCTAATTAATGGGGCAGTTGTAAGGGAGAGCAGCACATTTTTACCTCCCTGGCCTCCAAGGATATCTCCACAAGTCAAGAGAGATTATGCAGACACTGATGAAAGTAGTGGTGGCAGAAAGCCAGGCACAGACATACACGAGGATGCACTAAAAGGTTCCAAAGGAAATCCTTACAGAGCTCGTCAAAAGCAGCCTCCAGGCCGGAGACGTTTCCTGCAAGGAGCAACCTTGTCTCTTGAGTGCCTGGGACAGATGGGTTTGCCTTGCCACTGACAAAAATGCAAAATATCCACCAAGCTTTCCAAAATCTCCCTGTTTTGCAGAAAAAGGCTCTGTGACCCCCGTTCCTAAGGTAAGACCAACATGCCAAAACACCAGAGGCAAACTCTGAACTCAAGGGTACAAGCAGCTATGGAGAAAATAAAGTCATGGCTCGCCCTCCCAAGGCTGCTGAGAGCTTCTCCTGTGGCAGGAGATGGATGAAGGGCTCAGGTTTCGAGCAGGGAAGCAGAAGCAGAGCAGGGACACCATGGACATTCCTCCAGCACCGATCCCTGCCGGAGAAACGCTGCAGCCACCGCTGCTTCCCCTCTCCCTGCTTGTTTGGGATACGTTTCCCATTAAATACAGCCCCTGTTCCACATTTTAGCAACCTCATGCAGAACTGGAGCTCTGGAAGGCTAAGTGCCCCTGATTTAATACCAATACAGCTCTCTGGATTTAAGGAAGAGAAAAACCAACAACCCAACCCCAGTGAGCCACGGCTTTTGAGGCCCAGGTAATACCCTCCTTTGCAGTGATTTAAAGCACAGCAGATAAAACATTTACAACTGTCAGGAGCCAGGAAAAAGGTGTCTCCAATAAAGATTTTATATATAAATAATACGCTCTCTCCCTCAGCTCTGTGGACATTATTCACAGAAAACGAATTTATTCTCTGAAAAAAAAAATGTTTCCATGACAATCTTCCACAACAGACAGAGAGCAAAGGAACTTTATTTTATATAACTTGGCTTTTTTTAGTTCTCTTTGTTGCAATGGTTTTCCTCAGTGTGCCTCTGATCTCACATGGCAAATGAGAAGCACCATGGGTATAGCACCAAAGGTGTTGAACCCAGAGCTCAGGGCCAGAGCAGAGCAAACACTGAAAGGAGACTTTGGTCGGTGCAGCAGGAGCTTTTGTTAATTTTTCGCAGGTGGTTTCCCTGGGGGACCGTGGTGACTCCTTCCAGACCCTTTCCATGCAGATGAGGTTTGACCCTGCTCTCTGCCAGCCCTGACAGAGCACAGATCAGCACTCAGGTGTGGCAGGGTTCCACTGAGCTGACAAAGGGGTGCCTCTGTCCCAGTTGGGGCCCAGAGCACCTTCTCTCCTCCTGCAGTAAAGCCAGCCCAGTTCTCTTCTTCAGTACAACCTCCAGCCCACCCAGAGCACTCTCAACACTGACTTCATCCCCTGCAGGAGATCAGCCACCAGACAACCCCTCAGGGAAACACAGCATAAGCCTCTGCACTGGGCTATGGAAGAGGGAGGTTTGGGTTTTCTGCTCTTTGATTCGTCTGAAAATAACAGCGCAGCCAAGGTGGAGCTGGAGGAGCCCAAGTGGGGCAGGCATGGCCGGAGTCCATGCTCTGGTGCACTTGTACCCCACTCTGCCAGGTGAGCACCAACCCTGCAATCCCCCTAATTCATCTCCTGGCTGATACCTCCCCAGTGATTGGCTTTGGACAGATTTGGTGCCTCTCCATAACCTTGAAGAACAGCACAGTCAGCTGTAAACCCTCATCTCATTCCCGCGCCGCCGCTCAGACAGCACAACAGCTTGGGGTTCAGGCAGACTGCCACAACTCAGTCACCACAAGGTTTGTCACCACTGCTTTCCTGCCAGGGCTACATCCTTGTGAAGAGGATGCTGCTCATCGATAGCCTCCCTTTTCCCAGCTCCCGAGGGCAGAGGGGCAGAGACGCCGCACCTGCTGAAATGCAGGAAGCTGCTGCAGCATCCTGCAGGTCGCTGCTGTCAGAGGAGACATTGCACAATGCAGGAAGCAAGATGTGCTCTGATTGCCCAGACATTTATAGGTAACTCATGCCTTTGGGAATGGGCACACGGCTCTGAATATCGTCAAACAAGTTAAAACTACAAAACTCGCAGGAACAAATACTCGGATCCAGATGTGAGCGTCACCTGGTGTCAGCTCAAGCCAAAACGCTCAGCTTCCCTCCGTCCCACATCTGCCACTGAAAGGATAACTGTCTGTAGGAAAAGTCTGTAGGAAAAGCAGCACATTGCTGACATGAGGCATCCTTAAAACTGCTGAATGCAAACTTGAAAGCAGATTATCTCAAGAGGATAAGGAACTGCCACACACGCATCAATTCAGCTCACTGCAGGACAAGTTGCAAGCTCCAGCTGAAAAACATCAAGTCAATCTTTTTGGAAGATTAATGAACGGGCTCCTGGCCTATCCGAGCTTGTTCCTGCTCACACCCACTGTGCAACACAGGAAAGGGAGAGAGGGAAGAGCGTGGCTTCACAGCCAGTTTTCACCTGGTTATTTTCCAGGTGGGAGCACATCAGCAGCCTGCCTTCTGCTGAAAGCACTGCGAGCTCCATCACACCTCTGAGGGAACACCACGCTGACACAGCAGCCTGCTCCTGCTCCCAGCCAGGTCCTCAGTGCTGCCACTGCAAGCACACTGCTGCTCTCCAAAACATTTCCTGGAGCCTTGCACATTAACAGAAGCTTCAGCACAAATTCTGGATCTGCACACACGGGCACAAACCCCTGTGAAAAGAAAAGCTGCGAAAGCAAACACCTAGAAGCAAGGAAAATGTCAAAATCCAGGCTGCAGAAACAGCCTCGTTTTGCTTCCTCAGTGCATGGAAGAGTGGCACATCTTCCAGGTGCAACAGTTGGCAGCTGTTTAATAAAGGGGAACAGCATCCAGGGAAAAAGCCACCCTGTGCTTTTCAAAATAAGCTTCTTCAAAATAATTTTTGGATAGAGATAAAGCTTGAAAGTATGTTGAGAAACAGGTAAAGATGGAAATTACTAACTAAACATAAGTGAGAGAACAAACGCACCCAGGAGACTGATATACAAGTATCACAGGAGGAAGGAAAAAGGAAAAACCAACCAAAAAAACCCAGATCAAATTTGAAATTAAAATCCTGCAGCTTTACCCTCTTGATGCCCTGAAAACAATAAAGGTCTCACAGTTTTATCTGCAACCCTCACAATACCTGGGAGGGAGGAAAAAGGAAGAGGTTGAACTGAAAGACCTGCAAACACCTCAGAAACTCAACTTTTGCCTGCAGCCAAGCAACATGCTAACCCATTTGGTTGGTATGAAAGTGACACCACACAACCCCTCAAGGCCCCTAAAACTCAGAAAGGGTGAAGCCAGAGGTGAAGATCTTGCAGCTGTATGTGGGTATTTCCCAATTTCCGATTTCCCAGGTTTTAAGCCAGCGCTGCTACTTGGGAAATTCTGGGTTTGAAATCCAGACGAGGATGACAGTCCCCACCAGTGCTGAATTTCCCAAAGAAGAGCAGTGATGGCACCAGATCCACACCTGCCAACACCCCCAAAAGCCCCCAAGTCTCCATCTCCTGAAACCTGTGGTGAAACACGCAGGGAAAGGGTGAATTTACTTGTGGCAAAATTAACTCTGTGACACAAAGAGGCATTTCCAGGTCTCTGCAGGGAGGCTCTGCCCACCCACTCCTGCACCTCTGGGGGGAAGATTCAAATACGCCTTTTGATTTTTTTCTCTACCTCTTTAATAAAGAAATGTGTCCTGAACATGAACTCTTCTGTGAAAAGGCCACTTTTAATACTAATTGCTTTGCCTCCATAGAATAACTGGTAAATTGTATTTTTAGCCACTGCTTCCCACTGATGCAGAATGCCTCTTGACTAAGTGTAACTAAAAACGTACCTTGTTCCATCTCAACAATAGCACTGAAGAAAATGATAAACAAAGTTTTCTGTGGATGAGAAACCAAATGAGTCAATTTGTCTCCGTGATTTTTTAATTTTTTTTTGGTAGTGCCAAAGATTACAGCGAAAAGCAGTAAAATAGAATCTTGGATCAGGTTTGTTTACAGGAACTTTGGCTCAATATATTGTCAATGTGTGAGTTATTGCGACATTGCACTGGGGTCTGTAGCAGATATCAGAATAGATAACACAGAGTGTGATAACAGAGCCTCAAATCACCCCACCACAGTAATGGCAGCATAGTCTCAGCTCCTCAAGAATGCAAAATATAAGTGTATTTTTATAAAAATATACCTCTTTTTATAAAAACATCTCTCTTCATAAAGGAGAGATATCTCTTTTGCCTGATCCCCATCACCCAGCGAATGACTTGGAACAATCCAAGCTGTGCACAGGCTCCCAAAGCCACCCAAATACAGCTCACTCAGCAGGGCTTCAGAACCACAATCTAAAGCTAAATTGGCTTGCTCCTCATAGAGGAGCTACATTTCCTTAGGATTAGCAATAAAGACTGCCTGAGTGGAGCTGACAAATCAGCCCTTTACCCCAAAATGTCAGATTACAGGCTGCGATATTTCATTCAAAAGCCATGGAGAGAATAATCTGTTCAACGTTCAGCTAAAATGCACTTAATTGCATCAGGCCCCACCAAGGGCTTTTCAAGCCCAGAAAATAATAACATGCCTGGCACTACGGCAGCACAAACCACAAGCAGCACTGCCAGAGACGTGGGTTAAGGTCCATGGATAAAATCCTGGGTGGGGAAGGTTTAAAAACCTCACCTCAGCTCACCCTGCCGAGCTCACAGGCGCTGCCATCCCACACAGGTCACTCTGAGTGCACCTTCCATCAGCTGCCCTCCTGAAGGAGCTCTTGTCTGGCCTGCAGGATGTGCCATCCCATCCTCTGGAAGACCTTTCCAGCTCCCAGTAATGTCAGCGTGAGGTAATGGCAGATTTTTGGCACCTTTTTGGTACCCTTGGCTGGCTGGGGGCTCGTTAATCCCCGGATTTCATGCCCAAACACACCAATTCCTGAGACAGCAACACGCATTAACTCCTCCTGGGCTGCTAAAGTCTGCTGCAGATCAAAACCTGTTTGGGTCCCCCGCTGAAATCTGACATTTCGGTGACCGTAAGGGCTCCCACACTGCACGGGGAACACTCTGCTGTACACTTAGGGCAATCTGATTGAATTTAGGCAATGCCCTGCCTCAACAGACAAAAATCTGCCTCAGGCCACAGAAGTGGGGCCACCTTATGGAGAGACCTTCCATTCCAGCCTAGGGAGGAGCCAGATGGGAATGGGATTGGGAACAGAAGTGCCTGGCAGCCGGGGAGCAGGGATGCTCTGCTGGCAGCACATCACGGAGGATGCTCTGCTGGAGCGCTCAAGGAATGGCTGATCTCCACAGCCAGGTGCAGTGGTGTCTCCCCACAGAGGCACGCGTGGGGTGGAAAGCATTCACCCCTCAGGCGAGAGGGAGGAACATCGCTCATAGAGGACCTCACTCGAAACCAATCGTTAATAACTCAATAACTCTTATCTGCCACCCCTTGACTCAAACTGCTTATCCACAAATAGCTGGAATTAAAGAGGCGGGTTTCTGGGAATGTGGACGTTTGGTCAGTCAAGTTTGGAAATACGTGATCCTTCAGCCCTGCACAGGGCCAGGTCACACAGAGCTCAGAGATCACCCTCAGAGATGGTGACCACCTCACCTCTGCCCCCAGAGATGGTGACCACCTCATCTGTGCCCTCAGAGATGGTGAGCACCTCATCTCTTCCCCCAGAGATGGTGACCACCTCATCGGTGCCCTCAGAGATGGTGACCACCTCACCTCTGCCCCCAGAGATGGACACAGTGGCTCAGCAGGAAGGAAGAGTGACTCGCTGAGTTTCTCCTTGTCACTTTGTCACAGTGCGTGCTATTCAAGACACCGAGGGAGAAAAAAACCCGAATCAAGCAACAGACCTGGGAGCTGAGACAGAGGGGTGTGTGGTGATCTTTTTTATTTTTTTCCCCTCTTAACAGACTGAGATAAATGTAGCAAACCCAAAATGTGGAGGTGGGGAGGACGTGTGTGTGCATGTGCCTTTTATCAACTGCAGGATCATTGGATGTTTCTGTTACCAAGGAGAAGCACACGCTTGGTAACAGAGGAGAGCAACATTTATTTATTTTATTTTGCATTCCTGTATGATAATATTCACAAACCTTCTCATTTTTCTCATGATGAGGTTCTCAGAGCCCTATATTAAATCTCGCCCCGTGACAAATTGATTGGAATGAAGAAATAACTACCCGAGAGTGCAAGAATGCAATCATCAACAGCGGCACGTTTGCGGTGCCGCTGGAGCTGGAGGGAATTACACCGCACACAGCCCCACTGCTCCGGGGAGGCTTCAGCAACAGCCCAGCACCCTGCCGGGGAGGGAACCCTCTGGAAGAACCTGATACAGGAGAGGCACGAGTCCGACAGCTCACGGAATCCCAGGGCCATTCAGGCTGGAAAAGAACTCGGAGATCACCGAGTCCCAGTTGCGTCCGATGCCCACCCTGTGTCCAGCCCAGGACACCGAGTGTCACCTCCACTCCTTCCCTGGACACCTCCAGGGACGGGCACTCAAAACCTCTCTGCCATTGTGTAAAACCCCTTTCCATGAGGAAATTCCTGCTGATATCCAACCTGAGCCTCCCCTAGCCCAGCCTGAGGCCGTTCCCTCTCCTCCTGGTCCCTGTTCCCCCCCGGCTGTCCCCTCCTGTCAGGGAGTTGTGCAGAGACAGAAGGTCCCCCCCCGATCCTCCTTTTATCCAGGATAAACAACCCCAGCTCCTTCAGCTGCTGCTCACAGCATTTAGAAGTTGTGTGGATGAGCAGGAGCAGCGCAACTCTTTGCCGGGGGCTCCGGTGGGCTCGTCCTTGCTCGGTTTAGTGCCCAGCCAAGCCCCTGCTGCTCTCGGTAATGCCGTGACCTGTCCGAACTGATGGGTAAGAGCCTCCGCCCAAGGGGTCTGCATAAAAACCAAAAATCAGAGACCTGCACGGACTTTACCAACCAACCAACCTGGGGGAAGAACCATCCGGAGCGCATCTCCACCAGCAAAGACATTTGCCGGGTGTTGTACCAACAACTTGAGACGGCCGGACTGTGCCCCCTCCCGCAGCATCTCCAGCTGCGCGACAAGTACCTGTGTGGAGCCACTCGTGATATGTCGCGACTGGACTGCGCACAGGGACGGCTCCCCAGCAACACGAATCACGCCAAAACCCCGCTTTTCTCACCAGAAAAAGTGAGCAAACAAACGGAGCGGGGGGGAGGGAAGATGAAAAAAATATTTAAAATTAAAGTAAAAAAAAAAGACAGGTCAAGGCAGCTGAAGTAGTGCAAGAGGAAGGTGGAAAGCTCGGCGGGCGCGGGGGGAGCGCCCGGCGGAGCCGAGGGAAGTTGGGGATGGCCCCGAGGGGGCTCCTCCATCCTCCGGGAGGCTCCTTCATCCTCCCGGGGGGCTCCTCCATCCTCCCGGGGGCCTCCTTCATCCTCCCGGGGGCCTCCTCCATCCTCCCGGGGGGCTCCTCCATCCTCCGGGGGGCTGCTCCACATCGGGAGGGGCTTCTCCATCCCCCCGGGAGGCTCACCCTCCCGGCCGGAGGAGCTCCTCCATCCTCCGGGGGACTCCTCCATCCTCCCGGGGGCCTCCTTCATCCTCCCGGGGGCCTCCTCCATCCTCCCGGGGGGCTCCTCCATCCTCCGGGGGGCTGCTCCACATCGGGAGGGGCTTCTCCATCCCCCCGGGAGGCTCACCCTCCCGGCCGGAGGAGCTCCTCCATCCTCCGGGGGACTCCTCCATCCTCCCGGGGGGCTCCTCCATCCTCCAGAGGGACTTCTCCATCCTCCTGGGGGGCTCCTCCATCCTGCCGGAGGAGCTCCTCCATCCTCCGGGGGGCCGCTCCACATCGGGAGGGGCTTCTCCATCCCCCCGGGGGGCTCATCCTCCCAGCCGGAGGAGCTCCTCCATCCTCAGAAGGGGCTCCTCCATCCTCCCGGGGGCTCCTCCAATGGGGTGGGGGGGGTTTCCTCCATCTTCACGGGGGCTCCTCCATCCTGCCGGGGGGCTCATCCTCCCGGCCGGCAGGGACTCAGCACACCCGCTCACCAGCCAGCCTCCCGTTTTCCCCCCGTTTTGCCCCGGGGGTGGGGGGCTCGGTACCTTCTCTCCGGTGAGCACATGCAGCCCCTCGCGGACCTTGGCGAAGGAGCCCTCTCCCAGCTTCCTGCCGATCAGGTAGTTGCCGACCCTCTTGGTGTGCTGGAAGTCGCGGAGCCGCTCCCGGGGCGCGGCGGCGCTGAGCCAGGCGGCCAGGAAGGATCCGCCGTCCGCCGCCGCCCGCCGCGCCTCCCCGCCCGCCGCCACGGCCGCCGGCTCGCCCAGGAGCCCATCTCCCGCTGCCGCCGGCATGCCCGACTCTGCTGCGCTCTGCCCTGCCCTGCCCTGCCCGGCTCTGCTGTGCCCGGCTCTGCCCCCGGGCCGCTCGGGGAAGTTGCTGCGGGCAGCGCTGCAGCGGCGGGGCGGAGCGGGGCGGGCGGGGGCCGGCGCTGGGGCGAGCCGAAGTGCCCCGGGCTGCCGCCCCTCCTCGGAGCCGGCGCCTCCCCCCTGTCCCTCCTCCCCGCTCCAGCCTCACGGGGCGGGGGGAGCGGGCTCGTTCGGTTCCAATTTGCGGTAATTCGATCCGCTCGCACGCGGCGGGAGCGGCTGCCGTGCAGACCCGGCGGCCCGGGGCTTTGTCCCCCCCCGGCATCCCAGCGCATCCCTCTCCGGGGAATCGAGCCGCTCCCCTCGGTCTGCGTGTGGCTCCGCTTCGCTGCCGCCCGGGAGCAGCTTTTGTGTCGCTTTTCCCCAGCCGCCCTGGCGAGCGCGTCCGTGTCGGAAAGGCGCGATGGCCACCGCCGCTCCGGCGGCTCCGTCCCGCTCCCTCCCCGCTTCTTTCACCGCCGCTGCTCCATCTTATCCCTGCCGCAGCTCGGGGTCCCGGCCGAGCTGCCCCCGTCCCCCGCCGGGAGCGACGGGCCCCCATCGGCTGCAGGCCGGGCCCTTGGTACCGCCGCTTTCCCTCCGAGCCTCCGCAGCCGGTGGGGACGGAGAAGGCGTGAGTGAGTGAGTGAGTACACTGCCATTGTCACCGTGCAGCCCCTCCCGGCCCGCCGGGAAACGGGAGCGGAGGAGGGCAGCGGTGCAAGAGGAGACACAGCCGGCAGAGCCTCCCCGCTCTGAGTTTGCGATGGTCGGCGATGCCCTGCCCTGCTCTTTGTGTCTGTGGTGCTGGCCACCTTCCACTCGTGCTGAGGGAGACCTGATGGAGCAGTTAATTCGTTGAAATGCCTCACAGGGGTCTTAACCTCCAACCCATCTGTAGTTGTACTAGCCAGAAAGTCAGGAAGAGCCCCTATTTGTCTTCAAGCATAATGCACATTTTTAAGTTTTGCCTGCATGCTTGTGTTATGGAGTACTTTGAAAGGAACCACGTGCACCCTAACAGATGTGAGTTGTGTCAGCAAAACCTCCTGTTGAGGGGCAGCTGTACGTGGCACCAGCCGACCTAGAGCTCCCATCCCATCCCATCCCATCCCATCCCATCCCATCCCATCCCATCCCATCCCATCCCATCCCATCCCATCCCATCCCATCCCATCCCATCCCATCCCATCCCATCCCATCCCATCCCAAACGTAAATCTGATTTTGCTTCACACTGCTGTCCATTTAACTTGGATTTTTGTCTTGACTGGCCACATTCCACCATCTGAATCTCTCCAAAACGCGTTCCCAGTGGCTAAATACATTCTCGGTGCCGGGAACCCTGGAACTGGCTCCACACCACCATGCTCCATTGAAATACATGTTTTCAGATGAAATTTCAAACAAAACAGAAATCCAGTGCTGTCCCAGGAGGCAGAAACTGGAGAAGTGAAAGCTTCATAGCCCATAAATAATAGTTTGGATTGAAAATCTCCTCTCATTACATGCACTGGGTACATTTACAAGCGTTGCAGCACACAGCCACCTAAAACAAGAATCTGCACGTCCTCTGTCCCCATGCTGTCCTGGGGGTGGTTTGGTGCTTTGTGGGACGCTGTGGGGACACAGGATCACACTCCAGTGCCTCAACTGATGGCAGCTGGGGTGCACTTTGGGAGGACACCTCCAGGAAAGAGCTTCACTGGTGTTTCCTCAGTCAAAGCCAGGGTGGGAAGGCGCCAGGATTGTCCCTGTGTTCGCAGGGAAGGTGACCTAGCTCTTGCACAGGTGAGGACAGTGGTAGGCTGGATGATTCCCAGGTCTGTGTCACAGTTTCTCTGGTCAGCATGACAAATGTGAGGGTTTTAACAACATTGCTGCATGGGAACATAGGAAAAAATGGGGAGGAAAAGCTGTACTGCAGACAGTTACATTGGGAGACTGAAAAGTACAGCTTGTTCCCAGTTGGGAAGAGGCTCCATCCTGTCTTATTTAAATACATGGCTGTGCTAAGAGGGTGTGGAGCCAGACTCTTTCCCTGCCTAAAGGAATATCCCTTCAGAGAGACAGGCAGGCAGAGCTGGGTGCCTTTGTTTGGGCTCCACTAACAGAAACATGGCTTGGCCACTTCGGGGATTAAACAGATGTTAATGGTGTGTTTTCCAGTCAAACACCTGAAAATAAGCGTCTTTTAAAAATAAAACTGGTGAGAAATGCCCATTGCAGCAAACAGAAGGAGAGTTCTGAAAGAACCCAGTGAATTTTTTTATTTTAATTGCCTCAACTCCAGGACTTAATGAGTTGACAGTATCCTTTTACCAGGCGAGACCGCTGCCTTCTCACGATTCCCATCCTGTCCAGCTGTGCCCATCAGGGTGCAGTCTGGATGAAAAGGGGATCAAAGGCTGCATTCATTTCTGTCCATGCTTTAATTTAAATCTAACTCCAGTGTGCTTTATTTTGAGCTGCAGACTTTCTAGGAAATGACATTTTCTGATTAACTGTTGAAATTACTAATGAATTAAAGGCACTAGTCTGTCTTCAGGTTGCAAGAGCTGTAATAACAAGCTACTAAAAATAATACAGAGCTTGATTTATACCCACCAAAGCAAAGAAATTCAGAGCTACCCTGACAGTATTGTCCTTTGCCATCCCCAGCCATACTGCAGTAAAAAGGATTATTAGGTTGTGGACTGGGAGTTTTACAGCCACGAGGGAGGCTGGGCTCAATCCCCAGCGAATCCTTACTGTGAACTCATAATTGTGCTGCAGGAGGGCACCAAGTACATTCTGTCCTGGTCAAATTAAAGGTGGTAATTCAACATTTCCCTGCCACATCAGCAGGCCTCTTGCAGCCAGTGTTTAACTGCTGACTTCAGTCAGGTCACAGGAGATACCCTGACCTAGTGCTGATAGGCTAAAAAAAAAGTCAGGCTGTTATTGCTTATGCTTTCCTGGGTATCTCCTGGGATTTCCTGGGATTTTTGCAGGGTTTGGGTTGAGCTGTTTAATTTTGTAATATTTGGGGTTCAGCTATTACGAATTAGAAGAGTTTAAATTAATTTAAAGGAGATTTTTTTGAAGTGAGAATATATTTGTTCTTAGATAATTTTTAAGGGGTTTATGGTGTTTGAACCCCCGAATGCAGGCAGAGAAGAGCCTGTGTTTGCTGGCACTGCCACAATAACAGGAAGGAGCCAAAACAGGGACAGCAGTGGAGAAAAGAACCCTCTCCATATGCCAGGGATGGTCAGGATCAGCTGAAGACGTTGTGACTTCTGTGCCTGGCTCCTGCAGATGCCACTCAGCTGACAGGGATAGGGGCTTTCCTAAATCCAGGATGGAGAATGAATGTATTTCACTTTTCCATGTTGCAGGATCCTGCACCTGAGCATTCTGCTTAAAACTTGTCTTTGGACATATGTTGTCCTCAAAAATATTCAGAATATAGTTATATATACATGAATGTATATGTATGCAAATTTACCTGAGTAAGCACTGAACTATTTGATGACTTTTACAGAAATGTGTTGGCAGTGAGGTGACGTGGCACTCCAAAAGTCCTGCTAGACCTGTGCTCCCAGAAAAATCTCCAGTTTGCTCTCTGCAGCTTCTGTCCTGCAGTTCTCCACCACATAAACTGAGGCATTTTGGAGGTATCAAAAAGCAAATGGAATTTAAGATCAAAGTGGCTAGCAGGGGGTCGCTGTTTTGGTGCTGTTATTCTTTTTCACATTCTATTAATTAAGCAGTTCAATTTCTGAATCTCAGTTAAACTGCTGTGAAGCATTGCTTGCCATGCACACTGTTGTGTAATTTAGGACCTTGGGTTTAAGTTTCATTTACGTGTAAGAGAACACAAGAGGCTTGTATGGGAAATGCTCTGTATTTTCAAAAAGCTTTTAGGAATCAGTGATGGATGAGATCTGAAGAACAAGGAGAGCGGACCGTTGTGAATCCCTGGATTTAGTGTATCCTGCAGGAAGAGGGGTGACGTGTGGGGAATGCTGACAGAGCCCCTGCAGTGGCCTCCTCGGGTCAGCCCTGGTGCTCCGAGGGCCATTTCAGTGCATGATGAAGATGGAGATGGGGTTGAAATAAAGCTTTACACCCCAGGAGGGACTGCTGCTGGTCCAAACCCTCCTGCCAGCGCCATACCACAGTGAATTCGGAACCAAGATGCCCTGAAAATGTTGTATCTCCTCACTCTCCTCTTTTTTCTTGGCAACAGGTCAGAAAATACCTCAGTACCTCAGAGCACAGTCCAGGACTGGCTGTGCGCTTGCATCTGTAGTAAGAGGTGTTTTTTGCAGTCAAAGAAAGGCAGATATTCAAATGCTTCCTTGCAAGAAATATTCCAAACACCTTGTTAAAATGTGACCAGAGCAGCGACTCCCTCCTGAGCAAAGACCTCTGTGTTTTGTTTAAGCATGAGAGAATTTTGGATGGCTGAATGAACTGCTGGAAAGCAGCAAAAAAAAAAACCAACAAAACCAACAGATTAAAAAAATATTGAAATTAATGCAGTCTTGTACCAAGTTATGAAAATTCATCTCAGTGCTTTGCAGCCGAAAACATTCATTTTCCAAGCGTTTTCCTTTGTGTCCAGGACAGACTTACTGCGTGATGATTGCAAGGCTCATTTACAAACCACAGTTACCTTGCTGCACTCAGGTCTCTGGATGCACCTTCCTGAGCTATGGAAACCACATCAAAGACTCAGGGCTGGCAAACCCAGTTATGGAGTGTGCAATTATTTACAGGTGAATACTCTGGTGTATGTTCAGGACCTGAAACATTTCTGAAGTGATACAAGCTTAAAATAAATAGATTCAATTTTAAATTAGGAATCCCTGGGAGTGTGCGGAGGGCCAGGCACAGCGTGCCCAGAGAAGCTGTGGATGCCCAATCTCTGGAAGTGTCCAAGGCCAGGTTGGATGGGGTTTTGGAGCAGTGTAGGGTAGTGGAAGGTGTCCCTGCCCTTGGCACTTTTCCATAGATATTCTAATCAACAGGTATTTCAGCTCAAGGCCAGGCTTCCAGGTTTATCCTTGGCACGCTTAAAAGAATGACTAACTGGGCTGAATCCAAAGAAAGAAATGTGTTTCTTTGTTACATTGCAATCCTTTCTGTCACCTGCACCGGTTCCATGTAAAAATTCAGTGATGGTTTATTCCTGAGCGTGTGACATGTGCCAGTCTGCTGTCAGAGAGGCACTTGGGATGCACTTCCTTTGCGGGATCAATGAAGGGGTGGCCTGGCAGAGATTACTTGCTCACTCAAGCATGAAGAACCACCAAAATCTGAGGGGTTTATTTAATAAAACAAACTTATTTGTTGCAAAATGCCCAGTGGGTGAAACGGTTTTGTTTAGTTTGTTGAACAGCCTGGACAGACAGCCGTGGTTTAAAAACCAGCTACATCCCAGGCCACTGTTCATCCCACACAGACTCCCATGGGATGAGTTATCCCTGCCAGAGGCCAGGCGAACATCTGAGCATGCAGATGGGCCCCGGGGTCAGTGGATGTGGCTGCAGGAGCCCACTGGGAGAAGAAAATTCCTGAGCTGAGGATGTTTCGAAGGGAAAGCAGAGCTTACACTCTCCAGATGTTCCTGTTCAGGGCGTGTCAGCAAAAGCTCTCTGGCTGCTCTCAGCTGTCAAGATAGTGCTCAGAGGAGGGGAAGAGCAAATTCCTGGGGCAGTATGGGGTCGAGCTGCCCTGTCTCGCTGCTCCAAAGCGGGGGGCCTTGGGTTCACAGCATCAGAGCCGACACGGGAGCCCAGCCCTGGAAACAAACACGGGATGCACTGGCTGTGCACTTCACGAGGAAACACCGCTGCTTTGCTTTTCCTTCCCAAAGCCTGGGGACACAGCCTCCGTCCCACAGCTCCTCTGCATCCCACCGTGTTCCAGCCCAGGAACACAGCCACACATCCCCCTCAAATCCCTGCTCCTGGCTCAGGTGCAGCTCCTCCAGAGGCTGCCCTCAATTCCCTCCCCCTGCCGCCCTGGGATCCCTGGCCCAAGCCAGCCTATCTCAACAATGCTTGCTGTATGATCAGAGGGAGCTTTGCTCCCATTTAGTTCTTATTTCTCCGCAGGTTATTTTGCCTTTCTTGCTTTTTTTTTCAGTCTCAGGAGAGTTATCCACAAGCTCAAGCCCCCTATCACATTGGTTCAAGGAACACAAAGCAGGAGGAGCTCTGGCACCATTTGTCCATGACTCCAACTTCCCCCTCCAATGGAAAAGTAAAAAAAATGTTGGTGAAATAATATTTCCCATGAGATTGGGTTGCTCTTTCTCCTACTGGTGCCCTGAGTACCGAGATGGGTTTTTTTGCCCCCAGCTTCCACCGTGGCTGCTGCTGCAGACACTTGGGCTCTGATCCCAGGGATTCCAGAGGGATAATTGCTTCAAACGCTCAGGGGGAGAGAGGCTCCAGTCAACTCATCCTTGTAAACCCTCCAGTGGAAAACTGGAATACAATTCCTGAATGATCCCCAAATAAAAATTTTGAATATTTTACTGGCAGACTTTCTAGAAAAAAAAAGAAAGAAAAAAAAACCAAAAAACCCCTACAGATAAAAATACAGTTCTGGGTTTGCATATTTACATGGTTACAGAATCACTCGCAGACGTGTTTGAAAATCAGGTTGATTATTACAAAACCCAGTGGGTTATTCATTCCTGCACCTGCTTCTGTAGCAAGCACATTCTCCCTTGAATCAGCACTGATCCACCTGGCTGATGAACACGAAGTACCGTGAAATATTTGGCAGGGAAGAGGAATTACTCATGAAAACTCTGGCTTTGACAGCACTTTCAGACCCTGCTACTCCCTGTCTGCTCCAAAGTGGCCGAAAGAGATAACGTGACTCAGGCACTGGGCGGGCCTTCCTGCCTATCCAAAATAACATCTTAGTCCATGGCTTAAGGGAAAGCAAGAAGAAAAAGGATTTTTCTTGTTTTCCCTTAAGAAAAGGAGAAGAAGAAAAAAGGCTGCTAAATGATCCAAGTATGCACTCCTGCAACCCCTGCTGGAAAACTGCACCTCCATGAGTCAAGGAGTTGGTAAACGGAAGAAAATTCAGAAAGGTGCTCTGAGAGTGAAAAAAGATTTAAATAATAAACTTTCCAATGGAGCAACTTGGTCCTTTTAAGCCTAACAAAGGGAGGGGGCTCCTGCTCCCAGTGTGTGTGCCTGAGTACGAACCCAGGCTTGCAGACAAGGCTATAATGAGATCCAGGGCTTGGGAGCTGAATCCAGACAAATTCAGGCTATAAAACAAGACACATATTTTTAACAGAGAGGGTAATTAACCAGCACAGCAACCCAGTGAGGCATTATGGCAAAGTCTCCTTCTTTGGAAATCTTTAAATCAAATTCAGATGTGTTTTCTGGGAGCTGCTGTACTCCAGGCAGGAAGGAGCCCGGTGCTGGGTGTCAGGCAGGAAGGTGGCCAGGAGGACCCAGCTGGCAGGACAAACCAGCAACTCCAGTTATTCCTCTGGAACCAAGCAGATCCCCCAGGGAGAATCAAAAGAAAGCTTTGCCTTCAGAACTGGGAGCTGCTGGAACAGGGAGAGTGGGAAGGTCCAGCAAAGCATACAGGGAGAGGCATTGACTTATTTTCTGTCAGCTGATAGAGTTTGGTCAGCCCTCATGAGCTCGTCCGGAGCTTTTCCCAGCTCTATCTGCTCATCTCAGAGTGTTTTATCTCCTGCCAAAGCCAGCTTCACTCGTCCTGCAAGGTGATTGAAGGAGCAGGCACAAGCTTGGCATTAGGAAATGCAAAGGGACAGAGAGGCAGACTCACAATGGAGAGGGAGCTGAAAACCATGGAAGGGTGAAGGGCAAACGGGACAAAGTTGATTTATGGGATGAATCCAGGGATGTATTTAAATACCTAGGGATTAGGCATTTATGTGACTGCAGGATTTTTGCTTCGCAGTTATGATACAAGCACTCCTTTAGTCTGTCCCCTAATATACATTAATGCAGGGTGAGATACAAGACAGGTGAGAAAAGTGAATATGAATCTTAAAACAAATAGAGCAAGAGGGTTTTAAGCAGAGTGAAGCCACACAAAAATAAAGCATGATATTTAAAAACAGTCCATTTTTGTAAAAGTTTATTTTTAGAAATAACCCTGGTAATATCACAGGATGATTTTTATATATGAGCATTACAACCGAAATATTTGGACAATCAATAGCCAAGGTTTCATCCAATCAAGTGACCAATAACAACATAGATAAATTAGTCATCCCCTTACCAGATTAAGGCCTTGTTTCCCCAAAACACAAAAACATGCACAAAAAGCATAATTATGTGAGCTTCATCTTCTGAATATTCTAAATGAAATGCTAACAGACCTCAGGGTCACTCAAAGCAGAAAACACATCTTCCCAGCCCATGCCAAATGTGCCTCATTGCCAGCTGGTTGCTTTCCAAATAGTGTAATATCAAAAATACAGAAAAGCTCTAAGAATCTTCCCAAAATGTTGGCAGTAATTACTTCTGAAGTATGTCCCAATCCCTACATTGAGTAAAATATCTAAATAAGAGATTGTATTTACAAGCATGTGTATTCAACATTAATATATTTCCAGATGTACTTGTATACTTACAGCAAGGTAATTTTCCTAGAATCCACTCTAGGCTTACCCATATTTTTCTAATACGTCCCATATTTGTGGATATAGAGGAATTACAGGAAAACAGAACACAGAAATGCATGTATTGGAGAAAAAAACACAAACCTTTGCAATGTATGTTTCTCATCACACAAAAATCCCCAGGCATGTGAAAAAATAATCCAACTGAAAACAAAAAATCCTTGTGCTGTGAAAGAGGCAGGTACTAAATTGCCACTGATAATCAGCCATGAGCCTTGCAGAGGAGCTGGAGAACCTGAAGAAACGCTGCTCTTTTTGTAATAGGAAATGGAACATTAAAATCTGGGAAAAGCCAAGTGGTTTCGCTGCTTCCAGGAGATGTGGCACTCAAGTCCTTCAAACAGCCCCCTTTTTGCAGTACTCCAGTGTTTTGGAGGAGCACACGAACCAACAAACCCACCCCACACCTTGTTTCCTTTCTTCAAGGAAGAGAAGATCCTCACACACACAGGAATGTTTATTTTGGCAGGGTTTGTTTTACTAATTATTTATGTTTGAAATTATGGGATTTCTACCTTGCAAAAACAAAACAAAACAAAACCAACCAAACAAACCCAAAAACCCAACCACAACCAAAATCCAACTGCTTTCCCTTCCCAGACTCCAGTGTTCAGACCTCACAATGCCCAGGAGCCCTTTGGATTGCTTAGGTACCTAACATTAGGGACATTCTTTCCAGGATCTGAAGGAAACCTGCAAGAGGGGTGGAGAGGGGCTGTGGACAAGGGCCTGGAGGGACAGGACAAGGGGAATGGCTTCCTATTGCCAGAGGGAAGGTTTAGGTTGGGTACTGGGAAGAAATCCTTCCCTGTGCACAGGTTGCCCAGCGAAGCTGTGGCTTCCCCTGGACCCCTGGAAGTGCCAAAGGCCAGGTTGGATGGGGCTTGGAACAGCCTGGGATGGTGGAAGGTGCCCCTGCCCGTGGCAGGAATGGGACTGGAGCTTTAAAGGTCCCTTCCCACCCAGGCCATTCTACGATTTGGCTGGAGTTTGATACGGTTTAATTCAGTCCTGAATCACAAAAATGATCATCCTCTGCAAGAATCCTTCTGCACACAAAGTAGAAAACAATCTGCTTAGTGGCCATGGTGCAGTCTGTGTGTGTGTGGGTGTGTTTATATATATATATATATATATATGTGTGTGTGTGTGTGTATAATGATGTTTTTACTAAGAAAATGAAACAGGTTTTTGTGTTCTCACACTTGGTTTTCTGGCTGAAAAGAACGCCGGCTGGGGAATTTTGGATGCAGGCAGGGCTGACTGCTTTTGTTGAGAGCAAAGCAAAAGGTCTGAAAGTGAATTCTGAAAATAAACCAGGGATAAAAACTGGTGTTGGAGAGATGGCTGTGCGCAGCGGCAGGTGAAAGGGACGGGAGGTCACAGGGGCAGTGACTGTGGGCACAATGCATTGACACCTCAGCAAACCCCTGATCAAAGGTTTATTCAAGGAGCAGCCCAGACAAAGCATTCAAGTTCCTTCCCTGATTTCCACGGGCCCTGTGATCTGCACAGGACGGCACTGACGGCCTGGGGGAACAGCCCAGGGAGCCGCTGCCACTTTCCATTCTCCTCCCACAGCCTCTCACATGTGACTTCAGAGCTCCATCCCTTCCCCTCCGGACGAGACGGGTTCAGGAGAATGGTCCTGATGTTCGGAGAAGTTTTACCAGGATAGAAAGGTTCTCATTGGGGTGGCTTGTCACAAGTGGGCTGTGCTGGAGAACAGAACAACACAGACTCCGTGAAGGATATAAACACCGTAACTTGGGGAGGAAGGGCAAGTAGAAGTAAAAAAAAAAAACCCAAAAACCCAGAGGTGATAAAGCCTTTTTCGGTGGAAAATAATCTTTGGACCAGACCTCAACACCTCAGAGCAAAGTGCTGGAAACTGCCTTTAGATGATTCTCGCTTTAAAAACAAACAACCCCCCCGCCAACACCCGGGAATTTTGTTTGATGACAGGGACACGTCAGATGCTTAGTACTGAGCATGGAAACAGAGTTCTTTTGTGAAGCAACAAGTTCCTGGACTTTGTTCTTGAATCTGCGCCCCTCATGCGCTACGAGATCAAAGTGATTTATCCTGTGAATTCGCACTGGCCCAAGATGTTTGCTGCCACTCCTCACACACAGTTTCAGGGAGAGCAAGTTGCGTTTCCCCACTTTCCCCCTCTTAGCGCGGACATCAGGGCCATCTCCTGGCCGCTGCAGGCACCGGCGGAGCAGCAGTAAATGAAAAAAAACCAGCTTTGAAATCTAAGGTGTGAAGTCCTGAATTCTGTCAGGAATTATTTGCTGCCCAATACCCGGGAAGATTAATGGAAGCCACAAGTTAGGATTTGATCAGTGCTTCTCCAGAGTACCAAGGAAAACTCTTATCCACTTTGACCTAAGGATTGTGTCTTGCACAGCATTTCTTTCTCCTGCCTCAAATACAATCCAACTAGATTTTTTTTAAACAAGCGTATTGCAAAACCAAAAATGCTTACAAGTTAATTAGTGACACATTCCTTGTCAGGTTTAACTACTTCGTGTTTACATCCCATAGAAAAGCACTGGTAGGACCCAGAAATTTACTGTACCCAGTGCCCCAATTTTATTGTACTCACCGAACTGCCCTAAACCCCTTCTTCTGAACCGAGTTCAGCCGAACCGAGCCGGGTTCAACCGAACCGAACCGAACCGAGCTCAGCCGAACTGAAATTCTGCCGAACTATTTCCCGATGTGTGAAGTGACAAAGACTCTGCTGAATTCCAGCACACGGGCAAGAACAGCAGCAAAAGCTCCACGTGAGGTTCATTTACCCCACGGACAGTAGGTAGGCAAAATTATTTATTGTTTTCTTCCACCGCTCCCTGGGGGCTTTCTTTTAAAAAAACATTACTGACACCCTGGACGTGTCCCACAGCATTCCCAAACTTCAAACCGCTGGGATCGAACAGTGATTCCAAAACATTGGGGTGGCAAGCGCTCCGTCCCGGGAGCTGCTCTGGGTGCTCTCGTGCCCATTAATTAGCGCGAGTGCTGTCACTGCCTAATGAACTCCTGCCCGACCCCGCTCTCCCGTTCGTGTCCGTGCGGTGGCCGGGCCGCCCGTGGGACGCGGCAGCAGGAAAACCCCGAGCTGGGCGCCTTTAATGTGAGGCGGCCCCGCTTTCCCGCGCGGCGCCTCGGCCCGGCCCGCGCCGCCCTCAGGGAGCCGAGCCGAGCTCCGGGGAGCGCAGAGGGCGGCTCCGAGTTCGGCCGAACCGAGCCGAGCCCGGCCGCACCACAACAGCTGCGGCCTGCTCTGAGGGGCCGAACCGCAGCGCCTGTGGGGCGTGCCCGGCCAGCGGTGCCCTCCCAAGGGTTAGGGCAGTGTCGGTGTCAGTGACAGCGGCAGAGGGCACTGACGTTACCGCTGCCGCCATTCTTTCCACTCCCCCGGCCGCGGGGGTGGTGCTAACATGGCGCTGGCGCGCGCGCCGAGCGGTCACGTGGTGTCGCCATCCCCGCTGCCCAACCTCTCGCGTGGGCCGGGAGGAGGCCCGGCTGATCCCGGCGTGCACCGCGCCCCCCCGCCCCCCCCGCCCGTCGCGCGGTCGGCCCGGGCCGCGCGCTGCCCGCGAGCCCCGCCATGGCCGCCGCCATCATGGCCGCGCCCTGAGGGCACCGACCGGCCCTGCCGCGCTGCCCGCCACCTTCCCGCCGCCTCCCGCCGCCAGCGCCGACATGGAGGCCGTGAACGCCTTCAACCAAGAGGTGGGAGCCGGGGGGCGGGCGGCGAAGCGCGGGCCGCGGCGCGGGGGGGGGACACACGGCGGCCGCCATCGCGTCCCCCGGCTCCCCGCGCTTCCGGCCGGGCCCGGCCCCGCCGCCTGCGGCCTGCGCGGGGAGCGCCGGCCCGGGCCTGCTGCCGGGCGGAGAGCGGTGCTCCGGGGGAAAATGGAGGCGAGCGCGGCCGGGCCGTTGAGCGGCCGCTCCGCGAGGCCCCGCGCGGGCCGGGCCGGGCCTGCCCGGGGGGAGGCGTTGAAGGGAGCTTTGGGCGTCCCCGCCAGCCTCTGACCTCTCGCTGATCCCCTCGGTTTCCTCCTGCAGCGCCCGAGAGCGGCGTCCCGGGATCCCGGGCCGGCTCCCTGTTGGCAGGGGCTCCCAGGCGGGCTCGCTGTCACGCGGCGCCCTGGCCGTGTGTGTTGTTCGGAGCCGGGGAAGCCGCGTTTCGGGACAGGCGTTTCCCGGTAGTTGCTCGGCGAGAGAGCTGCGGTGCGAGGCGGCGGCACAGGCAGAGGCTGCAGAGGGAGGGAGAGCTGGCAAGGGGCTCTCATCCCCGTACGGGAACGGCGCCTGGGATGGGACTCGGGGATCGGTCCCGGTTCAGGGGACAGGACAGGTTGGAAAGCGCTTACTCGCTTTTTGTACCGCACGGAAGGTCCCTTCCTGTCTTCTTCTGGTTTTTGGTTTGTGGTTTTTTTTTTATTTCTTAGCCAAGAGGAGTTGGAAGCAAAGCGGACCGTTGTTGTTTTTTGCATAATATATGGGAAATCGGTTTCTGCTGTATAAAGTTTTTGACACGTGACTACAGTGTGATTATTAATTACTGTTAGTTATACTTCCGCCTCAGCTGGACAGTGTGGCTTTGCAGACCCTCCATGGACAGAAAGTCCCTTAAGGCTGAGGCAGAGCCTGTTCCCAGATTCGTGTTGGAGGCTGGATGTCTGTGCCTGCCTGTTGAACAGAAACAGAAGAAATGGCAGCTGCTCCCGTGTGATGGACTCAGGCTGTGTAAGGCTCACTCTCTGCAAGGGCTTGTCTTACACACACCTGAAGATGCCCTCATCTGTACCAAAACAATGCCAGTGCAAAAGGAAAAGTGGATAGCATGTAGCTCCTGTTAATGGTTAGTTTATTTGCCAGTGTTTTGGGGGGTTTGTGCAGCTCTGAACCAGTGGGATGTCAGGCTGCAAAGCCACCTTCCCCAAAAAATTCAAACAGCACATGTATGCCATTTTCAGTGTTGATGGAAAGAGGGAGCAGCAATATTCTTAGTTACCTGCCTCAATATGCACAGTGGGCCTGGCAGAGCACTGCTGCCTGACAAACCTGAATGGGGCAGGCAGTGCCCAGTGCCTGTCAAACTAACCCCATTGCTTGTGCTGAATGGTGACTGCAGAGCAAAAGTGGTGTTTCTGGGGATCCTGTGACTAATCCGTGCCTTGGAAACGGGCATGTTTGGATCTGTACCTCTTCCTCTCCCATCTAGGAATGCTGGGATGCTTTGCTTCACTGCTGTAAGAAATACTGAGTGGGATCCTTATGTGTGGCTGCTGGAAGAGCAAAGCCCCGGGTTTCAGTTGGATCTCAGTTTTGGGGGAGAGAGCTGTAGTTGCTAAAATCCCTGTTCTGCAGTCTTTTGTACGCCTGACTGCTTCTGTAGAGCTACTGGTGTGTAAAGCAGCACATGAATAACTTCAGGGGCTGTGTGGTTCCTGCCCTGTTTCCTCTCAGGAGCTGTGTTTGTGGTGGTGTGCAGGGCATAAAGTCCAGTTCTCGGACTGATCCCTTCCCTTCTCTGCCTGGAGCTGTGCAAATGAAATGCGAGGAGGGTCAGATTTACAGGCAGGGATTGTTCACATCTGGGCTTTCTCAGGGAGAGAGCAGTTGTACCAAAGGCCTGGGTGCTGTTCCCAGAGTGATGGGGATACCCTGGGAGGGCTCGGTTGTGAGGCCTTCAGGGGTGCCACTCCCAGGTTACTGAAGAGTTAACTCTTTTCTTGGGAGGGAAACAACTTCAGCGGTGAGGATGGGGTGGCTACAGAATACCCTACAGGCCCAGAATTCCTGCACTTGCTGGCTGTACAGGGCCACTGGAACCAGGGAATTGTGGTTCTACCATGGCAACTCCAACTGCTTGGGGTTTGGTGCTGAACTTGCCGTGTGTGCTGGAGATGGTTCCCTGCTGGCTTTGCTTCCCTGGAGGTGGCACCTGCCAGCTTTTTGCCTCTGCCTGAAGGAGGAGATGGCACTTACTCCATCAGGTGGTCCTGTCATTTGGGTTTTTTGGGTGGGCTTGCTGTTTACAGCAATTTCTCGGATGGTCGAAGCCCAAGTTCAAAGCGTGGATGTAAATCTGCTGTCCTCTAAACTGTGGGGTTGGTGTCCCCTCTTGGGCCTGGGGAAGGAGAGAAGTGAGTTTGGCTCTGGCAAGGGGTGGGAACTCCTGGGTTGCATAATTCCATTGTGTTGGAATTGTGGTGCCATTCCCAGTCCTGTTCTTTGGACCTGTATTTTGAATGCAACTTTGCCAATAAATGTCCTCTTCCAAGTCCTCACGTTTCTGCAGGAGCAAGCAGGGGGTTTGTATTGGCTGCTTTTTTCTAATCCAGCTGTAGTTTGAGCAGGTGCTGTCAGCTGAGTAGGTGGGATTTGACAGGTCTGTAGTGGAGTGTGTTTTCTCTGAGGAGTTTACTTTCACGAGTTAGAAATGCTGTTAGGTGTATGTGTTATGTTACAGTAATGGTACTGGATAAATAAATCACAAAGGGTAACTGGATAATGGGACACAACTTTTTATGGTTTTAAGAAAACAAACAAACATTTTTCTTTAAAAAGAAAAAAAATTAAAAATCACACTCCCAAAACTCAAGCAAACAAAAACCTCCCACTGAACCCACACATCTGCAATATAAATCCTTGAGGTTTTTAATTTAGGGGATGTCTGTCCTTTTCTTTAATCTGGAAAACTTGAGGCATAGTTTACTGGTTATAATAGTTAGAAATAAAGATTTTTTTAATTTTTTTTCCACAGTCTTGCTGCTGAAAGTAAAATAAGGTCAACTTTCCTGTTTTGTAATCTGTCATTTGTGTTGAGTAATGCATATCACTCACTTAGTCCTGTGTCTCAGTAGTTAATGTGTACCCCTGAAACAATTGATACCCGACCTCAACGTGCCTAGAGACAAACAAATAAGAGGTCCTGGGGCTGTTTATTTAAAGCTGGAGCTGTGCATTCCTTCTTTGCTGTTTGCCCATCCTTAGGGCACTGGACAGCCGAAGTTTAGATGAAGTTTAGATCCCGTGTGGCTGTTTTCTGCCGATGGCAAGGCTTCATTTTGCCCGTGCTGTGGCAACCTTCCCCTCCATCCTGAGGAGCTATAAATAGAGGTTAGCAGGATATCCTTCCCAGTAGTTCTTCAGCAGTTACTGGAGCTCAGGATCCCCAGTGAGTCTCTATGTCCACAGAAAAGGAGAAGGACACAGCATCTGGCTCGAGTCTCTTGCCTCTGCCCTGAACTTGTTTCCAGGTATATTGGAAGCTGTGACATTCTGGTAGAGATTCCTGGTAAGAGAAGTAGAGAGACAAGTGGCTTTCCAGGAGATGTGCTGGACAAAAGAGCCCTGCACTGATCCTGAAAGCTGTGTTTCCAAAGCACATGAGTAGAAAACAAAACTCTATTCTGTGCACTTGCATGATGTCATTTTCATATGAGTATCTTTTGTGAAGATGTTTCTCCCTAGTGATTCTGGATTTGTGAATGGTCTTTCTAGGCCACAGAGGTAGCTTAGTTGATGAAGTGCTATTGAGCTTCATTGCATGGAGGTCATATCTGGTCAAATTCAAATCTCACTTTATTTTCCAAAGAATGCAGCCTGACAGCTCTGGATGTTATAGTGGTCTCTTACCTTCAGCAGCACCTAATACTTGCTGTGCTTCACAGCTGCTGGTCAAGCTTTTAAAACTTGCATTGATCCTCTGAGAGACAGCTTAGCAGCAGATCCTTCTCCGTCCCTTAAGGAAGAACAAGGACCTGAAGAGGAAAAGAAACAGTGACTTTTATAGGGGAAGGAAAATGTATAGAGCTGACAGAATTCCTTTTAGAGGTCTGGTCATGTATTACAGTAAAGGTGTTTTGTTAACAAAATAGTGCAATATCTGTGCTTGTTGGTCATGTCCTCCAGGATCCTTTTGTTTCTGTACAGGAACAAGCAACTGCAGTTATGTCTGTAAGTCACTGGTGGCTGGCTGGATCAGGTGGTTTCTGAATGCATGAGTGTGAAAAACAGAGTTCACTCTTCAGAATTTTTAAAAGTTTGGTAATGGACAGTGTCCAGCGCGGGGGTGTTTCTGGCCATCAGCCAAAGAACACACCGGTAGATCAAGACAGTGTTATCTATATACTGTTACATTACCGAGGTCTATACATATTTATGTGTTTCATACATTATTCAAACATTCTTGGGAGTTTTGGATGTTGCAGAAGCTCTTTTGTTTGGCCTTACATGCTGACTTATCTGCATGACATCCTGTAGATCAGGTCAATATATTTTATTCCTTCATCCTGTTGGTTCGCACTTCCCTGAAAACGAGGAGTTAACAAGTTCTTCTCCAACTCTGGTTTGTGTCACTGTTATCACTTGGAGAGGTCAGTCAGCAGATGCGGGGAAAAACAACCTAATTGCTTCACACCTCTCCCTTAGTTACATAGAAGCATTTTAACATTTGGTGTTTTGCTAAGGCTGGCAATACAATGCATTTATCACACCACTGTATAAGCTGTTTCTATATGTACGGTACATACATGGCTATAATACATTCATCACACGACTATTTCTGTGAGCTATAGGGTGCAAAGCTAATAGACAGTGTTACACTAATGAGCAGCTAAAAGGAGTCACAAATTGTACCAGATCCAAATCCTTCTGGTCAATAACAACATGTGAAGGCTAATACAGAAATACAAAAGGCAGTGTCGTGTTGTTATTTTTAACTATTAATAAAATGCATTCCAAAAGACAGTGAGTGGATGTAGGGTACTGCCTGTGCATGGAGCCTGGTTGGGGAAGGGTTGTTGGACACCTAAGGCGTGTTGGAATGGTTGAGGGCTGTTAGACTGCTCTGGAAATTGGAGAAGGGGAGGTTGAAGGAGGTGTCCTGACAATGACCTGGGTGCTTGATATCCACTAATCACTAACCACTGTCTGTTTCAGTAGTTCGTGCTCCTCTCTGTGCAGCTGCTGTGCTCTGGGGTTTGTTTAGTGAGTATATAGAATGGGCTTGTGGCTCTTTATTTGTAAATAAAGACACCTTTTTATGGCACAGACACTTGAGCAAGAGGGCAAAGCCAAGGAAGCCAGTTCAAGTCCTAAAAGGTGCTTTTACTGTGTTATCTCACACTTAAAACAGACTTCAGATTGTACATCAAGTTGGGTAAATTTTAAAATAGCAGTTGTCCCCGTTACTTCAAACCACCCTGGTTCTCAGGTTTCCACATAAACTAAACCATCAAAGGGTATTAATTATAGAATGAGAGAAATTAATAATTTGCTGCTCAAAAGACTGAGGAGTGAAGACCATCAACGCCTTGTGCCATTCCCTGCTCCTCTGCAGGGGCTCCTGGGCTGGAGCAGGGGCACAGTGGGAGCTGGAAGGCCTCTGTTCAGTCCTGCCCATGCTCTGTGTGGAGCTCCTGTACTTCACACTCAGTTTGCATTTGGGGACAGTCCCTCTGTGCTTGGTCTCCCTTTTGCTGTCCTGCCATGGTTTAATAGCAATTATTAACCTGAAATTGAGCAGGTGAGTTTCTGCCTTTTACATCCCTGGCTTTATAGATACTTTACTGTGTGCTTCCATCCTGCTGGGAGAAGCACCCAGAAATATTCTTAAATCCTTATTTTGTATTGTGGCTTGAGTTTTATACTCTTGAATACCTCTACTTCTTTTGTATCCACATCCTGTAAACATGCAGTTAGGGGCAGTAAAAGCAGAAAGTCATTTCTAGCAGGTCACAGCATTCCAGGCACAGGCTCCTGTTGTGAGGCAGGACTTTGGAAACCTCTCAAGCCGTAAAATTTTCTTTGCCTTTGTTACATACATCACTTTTTTTTTTTTTTTTTTGTAAATGGAGTGTGAGTTTTTCTGTCCAAGTTGTTCCTTGAGCTGATTATGTCATCCTTTGAGAAACTGGATTTATTATTGTGAAACAGCCCTCTAAAAATAGTGGTTGGGTGACTTTTTTATATACTGGGAAATGTGTGTGGAAGAAGATCCAGGTGTATTTGAATTAATGTAACAGGAAATACCTGGGTGTCTTCTGAGCAGCTCCCCTTTCCAACAGGGAGAAGCCACAAGGAACTGGGAAGGGAGGTTAGCTGTACCCATCTCTAAAACATGGCGTTGACACATGTAACTGATACTGAGAATTACATAAAAATTGGCTATAAATAGTTATTTGGTGTTCTATGATCTTAGGTAATTTTAGAAAAGGAGCAAAATTCTGAGGTAAAATACCAAGAGATGATTTGGGGGGATGAAAAGAGCAGGATGGATGGATGGATGGATAGATAGATAGATAGATAGATAGATAGATATGCACAATCATGTATATGTGCCTTTGTTCTCCCTGGCATTTTATTTGTCCTTGGGTTTGGTTTTTTTCCTGTGTTTCCCCCAGTTGCAATGCCCTGCTTGGGATACTTTTAAGACACTTCTTTTTATTTTTTTCACTGCACTCATTTCTTGTCACCTTGGGCCCTGCTCTGAGCTCTCCCAATTTTCTTGGGGTTTCTCTTCGTGTTCCTGAAATAAAAATGCCAAAGTGGTGCTTCCACACCAGCTCCTTTGTTCTTTTTCTGTGGGACTGGATCCTTTCCCAGAGAACCAGTTGCTTCTTCGTGGGTAAAGGAGGGGATATGGAGTGCCTGTTGTAATGCTGGCTCTTTTTCTTCCTCCTCCATTTCAGTTTTTGAGCCTTCTGGTGGTTTGTTTGTGGGTGTTGGGGTTTGGATTTTCTTTTCCCTCCTTTCATTATCTCTTAAAACAGATTTTCCTGAGTTTTAATAATAGCACTGGCTTTGTTCATCAAGAGTCTCTGCACTTACTCTAAAGCACTTAAGTCTAAATTGAAAACAAGATTTTTTAAAAAAAAAAAACACATCAGCTCACAGACCCTTCTCTCCTTCTGTCTTTTATCTGGCAGTTTTTATTTGTCCATACTGTGATTTCTCAGCAAGCAGTGATGTTTGCTGAAGTATCTCTTACAGCTGAAATGGCTTTAAAACCCCAATGTTCTGGCACAAGAACTTGCATTTTGTGGGGATGAATAATGAAAAGTCATGGTCTTGTGTTGGTGCTGGAAAAGGCATGTGGTGTGGCTACCACTGTCTGGAAGGACAGTTTTCCTATCTCCTGGAATAGAAATCAAATTAAGAAAGTAAATACCTTGTTTCCTAGTCTTGGTGTTTTCTAGGTCTAAGGCTTCTTTTAGTATAGCTGAACACGCTGTTAGAACTTCCCTTCTCTTTGAGTGTGTGGCCAATTTTTTCATCTCCTTCACTGATTTTTTTTTTTAACCCTTAACTGAGGCAGTGGATAAATATGTTTAAATTGATTATTTCACCAGTATCTTGGAGCTTTAAATTAATTAATAAAATAAGAGACAAAGTTTTAAATGACATGCTACTTTCCATTACATGGACAAATGAAGACACTTTGATTTTCTTACTTTGCTTTGTGGTGAATGATTGATGACATTTTTTACTCATATTCAAGGGCTCAATTTTTTCTTTGTGATAAAGAGAAAAATGAAATTATTTTGCACAAACCAATTTATTCTGTGATTTGTGAGGAAGATTTAAAGGTAAAAACAATTATGTGTCTATGCTCAGCTTTTTGTGCCCATCTCTATGTGCAGTTCTGGTATCCCTCAGTTTCTGAAACATGGAGCTAATGCTTATTTCTAGTTATGGCCAATGTCACCTATAAAGATGACACATAACTTCTGTATGCTCCATATAAACCTCTATAAACTTCATATAATATCTATAACTTCTGCAAATGTTCTCCTTGAGGAGTGAACCTTTCCCCTGGGAGCCATTTGGAGGGTGAGGCAGCCAGATCTGCAGAAGAGTTGGAGCAGTTCTTTCTAGCAATAACCTGGTAAATGCTGGTTTCTGTTGGGTTTGTAAAACAGCCAGTCCTCCCAGGGCCAGCCAGCAGCATGGCCATACTCAGTGTGGGATGGCAGTAATCAAGTCACCCACCTGAAATGTTGTTTTTGCTTAATTGCTGAACTTCAGAATACATTTTTAATGTTTGTTTTCTCTGTTTAGCTCTTCTCGCTGATGGAGATGAAACCTCCTATTTCCCGAGCCAAGATGATTCTCATCACAAAAGCTGCCATTAAAGCTATTAAGGTAAAGTGCAACAAAACAAAGGTGAAACCGTAACAGCAGCAATGTTTTATTATTTCACTTGTAAGTAAATACTCAGGATTTCCCAATCTCAGCTTCGGGGATGGTTTATTCTAGCTGCTGTTAAGGCTGTTGTCTAGAAACAAGTGGGTGGTGAATATCATCCCTTGGTTTTGAACTAGAAGCAAAATGCCAGCTTGGTTTTTTTTGAGTTGTTGTTTTTTCATGCTACACCCACTAGAGTGTTGTGATTTTTGTGTAATAAAACTAAATATTGCAGGATGCAACCACACCTTAACATGTGAAACCAGTGTGGATTACAGAGACAGTAAATCCAGAAAGCTTTCACTAATACTTGACAAGCAATGTGCCTTGTGTGCACACTGACACACTTCTGACTTGGGTCTGGGTTTTCCCCATGGAATATTTTCCTCAGTTGGGGAACATTCTGCTTTTTAGAATGTGACTGCAATGTTCTGTAGCCTTTCTGAAATGCTAATAAGCACAAAGAGTTAAAATGCTTCTAAAATGATGTGCCACTGCCAAGGAGATGATAAATTAATGGATGTATTTATTTTCCAGCTTTACAAGCATGTTGTCCAGATTGTGGAGAAGTTTATCAAAAAGGTAAAAAGTAAAAAAAAAATAATTTATTGATAAAGTTATCTGCATGCTTTGCTAGACATTGGTAACAATGCTAGTTAATAACCAGAAAGGCTTCTGTTACTTAGGGATTGAGGGAGGAAATCCTGGTTTGTTAGGATTTCACATTTTGGTATTACTTTGTCTGTATAAGCTCCACATTGTAGTTTTCCATAATACATTGAGGAGGGGAGGGAAGAAGTAAATTGTGAGATTTCCCATCTTCCCTACACAGCAGCTGGGGAGGAACCTGGAGGTGCTGAACTGCAAATTAATTGTCACTCAGACAGTACATATTTCCAGTGAATGCAGTGTTCCTGCTTGCCTGGGCATGAAGAGCAAGAGGCTGGGATGCAGGGCTGTGTTTGAGCCCCAGAGCAGGTTTGCTGTGAGGCTCTGAGGGGGATGTCACCTTGTGGAGTCCCTGCCTGACGCAGAATCTCTGTGCCGTTTGCAGTGCAAGCCAGAGTACAAAGTCCCGGGCTTGTACGTCATCGACTCCATCGTTCGGCAGTCTCGGCACCAGTTCGGAACAGACAAAGATGTTTTTGGGCCAAGGTTCTCTAAGAACATTACTGCCACATTCCAGTATTTATATCTGTGTCCATCTGAAGACAAGGTAGGACCAGCACTTGGAGTGTTGCTGTGCATTGGTGGGGTGCTGCCTTGGTGCTTGCACTCCTGTAGCAGGGATTTGGGGAGTCTCTCTGACCATGGTAGTGACTCTTGCTGAGAAGGATTATCAAAGGTGGCAGTTAAATGCAGAGTCAAGTTAAAAGATGTATTTTGCCTGACCTCATTGGTTTTGTTTTGCCTATGCAGACACTTCAGCAGTGTGTGTTAAATGTGCAAAAGTTCTTCTTGAGGCTCCATCAGAACTTCCTTTGGAGGGCGAGTCTGCCACAACGAGAAAGGGTTGCCAGGAGAAGCTCTGGTTTTGTGGGCAGCAACTGTTCTGCTCAGAAATGTTTTCTAAGAAAATCACCATGTTGATTTCTTCAGTCTTTTCCAATCCCATACTTGAGTTTTGTTGGTGCTCTCCACTGTCAGGGCTGGTCTGGAGCCTCATTTTTCTTAGTTCTGCTGTACTTTTTAGTAGAACAGAGGCTCAGAAAGTGAATTCCTGATGGTCCAGAGAAAATGGTTTTTGTGACCTCTGTCAGTACAGTTTTGAGGCTCCCAAGATCAGTGTGTTTTAGAAGTTGCCAGTTGGTGTCCAGAAAATCATCTACTCCCTTTCTCTTTGTAAGAGTTAAATACTCCTTTTCTACCTGACTTCCTCCCTAACTCTCTAAATAAGCTTTCGAAAGGCTTGGATGCTCTGTAGTTTTCTAATGTGCAACATTCAGACCTTCAGGCATTGAATCTGATATTTGGGAGCTCCTGGGTTGATAGCTTGTGAAACAGAGCAGTCCCTTCTCCTTTCTGTTTCTGCATTACCATTTTGTTCATCTGAATGAATGAGACTGTCCATCTCCTTCATGGAACTACTTGATATTGGGAATGTTATTGTTTAAAACACACTTCCTTTAATGGATTTCTTGTTCCTAAACAAATAAAAACCCAACCCCGATCTGTAGATACACAACAACTGGGGGTGATATCTGAAGAGGATAATGCTACCTTTATTTTTTTAAACAGCCTTTCTGTAAAATTAATATGTGACTGAAAATGAGAGTATTACATTTGCCCAATTTTTGGCCTTTGTATAATTTTCAAGTTTTCTGGAGAGATAGAATACCCGAAGTAAAAAAAGTGCTGCTGTTTTAAAGATAACTGTTTTTCAGACCAAAATGTTACTTAAAAATAGACATTTTAGGTTTCTCTGTAACTGACGTTATTTTAGCAAACATTTTGTAAAATTCTTTAATTGCCTAGTTAGAGGTGGGTTTACATGGGTGTATATAACTGAGTCAGAGTGAAAGAGCAGAATCAATTCATTTGAACTAAAAGGTACTTACAGCTTATATGTGTGCAAGTGAATGACTAAGTCTGCAGAAAGGACAGCAATGCAACGTGTGTTCTGCCTTCCACCTGCTTGCATCTTCCAGCTGAAGCAGCACAACTACTGAGACATTTTTGTTTGAATGCTGGGCTGAAGATGGAAGGGCCAATTTCCAGCTTGTTCCTGGAAGCTGCATTGTTCTTCATGTAAAAAAAAAAAAAAAAAAGAAATGAGCTTAAAATAACAGCTGACAATCAGAGATTCTAAATTAATCCTTCTGCAGTGATCAGTGAGGATGTTTCCTGCTTGCTTTCCTCATCTTTTGGATAATGATGGAGATGCAGTTTCTGGTCTCAACATAGAATTGGTTGGGTTAAGAATAATACCAAGCAAGGAGCCCTCAGTCTGACTGATTCTGAATCAAAGTGTTGTGGTAACATTTTCTGGTCTAACTGCCCCTCTCTTCACGAAGGCTTTCCAGCTCATCTTCCTTTTCTCTTTTTGGTCATGTGGGTTCGTTGTTTCATCCCTTTGTGACGACCTGTGTAAACGTGGGGCTGAAATGTATTGGTCCTGGATTGTACATCACACATGGATTTGTGATTGGCCAGAAGAGTTTGAGGGAAATGTCAGATGGCTTTGATAGTAAAATAAGTGGACAGTTTTTATCTTTGCCAGTTCAAAGGTGTTGCTGCCCTCTTGTCATGACACAGGGTTTGCTAAGTTGATGATGGTGATTATGTCACGTGCTGTTCAAACCTTCTCTGCATACAGAAGATAAAATGGTGACTTAAGAAAGCTGGATTCAGCATTGGTGCTTCCTTTTGTTTCAACAGAGTAAAATAGTTCGTGTCCTGAACCTCTGGCAGAAAAATGGAGTATTTAAAATTGAAATAATTCAGCCTCTCTTGGATATGGCAGCAGGAACCAGTGCCACTGCACCCATAGCAGAGAATGCTACTAACAATGAAGGTAGGAATGACATTTTAACTTCTGCTCTCAAAGGGCAAATGGCAACAGCTTGTTTGCTTTCAGCACGAAGTGCCTGCTCTTAGTTCAAGCAGTGACATGGCAATAAAGTCAGCTTTGTCACAATGAGCAGCCAAACTCATTATAAATAAGTGCTGATACTGTACTTCAGAAAATACTGTACTTCAGAAGTCATGTCAGTATCGACATGGGAGATATATTAAATGTTTATCATGTATGTATGCATGTGTACATACGCATGTGCACACTTAGAGGTGACTTCAGTGTGCCCTCTTAAACAGACACTATTTTTTCTTTTGCTTTGAAATATTTTAATGTGATTTCTCAATTTCATAATTCTGATGTAATTTTTTAATGCCAGTATCCAGGTGAGTGACTGGTATCTTAGGTGTTAAAGAGCTCCATCTTCCTTTGAGTCAGTTTAGTAGCTGAAAGCAGCAGCTGTCAGTGTCTCAGTGTGCAGCCCTGATAGTCTTGGACTGGTGTTTCACATCCAGGTTCTCAAAGAGAACATTTGTGCCAGGGATTTTGCATGGACTGCTGGCTTAGAAGCACCAACCTGCAGAGCACAGCAGTGCCAGCCTGCCCACAGTGCCTGCACTGACCTATTTAGTGCCACAGCAAAGCTGAGAGTGAGGTTACAGGGAATACGCATTCCACAATTCCTTCCTTCTCCGAAGAGCTGCTTTTTGGCTCTGCACTCCATGTTTCACACTGAGCTTTGGTAATCTCCTTATTCACTGTGCTCATGGAGTAGGACTGGGAAAATGGAACAGAGGGAGTGAGGTGTGGTGAGAGACAGCAAAGCAGCGAAATCATCTCCAGCTGTGTTCAGGGAAGTGTATCCCATTAAAGGTTTTATAAACCTGGCAGGGCCAGGGAATGAGTGCCTTGGCATCTGAGCTGGGGGGGCAGTGTGGTGGCTGTACAACTGAATTTTGGGACAGGTGAGGGGCACTGCCTGTCCAGCTCTATCTCTCCTCAGTAGTGGTGAACAGGTTGGCTGCCTTCTGCACAGATTTTCAGTGAGGTTATTCAGATGCATCACAGGGGGTAATTTGGCCCTGCAGTAAATATGTTAATGAATAATAATAAGTATATTAATGCATTATGTGAAGTAGAGTCTGTTTTGCCGATAAAGGCAGAGAGAAATGCAAATTTTCTCCCTTGAGCAAGCAAATATCCTTCTGAATATATACAGGAAATAATTTGGGAGTTACTTTATATTTAAAAACAACACACACCTTTTTGCTTTGTTTTTATGTTGCATTTCACTTCTGGGAAAGTATTATTCAACACATTTGCCTGTGCTTGCTGCCTGTCAACACTGGAGTTACTTGAAGTGCAAACAGAGGAATGGCTTTAAAAGAGTTGCTATTGCAAGGCAAACATGTTTGCTTAGTGTTTCAAACTAAATATTTCTGTCTGTGGAGTTTTTTTTTTAACTCACTCCTTGTACAGCTTTATTATGTCCATTAAAAAAGATCTGCTGAAGAATAGTTACTCACAGTATGTAGGAATTGATGGGATTATTGCTAATTTACTTGGTACTGGCAAGATGCTTACTAAAAAAGGTGTTGTAATGTAAGACAAAGAGAATGGGAACGCTAATAGCATGTCTTAAATTGTGATCTCAGTTTCAGCAAAGCTTAGTGGAAATGGAAGTCTTTTCCTGGAAAAAGGAGTAAATATAATTTTCCTGGTGGGAGGATTTATCCATCAGCTGCAGGTGTGGCTTGTGCATGTGCAAAAGGGACATATGAACAAACCTTGTCAAAGAAAACTGCCTGTGAAGTAATCCTTAAAAACCTTTAATTATTGCCAGACTTTTCTGCAAAAGTTCAGTTACTGAGAGAATCTCAGCTGTTCTTCCAGTGAGCCATGAGATGGTTGAATTAGATAATTTACCCAAAAGGATGAGCCCAGGTCTGTGGAAGCAGAACCACCACATTCAGGGTATTGAAGCACATTGCCTAATGCTGTTTGAGTGAGAGCTTTTCTAAACCTGCATAGCTACTAACATGGAGCTGGGAGATAAAATTTACATGTGGGACCAGCTTTTCTGTCTTAGTGCATCCCAAGTGCAGGTGTGAGCAGTGACCGGAGCAGCTCATGGCACAATGAACAGAATATGCAGCTGGATGGTGTAAATAGGCCCTTTTGGGTTAAACTGGGGGTTGTAGGCAAACACTTGTGTGGAGCAAGAGGAATGTGGAGTCACACAGCCCTGTTTGTGTTCCTGGAAACCCTCAGGTTCGCCGCCCCCTCCGGCCAAGGTTCCCTCGGAGGCCCCACAAGTGACCGCGAACTCAGTGCCCAGCGTGCCACAGCTGCCCAGTTCTGATGCCTTTGCAGCTGTAGCCCAGTTGTTCCAGACAACACAAGGACAACAGGTAACCTGCTCACTGATTTCCTTCAGTTTCTGTGTGAAACGAGAGGGAGAGTGGTGGAGTTGATAGCCAGAATTTGAAGCTTCCCAAAGGTCTTCAGGGGAAAACTTGCAGGAATTAGAGTATTTAAATTCTTCCATACAATAGTTGTGATATTTGATGATACTCAGTTTTATGTTCCTAAATAATTAGTTATGAATTGATGCAGTAACAGGGTTTCCAGAACAGGTGGAATATCTCAAAGAAAATGAGGAATTTTATCATTCAGACCACTTAAATGTTTGCTGTATTGAAGGGCCTGAGCACTGCAATGTTGGGATCTACTGAATTTTGACACCAGAGTATTTATAAAGGGACTCCTGGTCTTGCTGTAAATGCTCCACAATTCAGTCAGCTTGTTAGTGTCTACCAGAGTCTGTATTGACATGAAATTTATATCCTATAACTCTTCCAATATTTGGTGTTTATATGAGAACATACACTTAATACTGTCTTACATATCTGTAGCTCCAGCAAATCCTGCAGACCTTCCAACAGCCTCAGAAGCCCCAGTCACCGGTCATAGACAACACTGTGATGGCTCAGGTTCAAGCTATTACTGCTCAGCTGAAAACCACAGCAGCACAGCCCCCAGAGCAGAAAGCTGCTTTCACAGCACCCGAGCAGAAAACATCGTTTGACAAAGTAAGTCTTGGTTCGCATCTTCTGAAGCTGAAGAAAACTGGTTTTGGACAGTTTTTATTTTGTATTGGAATATACATTTCTGTTTTTCCTCAGTTATATCCTTGTTTTTAGTTTCAGAGCTTACGTAGGTTGTAAGAACGAGATAATAAAAGATATTTCGGCTGGCAGTTGGGTAAGATACAGAAAAAATAGTTGTCCTGATGTGATTTCTTTCAGAAGCTGCTAGATCGGTTTGACTATGATGATGAACCAGAAGCAGTGGAAGATTCAAAGAAAGAAGATTCAGCTCCTTCCCCTTCAGTGTCTCAGCCAGCTTTGTAAGTTCTGAGTCATAATAAAACTAAGGAATCTTTGTCCTAAAACATTTTTAGGTTAGAAAGTAGGTTAAAATTCCAAGTTAGTTCAGTGTTTAACTGCTACAGTCCAAATCTAAAACATTGCTAACAGGTTTTGGTGCGTAATTTTTGTGTCTCGTTACTTTGGTGATCTGGAGTAGGCCTGTGTTGCCTCATTGATTAAGGACTGTGTTCTGTAGAGAAAAGCTCAGTTTTGGTTGCAAGATTGAGTTCCATGTTTTTACAGTACAACTGTGGGTGTCAGGCCATCACTGGATCAGCTGGATTGCTTTACTGGTTGGGGAAAAGCTGCTATTCCAAATATTGTGATTGTTTTAAGTATTCAAGAAATGAAAATTAGCTTTACAGTTTTACGTTGGCAAACATTCCTTCCCCAGGCAAGTGAGCTCAGGCTCCCGTTTCCCTTTTGCTGTGTGTCTTGGGTTGCACTGCAAGATGTAACCACAAGTTTGTATTCTGTTACCAGCTGTTAAAACCAGGTGGGGCAGTGTTCTTTATCTCTCCCACCACCCATCCTCCCTCCAGGGGGAAATCTTCTGTTCATGGGCCATTGAGTCTCACTGCATGACTGATACAATTCCATCATCCCACTGGGACATGCTCCACCCAGGGGGAGGAGCCGAGCATTCCTACCTGGATATAATCTGAGATTTGGAACACCACAGTCAGCCTTTCTCCACTGGATTCCCAGAGGAAACCAGGACCCACCTACAGCAGCCCTGGAGCTTCAGAGGAAAACTGCAGCCTTTGTACAGGATCATTGCTTCAGCAGAAGCCCATCTGTCACTGCAGGAGGACTGCAGGCACCATTTAGTGAGAGTGCTAGCAAGACGTGCCCAACAGGGTGTCAGGTTGTATCCTGACTCTGTCAGTGGTTTTTGTACTACTGCATTGTATTTTAATGTTCCTAGGAAAGAACTGTTATTCCTACTCCCATATCTTTGCCTGAGAGCCTCTTGATTTCAAATTTATAATAGTTTGTAGGGAGGGGGTTTACATTTTCCATGTCAAGAGAGGCTTCTGCCTTCCTTAGCAGACCAAACCTGGTTGTCTTTCAAACCAGGACAGATTTTGGTGCCCTGTGTGGAACATGAGGACATTGAGAGAAAAAGAGTGTTAAAAGGAATAACAGTTCTTTAGTAACCTTGTGTGCTGGATCTAGAAACCTCATTAGGTGGCACCATGTGGTCTCGCTTATCCTGGTTTGGGTGGCATGTGGTCGTGGCTTTATTTCTTCTTTTTGCAGGCCCTTATCTAAACATGGGTCCTATACCTAAGGCTACTATGGCTATTATCCAGTTTGCTTGATAGCTTAATAAGGTGAGGAATTCATGGATTTTTTTCCTCTGGAAGGCGGGCACATGGATTCAGAGCTATCATGCACTAACTGTATGTTTTTGGGGTTACTTTAATAATGGTACCTACTGTGAGGAAATGTTACCAGGGGAAATTTTCCCCCATCCCTCCATCCAGCTCTTTGGGTCTACCCCACCTGTTTTCAAAGGTTTCAAATCTTCTCTAAATGCTAATGATATCATACAGTGGCTGGTGTTGCTGATACACCTGTTCTGTTTAGCATGCAGAAATAAGGGGAGATTGACTTGGATAGCCACCCTGACAGCTACCCCAGAGAACAGGGATGCTGCCCCAGAGCCTGACCCCGCCCCACAGCCCACCTCAGAAATGAACCACCTGGATTGGGTGGGGGATTCTGGTGAAGAAGATGGGCCAGATGCTAGAGGAGTGCATTTCCTCAGCTGCTGGGAAATCCTCCCTGTGCCTCAAAGAGGGAGAGTCTGGTGGTGCAGCAGTGGAACCCACAGATGTTACAACCATCCAGGTTCCAGCTGAACCACAAGGGCAGTCACAGCAGCAGCAGTTGCCCCTGTGGAAACAAAGTCTAAGATGAAATCAGGGGCTAAGAAAAGGGGCTAACCTGCAGGGGAGCCAGAGGCTGAGATCAGCACCGAGCCCCTGACATATGAGCGTCTCCATAATCAGCAAAAAGACATTGCGAGGCGGGGGCATGAGGCTTATACAACCTGGTTACTTTGGGTCTGGGACCTTATGGGTACAGGCGTGCAGCTGGATGGTGGTGAGGCAAGGAATGTGGGACCCTTGACCCAGGACTCAGGTGGGAATCAGGTATTCATCAGGGAGCCAGGGCCCCTTTCCCTCTGGGAGCGGCTTTTGATGAGTGTAAGAGAGAGGTTTGTCCACAGAGAGGGAATGGAAGAGCACTATCATAGAAGGGACTGGAAAACCATTGAGGAAGGGATCCAACAGCTGAGAGAAGTGGCGGTACTAGAGGTCCTTTTTGGGAGGGGTGGACAGCATGATAATGACCCCGACAAAGTCAGGTGCACTGGGCAGATGTTGTGGAGTCTGGCAAATCTAGGGCCACGTGAATACACCACATTCATTGCAATGATTAATGCCGATAACAACCGAGAGACAGTGGGTTCTGTCACCACCAGGCTTAGAAATTTCGAAAGTATGGTCCATGGCCTGCAGCAGGCTTGGATTTCTGCTGTGATTAAGGAACTCAAAGAGGAGATAAGGGAAATGAGGGAAGAGATGAGGAAAAGCAGTTCCCATATGGCATCAGTGCGAGTCACAAGCCCCAAAGTCCGAGCCCAACGTCCCCCAGCTAGAGAGAGGGGTACACCCCACGAGTTGAGCTGTAGTTCTTTCTACGTGACCATGGGGAAGACATGGGAAAGTGGGATGGGAAACCCACTTCTGCCCTGGCGGCATGAGTGCGTCAGCTCAAGAAGGGAAACACTAACCAAAGGAGTTCCACTAGAGCGAAGGTAGCCTCAGCCTCCCATCACCAAGCTGCTAGGTATTATAGAAGGGAGGAAGATCTGTCAAATACCCTTAAAGGAACCTTTAGTATATATGCCCAGGAAAGAAATAATAACCAGTGCTGGAGGGGCCCCGCCTCTAGCTAGGAAGAGGTACAGGAAAACCATGTCTTTTGGACAGTGTAGATCCAATGGCCTGGCACATCAGAGCCACAAAAATAGGAAGCTTTAGTTGATACTGGTGCACAGTGTACCCTAATGCCATCAGGACATGTGGGGGCAGAACCTGTTTCCATTGCTGGGGTGACGGGGGGATCGCAGCAGTTGACTCTGTTGGAAGCTGAGGTGAGCCTGACTGGGAAGGAGTGGCAGAAACATCCCATTGTGACTGGCCCAGAGGCCCCGTGTATTCTGGGCATAGACTTCCTTCGGAATGGCTATTTCAAAGACCCAAAGGGACTCAGGTGAGCTTTTGGAACAGCTGCTGTGGAGGCAGAGGACATTCAACAATTGAACACCTTGCCTGGACTATCAGAGAACCCATCTGCAGTAGGGCTCCTAAAAGTGGAAGAACAGCGAGTACCAATTGCCACCTCGATGGTGCACCACCGGCAGTATAGGACAAATCAGGATGCTGTGATCCCCATCCACAAGATGATCCGAGAACTAGAGAGTCAAGGGGTGGTCAGCAAAACCCACTCACCCTTCAACAGCCCCATCTGGCCTGTGTGCAAGTCTGACAGAGAATGGAGATTGACTGTGGTTTTGATGAAGTGACTCCATCTCTGAGCGCTGCTGTGCCGGACATGCTGGAGCTCCAGTACGAGCTGGAGTCCAAGGCAGTGAAGTGGTATGCCACTATTGACATTGCCAATGCATTTTTCTCCATTCCCTTGGCAGCAGAATGCAGGCCTCAGTTTGCCTTCACGTAGAGGGGAGTGCAGTACACCTGGAACCGACTGCCCCAGGGGTGGAAGCACAGCCCCACCATCTGCCATGGACTGATCCAGGCTGCCCTGGAAAAGGGTGAGGCTCCAGAACATCTGCAGTACATCGATGACATCATTGTGTGGGGGAAAACAGCAGTGGAAGTGTTTGAGAAAGGGAAGAAGATCATCCAGATTCTGCTGGAAGCCAGCTTCACCATAAAAAAGAGCAAAGTCAAAGGATCTGTGCAAGAGATCCAGTTCCTGGGGGTGAAGTTGCAAGAAGGATGGCATCAGATTTCCACTGGGGTCATCAGCAAGATCACTGTGATGTCTCCACCAGCCAGCAAGAAGGAAACACAGGTTTTCCTAGGTGCCATAGGTTTTTGGAGAATGCATATTCCTGAATGCAGCCAGATTGTGAGCCCTCTCTACCTGATCACCCACAGGAAGAATGATTTCCACTGAAGCCCTGAACAACAACAAGCCTTTGCTCAGATCAAACAGGAGATGGCTCATGCAGTAGCCCTTGGCCCAGTCAGAACAGGACCAGACGTGAAGAACGTGCTCTACTCTGCAGCTGGGAACAATGGTTTGTCCTGGAGCCTTTGGCAGAAAGTGCCTGGGGAGACTCGAGGCCGACCACTGGGATTCTGGAGCCGAAGCTACAGAGGGTCCGAAGCCAATTACACTCCCACAGAGAAGGAAATCTTAGCTGCCTATGAAGGAGTTCAAGCTGCATCAGAGGTGATTGGCACAGAAGCACAACTCCTCCTGGCACCCCGACTGCCAGTGCTGGGGTGGATGTTTAAAGGAAAGGTTCCTGCTACCCACCACGCCACCGATGCTACATGGAGCAAGTAGATCGCCCTCATCACGCAGCGCGCCCGTATTGGAAACCTGAATCGCCCTGGGATTTTAGAGATAATTACAAACTGGCCTGAAGGTGAAAACTTTGGTCTCACTGATGAAGAGGAGCAGGAACAAGTGACACGGGCTGAAGAAGCTCCACCGTACAACCAACTGCCAGCAGAAGAAACACGCTACGCTCTGTTCACTGATAATTCCTGTCGCATCGTAGGGATGAACCGGAAGTGGAAAGCAGCCGTATGGAGCCCCACACGACAGGTCGCAGAGGCCATTGAAGAAGGTGGATCAAGCCAACTTGCTGAACTCAAAGCTGTTCAACTGGCCCTGGACATTGCTGAAAGAGAGAAGTGGCCAAAGCTCTACCTCTACACTGATTCATGGATGGTAGCCAATGCTCTGTGGGGATGGCTGGAGAATGGAAAAAGGCCAATTGGCAGTGTAAGGGAAAACCAATCTGGGCTGCTGATGCGTGGAAAGATATTGCCACTAGGGTAGAGAAGCTACCTGTCAAACTCCACCATGTAGATGCCCATGTCCCCAAGAGTTGGGCTCATGAGGAGCACGGAAACAATGAGCAGGTGGATCAAGCTGGTAAGATAGAGGTGTCAAAGATAGATTGGCAACATACGGGTGAGCTGTTCCTAGCTTGATGGGCCCATGATGCCTCAGGTCATTCATATCCATGATTGTGAGACGTGTGCCACGATCAAGCAGGCCAAGCAGGTGAATGGTGGGCGTTGGTCCAAATACAAGTATGGGGAGGCCTGGCAGATTGACTAAATCACACTGCCCCAAACCCACCAAGGCAAGCACTATGTGCTGACCATGCTGGAAGCCACCACTGGATGGTTTGAAACCTACCCTGTGCCTCATGCTACTACCTGGAAAAGCAAGTCTTGTGGAGACATAGCACCCCTGAGAGAATCAAGTCAGACAATAGGACTCATTTCAAGAATAGTCTTATTTTGGGGAAAAGAAGGCAGTATTGAATGGATATATCATATCCCTTATCATGCACCAGCTGCCAGGAAAGCTGAACGATGCAAGGGACTGCTTAAGACTACCCTGAAGGCACTTGGCAGAGGGACCTTCAAAATTTGGGAAATGAACATAGCAAAGGCCACCTCGATGGTTAACACCAGAGTCCATCAATTGAGCTAGTCCTGCCCAGTCTGAACCCTTGCACACTGGATGGAGATAAAGACCCTGTGATACATGAAAGGTACTTTAGGAAAGACTATTTGGATTGGTCCCATCTCAGGCAAAGGCAAACCTGTCCGTGGGATTGTTCTTGCTCAAGGACCTGATTACACTTGGTGGGTAATGCAGAAAGATGGAGAAATCCGTTGTGTACCATAGGGAAACCTCATCTTAAGCAAGAACTGTGTGTAGGGTTTCATTGTATATATATATAGAGAGAGAGAGAGAGAGAACGAGAGTTTAAAGAAGATATTGATTTGGGTATGATGCAGATGGTAATAAAATAAGGGGTGAATAATGTCTTGGGTTGCACTGCAAGATGTAACCACAAGTTTGTATTCTGTTACCAGCTGTTAAAACCAGGTGGGGCAGTGTTCTTTATCTCTCCCACCACCCATCCTCCCTCCAGGGGGAAATCTTCTGTTCATGGGCCATTGAGTCTCACTGCATGACTGATACAATTCCATCATCCCACTGGGACATGCTCCACCCAGGGGGAGGAGCCGAGCATTCCTACCTGGATATAATCTGAGATTTGGAACACCACAGTCAGCCTTTCTCCACTGGATTCCCAGAGGAAACCAGGACCCACCTACAGCAGCCCTGGAGCTTCAGAGGAAAACTGCAGCCTTTGTACAGGATCATTGCTTCAGCAGAAGCCCATCTGTCACTGCAGGAGGACTGCAGGCACCATTTAGTGAGAGTGCTAGCAAGACGTGCCCAACAGGGTGTCAGGTTGTATCCTGACTCTGTCAGTGGTTTTTGTACTACTGCATTGTATTTTAATGTTCCTAGGAAAGAACTGTTATTCCTACTCCCATATCTTTGCCTGAGAGCCTCTTGATTTCAAATTTATAATAGTTTGTAGGGAGGGGGTTTACATTTTCCATGTCAAGAGAGGCTTCTGCCTTCCTTAGCAGACCAAACCTGGTTGTCTTTCAAACCAGGACAACTGTGCATTATGATAAAGTCTGGAATTACATGACCACATCCCAGTTTTTTCCACAGGACCTCTCTCTCATTCAGTGCACAGTCTGGATGGTGCTCAATGCCGGGGTTAGTCCATATTTCTTTTTTCCCTGCTTCAGTATGTGGCCCCCTGTCTTTCTCTCTGTATCTGCATCTAAACCCTGCTTTCAAAACCAGAACCACTAACTCTGTCATCAGCTTTCTGACTGTGTCTCTCACCTTGAGCACATCATGTCCAGGAGTAGTAGTTCATTTGAGTGCCTCTGAAGGAAATAGCTAGATTTAGAATGCAGATGGAACTCTGGAGTTCAGAAAGATGAGGTAGGTCAAACATAGGCACTGCTTGTGTCTGCCCAGCTGGAGGCTTGTGGGCATGTTTATGTTCTGTTGGTAGTGCTTTATGCCCTCTGTCCTTAGTGTCTCACAAGTGTGCAAGGCATCCCTGAGGGTGGCATTCCAGTGTTCCCAGTCTGGGCACACAAGCTCAGTAATTCTGTCTATGAAATACTCATCTGTCCAGAATCTTCTCAGAATTGTCTTCAGACATTGCAAAGTTACATTTCCCATCACCATCTAATTTCTTTATCCCCCTGAAATCCTGCTGAGTTTCTTGCACAGGCTGCATCCTGCAAGCAGGTCCTGCACAGAGCTCCAGAATTCCTTGAGCACTGTCCATTCTGTGTGTTGAATCAGGAAGTGATGGGCATCACTGTAATACTCGTGTGATTACACACCCTCTTCTCTGCCCTATTGCCTCCCAAACCAAAATGTTTTCGTATAGCAAAAGTACAGACAGTTTATTTTCCCTGTGGAGAAAAGCACTGCTTCTTTTGTTCCCAAAAGAGGAACTGCAAAGGAAGAGAACTAGCCTAAGGCAGAAAATCTTCCTGGAATATTTCTGTAGGCTGAGATCTTTAGCAAGTTTGCATAAGTAGAGGGGCAAAAGAGGCTCTAACCTTTGTGTAGCATCTCTTTAAATGTGAAAGGACTACCCTTAGAGTGGAGAAAAGTTCCAGAGGCCACTCTTTATTCCTTTTCTTTTTTTGTTGGAAACAGGACCATAGTAAAGATAACTGTTCTGTCTGAAATAACAGCAAGAATGTGTAAATGTGCATAGAAATCTGTAAAATAAAGACAAATCTGTGCATTTATTGACTTGTCTCACCAAAACATTTCTGGTTTTAGTGGTTTTCCAGGAGAAGGCATGCAGCAGCCAGTATTTCCTCAGCTCCCAAATATGGATCCTTTTCAGCAGCGGATGATGGGAATGCAGCAGGATCCGATGCGGCACCAGGTAACCCCAGGCTTTTCCCTTGTCCCCCTCTTGTGTTTTCCATCCTTTGCTGTTTTCTTCGGTGCAGAAGGAAATAAGTGATTTTCCTGTTGGTGAAGAGTGAATGTGGCTTAGCCGTCCATCTTCCCAAAGAAACATACTATTTTTGGTGTCTGTCCTAGTCAGGCTTTGAAGGACAAGATTGTTACTTCTACACCCAAATGCTTGGCTTGCTTCATCTTTCCCCAATCTTTTGTTGTGGGTTTTGAGCAGACATAAAACTTCACTTGAGCCTGCTGGGAAGCAAATGTAATTCCTTCTCCTAGCTGGAATTCTGTGTTTTTTCCTCTCCCAAGGTGCCACTTCCTCCGAATGGGCAGATGCCGGGCTTTGGTCTCCTGCCTACCCCCCAGTTCCCACCCATGGCTCAGCCGGTGATGCCTCCAGCAGCACCAGTGCAGCCAACTTTCCAGTCTCCCTTCCCAGTCCAGGCTGAACCACACCTGCAGAAACCCCACCAGCAGGTGAGCAACCCTTGAGTGAAGAGAGCAACTTAAATGCTCTCATACATGTCTTTCCAAATGTGTGTGGATTGTCTTGGAGCAGAAATGTCAGGATGACCAGGACACAGCTGGCTATGAGGCTAGCTCTGCTGGGAGACAGTTGGGGAGCTCCAGGACTTACCCCTTTTCTGTCCTCAACATACTTCAGGCTTAAAGTAGTTTCTTATAACATCTTGGAGAAAAGTTGCATCAGTTCTCACTTTGCCTGGGACTTTGATGATGGAGCAGGAGGATCCACTGACTGATCTTAAGGAATAAAATCATATTCTGTGGGGATGAATGTGGTGCTGAAATGGGGTAAAATGTGGAAAACCAATAATTTGCAAATTGAAAATGGGAATTGTGTAAATTATTTCTATGGTGTCTTTTCAGTGGCTGTATTAAGTACCTGCAGTACTGGACCCTCTCTCTGCTAGTGACCACAGAATGAAGCCTTTGAGTCATATTACTCTTTAATTTCACACATTTGAATATTCAGTGTATTTTCAGTGCTGTTAATTTAGTCTGAGCATAAAAAGAAATAAAATGCTTGTGCTGTTCACCCATAACAGCTGTCAACTTCACTTTTTAGGATATGGAAGTGGAACAGCCACCCATTCAGGAGGGAAAAAGGCATGTTTCCGACAGTAGGAAATCAAGATCTAGATCTGCATCAAGGTAAACGACTGAAAGTTCTTTTAGTGCACGAATAAAAAGCAGATAGCAACTCTTAAGATACATGAACCTCTAAAGTCATCTCCCTTCTAGAGAAAATATGGTATCTATGCAATTCTCTCTCACTGGGAGAGAGCAACTTCCATGCCTGTCAGTCCAGAATAAATTTTAGGTAGGCAGAATGTGATAGTTTAATTTTGTCTGTGCTCTACAAACACTTTTTGTATGAAAACATTTGTGATCTATGTCTGTGTGTCACCGAGTGTGTGTGTCACATCCCAGCTGACCGAGCAGATCTGGCTCCACTCTCCCTTTAGTTGCCAGTCGTCTTGTTCACCAAGTTCCACATGATTTCTCTGAAGGTCTTCCACAGCTTGAGTGGTTTAGAACTTGAACATGATGTAAAATACATTTTCAGTGGCAGATTCTATTTATAGTCTTTTTGAGCCATTTCTTTGTAAAAGAATAAACATTTGCCTCATTGATGCAGCATAACTTTCCAGTGTTGAAGTGGACACAGTTTTGATGGTCAACTTCAAGACAAAATTAGTAGATGATGAGATAGTGGGAAGTAATCAGCTGTTCATATCAGCTACCGCAGTAATTCATGAATGCCTGTGAGTGAGCTTGGATTGATGGATTGCCGTATTGACGGAATTCTTTGGGCATTTAAGCCCTTAACCGTGTGTCAGTGTCGGGGTGGCAAGCGCTGACCACGCTCTGGTGGCTCTGGTTCCCACAGGTCCCCCAAGAGGAGACGCTCGCGGTCGGGCTCGCGCTCGCGGCGCTCGCGGCACCGGCGCTCGCGCTCGCGGGACCGGCGACGCCACTCGCCCAAGTCCCGCTCCCAGGAGCGGCGCGAGCACGAGCGGGAGAGGGAGCGCCGCTCCAAGGGCCTGCCCCAGATCAAGTCAGAGACTGTCAGTGGTGAGTCTGCTCTCTTGGTGGCTGCTTGTGGGACTCTGCACCTTCCAGTAATGCCATTGTCTGGGTGATACTTCCAAAGTCTTTGTGCTCCTACTTGTGGTTTCCGAGGCTTATCCAAACAGAACAAAAGTTAACTGCCTTGTGATTCCTGGTAGGAATTTCACCACACTTCGTAGTAGACTGTTTAGCATTTCTGGAGTATCTCCAAGTTAGAAATATTTTGGCTGTAAAATGAGAAAAGGAAAAGCTGGAACCCCATGTTTTTCTTTTCCTTCCTTTGAGACATATAAGGTAAAGCAGACTGAACAAAAAGAATTAGAGTTAATTGTAAATTATTACAATTTTTCAATTTTTCAAGTATTCAGTCTTGTGTACCTCTCCAACTTGAAGGGGACTTTGACCTAGAAAACACATAGGCTAATGTTTGGATTTTTGATAGAACCTTGGCTTTGCCAGTGTTTATAGACCAAACATAGTAGTCATCTTCTGAATATTCCTTGGGAGTGTGGAATCTTCTCCAGGGTCATCAAGTAAAATAAAAACATTCTTTCTTACATAAGAGAGACAAAGACCTTAGGTGTTGCAAGAGCCAAAACCTGAGCAGTGACAGTCCCAGGGGTGTAAAGGCCTGCAGAGCCCTGGTGGCTGTTCAGTGGGAGCTCCCTGGCAGTGTTGTGAGATGTGCTGCTGCCAACACCTTTCCCAGGCTCTGTCACGTTGGCTGTCAAAGTTTGCAGTTCTGTATCTCTGGTGGGAAACCTGGATGAGCATTCAGTGTTACTGCAGTAATCTGCAGCCTGGGGGATACCTTGAGCTCCTCTCCTGGTTGTCACCCTGGGTTCAGATGGGATAAATGTTGCTTATATGTCCTCTAAGGAGCTTGTGTCAGCAGTGGCTCTGAGCACCTGTGCTAACTCTTGGTTGTAGTTTGCAGTACCACGCTCTGGGTAGGACAGCTTGACAAAAGGACAACTCAGCAGGATGTGGGAAGTCTCTTGGAGGAGTTTGGCCCCATTGAGTCTATCAATGTGAGTAGAAGGGGTGCAGCGTGAGCCGCTTTGATATGCTTGGGTGCAGAACTTCTCTCCAGGCTGCTCTGAGGCAGAGTTATTTCTGATATATTCCAAAGAGCTGGCCTCTCATTTCCTATGTGTTGTGCTTTCAATTCATGTGGCTGATGGAGGGAGCTGCTTTGGTTTCCTGCAGTATAAAAATGCTTGTGGGGTAATACAGAGTATTATCCCTTTTTCATAAAAATCCTGCTGTGGCTGCAGAATTACATCCCATGCTTCTGAGTTCCTTGGCTGCTTCATTTTATTTGATTATGTGGACTCTCAAGCTGGTGTTCTTGTTGCTCTTCTTTAATTTTAACCATAAACACGGAGAACTATTGTTTTATTTTGCTGTATTTAAGGATATTTTATATAGAAATTATAGCTGTTCCAGTAACTTCAAAAATTTCATTCATTCAAACAAACAAAAATAAATGACTAATTTTCTTGCTATTCCCAAATTTTGTAAAAGATCATAGGAGTTTTTTCCTCAAATTCATTACAAATAGAAATTCTTCTGAATCTGCAGCTAGAAGTGAATGTGGAGGTGCAGCTGGCAGAGCAAAGGGGGATACTGTTGTGCATTCCAACAAAGTAACTAATTGCCAGACGTTGGAATTTGCATGAACGCTATTGTTTAACAATTTGAAAGGATTAAATATGCAAAAGTCAGCTGTATTTTAGAGTTTTGGAAGTTTTGAGAGGTTGTGGAAGTTTTAGTTCACTAGAAATGAGAATTTCCATAAGATACTGGCTTTCTTAGCCTCTTAAACTAGCATTTCCTTCCATACTTCCATATTCCCTTTTGGAACAGCCCCTGGTGTCCCTCCCAGCTTGCTGTAACTGAGCATTTGTGTGTTGTTCACTGTTTGTGACCCACAAGATGAACTTTTTCCCTTGAACCCTGCACAGATGATACCGCCCAGAGGATGTGCCTACATTGTCATGGTGCACAGACAAGATGCCAACAGAGCCCTCCAGAAACTGAGCCGAGGCAACTTCAAAGTCAACCAGAAATCCATCAAGGTAATGCTTGGAAAATGTCAGGCCTTCCAAAGCTGCTGTAATTATTGTCATCCTGTCTGGTCTGTGCTGGGGGAATTCCTTGGGGGTATTTCAGACTTATATGTGTTCTGGAGATGATATTCTGTAAAATTCTGAAGAAATGCATGAGTGAATGGTTTTTGAGAATTATTATTTCTGGTCTGTAGTGGGATTAGTGGAACCTTGTATCAGTTTCCTTGAGAGATATCTGTTTAATCAACAGAAATGGTGTCCTTTTGCTCATTACAGGGGACTGGCTCTGTGTGTTTATCATTGCCAGTTATTTGTCTCCTAACAGAGTTTCATTACATATGATAATCCTACAAAGAGTACTAATAAATGAGGAAATGTGCATTAATTAATGAAGTTCTTCCTTCTGTAGAACGTCAAATTAGTGTGACACTGTCCTCCAAAGGGAAATGGAATTAATCTTAGGGGCTGAGGATCATCAGAAGCAGCTGGCTTTATACATTTTTACAAATGGTGTGCAAGAGTCAAGCCAAGGAATAGGACCTAAGTCTGCTTTAAAAGCAACTTACTTCAGGAGTTTGTAGCTGTTTCACTTTCACCTTTTACTTTTCACCCCCAAGTGCTGTTTTGTGAGAATGAAATCTTAAATCCATTAAAGTGGAAATATTTTGCTGACCACTTGTATTTCCCCCTCCCCCCCAAGATTGCCTGGGCTCTGAATAAAGGAATAAAGCCAGACTACAAGCAGTATTGGGATGTAGAATTGGGTGTGACATACATACCATGGGACAAAGTCAAACCTGAAGATCTTGAAAGTTTCTGTGAAGGAGGAATGCTGGACAACGAGACCCTTAGTCCAGGTACAGTGTTACTGCATGTTTTGTTGTTGAACCTTTATTTCAGGGTTGGACCATTCTGTCCAGTTTGCCTGCTTAGCTGTCAATTATTCTATATATGCTCTATCTGTAGCATCTCTTTATGCTGAACACCCAAAAATCAGTTGTGTGTTTTAAACAAAAATGTAATGAATCATGAACATAATATCAGTGTGTTCCAGTCCTCTCAGTGCTTTTCTCTCTCCCAAAGTGCCCCCTTGTTGATCCCTCTTTTTGTGCTCTTCCCAGGAAGTTCTGATAGGTAATAGGAGCTTCCATATTTCTTCCATAAATTAAGTTTAAAGCTGTATTTGACATTTCTCTTATTTTGCTGTAATTCTTTATAGTTTTATTCTCCTTTTCCTTGTTTGAGACTCGAAGATGTTGGGTATTTTAGAAATTAGTTCTCAAATTAGTGCCAAAGCTGCTGCCTTCTTGCCCGAGAGCGATAGAATGAACCTGTTGAAAGCTTCTCCTAAAAAGCCTTACAATTTTTGTCACAGATAATGTAACAGAATCCTGGGTGTGTATAAATACTGTCAGTGCAAAGGATTGTTAAATGACTACATAAAGGAACAAGTTTATTTGCTGCTTCAGTGCTTGCTGTGTTTAAATGTGTTTGGAATTTTTATTGTCAGAAATATTTTATTGTCAGAAATCAGTGCTTCTTCGCTCTGTGCTGGTTATTACCTGAGTGTTTTCAATTAGGTTATTTTTGGAAACATGGCAAAGTATGTTTCATGTGCCACTGCTTGTCTGATCCGTGTCTGTTGGGATTTTGTTTTGGACAGAGTGGAAGGGAATTCCCAAGAAGTCTGAAAATGAAGTGGCTCAGAATGGAGGCGCAGAAGCTGCACACAATGAACCAGTGTCACCTATTCCCAAAGCTTTACCTGTCCCAATTCCTGTTCCCATGCCTGCACCAATAACAGTACCTCCTCCACAGGTGAGAGGTGTTCCACAGAAATAAACAAAAACTCACTTTAAATAATAATTCAGGGAGGGAGGGAATGCCATGAATGGTAACTCTCTTCTCTCAGTCACAGAGAAATCACTGTAGTAGAATCTTGGTTATAGAAGGGATGAATTGCATCTTCAGGTTTTGTGATTGGCTGCTTTTTGTTACTTGTTTTATTAATTAATGCTCCTCTAAAAGCTTTTCTTATTGGCAGATACTCCACTCCTTTTGTATCAGTAGTTTCTTGTCAGTGTTAAAATAGGAGAATCCCATAAATCAGACCTAATTTACATTCAGAGCTTGCTATAAATCAGAAATAAAGCAAAATGAAACTCTAATATGCAAACTCGGGTAGTGAGAAAGAGACAAGCAGAGGTTTTTACTTGCTCTGAAGTTGTGAGCATTCAGTGGATCCTGTCTGGAAATCCATCATGCTGGGTGGAAACGAATCCCAGGCACTGTGGGAGGGGTATGTGGAGGTGAGTTACTCACATACCTTAGTAGCCATTTAACACAGAGGGAAATTTTTCTCTAATTTCAAAGGCAGACAGAACTAGTGTTGGTGTTTTCAGTGATGGGAGTTCCTGGAGTGCTCCTGCATCTTTTGTGCAAGTCCCCCCGTGATTTTGAGCTCGCTGAGGTGTCCTGGTGGAGCTGGACAAAGATCCCCAGTGGGACAGAGAATCATTGGGGCACTCTTGGGGTAACCCATCTTTCCCTTTCCTTTTTCCTAGGTTCCCCCCCATCCATCAGGGCCTCCCATGGTTGGTGCACTCCAGCCCCCTGCTTTCACAGCACCTTTAGGAATCCCCCCTCCTGGATTTGCCCCCGGGGTGCCGCCGCCACCGCCGCCTCCATTCCTCCGGCCCGGCTTCAACCCGCTGCATTTACCTCCAGGTTTGTGGAGTGTGCCTGCCTGAGCCCTGCTGGGCCCAGAGCTGCACTGGCTGCATGGGGAGATGTGCCAGGGGGGCACTCAGGGCTCTCCTCTGCTTCTTGTAGGGTTCCTTCCTCCCGGGCCACCACCTCCCATAACTCCTCCGGTCTCTGTCCCGCACACTCCGGCAGTGAACATCCCAAACTGTAAGTGTTGGGCCCTGTGGAAGGCAGGGATCCTGCAGGAATTGCTGGCTGGTGTTGAATGTGTCCTTGCCTTGTTCCTCAGCTACAGCAACTGGTGGGAATGAGGATGCTACAAAGGAGTCGTCCGTAGGAAATCCCATCCCAACAGTAGTTTCTGGAGGCAGAGGGAATGCTGAAAGTACTGACACTTCCAAAATCTATGGCACTATTCCACCTCCTGTAGCACCTACCAGCGTCCCTGCTCCCGTCACCCAGGCCGTTCCACTCCTTGGTAAGTTCCTCCTCCGTAAGTTCTGCACTTCATTGTTCCCTACATTTCAAATAGCATTTTGATTTGGCTACTGACTTACAGTCCAGGGGAAAGGGAAGCACATTTTTGGAATTTCTGTCCTACTGTTAGTTTTGAAATCAATTTTAGAGACTTAGTTTTGCACAGAAGAAACAGTCAATATTTTTTACTGTTGAAGATCTGTTTTCTGAAGAAACAAAGCCATGATGTGTAAGTTACAAATTCAAATGCTGTCCACTTTCAGCAAGTGAAGGTTTATACAGTGTAGAAAAGGAACATACAGCAACACATGTGTGTGACATAGGAACCAGATTTTAGACTCAACTATATATAAAATTAACGTGCAGAGAAACTGTTTTTAGTGTATTTTTGAAATCTCTGAGGATGGGATACATTCTTTTAATAGAACAGAAAACCAAAAGCTTTTATTCAGCCCTGCTGTAGGACAGGTTTTGAAACCTTTGTAAGAAGATATTTAAATATTACTAAATTTTTTTTGACTTAGCAAACCCAGAGTAATGGGAGTACGTTGCATTAATTACTTTTTCTAATATGATACAAACTTGGTCAGATTTTGAAAGGGAGTGTGAACTGTTACAGAGCTCTGCTAAATGCTTATTTTATGATGGCCTTCGATGGGCCAGTGTCAAGAATTTACTCAAGAGACTTGTTCCCTACAAACTTTAGTGAGATTACTGCATTTATGGGATTTTAGGCCTCTACATGAGAGCCTAAGGAATGAATGAATGAATGAATGAATGAATGAATGAATGAATGAATGAATGAATGAATGAATGAAAAAGCTAATTTTGTGTTGGTGAGTTTCTGCCCAGAATTTTCAGTGAACATTGAAGAAAATCAGATTTGTCTCCCTGAGAGCTCACTGCTCTATTGAATGTGAGGGCTAAATTTTCCGTCTAATTTAGGTGACTAATTTAAATCAGTCATTTCCATGACTAATGATTTATGGATCCTTCATGTTGAAAGCTTGACAGAAGACCCTTTCAGAACAGAGAAAAGCTTAAGAACCTCTGGTGACACCATGGAGTCAGGGAATTTTGTTAGGAATTTTAGAAATTCACACCTTCCTGCTGAATGACACTTTCTGTAAAGGTAGCACAGAGTTTTGGAGTTTCACTGTCTTGGACAGCATAACCTGCACTTAATATTCCAGGCCTTTGGAATGTGTGAGGCTCCTCTGCACTTTGCTGTATCTCTGCACACATAACGAAAAGGTTATATAAAATAAAGACTAAACTAAGTCAGACACTCAGATCAGCTAGCTCCTTGGACAGCAGCTGCTTTTTATTCTTAAAAATCCAAGGAAGCTGAATTTGAGAAACCTGGAAATCAGTAACTTGCCTTTGCTTTGATTAACTCGTTTCCTGAGTGGTTGAGGCAGATCAAGTTCCCTGTGTGGTCAGAGTGAGTTCTGTCAGTGAGGGGAGGGTTTAGAGCTCACAGAGCAGTCCTGGAGTAATGGCTGAGATCTGTGTGTTTGCTGAAGCTGTAGCACTTGATGTTGGGGAGTGTCTAATTTCACTAAGTTATTTATAATTAAAGAGTTATGTAAAACCCATCCTGGAGTTGCAGGGCACTGTTCAGTCTGAAAACAGAGACAGAAAAACCAGAAGAAATATAATATAAAATAAAATAATGAAAACCAGATAATATTTTATGTGATTAAAAATAAAAGGTTAATATCAGTTGTCCTGGCTTTTTAAAACCTCTCAGCACAAATTACACTCTCCTTAAAAGCACTTGGAGTCACTCTTGCATTGAGAGTAGCCCTGCATGTGGGAGGCTAGAGAGTGTCCTGGGAAAGGAAGAGGAAATGTTCTCCAGGTACTTGGGCAGGATGGGAGAGCTCCTGCAGCAGGCTGGACTCAAGGGATGAAGATTGCTGGGAAGAGGCTGTGGGAGAGATCCAAACTTTTGGTTTGGGAGCACTTCTGTAATCCCTACGAAACACAGGAGCTCTTGGATTCAGTTTTTCTGTGGAAGACATGTTACAAAGTAATTCTAAAGGGATTATTGTAACTTTTCATACCCTTTCATAAATTCTCTCTCAACTCCACCGATTTCCTTTGTGCCTCCACTGTAATTCCTTCTTCCTTTCCAACCAGGACGTGGTTGTGCTTCAGAGGAGTGATGTCTCTTGGACTTTGGGTCTGGAGTTTTGTGCTTTTGTCTAAAGCCCACCCTCAGGTTATTGGGATTCAGTTGTGCCCTTGACCTCAGTCTCTGCTGTTACACCTTGTTGTTCATGGGAACAGGATGTGTGATGGCTCAGTGAGCGTGTGCTCAGGGAATTTGAAATGATCTGCAGAGAGGGGATTTGTAGGCTCCTGTGACCTGTGTCTGCTGCAGGAAATGACAGCCTTTAAATCCCCTAGGATTGGTCCACATGTTCCCAGCATTGAGCAAATGCTGCAGCTTGGGCCAGTAATAGACTGCAGATGCTGTGTTTGGAATACTCAGATTCTGTGATCTCTTACCCTGATGAAATACACCCTATTGCAGTTGTAGGTCCTGATCTAGTGCTCTTTTTACCCAAATTCTTAAAAGGATCATAACATGTAATCAAAGCTAAGTTATTCTGGAGATCCCATCGCTTTGCTGATGGTTTGTTCTGAAGTGATTTTTGTAATCTGCATTAAATCATAAAACACAAATACATCATTCTCTGAGCCCCTCATAGTGTGACTGTCTCAAAATGTTGGGATTTTTGGCAAGATTTTTCAGCTGTGACTCCATATTTAGGTCCTTTAGTTCAGGCTTTCTTTACAGTCTTGACTTGCTCTGCAAGATTCCATATCAAACCCCAGCAAAAACCTACCAGCCTTACTACGTGGTCCCTCTCTCAAGAATTCCCTGGCAGTATTTAATGTTCTAGGCTGTAAGATGCCACATTCCCCACTGGAGAACATGCAGAGTGTTGGAGAACAGCAGCTTCAAAGTGGAGTGAAAACCTGCTGCTGTTGTGCTGCATCTGTGAGTTTTTGGCTTGTTCCATGTGTTTCCATGAGGTTTGTGTGCTGGGACAGACAGAAACCACACAGCTCCATGTGCTGGGAAGTGATTTAAGGGCTTGAGAGTTACCAGAACCACTTAGTGAGCAGAGTTTGTGTAAGAGTAAATCAGGTGTGTCAGCACTGGTTACATGGGAATTATCCCAAGGGAACATAGGCTTTGTCCAGCTGGGAGAGATGATCAGATCTGGGTCACAGGGACATGGAAATCTGGCTTCATACCTAATTTATCAAAGCAACAAGGATGGCTCCTGTGCCCTCTCTGGTCAGAAGATACTTCAGGCCAGCCTGAACACTCCTGCTTGTTGTAGGAGTCAAATGACGAAACTTGGGTCAGTTTGGTGCGTGATGGTTGCTCCTCCAAAACCAATAAAGTGTGTTGGGAAGGCGAGGTGTGGTTTTGCACATTGGGACAGAGGAGCAGGTGTCAGGTGTGAGGGAACTGGCTCCAGTAGGACAAGCTGGGTCAGGAAATCGCCTCAGGGTTTCTCTCGGAGCTCAGGGAGTTCATACCCAGTTCAAGAAACTGCTTGAATGTCAGGTACTTCCTAAACCAGAAGAGGACTTTAACTTGCCCCAGACATGGTGTGTGTGTCTGTACCATGAATTTTCCTGAGCATTTTCAGTAAAGTGGAATGTGTTTCTGGACAGATCTTTAGGTTTTTAGTCTGTGCCTGATTTGTCAGCAGAGTGAGGAAATTCCAGTAGTTCTACAGTTGCTTTAGCCTCAGCATTGAAGGCAGTTGATATTTAAAACAAATTGAAAATCAAAAGTGTGCAGCTCTCTAGCTGATGCAGTTCAGAATGGAGTTCCAGGTACCATTATGTTGCTTCAGTGCTGCCGTTTGAGTAGAAATAAGGTTGAGAAATTAAATGTGAAACTTCCCTCCCTCACCTCATGTTCATGCTCTTGTAACTCACATCTGCTCTGCTGCTTCTAAGCAGAAGCATAGGCTGAACTTCAGCTCTTTAGTTCTGTTATTCTATTCTGCCTTGTTTTAGTCTTCTGAGGAAGATTGAAAGATGTTTTTACCAATGAGAGTATCTCCAAACCTCAGAATTTCTGAGAGACATCATTACCTATGAGTCTGTCTTGTCAGATCTGCAGTTCTGTCACAGGAGCAGTTTAAACTTGGGTGATTCAGACCTGGTTATTGACCAGGAGGGGGGAGGGCTCTGCATTTTAGAGAAAGGGAAAAACGCAGAAAAAAAATGCTATTGGTACTGGACCATTTCTCTCCAAGAGTGTGACCTGTGGAGCAGTGTCTGCTTGGAGAGGAAGGGGAGAGGGTATCATGGACTTCAAGATATCACAAGAGTCCTCGCACTGGCAAAATACAGCTTCCTTCCAATATGAACTTAAAAGAGCACTGAGGTGAAAAGGTGAAAAGGTTCCTATCAGAGATGTCCCTCAAAGGCAGTGGTGTGGTGAGAGGACAGCTCAGAAGGCTCAGGTCTGCCTGGGGCCAGGTGCCACAGCCGGGGAAGGGAGCACTGAACACGCAGCTGAAGGTGGGGAGCTGCACCCACGTGCACCTGTCACTGCTGACACTAATTCCAACATCACTTTCCACAGTGCTCCATTCTGCCTCTGCCCAGGTGGGGGCTGGGTTTCTAGGGCAGCAGGAGCAGATGGAGCAGTGTGAGGGCTCTGGGAGCAGAGGACAGTGCTCCTGCTTCAGACTGAGGAGGCACCTGCCCTGGGGTGGGAAGGCCCCAGCTGCAGCTCAGGGTTCCTCCTTTCTTCTGGCTCGTTGTGTTGTTGCCTGGGAGCTTTGGGCTGAGCTTTATCTGACAGTACGTTTGGAGAGGGAGTTTTTTTCCTCCTTTGAAGAGCTTAGGAATAAAACTGGAAAACAGTTGGTGCTGAATTTGTGCTGTAAAGGATGAAACACTATTACAGAAAAAATCAGGAATGACCTGTTGCATTTCCTTTTAGTTTACATTGCAAGGTTTATTCTACTGAAATGAATCTTTGGTGTGTGTCCCTTTTCCCTGGAATGGCAAACAGTGCTGTGCTCCAGCTGTATTCCAACCTCATCTCTGCTGCCTGTGTGCTTGAGCCTCTTGCTGATGCTGTGCAGCTCTGGGGTGTTCAGCTGCTGTTGGTAGCAGGGGGAAATGTTTGAATCCGACTGAGGGGGGTGAGGTATCTTTACCTGGAAGCACAACACCAGGAAGGCGCTTTGGCTGCAGTCAGACGAGGAAGCGGGGGGCTGAGCCCTGACCTGCACAAGGGCAGAGGCTCGTCCCTAAGGAATCCTCTGGGAAGAGGGATTAGTCGCTGCCCTGGGCACAGTTATCGCTGCCAGCAGCACACAGCGCGGCGTTGGCAGCCGCTGCTGCCCGGGCAGTGCGTGGAGAGCCCAGGGAGCTCCGCTCCGCGTTCTGGGGTGCTCTTTTCCCGGGATAACCGCAGGTTGGGTTTGAAGTCACGGAAACGCTCCGTGTCCCCTCCTGCCCGGCTCTGACTGTCCCTTGTGTGTTCCTTGCAGGCACCCAGGGCGTGGCCCCGCCGCCGCCCGCGCCCGTGGTGGGGCTGCAGACTCCGTCCACGGGGCTGCTGGGCGCCCGGCCCGGGCTGATCCCGCTGCAGCGCCCGCCGGGAATGCCGCCGCCTCCGCCGCTGCCGCGCTTCCCCATGATGCCCCCGCGCCACATGCCCCCGCACATGATGCACAGAGGGCCCCCGCCGGGCCCCGGCGGCTTCGGGATGCCTCCCCCGCACGGAATGAAAACGCCCTTCCCTCCGCCCGGCCACTTCGTGCGGCCCGGGGGCGGCCCGGGCGGCGGCGGGCCGGGCGGCGGGCCCGAGGAGAGCAGGGACGGGCGGCAGTTCAGGAACGACAGGCAGTTCACGCCCAGCAGAGACCAGGAGCGGTTCGGGAGGAGATCCTTCGGGAACCGGGTTGAGAACGACCGGGAGCGCTACGGCGGCCGCGACGACCGGGAGCACGAGCGGCCGGGCGGCCGCGACAGGCGAGACTGGGGACGCCGCAGCCCCGAGCGCGACAGGCACAGGGACTCGGAGGACAGGAACAGGCGCTCCAGCGGCCACCGAGACAGGGAGAGGGATTCCAGGGATCGGGAGTCTCGCAGAGACAAGGAAGAAACCCGTGGCAAGGAGAAGCCGGAGGTGACAGACAGGGCGGAAGGCGACAAAAACCACGAGCCCCACGGCAGCAAAACGGAGGGCGCGGAACTTGTTTCAGAACTCGCTGCGGGAGACGCTGAACCCGCGGGCGCGAAACCCGCGCCGGAGTCGGCATCCGAGGCTACCTCATCCCTGGAACAGGCGGACAAGGACACGGGCTCCGCGGCCGAGGCGCCGCGCTAGGGCCGCAGCCCGGCTTGGAGTGTCGAGCTTTAGTTGTACAGTGCTGTAAATCCGCTTCCGCCCCTGCGCCCCCGACGCGGGGCACTGTGAGCAATTTGACTGCTTCCCTTCTATTTAAAATAGCCACAACATAACATAAAATACTGAAGAGATGATTAAAATATTACCCATTTTTGCTGTAACTTTTTTAAAGTTTTGACTTTAAAAAGTTTACGAATCAGAAGTAGAAGTGCTTTCTATTTTTTTTTTAATTTAAGAAAAGGTAACGGTGAAAGCTCCTCAAAACAATAGGGATGTGTTTTTAATAAACTCTATTTTCGTAACAAACTTTTAACGTGTGCTATTCTTCCTACGCTGCACTGAAGTGGAAATGGAGTGTTCAGCAGCCTAAAGTTGGAACTGTTGATGCTGTACCGGAGTCTAAATTAGACTGGTTTGGTTCTGTTTGTTAAAGGAAATCCATCTGTTTGTGTAGCGATTCACAGAAGCAAATTTTTATTTGTAACAGTCCTCTGGAATTTTAGATTGCTGCATTTTAATGAGCTACTTGACCACCCCAGGTAAAAGTTAGTTTTAAGATGTTAATTGCAGAGTTAACTGTTTTAGTGTTTGCAATGCAATCCATTCTTTGCTTTATTTTTTTTTCCCTCCCCACTCCCAACTGGTTCTGTGGTTCCTGCTGCCCTTAATTCGCCTTTTTTTTGAGAAGTGACACCTTCAGGCACCGTCGGGGCCGCTCCGATGTTACAAAGCGTGTGCTGGGCTGCACGGCACCCGCTCCCCAGCCTGTCGGGAGGTACCAAAATTCCAGCCTGGCTCTGGAGGCGGGGCTGGGACGAGCACTTGGCCCCTCCTCGGCGGAGATGGGGCTGCTCCTGCGGGAACGCCAGGCCCTCCTCAGCCTGCCAGAGGTAGGTTGTGCCCCCCTGGGCTGGGGACAGAGGGCAGCTCCTGGTGTTCTGGGTGCTGTGCCACCTCCTCTCCAGAGCACTTCCACGTTCTGTCAGCTGTGCCGAGGGCAGCTGCAGTTTCTCCATGGCCAATCCCTGGGCAGGGACACTTTGGGAAGTTCTGCCCACCCCCCGTGGGTCAGCTGTGGCTCAGAGCTCCCATAACCCAGCAGCGCCGGGGCAAACCTGTATGAATCCTGTGCATAGTCAATGGGTTTTTTCTCCTTGCTATAGGTGTGTTCTACTTTAAAAGTTGGGGATTTTGCCCCAAGGAACGGGCAGCTGCTTCCTTACATCAGACCTTTTTCACAGCTGCCCTGCGGCAGAGGGAATTGTCTCTGTGGGAGGGAGAGGGTGGGAGAGCCACTGTGGAGCTCTGGACTGGGGAAAGGACATCTATTTTTATGTTCTTGCAATAGCAGAATAAAGAGAGAAAGAACCTGTTTACAGATTGTAGTGACCTCAACTTCCATGTGTTAAAACTCGTGTCCTCAGTGGTTGTTTCCTGCCAGGCCCCTGGGCCATTCCTGTGTCCCACACATCGAGGATTGAGCCTTGGAAAAAGCTGCCCTAGCTCTGTAAGGAGGGAGGGTTTGTTTCATTGAGAACACCTCCTTAAGGAGCAGGAGACAAGAACGAGACACAAGGCTGCCCTTGTTCACGCAAATCCCACCCCTATTCTCTGCCTCAGTAGGGACTTGAAAGCAGAGCCTGGAAAACTGGAGCAACTCTTTATGCCCTTCTGCAGCAGCAGCCCTCTGGACAAGGCACAGGGAGCTGAAGACTCACACAGTGCTCTGGCAGCAACAGGGAATGTAAGTTCGAATTTTTACAGTATTCCTACTCTACTACCCAGTTCCCTTAGTAATGTGCCTCAGTGGAATGGGGTTACCCACCAACTGCAGCCTGATACTTCCATGAATATCCTGAAGTACAGAAGGAAGGAACACTGATACAAGTCCTCATTAAAATGACTCTTTTTCTCTGTTAAGAGAGACCCTGAAATGTGTCTCACAAGGACACACCAGAACAGGATGGAGGCTGGCACAGGCACACAGTGGTCCCTCCTGCAACCTCTTGCCGATGGAATTTAACCACGCACATGCTGAAGCTCAGGTCCCCCTTGCCAACAGGGGCAGGTGTGGGGTGGTCCCCTGTTCACAGACAGCCAGACCCAGGTGTATCTGCCCAGAACATTTATTACACGAGTTTGAAGCCTACAAATGCTGCTCCTGCCCCAGGAGGAAGCCCTGACACACCTGGGGGCTGCTGGTCTGCCAGAGCACACGGGGCTCGTCCGGGGTCTGGGATGGGAGCACTACTCACATCTTCCCTCACAGCAGGGATGTGACATGGAATGGTGACAGCAGGGGCGTGAGCAGAGACCACAGAGCCGTTCCATCAGGGGCACTTTAATTCAATGTACATCATACAAAACTCAGTCAGTCTCCAGCGTGAGTGCTGTGCGGGATGCAGAGGAGCAGGAGATTAATGACAAATCTTGAGCTTGCACAAGGAAGGACAAGAGCAGCAATGGAAGAGCACTGCAGGTGCCACACTTAGCTCTTGGCAATGCCAATCACTCCGCAGGCCAGGCGGGGGCCTGCGTTTCCAGTCACTGTGCTCTCGTTATCTCCCCCTCTGCCCAGGTCATCCCGCTTCTCATGCACCTGGAAGAGAAGTGAAGGCACCTTAATTGATCCCACTGTGGATCCTGGCAGCAGCAGCACCAGACTAATTACACGATGCCAAACCGGCATCCGTGCTAAGAACTTGTGACTGGAGCTGCCTCCAGCTCCAGAGGGGTTCAGGGTACCCGCAGCAGGAAGGGGCAGAGTCAGAGAGGGACATCTCTGGAAGGCTGGCAGGGAATTTGGGTTCATGGCAGTCAAGTGCCACGCTGAGACACGCAGGGATGGCTGTAAATCCCCTCTCCCTCTTCGGGAGCTCCTCAAGGCCCCTGGCCACTCACCACCATGGTGCGGCCAATGATGCAGTGTGGTCCAGAGAGGGAAATGACGGAATCCTGGATCTCCACCTCGGCCACGCCTCCTTTGGCAGTCACATTGCCCAGGTCTCCCACGTGCCTGCACAAAACCACAGCAAACTCACAAAGTGGCCTGGACTGAGAGCTCTTCCACGGGAAGCCTAGGAGTTTATGTCACAGCATAACAAAGGCTCCCAAATCCAGTGGAACAACCTTTCCTTTCCTTTGGTGCAACACTGCCACTGTTCTCAGAGCTTTTGCTGTCCATGACAGCTCAGCTATTGCACAGGCAGCTACAGGCTTTTGGTTTAAGGAGGATTAGGAAAAGCAGTTTGTCAGACAGCAGGTCAAAGGCAATGCAGGAACTGCTCAGTTCCAGCCAGTGCCAGGATGATTATTCCAGTCTGGCATTGCCCCATCGCTTGGCATACAGCTCTCCCACACAGCTTCTATCAGCGCTGCATCTCTGCTAAGGCTTCCCTGGAAAACACAGCCTCCAGCAGTGCAGTTTTCACAGGACTCCTGGTGTGCTGTGCCCTGCACACCTGCCCCAAGCACAGCATCCACTCAAAATGCAGCTGATCCTGTTCTATCAGGCTCCTCTGTCCAGATTCAGAACCTGGAATACTGACACATCCCTGCCTAGTGACCGGCTCAGCAGGCCCAGGGCTGACCACCAGCTTTCTACACAAATTCCTTATTTTTAACCGAGTCATATAAAACTATATTAATGGCAGCTCTCCCCTGAGGAATTTGATTGATTTAAGCTTCCAGGAAGCTTCAGTCCAATTGTTTCTGTGCTGATAAAAGCACATTCCACTTCTTGCACCCCTCCTAAGGGACTCCCCTGCCCACAGCCACACCAGGAGCAAGATCTGCCAAGGCTCCAGAAGCCACAATGTCCGTGCAATCCCAACCTTTAGCCCCGAGCAGCGGCTGCCAGGGCCCCGACACACGTTTCATGCTGTGTCATGCAGGAGCTGGCCTGCATCCAGCATCCAGCTCTGCCCGGCCTGAGGCTCAGGTGGGATTTACCAGCCACACGAGGAGCGCTCACAGACACCAACGTGAGCTGAGCATTCCCAGGCCGGTCCCTGTGCAAGGCCAGGCTGCCTGAGCCCTGCTCCCGGCTCCTCTCCCACACCCCACTCCTCTGGCACCGAGGGAACCGGGCTGGGAGAGCTGCTCCCCGGGAAGAGCCAGGCCCCACATCCCACTCAGGTACAGATACCCAGTGCGAGCATCAGGCCCTTGCTGTCCCCTCCTCCCAAGCCATGACAAGACCAGAAAACGCCCCCGGGAGAGTATTTCACACCACACTCAGCAAAAACCGCTGGAGTTAGCAAAGTACGGCTAAGTGACCCCGGGAACCCTGCAGGAATTAGCAGGGTTTTTCTGGCATGTCCGTGCCCTGGACTCACCTCTCGGCATCACTGGGGGCCCCATGTTTCTTCTGCTCTGGGTTGAAGTGGGGGCCAGCACTGGTGCACCCTGGAACACAGCAGAGTGTCAGAGCAGGATCCCAGGATAAACCTGCTGCTCCCAGCACAGCAAACAGCTCCTCTCGTGTGCCATGCCCTGCTAATCCCCTGCAGATAAATCACCTGCTACACACAAGTCCCAGGCTCAGCCCCAAGCTTTCTTATTTCATAACGCTGGGTTATTCAAGCGTTCAGGTGAGGGCTTGGTATGTCAGGTCTTGACCACCAGCCTCAACATGCTCAGAGTATTATCCAGGAAGCAATTCCTCAGGAAGCATCACCATTTCCTCACACAGATTTGCAGCCGTGAGAGCCAAGCTGCTGCTGCTGCCCCACCACGAGCAGCTCTTCAGAGCTGAGCAGGCACTTTCCAGCCGTGACCCAAAGGCCCGGAGGGACATCTTACCATTGGTGTTGTCACCGAACTCATGGACGTGGAAGCCGTGCTCTCCATCGGCCAATCCAGTGATTTTCCCAGTGACTTTCACCGGTCCAGTACCCTTCAAAGGAGAGGATTTATTACCGCAAGGACTTTAGCATTACGCGGCTCCGTGTCACACCAAGGTGACAGAAAGCACTGGAGGCCCTGCTACGAGCCCACGACAACACTGCCCAGAATGTCTGTGTTCCTTTAACGCTCTCGAACACATTCCTTCCCCTGTTCTTTCACTAAACGCAGAAGTACCCGTTACCTGATGGGGCCTTCCAGAAAAGCCCCGTACTTTCACAGGGGAGCGCGGGTGATCCCGCGGCCGCGGCTCCTCGGCCGACCACCAGGGACGGCGCAGCTCCCGAGGGCCGCGGCCATTTGGAACCGCAGAGCCCTCGAGCTGGGCCCGCCCCGCTGCCCACGGGGAGGGGGCTGGAGAGGGGGACCCGCGGCACTTCGTACCCGCCGAGGAGGGGTCTCAGCGGCCCGGCCGTGCCCTCACCTGCTGCTCGAAGTGGATGACGCCCTGCACAGCCCCCTCGCCTCGCATCACGCACACGGCCCGCGCCACCGCCATCTTGTTCCCGCCCCGCCCGCAGCGCCCGCGGACTGCGGGCACGCCCCGCTCTCGTTCTTATATATACTGCGGGCGCCGGCGCCGCGGCCAATGGCACTGCGCGGCGCGCGCGGCTCAGCCAATCGCAGCGCGGGGAGGCGGGAGGGGCGGGGCCGAGAGCGGAGCGCGCGGTGCGGTGGAGGCGCCCCCTGGCGGCGGGAGACGCATAACGGGCACCGGGCACCGGGACCGGGAGGGATCCAGAGGGAGCGGGCAGGGCGGTGCTGCTCACGGCATCGCTCCCGGCTGTGTCCTCGGCCGTGCCGCGGAGACGAGCGGCAGCGCTGTTCCCCTGCCCCGCGCTCACCCTCGCACCGCTCCCGCGGCAGCGCAGCGCTGGGGCGGGTGCTCCGCTCCCATCCGAAACCGGAATGCGGCTGTGAGGCTGCCCCTCTGCCCTGAGGGTGTTTGGAACTTAAATCACAATCACAGAAAGGTTTCAGAGTACCTGGAGCTTTGTGTAAACACGGAAAGGTTTGGGTTGGGAGGGACTTAAACGCATCCAGATTTACCCACTCCATGGGCAGGGACACCTTCCACCATCCCAGGCTGCTCCAAGCCTCGTCCAGCCTGGCCTTGGGCACTGCCAGGGATCCAGGGGCAGCCACAGCTGCTCTGGGCACCCTGTGCCAGGGCCTGCCCACCCTCCTAGGGAGGAATTCCTTCCCAATATCCATTCTAAACCCACTCTGTCACTTTGAAGCCGCTCCTCCTCTGGACTCTCTGCAGCAGCTCCAGCTCCTTGTGCTGCTGGCCCCAGGGCTGGGACAGCTCTGCAGGTGGGCTCTCAGCTCAGGGGCAGAGGGGCACAATCCCCCCTTCTCTGCTGCCCATGGGGTTTTTTATTAATCTCTGTCTATGACTGAGGTATAAACGACTTAAAGCCCAGGCAGTTTGAAGTGGCTTTTTTGGGCCCTCATTAGGCCGGGGAAGGATGCAGAGGGGTTGTGCTTGTTCCACACACCAGACTCACACAAAAGAGCTGAGTCATGGCTCAGGTGACGTTACTGAAGCAGAGATTTGTTTGCGTGAGAACACCAAATCAGGTGAAAAAACCTTGATGCACAGAAATACATGGAGACTGTTTGCCTGAGAGACACACTGGGATTCATAGTTTAACCCTGGAAAGATGCTGGGAAGAGAGCCAGCCGGAGCTTCCCATCTAGGAGGCGCCTTGGCAGCGTGAGATAAACTCCTTGGAGTGTCAGTCCTGATGTGCCTGGAGAGGAGACTCAGTAACTTGTGAGGAAACAGGTCCGTGCTTGTGGCACAGCAGCAGCACCCTGAGCCTTGCTCCAGCGGGAGGAGAGGTTCCAGTGCCTTCGAGGTGGCCCTTGTTCCATTCACAGAGGTTTGTAACCTTGATATAGATGGTACTGTCTCATTTTACTTCCCTTATCACTCTTCTCACCCTTCGGGGCCCTTTTTTGCAGGGCTTTCTCTTCTTTGAGTCTGACCTCCAAACCTGCCCTGATGTTTCCATCAGGTTTATTGTTTCCTCCCTGGAAGTGAGTTCCAAGATCTGCCCTTCTTCATGTCTCTACACAAATGTGGCACAAACAGAGCGGTCAGGTTTCTTCATAGGTGAGGTGAAAGAACCCGAATTTCAGAGACTGATGGGGTAAGTATTGGGTGTGAGGACTCCTGGGGTGCCCTGGCTGGGCAGAACTCTGCTGAGAAAGCTGACCTGCTCTGGGACACCCCGGAGAGGTGGGGATTTCAAGGACTAACACAAGAATTCCTGCAGAAAGAGGTGAGTAATCCTACAAAAGTCACAGCCTTGAGAGTGTTCCATATGAGCCTTTTCTTTCACAAGTGCAATAGAAATATCAAAATATCAGTTACTGCTGTGCTCATTCACATCCAGAAGCCAGAGAAGCGTTTTTGCAATGTTTTCTCCCCCATACTTCTTTTTAACAGCTTCATTTTATTAAATCTCACCAGGAGGTGAGAAAATCCACCCACCCACCCCCCAGTGCAGCTGAACGGAGTGTTTGACAGCACAAAAATCATCATTTGACCCTGTCACATCAAATGGTGACGTGTTTGTTATTTCGAGTAGAGAGGACAGAAGAGAAAGAGCAGCTTGAATCTCTCCTAATCCTGAACCAATTTAAAGAGCGATTAAAAAACTGCTGTGAGATGGAGGTTACCAGCAATCTAAAAGACATGGAGAAAAGTTAATTAACTTCTTAGCAAAATGTGACAAAGTAACAAAAAATCCCAACCCTTAGGTGCTGCAAAATGGGGGCCTAGAGCAAGGATAAAGCCCTTGAGGGTGCAATTTCTCTGGGGTTTTATACAAGTTTAAAACTAAGAGGGAATTTTGCGAGCTGTGTTTACCACGGCAAGTGTACATCTGGTGCAAATATATCGTTCCTCCTGCTTGGGATGGTTCTTTGGGAATATCATGGAGCTGAACTAATCCTGGAATGCCCATTTCACTGGGGGTTGCTGGAGTCGGTGTCCTGAGCAAACTCTCTGGGTGTCATTAACACTTCCCCTTGGATTGCACGTGGGGAATTCGCTGAGTTTATGTGTGTGTGGCACTTCCAAGGTGAAAGTGTGCTGTGGAAATTATTCTTTCACTACAAATTGGCAGCTCTCTAGGGGAAAGGCTGCTGCTGGGACAAGGGGAAGCGCTGCTGCTAACCAGAGTGTCCACAGAATTGACGCGGAACAGGCGAGATTAAAACCAACATTCACTCGTGGCTGGGCTGAGCAAATCTTTGTGCTGCCAGTGAAATATGAACCGCAGAGGAGAGGTTGTGTAAATGTTGCATAAGAACTTTGTACCCGCTGTGGTACAAAGCTTCAACCTGCCAGGGCATCGGTGCTGCCCAAGGTCTGCCCACTGCTGTCATTGTTTGTAATATTCCTGCTATTCCTGCCAGTTCCCTTTCACCGAGTGCTTTAATTATTCCACACAGTACCAAGGCCTGGACGTGTTTCCCCGTGGAAACAGCCTGACAGGCTGAAACTGGGACCACAAAGCCAGGAAAGCCAGGATGGGTGAAAACAGAGATTCTGAGGATTGCCCTGCCTTTGCAGAACAGTCTGCTGAGGGCTTTGTGGGAGCTGCTGCTACTGCTGTGGCACACAGGGATGAGTGCAACCAAACAGAAACTTAGCTGGAGTTTTAAATGGTTTTTAAGCTGTTAACTAGAGCATGGGAACATCCCTTCTGAAACTGGCCAAGGACAGAATATTGTCCAGAAAGCACAATCTGAAAAATGTTGTTAATTTTTTTTTTTTTTAAAAAGAGAGTATCTCAAAATATTTATGCACTCAGGAATGCTATTTTGGCCACTGAAAGGCACCTAAAGAAACGCAACCAAAGCACTGTGTGTCTGTGTATAAATATAGAAATATATTTATGGGATGCAGATTTCAAAATATCAACATGGATAAAAATCAACAAAGTCCAGAGAAACCCTGTACCTTGTCATGCTTTGTATAACATGTCTGGATAAGGATTTCATTCACAGTTATGAGAAAGAAAAGCTTGGTCTTAGATTTTATTGCCAGGCTTTTATTTGTGAAAGTTCTTACAGTGGTAACTAAACTAAACAAAAAACTCTGTAAATCACAGCCCACGTGAGCAGGTGCCACAGGTAAGATCCAGGGGGCTTCAGCTGGATTTATTTCAGGCACAAACTGCCCTGCACTCTCATTTTTGCCACATGCACAGTTTAGTGCTACAGCAGGTGTCAGGACACCCGAGGGTGAAGTGGCTTGGATTTAACTCAGTTGTGTTGGGTAATCCTCGAGATGCAAAGTACAAAACCACAGGGAAAATGCTAATTAATAACACAGTTAGAAAATAAATGCTACAACAGGGTAAACTACCCTGTTTCTGCAGGAAAGCAGGAAAGACAAATAGAATGTAGCAGGCGGGTGTCCAGAATAACAAAGATGTGGTTTATTTGGGGTTTTAAACACGTGGTTTCTTCTCTGGGAGCTGTGGATAGTTGGGAGTGGGTGAGTTCCTTCACAAACACCACTTTGGGTTTGTAGAGCAGTCAGTAAAACGAGGCTTTGGGGTGCTGCTGGTTTAATTCCAGACATTAATAGGCGGGAACACGGCTGGAAAATGCACCAGCCAGGTATTTTCATACAGTTTCCGCAGCACTGTGGAGGGTTTATTCATTAATATTGATGTGCTCCACATCCGTGTGGAAGTTTTTCCGCAGTCTCCAGCCGTGCCAAAGGGCCGAGGGCGCTGCAGGAGGCAGCCTGCAGACTTTGGACCCCGCGTGCCTGCCGGCAGCCACCGTTCCTGCGGGCTGGAACAGCTTCCCAAAATGTGCTCAGAGCACCTCTGCGTGTCTGCAAGGCCAGCGGCTGGGCTGGGACTGCTGGAGTTGGGGGCAGGAGCACAAGTTCCCGTCCACGCTGGGGTGTATGGAGAGACTCCAAACCCTGCGTGTGGGCTCTGCCAGGGCCAGGCTGTGCTGCTGCTGCTCTGGAAAAGGCTGTGGCACCTCCAGAACCTGCGTCTGTGCCGAACCACATCCAGGCCTGGCAGTCTGGGGGGACGGCTGGAAGGCTCCTGACAGCTCCTGGCTGGCAGCCACCGTGTCACAGCCTGGGAAGCGCTTGGCAGTGCCAAGCTTGGCCGCAGCTGGAGCAGGGGAGCTTATGGCACGCAGCTGCTGGAGAGCATTCCCTAATCCCGGCCTGTCGCCGTGATCCCAGCTAAACCACGCTTCGGAGAGCAGGGATTTTCTGGCAGGGATCACTCTGCCGTGCCGTGCTTAAGGCACGGCTCCAGGTGCAGTTCTGCCAGGAGGCCTGAGACACTGAATTTGCTGCTTGGCACGGGCGGGTGGGTGCAGCCCTGCTCTGCCCATCAGGCGCCTCTCCAGAGCCAGATCCTCCTCACTGCAGCCTCGTGGCACCTTTCCTCTGTCCTGTGCCTGAGCCCGACCTCTCCTGGCTGCACCCCCTGCCAGGGGGCTGTGGAGAGACACAAGGTCCCTCCCGGGCATGTACATTTTTGGGGTTTACTTCAGAGACTGAGCTCTAGAGGACAGTTTCTACAGAAAACAGAGGTATTTTAGACAAGCCAGAAACAGCTTGTTTCTTACATTTTTTCAGGTTCAGCGTGGGCTCAAAAAACCTCAGTGTCAGAGACTGCAAACGGTGTGGGGGGAAGAATTTAGAGTTTAGTATTTGTTGCAGGCAGTTCGGGGTTTATTAGCGCTGGTGAGTGTCAGGGAGTGCCACAGGATGGCGTCAGTGGTCCAGGTTTGTGGGATAGGCTCTCCCTTCCACAGCGCTTTTCTTTGGCAAAATACTGTAAAATTGGAAGTAGCAACAACAACAATAAAAAGTAAGATACCTTTGTGAGTCAGGGGTCTGGGGAAGCAAAGGGAAGGAATGATGTAGGCTGATCAGCTCCACAAAAATAAATTTCCTTTTCCATCTAGGCTTGTAAATTTGGTATCTTCATGAATCTTGGACTGTGTGGCAACATAAACTTTGGAAAGAAAAAAAACCAACCTCCTTCCATGTCCCACAGAAGTGTGGAGGATAGCTTGTAGTTTCGTGGAAGAGAGAATCTGTCTTGCAAGGGTTGAAAACCACTAGTCTGGAAAAAGATCCAAAAGCTTTCATGTGGGTAGAAATGATTGCTCTAATTCCTCTGGGGACACAGAGCAGATCTTTATATGGCATCTTGCATAGACTGCGATAAAAACAAGGGGTACAGGTGTTTGTGGGGGAAAAACCCCATCCATGAGCATGAAACCAATCTGTCTGGGGAAAAAAGGATTTTAAGTGAATGGCAGCACAGGTAGCAGGAGCACAAACGGCCCAGGTCTGCACTGCTGGTTTAATTTGTTTATTTGGAGGCAAAGCAGTGACCCCGTTGCTCACAGGCCCTGCAGAAGCAATGCTGCTGAGTGTGGCTCAAAAATACAGATAAACTGAAGGGCAGCTCACTGACCTGCTTCCCACCCCCGCCTCCCACTCCTGCCTTCATCTCCTGCCTTCCTTCCCCACTCCACACCGACACACACATGGGAGAATGTGGTCTCTAACAACTCTGACTTGCTCTCCACCCTGCTATCTCCAAAGCTCTAGGATGCTGGGAATGCTTCCCAGTGCCTCCCTCACTGGGCAAGGATGGCATTGGACAGACCATGCTATAACCCACTTCTGTATGGCTTTAATATTTTAAGTGAATTATTCAGGGGAGTACACAGGCACAGTCACCTTCCCCTAAGCAGCAGGTAATCAGGAAAACATTAATATTTGAGGAAGAAAAGCTCTGGGCTAATGGTTTAGCCAGGAAGGCTGGGGATACTCTCTCCCATGCCTTTCACAAGCAGCTGTATGCCTCTGTACATCTCATGGGCATAGAGTCATGGAATTGTTTAGGTTGGAAAAGTCCCTTGAGCTCATGAAGCCCAACTGCTTTCCTGTGGGAGAACTAATTGATGTCTTTGCTGGTGACAAGGACAGTGGGACTGATGACACAGCTCTGTGCTGGAGTCACACAGCAGAGGGAAGGGATGGGGCACCCAGAGGGACCTGGATGGGCTGCAGAGGTGGCCCTGTGAGAACCTCGTGATGCTCAATAAAGCCAAGCTGCACCTGGGTCGGGGCAATGCCAAGGACAAACACAGGCTGGGAGAGAATGAACTTCCCACTGCCAGAGGGCAGGGATAGGGGGGATATTGGCAAGGAATTCCTCCCTGGGAGGGTGGGCAGGCCCTGGCACAGGTGCCCAGAGCAGCTGTGGCTGCCCCTGGATCCCTGGAAGTGTCCATGGCCAGGTTGGACACTGGGGCTTGGAGCAACCTGGGATAGTGAAAGGCGTCCCTGCCCATGACTGGATCAGCTTTAAGCCCCCTCCCAACCAGAACCATTCTGGGATTCTCTGAAATTAGCACTGACATTGAAAGCAAGACTTCAACATAATAAGCTGACAACAAACAGGATTGGAAGCCAAGGCTCTTGCCTGCCTCACGTGTGTCCTATGGGATGAGCAGCAATACCCCTGGGAAAGCCACAGCTCTGCCATTATCCAGACAACTCTGATTTCACAGACCACTTCACCCGCAGCGCCAGTGAACACAGATAACAGCATTTCTCCAAAGAGAGGCTGAGGTGGACAATAATTCATCAAATGCATTTCCCTCTTTTACATAATCCTACAGGCACATCATGAGGATGTGATCCCACTATTAGCCTCACTGCAGCCTGACAGAAATACCAGCTGGAAAGCACCTGGGAAGGCATTTTTATGATTTTTGAAGCATGCAGAGGCTTGGGAGAGCTTCTCCAAGGGACTCTGAGGGCTCATGGATATTTTGCACTTAGGGGAGCAGACTGTCCTCCCTAAAATTCATACTAAGCAGGAATACTTATTTTCTGTCTATGGAGTTTGCAACCAACCTGAGTCACTTATATAAATCCAGATACCTTCATTATTACATTGTCGTTGCTGTTTTCAAAGACAAAAATAAGGCAACAGCTTCTGGGTTGTGGTGAACATCTTCTGTAAGCTACAGGGAAATCTGTCAGGAAAGTAAATGTTGCACCAATACAGAACAAGACCTAATTCAAACCAGTTTAGATGGCCTGGTTTGCACTGGTCACAGTCTACCACTATTTTTCAAAGAACAGTTTCCACAATATATTTTTTAAAACCTTATTTTCCACCTTCCCACTTGAAATGTCCCCTGTGGTTCCTGTCTCTCAGGTACAGGTGTGCACTGCTCTGGAGCAAGAGCATTCTTTTATGTGGAGAAGTACCACAGCGTGCATTGCGAAGAGAAAAAAGCTTTATTTACAAAATGTAACAAGTGGAATGTCTGCAGTAGAGACAGAACTTTGCTTCTGAGCTTTCCTCCTCCATACAGATTCTTCCACAAGGAATGCTGTACCGTGTTTCCAATCACGGAATTGCCGCCCTTGCAGTTAAGTTTTACTCTGTTCATTGAGAGTCACCAAATTGTTTCTTTCTGACTGAGCTACTCCTGTCAGAAACAACTCTCTTTTGTGCAGCTCAATCATTCATAAACTCAGGATTTTCCTAGGAAAGTGTTTTACTCCTGCTACATTCCCTGAAAACAAGGTTTGCTGATGTTGGGCAGTTGATGAGTAGCTGGGGGAATTTTCAGCTCAGGCCCATCTTCTGCTTCTTTTGAAAACATTTCGGAGGAAACCAAACTTTGGATGCACACAGACAGAAATAGCAGCTCCCGAATTAGCAGTGAGTAGGTGGAGGGGGACAGCCAGCACACGGGCTTGGCACAACAGCCTGGCTCTGCAAATAAAGAGATGGGGCTTGACGTGCAGAGTAACTGGAACTGTCAGATGACTAATGAATCTCAGCCATTACACGCCGGTAAGTCGCAAACGAGGTGGGATTAGTTAAAGATGTGCCCGTAGGAGCTGGCACAAGCTGCAGGTCTGCTGGGCTGTGGGATCTGTGTCTGGGGCTGGAGCGGGGAAGGGGGACAGTACTGGGGGACACACGGCTCTGCTGCCCTTGTCTGGTGTGCACCAGGGCATGGAACAGCTGTGCCTGCAGCAGCTTCAGCCTCTGGGCTCTCCTCCCACTGCTTCTTTGACATTCTCCCAGGGCTGGAGCCCCTCTGCTCTGGAGCCAGGCTGGGAGAGCTGGGGGTGCTCACCTGGAGAGGAGAAGGCTCCAGGGAGAGCTCAGAGCCCCTTGCAGGGCCTGAAGGGGCTCCAGGAGAGCTGGAGAGGGGCTGGGGACAAGGCCTGGAGGGACAGGACACAGGGAATGGCTTCCCACTGCCAGAGCGCAGCACTGGGCGGGATATTAGGAAGGAATTCCTGTGGCTGTGAGGGTGGAGAGGCCCTGGTACACCTGAAATCAAAGTCAGGAAAGGACCTGTGTTTAATGCTGCCGATTAAATGCTCTGCCTAAAGTGCTTGGTGTGGTAATGCCATTTAAAACCTGCCATTTATTAGTCAATGGCTTGATGAAGAAAACTGACATTTAATATTTGGACTTGATTTGCAAGTAACACGCGATTAATGATATCTGAGATTTTGTATTTGATTTTTAAAGGCAGAACAAATACACAGTATTAGAAAATAAATATTCTTTATTAGATATACGTTGGGTTGGTTTGGATTTCCCCACTCTGACTTTCAAAGGTGTTGGGGAAGTGCTCCCAGTTTTTTTGTGCTGAAAAACTGTTAGTTTAGACACAGCTCATGTTTATTTATTAGTGCATTATGAAATGTGCTTCTCCAGGCTGGAGCTGAGGCTTAACAAAATCCAAGTGCTTGCAGCACCCGGGTGCTCTCTTCAGGCTGAGCCGTGTCCTGCTGAGGGGAGGCTGCGTGTGATGCAAACAAAGGCATTCGTGTTCACTGGCTACAAGTTACACAGTTCTCTTATTAATTAGTGTTCTGTCCTCTGTTGGTTAATGATTCTCTCGCTTCTGCTGCTCATTCCCATGCTTGGTGTTCCTCTTCTTTTGGGTCGGTGGGGTTTTGGGGCTGGAGGTCACGATCTGCCCTCCTGGAATTCCCTTTTTCCCCAGTGGGAGCTCGTTCTGCACAGTTACTTTTATTAGTTTCTTCCTTATCTTGGGGGTTCTGCCAAATGTCCTTGTGGCCTGTAAATCCTGCATTCCTCGTGTTCGATATCAGAGGCACATCCTTCTTCCCAAGCTCTGCTCACCTCCCCTAGGTCTGACATCATGGAAACGTGTCCAGCCCTACATCTTAGCACATAATTTGTTTTTTTAACACCTGGATGTCACCTAGAGCTTGTTGGCTGCTCTCTGTTTCTGGGGCTAAATCTCCTTTCTAGCTGATTAGGCTTGAAAGTGTACAAAGATCAAGCATCGCAGAACATCCTATCTAAGGGAATTTTGGTGCATTCCACATTTTGGGACAGAGGCAGAGATGGGGAAAGCTCAGCACCGGTCCTGGGGGCTTTGAAGGGGTCAGGAGCCAGGGAGGAGAGGGTGCCTCAAGCAATGCCCCACTGCATTGTCAGAAATGATAGAGCGGTATGACTTTAGTTAATGGTTTTAATTAACTTTCAAATTAATTGTTTTAATTAATTTGAACTAATATACATATTAATTATCGTGTGCTACTCTTAGATTAATCTTAGCCAGCATTTAGCAAAGTTGTCATAAGCTGCTTTTGTGGGAACGCATCTGGGGAGAATGACTGAAATTTTAACTTTTGATAAACTAACTCTGTTGTGCTCCAATGAACAAAGCCTGGGAGAGAAAGACGGATTGGTGTGGTTGGACATCTGGAACGCAGAATTTATAGACCACAAGGACATTTTGCAGAAAGCAGAAGGTAAAGGAGAGACTAAAGAAAGAATCAGTAGGTGTATTGGAAAGGCCCTGCTGGAGGAAATAAAGACTAAAAATATGGACTAATTAACATGAAGTGAGCAATCAATAACCAGTAGGATAGAATACTAATTAACGAAAGCGACCGGTATAATTTAGAAATGCCTTTATTTGATGAAACGTATGAATAGGCGCAAAAGTTCTGTACGCGTGTCTGTGTGGAGGCTGGAATTCTGCAGTACACCCAGCCATGCATACGCCCCCTGGCCAACACCAAAGTAGCGCCCGACTCGCTGGCGCTCAAAAGACGGCGTGAGAGGGCTTCATTCATCCCGGACGATCTCGGAGGATTTGGTAACAGCGTGAGGCAGCGCGGTGGCAGCGGGGGGAGTGGAGAGCCGTTCGGTTCCGGGGGTCTGGGGCCGTGAGGGGCCGTGAGGGGCAGCGCAGTCCCGCGCGCACCGCTCCGCGATTGGCCGAGCCCCGGCGCGCGCCGCGCTCCCGCGCGCCCCCCTCGCGCCGGCCGGCTCTGGGGCCCCGCCCCTCCCGCGCGCGCCCATTGTCACGCACGGGGCTCCGCGACTCCAAAGGCCCCGCCGCCGCCGCCGCCGCCGCCCATTGGTCGGCCGGGCCGTGATTGACGCGCGGCACGGCCAATGGGCGGTGCCCCCCGCGGCGGGCGGAGGGATTAATGTGGCAGCGGCGCCTATCGGCGGCGGCGCGCGCTGAGCCGCGGGCGCCCGGCGGGCACCGGGAGCGGCTCCCGGGGCGGGCGGCGACCCCCGGCCAGCGACCGGCCCGCAGCCACCGCCTCCCGCCGGCCGGCACCCGGTACCTCCCGCCGGCCACCCACCCACCGCCCGCACCCGTGGCGACCCCGGCGCCCTGCAGGTGAGTGCCCGTCCGGTCGCGTCCCCGCATCCCCGCGCACGCCGGAGCGCTCCGTGCCGGGGCATAGCGGGCATCCCCATCCCCGCTCCGCCGCCGCTCCGCTGGGCGGGCGCGGGGGGCGTTCGGCCGGTGCCGAGCCGGCCCTGCCGCAGCCTCCGGGAGCGCCGGGGCTGCGCTGGAAATGTCGGCGCGGGACCCCCGCGGCCGGCGCTGGCCCGAGCCCCGTGCCTGCCCCGCCGGTGAAGCCGCGGGAGAGCGGCCCGAGGCGCTGGGGCGCGCACAGGTGAGCGGTGCCGGGCAGGTGAGGTGCCCGCCCCGGCCGCAGGGTCACCGGAGGCAGGCACAGCCCGGAGTTACGGCTCCCGAGGGATGCTCGCAGCCCGAGGATCCATGGGAAGCGCTGCCCTGGCAGAAGGTGCGGGCTCCCGAGGGATGCTCGCAGCCCTGGGGTCCACGGGGAAGACTGGCACAAACGGGGTGCCAATGGAATTGCGGGAAGGAGTGTGTATTTCCAGCGCTGCCACGTTGGGTTGGGAAGCGCTGGGAGAAACTGACATGTTGTTCCTCATCAATGGTCCTTCCTTCCCATTCCATCGGGGCATCCGGAGGACTGGGATAACGGAAAGTGACCAGGGCTAGGGAGTAGGTAGCAGTCGGGAGCTGTTAATAATTTTGAAATTCTGACTAAAAAACGTATTGGAATAAATTAGGGGAGGCTGAGATCTATGGAGTGATTAGTTGGGTGTCTGCGATTAGAGCATCTTTCTCCTTTCCTCTATTATTAAAATGCTCCTGTCGTTTTCAATGACACTTCAGTGCTGTGATGTAAATTATTGAGCAAGGACAGACTAGACCTCCTTCACCTGTGCTGTAAGGGCCCAATCGCACAGAGAGCAACTTCCTGGCTTGGAAGCTCCTGGAGCTTGTGTCCTGCGTCCCCACTCCCGTCCCTGTGCAGTCCCTGGCTGCCCTTCCCCTGGAAACCCTGCATTGGGCAGGCGGGGTGTTGCTGTTGGATTGCATGGAGCTGCTGTCCTTGCTGCTTCCCAGGGAGCCCCACGGATGGGATGGTCCCGTGGGATTCTGAAGGTGTCAGTGACCTTGGCAAGTGTGGTTCTCTCTCAGCTTTTGCCTTCTTTGCCCTTCTGCATCGCTTGGGGACCGATAGGTGCTCCGGTCCTGGGCAGTGTCTTGGAAAGGGATCGTCACCCTGTGATAGTTATTGGCTGTGCTATACTTGCACCTTCATCATGCTTGGGGGAAAACAGGATTGGGGAATGAATGGGGCTATTTCTTCCCTTCCAGGCCCTGGAATGGTGGAGGTGGAGAAGGAATGTAACATAGTTGGCTTACCTAGGCTTTGGCTGCGGGCAGCTCCTGTTCCCGCTTCAGCTGCGGGAGCACTTGGCTGCCCCACAATCATGATTTCCATGGAGGAAAAAGCCATTCCCTTCTCCAACAGCAGAGCAGCTTGAAAATACGTGTTGTTACAGGGATTCTCCCCGAAATGGTTTATTCTGCAGCCTTTCTGCTGTTGTTATTCTTGCATTACTGACCCAGTTATGCTTTCTGGGATATTAAAGGCGATATTCTGGAGTCCTTACCCATCTCGTCATCTCTAATGATAACTGACTTTGGGCTCTGGCCCTGCATAATCTCAGGTGATGCTGACTGGAATTTACCTTGAGGGAGACAAGATAAACTAATGTATAAAACAGCCTTTTTTGGTGTCTCTGGCTGCTCTTGACTGAAGCAGAATCCAATCCGTGGGGATTCCTTCCCCATGTCTGTCCAGGGATTCACCTGGTCTTGCTTAGAAGAGGAAAGGCAGTGGTGGTGGGGATTTTTTTGCCCATCAGAGGCGGTGGTGCTGTGTAGTCCTTCAGTGGCGAGGAGCATTGGGAAAACCTTGTGCTGCCTGGTTTGAGGGGAAGAGCGTGTGTAACGGGGGTGGAGAACCACGTTTGTGAGTACCAGAGCTCTGCTTTCGAGGCGAAGTTCTCGTGCTGTAGTGAGGAGCGCGGTATAAATAGCAGCGCTGGGTTTTAGCCACTGAATTCAAAGTTATGGTTTCCACAGCAACCAGCACTCGGGCCGTCGTTTGTGTATGGAATATTTCCCCCTGTTTTTAAAAAGCCCATGTGTCTGGCATCTGGTGTGGTGCTGTGTCCAGTCCTCTGCGAGCACCCCTCACTCATGCCTCCTACTCGATGTTTGAGCATCCCCCTCCTGCTTTCCTTCTCCCTGTTCTTGCTCTGTTCCCAGCTTCCCCCTGCCTTCTCCTGGACCAGGAGTGTGTGCACCAAATCCCAGCCTGGCCACCATGTCCCTTTGTCTTCCAAGCCTTCCTTTTGGTGCTGGTGCTGGCTTCCAGCCGTGCCTGGGCTGTGAAAGGCAGAGCCCTGCTTTGAATCCATGGTACATCCCTCAAACACCCAGCCATGTTTCCCCTTTCTGCCTTACCTGGGGGGTTATTTCAGTGGTAGATCCACAGCCCCCCTGACCCTGCGGTCGTGTCCCTTACGGCTCAGAGGAAATCAGAGCTGTGCACTGTTATGGAGGAGCACGGGATGTGCCCTTGCTGTAGCAGAATGGGGATGCAATGCTTGCTTTAATAAATGTTTGTCATACAAATGTGCGGTGTTGCTAAAGTGGTTTCATTTATAGCCAGGGGGCTGATGTATCTGCATGGTTGTGTCCAAGTTACAGTTTCCAGAGCAACTGGAGCAGCTTTGTGTCTTGGAAGACTGTTAACTAAAGCATGAAATGTTATATCAAATTTTCCTTTCTTAAATTCTGTATTCTCAGCTACTGTTAAAAACGCAGCTGTGCTTATCAGAGAACATGTTTAAAAGCCTTAAACGACCAAGCACATTTTCAGGTGTGTACCTCTGCCATGGAAACAAGAGTGGGAAATGTCAGCCCCAAAGTAATTATGCTTAGGGTTAGAGCAAAAGGCACTTTAATTAGAAAAACCCAAATAATCCACAAAAAAAACCCCAAAACTCCAAGCAAAAAAAAAAAAAAAAAAAAAAGACAAAAAGGAATGACATATGCCCTGTTGAGTAGGGACAGTTTTGGAAACCACAACATCAGACATGTCTCAATCTGTTTGATCTAAAGGAGAGACAGGAGGATGGTGAAGGGTCTGGAGGAGCCCTCCAAGGAGCAGCTGAGGGCACTTGGAATGTTCAGCTGGAGGAGAAGAGACTGAGGGGAGTCTCACTGGGGTCTGCAGCTTCCTCCAGAGGGGCAGCTCTGATCTCTGATCTCAGCTCCCTGTGAGAGGGAAGGGCTGGAGCCGTGCCCGGGAGGTTTATGTTGGATATTAGAGGGTGTTGGTGCTGCCCAGGCTCCCCAGGGAATGGGCACAGCCCCGAGGCTGCCAGAGCTCCGGGAGTGTTTGGACACCACTCCAGGGATGCCCAGGGTGGGATTGTTGGGGGTCTGTGCAGGGCCAGGGGCTGCACTGGATGATTGTGGTGGGGCCCTTCCAGCTTGGGATATTCTGTGGCTCTGTTATCTTGTCTCTGACCAGAACTAATGACAAAAATATGATCTGGGAAAATGGTGTAAAAAGGCTGATGTCAGCTGAAAGCAATCATGAAATGAAGGCTGGAAATAAGGAGTGGGGCTCAGGATTCCCTGTACCTGGGGGCAGTTGGGCAGGCTGTGGTGCCAAAGGTTGGTCTGTTATTATCTTTTTCCTTTCCTTCTCTTTCCCCTCTCCTTTGGCTGCTGCTCCTTGTGAAACCGTGTCCCTCTCGTGGTGTCTCCCGCTTATGTGAGCAGTAATTTCGAGGACCTTGGGTATAACAAGAAGTCACTTTCCCACTGCAAGTCAATTAGAGCCCGTGTTACTTCCCAGGCAGTGGGTGTCGCTTCCTTGCTGGTTTCATCTTGTTCGGTGCAGTGTTGTGTGAGTAACCAACATAAGATTCCCTTGGAAATGGACCGGCTGGGTGCTTGTGCTGGTTTGAGCAATGATGCTGTAAAGTGCTCTGTAGGTTTCTTGGGCAAACTCAGCCAGGAGGCTTTAAGTGTTGGCTTGGGTAAAAAGGCATTACGAAGCCAGTGTCTCAGGGGTCTTCCTCTCTATTTTTATTAGTAGCATTCCAGGTCAATGTTTTCCTCTTTACATATTTACCGTGTATGTAATGTCCCATTAATGCTGCTGCCTGCAACAGCCCTGTCAGCAGCCTATGGGCTTTGCTTAATAAAATGGAGGAATGATTCTTCTCCTACAAGATGGTTTTGAAATGAAACTTAAACCCAAACCTTGTGATCTTTGGTGTGCTGCCCAGATTAGAGAAACAAAACGATTGAAAGAGCAGCTGGAAGTGAGCTGAAATACCTTAAACTTCTCTTTGAGTTGCTTGAAGGAAAGGTGAAGGATTTTCCTTCTCTGTGCTCAACCCAAGCTTTGTGATATGGCACAGACCGGGAGGGGATCTTAGGTTGGAGCTTGTTCCCATGGGAGCAAGGCTGCAGTGGTATATGCTTGTGTCTTCCAACTGGGAAGTTTCCCTGCAGCTTTGGCAGGTGAGAGAGAGAGGAAAGAAAAGGCTGTTTTCTGTGTGTCGGTGATGAGGAGGGGAGGGCTGATCCTGAGCACTGGATGTGGCACTTCCTTGGGGTAAAGCAGCTCCTGAGATGCTTCATTTTCCCCCAGACACTGGGTTTGGGTTTCAAAAAACTCAGTTTTAAAGCTCTGCCTTTTCCAGCTAGGGAAAGTACCAACTTTCGAGTAGGACTTTGTGGTGGCTGAAAACAATAATGTCACGTCAGGGTGGGGAAACCTTTCTTCTGGTAGCAGCAAATCTCAGTGTTTGGAGTTTTGCAGCCCAGGCTACAGTAACAAACACTTGGGACACCTCTGGCCACAGTTACCTTGCGCGTGAGAGGATTCTCTGCTGCATCACCGCGTTTGGCATGTCTTTGTGTCTGTTTTTCCCCTTCCTATGCGCTGTGCCTAAGATTAGTACAGCTTTCCTCCTCACGGATAAATAATTTAAACACCTGGACTGATTAAGTGTGTGCATCTCAGCTCAGAACAGTCGTGACTTTTTTTTTTTTTTTTAATTTTTTTTTTATTCCAAGACTGCCTTTCCCGAGGAAGATTCAAAGCAACTGAAAATAGCTTCATCACAGAAACATCAAGCATAACTTGGGGATTGTTGCTCTCGTGGCAGGGATTCTGACAGTGTACATTTGCCTCCCCATTAGCAACATCTCATTGAACGCTCAAGGGTTTATTGACGACTCGTTTGCTTTGCCTAATTGTGTGCCTTGCTGCAGGGCAGGACTGCCTTCCCTTGGCCCTGCTGGGGTGAGGAGGCAGGAGCCAAATCCCTGCTCTCCCAACCCTGCTGCTGTGGGCTCGCCCCAAACCGAGCATGGAGAGAAAGAAATCTTTTTCCCTGATGTGTGACCCCTCTCATCCTGCCTCAGTCAGTGCTCAGACTGGCTGACAAAAGCACTATCAGATGACTGGAGTTTCCTCTCCCTTTGTTGTCAGAAAGTGCTCTTGGAACTACCTTTATAGAGCAGCTGAATGTCTCTGGGCTCCAGTTAAACCACAGCTGGAAAACATCTGTCATCTCTCACTCAAAACATCTTATATCTAGAGATGTAAAACCTCGTGCCAGAAAGCTGCGGCAGAATTCTTTGCCCACGATTTTTCCCTGCTACACTAGCACTCCTCTGCAAGAACATGAATATCCTGGCTGCTGTGTCTTGTCTGTCTGATTTGCAGGAGGAAGCGTGCAGAAAGCCAGCGGCATTAGGAAAGTTTTGCTTGGCTTTTGGGTTTTTTGATTCTCCCACCTCCCCCTTTTTTATATTTTTGTTTAATTTTTGTGTTTAACAGTAACCTCGTAGATTTGTCAAGGTTTCCTCCCTCTGGCTTTCCAGCCTCCCTTAGAAGCAGCGCTCAGCCAGACACACAGCTCTCAGCAAGCCAGGGCAGTTCCTGCTTGGATCCAGTTCCTGCTTGTCCCTGGGACCCATGCATTGCTGCAGCAGCAGGCAGGTTTTGTTTCACATTATCCCATACCCCTGCCCATCACACTTTGTCTCTTCTAAGGCAAATCTTAGCCTGCCTTTGCCCCTTGGTGTGGCTTGGGGACGAATGGCCACTCCAGCCCTTCCACTCCATCCCTCCACTGAGCTCTGTGCTGGGATTTTCCCTGGAAATTGCTGCCCTCTGTCACCAGTGAGGCCTTGGACCAAAAGCCTCTCCCTCAGTGTTCCAGCACGTCTCTGTTTGGCTGCACCAGCCCCTCACCTCCGTTTGCTTATGGAAAGTGTGTCTGAAACCTTGAGAGTCCTGCTTCCTGACCACCCAGCGAGTTCCTGGGGAGTTTCTGTGCTGTTTGGAGCTTCCATGAAAGCCTAGATTCATGCCCTGCCTGCATTTCTGCATTCCTACCTGCAGGACTTGCTGGAGGCCTCCATCTGTAGCTTGTTCCTTCTCCAGGAACCTTCCCTGATGTCTGGACAGGTGTGATGAAATTGCAGAGGCACTTTTAAATCTACAGGAGCACAGGAAAAAAAAAAAAAAAAGCCTGCAGTGAGAGCTGACTGCAGTTGACTTTTCCACTTACTTTAGTGTTCTGGTACCATCAGGCTTTCAGGAGATGGCAGTGGGTTTTGGTGTCTGTGATCTGAGAGATGAGGAGCTGTCGGTGATGGCCGTGAACTGAAACACAACAAGTTCCACCTCAGCCTGAGGAAGAACTTCTGTCCATGGAGGGGCAGAGCCCCGGGACAGCTGCCCAGGGAGGGCCTGGAGTCTCCCTCTCTGGGGACATCCCAAAATCCCAAATTCCTGTGTCACCTGCTCCAGGTGGCCTTGCCTTGGCTGGGGGGTTGGACTGGGTGATCTCCAGAGATCCCAACCATCCCAGGATTCTGTGAACATAAATCCTGGCTTGTTTCTCCTAAAGCACATTTCCTGGCTTGGCCATCCCTGTGTCACCTTGGCAAATCTGGCAGTGATGTCAGTGGCTTTGGGATTTCTCCAATGACTCATAAAACTTTGTTCTATGAGTTCTAGCAATGGGATGGCCTCGTGCTGCCCCTTTGCTCAGGGGTGCTTGTGAGGAAGGGCACTGGAGCTGACAGAATCACCTGCCAGCATAATGAAATGCATAGCTAAATGAATATAAAAACACCAGACAAGCGAGTTTCTTTTGTACAAATTGCCTTTTGTCTTCGCTTTTTTATTGAGGCTTGCTGGAGTGCGAAGATCCCTCTGTGAAAATAAGGTGAGCCATTAGTATTAATTGATTTGGGTTTTAATACGGGTTGGGATGAGCTTGCGGAGGCTCAGTGTGGCAGTGTGTGCAGTTCCAGGAGAAATTGATTGCATTTTGTCTCTTCCATGTGTCGCTTTCCCTTAAACTGCTAATGAAATTCCATCACTAATGAACAGGATGTTCCATTAAATGTGCATTCAACTCCTAATCGTTAACAAGTGTCTTTTTAGGATCCTTTTTCCTTGCTAGCCCCCTGCTTTGCTGGGTGTACAGTATTGGATTTTACTCTGGGATTTGAAAGCTGTGAATGGAGACAACAATGTGTCCGTTCCTGTATTCCTCTTTGCAGAGTTATTCTGCGTGGCCTGGCTGGGGTTTTTGTGTGTTTTGCCTTTGGTAGCAATTACTGCTGCTTGCATTTGTGGCTTCCAGTGCAGAACAAAGCTGGTTTGTGTGCCTGGCCAGTAGTAATTGTTGACAGTTGATAATGTTGGAGACCTTTCATTGTGGCTGGGATCTGAATTGTACCAACTTCTGCTGAACCCAAATTACAGGGGTTTAATTTTAGCTTCAGGGCTCCCATGCTGGAGTATTTTCTTTCCTTTGGTAATAAAGAAAAAGTCAGTGTTTGAGGTCTTTTCCTAAACCTGCCATGTGAGACACAGTGCTGAAGTGTCACAAAAACTGCCAGAATTTCTATTCTTACCCTTGTCTGCTCTCAGACTGTGTTGGTAACACAGAGTTATTGTGTCCCACGGGGTGGTTAAACTCATTCCCTGCCTGTTTAAATCTGTTCTCTGTGTGTTAGGTGGAATATACTGAGTGAGAGGGGCTTGCTGGGGGTTCTGCATATCCAGTTACTGGAGCAGCTCATGGATCATGAACCATTTAATCCCAGCCCAAGGAGCTGGACAGGAGGGTGGGACCCCCCAGTGTGGGGAGCTTCTGGGCCTTGGCTGAGAATCTGCTTTTCTTGGAGCTTTAAATGAAGCAACTGGTGTTATTAACCTGGGTGTTTTCCAATTTCTTTTCTCGGCGAAATTTCTGTGAGTAGGATGGTTGGAAAAGGAATGTGTCATTTTGGGAGGTTCAGGTTGGGTGACAGCAGGAATTGCTTCTCAGAAAGATTAGCCATTGGAATGGGCTGTCCATGAAGGTAGGAAGGCCTGGATGTGGCACTCAGTGGTGGGACAAGGTGGGGGTCAGACACAGGTTAGAGTCCATGGGCTGGGAGGGCTTTTCTGACCGGGATGATTCTGCGGTTTACAAATGTCTGAGAATGGTGTTTACCCAGGAGTGATCAGGAGATTAAGTGATGGATTAATTGTAATTATTGCACTGGAGCCCCCCTGATGTGCCTCTGTCCTCTCTGAAAGGGCTGTGTGAGGAGGCTGAGGGCCTTGTTTTACTTTGGGCAACTACTTGTTGGCAATGCACGTTTTTGTCCTTGTGTCCCAAATTAAAGCTGTTTAGCTTTCAACTTGAAATTGGTGTGAAATTCCTACTTCTCTTCTAAGTGTGGAAATGGTTTGTTGGCAGCATGTGATTTCAGGGGAATGTTCTGATTTGTTTCACACAAGATTGGGAGAATGAAAGGACAGCTTTCCTTTGGCCCCTTGTAGATGTTTGGAGGTGCCTGCTGGGGCAGGATTTGGGGTGAGCTCAACCTGGATGTGCAAGGCAGTTCTGTCTTCCCATGAAGAGCATTCTCACATCCCACTGAGCTTTCTTCCACTGTGAAATACATCCGTATTTCTGTATTCATATATAGTGCCAGACCTTTCTATCCCCTAGGCATGGGGATAGACCTGGGCAGGTGATACTGACACTTCTCCAGAATGCTCCCCAGCTTCCAGTAATGTGCAGTGGGGGGGAGATTTTGCAGTCTATTTGTATTTAGCAGCTTTTTTTTTTCTTTTTTCTTTCCCCAGAGGGAGCCTCTCACTTGGTTTTTAACAATGTGCATCAGGTTTTGTGAGGAGCACACGAGTTCCTGGGAAATACAAACTCGAAAACTGGCAGATGACATTGTATCTGTCAGGTATGTGTTGTGTGAGGCTTGTGATGGCTCAGGAAAAGGCTTGGCTGGTGTTGACCGGCAGCCAGGGGTTCAGCTGATGGCCAAATCCACGCTGTGGCTGGAGCAGAGTTGCTTTGGTTGGTTTATTTTTTTTTTTTTAAATGTGTGTGTAGCTGAGGTGAAGGGTGAATGGCTCACTCACCTTAGGGAATCCAGAATGGTTTGGGTGGCAAGGGACCTTAAGGATCACCCAGTTTCCATGGGCAGGGACACCTTTCACTATCCCAGGTTGCTCCAAGCCCCATCCAACCTGGCCATGGACACTTCCAGGGATCCAGGGGCAGCCACAACTGCTCTGGGCACCCTGTGCCAGGGCCTGCCCACCCTCCCAGGGAGGAATTCCTTGCCAATATCCCCCCTATCCCTGCCCTCTGGCAGTGGGAAGTTCATTCTCTCCCAGCCTGTGTTTGTCCTTGGCATTGCCCCGACCCAGGTGCAGCTTGGCTTTATTGAGCATCACGAGGTTCTCACAGGGCCACCTCTGCAGCCCATCCAGGTCCCTCTGGGTGCCCCATCCCTTCCCTCTGCTGTGTGACTCCAGCACAGAGCTGTGTCATCAGTCCCACTGTCCTTGTCACCAGCAAAGACATCAATTAGTTCTCCCACAGAGAGGGAAGGAAGTTCCCCCAAAGCTCTCGGGGGGAAGCAGATCGGGGCTCTGTTTTTAAGACTGCAGACCTTGTATAACACAACCTGTGAGTATGGGCACCCCTGCATCAAACCAGGGTGAAAAATGGAACCTGTGGAATGCTGGGTTGCACTTGTGAATTCAAATGCTTGACTTACCTGGCAGATCCCACACACCATCCCTTTGCCTTGCCTTTTCTCCCCACTGAGGCTGGAATCCTCACTGATGTCCTCCCCCTCTGGCCTTGTCCAGGGGTAAAGGGGTAGGGGGACAGCAAGGAGGCACCTGGAGTGGGGAGTGGAAGGACTGCTGGTAGGTTTGGCCAACAGAGAGTAGGTCTGCTCTGTGTTTTTTAACTAAGAGTGCCAAAAGACACCCTCCCCCTTTTTCTTCCTGGAAAAGAAGGGAAAGCATCCCTTGAAGGGACCCCCTGGGGCCTGACAGATAAGCTGTCTGCATTTTTGTGGCAGGGAGTCATCTCCTTGCTTTAGTCCCTGCTCCAGGTAGGCTTTATCTGCCCCTTCATCTGCCCCCTAGGGCTCTCTGGTTTTCCTGACTGTTCCACAGAACTAAACTGCTGTTCCAGTCCCAAGGAGCTCCTGGGGCAGATGGATGTGGCTGCTGGGGGGCTTGTGCTGCATGCCCTGGTTCTGTGTGTGTCTGGGTAGGGCAGGTGTGCCAGGACTGCTGCTGGAAGGAAAAGCAGGTGCCCTTCCTCCTGCTGGACACCTGGGACTCTGGCCAGGTGAGTTTGCACCCTCCCCTGGCATGCTTGCTGCCTCTTTGCTGAGCTTCTGTGGCTGCTTCTGGCCCTGGCCCCTCCAGTTTGGTGTCTTGCTCTGGCCCTCTGCTCCTGCAGAGCTCAGACATGAAGCCAGGGCTTGCTGGGGGAACAGGTACCCTCCCTCTCGCTGCCTTGGATTGTTCCATGGAGCGTGTTACAAGTTCATTTGTTCTGTCAGTGCTTTCCCCAGTGCCTCCTTTTGCCCTGCAGTGGGAGCAGGAGAGGCAGCAGCAAAGGGACTGAACCCTGTGCTTAAAACCAGACTCTCAGCTTGGTGTAGGAGCAAATCCATCAGTTATCTGCAGAGAACCCAAATTTTCTTGAAGATAAATTACATTTTAGGTTGTTCCTTGTGCTGGAAGTGTGGAAAGACATCCTTGAGCCTGGCTCTTGCCTGACCTGTTTGCTTCATCCTGGGGCGGGGGAAAAAAACAGAGGGATCTGGGTGGGCAGGAAAGAGGAAAGACTGTTTTTGCAGAAGGATTAGAGCTCTGGCATGCTGCAAGGATTGGCAGCAGCAGTGGAAGCAGAGTTTAGCTGAGAGCCCCTAGGATCCACGGCAGCTGAAATCCTGTGGAGGAGGCAGGGGCACCCTAATGGGAATCATCCTGTGGGGAGCTGGGAATGGCAGGACACGAAATGCCTCGGGAGATCTGCCTGCTGCAGATGCTCCAGGTCTCTGGAATCAGTGAACAACCGAGTCTCATGCACAGGGAGGTAATTTATTCCCTGTTTTCGTGGGCAGGAGAGGGAAGAGCTCATGCGTGGTGGGAGTGAGCCTCAGGATAATGTGAGCAGCTTGGGCTGGGGATCTTCTCTCAGATCATCCCAAATCCTTGTTGACAGAAGGAATGTGTGGATTTCTTGCCTTGTGGCTCATCTGCTCTAGCACAGGCAGACAGGGAGCTCTTTATCCTGTTGGATCCCCAATAACCTTTTAGGTGCAGGGAAGTCTCCTCCTGGGTTTCTGTGCCCCCCTTCATGTGGGGGGATTTGTCAGCACCCACTTCTGGGTAGGGAGCTTGGGAAGACATCTGTGTTCTGGGACCTGTTTGTGCAGGGGAGACCTGGGTTAGAATGAGGGGAAAACATTGGCACTGATGATGGTTCAACATAATGTCCATGGTGGACACCAGTCTCTCTTTAGGCTGTCCTAAAAATAATACAACCGTTTTTCTCAGCAGAAGCTGGAATTGCTGTATTTTTTGTACTCTAGAAAGCTTTCCAAGGAAGCAGCGAGAGTCATTAAGCATCTCTGAGAGTTACCCAGGGATGTAGCCCTGCCTGGGATCTGCACAGGGCTTTCCCAGCACCAGAGTTGGTGTGCTGGTCTGCTAAGCTGAGCCTCTCCCTCCATGTCACTGAATCATTTTCTTGATCTTGGCTCTCAGTTGTACTTCAGCATCCTCTGGAGAGCTGTGCCAAAAATGGGAAAGCCTGTGCTTGACTTGTTCTGGTTCTAAGCCTGCACTGGGCTTTGTGAGAAGGGATCATTTAGTCACCATCACCAGTACCTGAGAGAAGGGCTGGAGCTGTGCCAGAGGGTGTTTACGTTGGATTTCAGGGAAATGTTCTTCCCCCCAGAGGGTGCTGGCACTGCCCAGGCTCCCCAGGGAATGGGCATGGCCCCACAGAGCCCCAGGAGTGTTTGGACACTGCTCCCAGGGATGCCCAGGGTGGGATTGCTGGGGGGTCTGTGCAGGGGCAGGAGCTGCACTGGATGGCCCTTGTGGGGCCCTTCCCACTCAGGAGTTTCTGTGAGAAGTGATTACAAAAATACAGAGGCACTTGGGGAGTCAAGGAGTTAGAAGTGTCTTCACTCAGTTTGAGCTGGCAATTCTGGATTTCCCCTCAGTGTGGAGAGAAAGAACACAAACAAGTTGTCCCAAGGGAAGGATTCTGTGTCAAATTAAAAAGAAAAAACAAAACCAAAACAAACTAAAACCCCAAACTCTCCACTTCTAAAAAAATAAATTTCTAGCATGTCTGTACACTTAATCACCTCCTTAATCCAGGGGACACAGAGCTGTTCACCCCATCAAAATGCCTGATGCAAATGTACAATATTCTCTCAGCACATCCTTCCTTCCTTTCTTCCTTCCCCAGCATTTTAATGCTGGAGGTGGTGGGAGGAACTGTATGTGAAAGACTTTATCTCCCTAAGAGAAAGTGTCTGAACCTGTTTGTTCTTCAGGGGCAGGTACTGCACCTCCTTCTTTGTCCCTGTGCAAGACCAGCTTTTCTTCTTTTGTGTGCAGGATGCTTTGGGCTCTCTCCTGTTGCTCTGTAGCATTGCAGAATGGGAAGATGACAGATATACGGGAAAGGAGAGGCAATTATGTGTGTGTGTGCTGTTTTCCACTTCCCTGCAGAAGGGGCATGTGCCCTTCCTTCCTAACTTTTAGGTACCTGTTGAAGGGAGCTGGTAACCTCTTTCACCAAGAGCAGACAGCCAAATGCTGCTGGAATGGCCTCATTTTTGAGGCACTGGGGCTTTCTGTGTTTCTGAAGAAATTAGGAAGTTCTGGGATCTGTCTCCTAGATGAAGTGGAGTGTATTTTTTGCATGTGCCATTGCATGTTTCAATACCAGGAGGAGGGTAATTGTTGCTGGTTTGACTTGGTGGCAGATTGAGTTGGAAGGTTGGGATGAATGCAGGGGCTGTGGTGACTCAGTGAGCCACTGTTCCTTGGTAAAGCCAGCTCAGAGCTGAGGTCACTCTGTGTGGTGCCACAAAACACCTCCTGGCTTGGCCTGAGTGCATGGGACAGCTGATATCACTGGAGCTCCTCTGGCTTGCCAACAAAACTCAATCCAGCCTTAAATCCTGTCTTTCCAGCTGGGTATGGCAGTGTCACTCCCCCATGGATGCTTTCCTTTAAAATTATGTCTGTAAGCTCTGTGGAAAAAGATAATTTCTACCCTTCTAAGCTTTTGAAAGAGATTCAGTCAATTTGCCTTTTGCAACCTGTGCCAATGTTTTCTCTGTTTGAAATATTGCTTCTCCTGGCTAAGATTAAAATTTCCCATTCTCATTTAGCTTTAGAACCTTCTAAAATTCAGGGCCTGAAAGTGTGCCAAAGTAGAGTTGTTTTGTGTAACTGCTTCTTACAGAATAAGATGTAACTCGTAGAAATAGTGTGTAAGGGAATTTAAACACTGATAGTGATCTCTCCATCCATATAGCTAAAATCACAGTGATGTCAAAGTGATTGTCAAACCCTGGGTTTCTCCTTTCAGATCTGTTAAAGGTTTGTTCTGTTCTTTGGGTCTGTTTTCATCTCCCCTTCTCGTTATCAGCGTTCTGCTGCCACTTACTCTGCCCTCTTTGTACTTGAGTTGCAATACCTGCTCCCACTCCAGAGACCTAAAGTAAACATGCTGCTATTTTGGTTCAAGTACTGTTTTTAGTTGTGTGGTTTTTTTGTTTTTTTTTTTTTTTTTTTTTTTACTTTTAGGTGAATATAACCCAGCATACCCCCAGTATTTATTTGTGTTCAAGTGGTGGCCAGCCCATGACCCGAAGGCCCAGCGTGCTTAAGCATTTAATGTACAATAGTGCCTGCCTCACAAAGAAAACACTGATAGAGACAATAAATCCAAGTGTAACCAGGAGGTTGTGAGTACCACAGGATGCTGTGCCCCGTGGTTCAGCTGCAGTGACCCTGCCAGGGGCTGCGAGCTCCCTGTCACACCGGATAATGGGAATGGTCAGCTGCTTGCAGCGGTACTTTTGTTATCTGCCACAGTGGGTGAAACTTCTCCTGGTCCCTGGAATGTGGCTGCTGCTCCAGGTGTGTCCCAGCCAGGGCACAGGGGCCTCAAGGCAGCCTGTGATGGGGGTTTGCACAGCCCAGGGCTGGTGAAGGGGGAGCAGCGTGTCCCTGTGCCCGTGGTCTCCGTGGGGCTTCTGCTACAGAAGGAAATGGCTTTGGATTTTTTCCTCATATTTCAAATTGCTGCTGGTGATCCCTTGAGTTCTGGAAAGCTGGTCCTAGAAAGAGACTACTGAGCTTCCTTGAAATAGCTAATTAAGTATGTATTTAAGCTTGTCTGTGTTAGAAACTAGCCAGCCTAGCTGTAATAGGATTGTTCTGGCTCGTTTTAATTGTGCTGATCTAACTTGTGTGGCTGCTCCAGTGCAGGATAATGTTTGGGAGGAGACTTGTCTTGGAAACCTGCAGTCAAACCAACCTCTTCCCAGAATCACAGAATCCAGGATAGGTCAGGCTGGAGGGGACCACCATGGGTCACCTGGTGCCACCCCTGCTCCAGCAGGGCCATCCCAGAGCACAGGGCACAGGAGTGTGTCCAGAAGGGGGTATGGGGTATCCCCAGGGAGAGAAACTCCACAGGCCCTCTGGTCTCTGCCCAGGGATGTGGCTCATCCCTGACCTGGGAATACTCTTCCCAATGCCTGCCAGGATCCCCCATCCCTCCTGTTTGGCTTTGCTGTTTGGTCCTGTGGCTGTGGGGACTGTCCTCTTCTTCACCAGCAGCAGTTCTGAGTGATCCCAGGTGGCAGAGAGCATTCCTGCTGCTCATCCTCCCTAGTCCTTGCTGCTGTGGCTCTGAATGTCTTGGCACTGCGGATGACCCACATCGGGGGCAATGAGAACAGTCTGGTGTAAATATTTGAAGTCAGGAGTTACTCATGCATACAGTATTCAATTTGATTTATTTATTTGATCCAGTGTTAAGAGCAGAGGAGTTGAACACTCGGAAGTGCAGGGGAAGCTCTGCCTGAAGACTCTTTGTGTGCATTCAGCAGAGGGGTCTTGAGTCCATGGCAGGAGTTTATTTTTATTTCTTCCTAGGGCCTTCGTTCAGGATGTTTCCTTTTAACAAAGAATTAAAAGGGTTTTGGTTTTTAAACATCCCTTACTTAACCTCCAAAATATATTTTAAGCAGAAGTCTGCTTTTTTTCCCTTTTTCTCTTTACAAAAGGAGCTTGTGCTGAAGTAGCAGGACAAGGCTTTGATGGGATGTTGTTGCTCTGCTTTGTGCCTCTCGTGACTCTGCGGAATTGCTGTTGCTTTCCCTTTCTTGGCTGTGGGAATTACCATTGGAAATGGTTTAGATGCTGGGGGAATTTGAGCTGTGTTTCATGTCAAACCTTTGCTGGGCTACAGAGGAAGTTGTCCTTCTCACTGTTAAATTCCTTCTCCACAAGCAAGGAGATCAGGACTTACCCCTAAAGCAAGGAGGGCTTGCGTGAGCGTCCCACTGACAGGAGAAGCTTCTGGCTTCTTCCCTGGGAAAGCAGCCTGGCTCTGGGGCTGCTGCCTGAGGAGGGGTCCAGAAATCTCCTCCTGCCACTTAAACAGTATATAAAAATATAATAAACTGGTATTTTCCCCTTTGGGGTTTAGATCGAGCTTTTGATGCGACAGTGTCACAAACTGGGGAAGAAAAACACGAACAAATAAATATGTCAAAGCTCCCAAAAAAAACACTGTCTCTGAACCCTTCACTGCAAAAGTATTTGACTTTCTTGGCTTATTTTAAGCCTCTGCTTCTTAGCCCCTTTCAAATCAGATGTATTGCTGAAACCAGCCTGCAATAATTGGGGAGTTTTGCCTGCTGACTTTGCTGTGTGTGAGAGGGAATCCCTTTCTTCCTCACTGATAGCAAATGGATTGTTATCAGGTCAATTCTCCTTTTTCTGGAAGAAGGTTTGCTTCAAAAGACTTGAAGTATCAATTCTCTGTCTGATATTTGCCTTGAATGGGTAGCACTGCTGAAAAATTAATGGAGTGCAATAGCCTGGGTGATGATTTTGCCTCTGATGTGAAGGAATTTTATATTCTTCTTTTCTTTTTAATTGCCTGGTGCGCTTTCTTCTTAACTATCTATATATCTATCTCATTTTTCTTTTTTTTTGTGCGTGCAATTCCCTGGGATCCTGGGTTAGCGATTCAGGCTGGCATGGCTGTGACTGGGGCAGCCGCTGACGTGCCCAACGCGGCTCTGTGTTTGATGTTTGTGCCGATAACCCCAGGCGGCTTGGGATGCTTCAGCTGGGTGGAAATGGATCTGAAATAGAAAGTTTTTATTCTCAAAGGTGGTTTCCTGAAGTGGGGAGGGGGGATGACAGTGATTTCCACTCATTTTGGTCCCACTTGCCGCGCCACAAGCGGCTGCGGTGGCATTGCTGCTGCAGAGACCTACCAGGTGCCCCAAAGCCACCCAACTTCTGTGACAGATGACAGGGGCTGCACTGGCCACTGGTTCCCTGCCACCCTTGCTGGGAGCCCTGGCTGTGCTCCTGCAGGGAGCCAGGGATGGAGAGGGGCCGCCCAATCCAGGATGTGCCTTCAGGAGCTCAGCCGCTTTTCTCAGCTCCTGTGCACATGTGGATTTTTCCAGAGACAAATCGGGACGGGGCAGAGATCGATTTTACTCCGGAGCAGTGTTTTATGTCACTTTGCAGCAGTGTTTATTTCCCCTGGGCAAAACCAAATGGTGAATACTTCGTAGAGGTTGCAAAGAAACATTAATTACTGTGGCATATTCTCCTCTTTGGCTCAACTCATGCCATTTTAGAAGCGTTTTCCATACCTTGGGTTTGTTTGTGTGGGAAGTTAGTTGCATAATTAAAGCAAATTCTGTTCTATGATTCTATGTTTTTCAGCCAGATGTTTTCCCTTAAATTAGTGCTGTCTGTAGCTAGGTAAAAATGAGGAGTGTCTTTGTCAAAGTTTTTTTTTCTCCTTTGAAGCCTCTTTTCTCCTAATGGGTATTTTCCAATATTATTCTTTGCAATTGTTTTGTGATCATTGTCTGGTCTGGTTTGGAAAGGCTCATTAGTAAGCAAAGCCCTTGATGCCCAGCTCAGGAGTGGTATTTATGATGTGTGAGGTGCTCTCACTTTGGTGAGGGGGGGTTTGCAGAAGGTGTTTCTGCTCTTTTGGGTCCTGCTGTGAATGGAAGTTGTTCTGATGAGGAAATTGCTGTTTTCCTGCCTGCCGTGCTCCAGAGTTTGCATTGGTGCCACTGGGAAGTGTCTGGGATTTGGGCTGTCAGGACATTTGCGGCTTTTCCCTGTGGAGAGCCTGATCCAGTGCGGGGGGCAGGAAGGAGGATGGCAGCGTTCAGGGCCAGCAGGGAGCCGGGGGGCTCTGAGCACCACGATGCCCACGTGGTTGGGATTATCTGGCACTAAGTGAAACAGCAAATGTGTAAACCAGATCCGGGAGTCGGGCATGGTGCTCCCTGCTCACACTTCCCAAAGGCTTGCAGGGTGCCAGGGTGGGCCTGGGGATGCTGTGGCAGCATTTGGAAGCAGCCCCGTTGGTTGGTGTGATGGGAAGGGGAGGTGAGGATGTGTTTTGCAGGAGCAGGGTATGATTTGAGTCAGGCTTTACAAAACAGTGCTTTGAAAGAGCTGTGCTGGCGAGGGAGTGTGGAAGCATCTCCTTTCTGGAAATATCTTTCTCCTGGGTGCCTGGGACATGGCTGTAAGTCTCGAGGTGTTCAAGAAGAGGTTTGCCTGCAAATCATAGCAATCTGCCTTTGGAGAGGCCTCCCTCAGTGTGGGAGGGATGTTTCTGTGCACTGTGAGCTGGGAGCTGCACCTCAGCTCGCTTCTCACCCACCTCTCGTTATTTTGTACTGACTTGATGCTGGCATCGCTGAATCATGGAATAATTTATGTCAGAAAGGACCTCCAGGATCATCAAATCCAAGCCGTGCTCGATGCCTGCCTTGTTCCCAGCCCAGACCAGAGTGCTACCTCCAGGTCTCCCCTGGGATGGGCACACCAAACCTCCCTGGGCAGCCCTTGCCAATGCCTGAGCATCCTTTCTGTGGAGAAATTCCTGCTGATGTCCAACCTGAGCCTCCCCTGGCCCAAGCTGAGGCTGTTCCCTCTCCTCCTGTCTCTATCCCCTCCTGTCAGGGAGTTGTGCAGAGCCAGAAGGGTCCCCTGAGCCTCCTTTTCTCCTTCTGAGCCCCTTTCCCAGCTCCCTCAGCTTCTCCTTCCCAGATGCAACCCTCTGGACCCTTCACCAGCTTTGTTGCCCTTTCCTGGACTCAGTTTGAGCTAGATCTTTAAAACTGTCCTTCATTCTAACTGGAATCCAAGAGGTTTGTGCAGCTCCACTGTGATCACTGAGCTTGCTGGGGCTTGGACGTGCAGACACAGAGACGATCTTCCTTGGGTATGGCACTGAAATACCAACTGCACTTGGGGCATCCGCTGAGCTCTTCCACTCGTGGTGTGTAAATACAGGACTTGGATTGCCTGGTGAAGCCTTGGCCTCTGTGGGGCTGAAACCACCAGCAGCTGGAGCAGCCTGAGCTGGAAGGGAGAGTGGAGCTATGTTTGTGTTCTGGCTACTGGATATACTGCAGGGAACAAGCTGTGGGTTTTCCCTGCCTGTTCCACAGGAGCTGCATTTCTTTTGGTGCTCTCTTGTATCTGAGTGTGTGTGAGCGTGCCTGCAGGCACTTTGGGAGTGCTCACCTCCAACCATGTTCATGGAGCAGCCACCCCTCAGGAGCTGACCTGGGCTTCTGTGAAGGATGAATCACGGCAGCCTGGGAGCCGTGGGTCCCTCACGGAATCCCACATCCTCTGTGTGTCAGCGGCAGAAGGGACTCACCAGGTGGCTGGAGTCACACAGACAGCGGGTTCGTGCCCATGGGCGCCTGAGGAGGAGGAGGGACCAGACGGAGCAGTTCTTCTTGTTCCTGCTATCCACATTCCCAATCTCTCCAGAGCCTGCTTTTCCAGCACCAAACATGCCTGTGCTGTTCCTTGGCATGGTGGGTTTGCCTTGCCAAGTGAGGACTGATCCCAAAAGGCTCCTGTGGGGTGCGACAAGGAGCCTCCCCCTGTTTCCTCCATAAGGAAAACTTGGCACAGGCATCCACTCAGCCCTCACTGGCTTCTCTAAGGATTCTTGGGGGGAATCTTACCTTGAAACTTCCCTGTATTTGGTGCATCTTTATTTTCGTCTGCTCAGAACCAGAAAGGTCACGTATGTGAACTTTTTCTTCTCTGCTGAATTTCGACATGGCCATTTACCCTTTCTGCAATCTGCCTGCCCTGCTGGGCATGGGAATGTGTGGGACACGTGTTTCCTGGTCCCTTTGAGTAATTGCGTACAGACCATCTTCTCACCATCTCCTCACCCTAAAAATGCCTTGGCAAACTGGGCAAGCTGACTATGAGGGAGAAAGATCCCCACTCTTGTAGAGGATTCTGCTGCTGAGTGCATCCCTGGGCTATCAGGGCTGGGGAGGAGCTGCTTTGAAACTACCATGGAATCATCCCCACCACCAATTCAGATGCTCCTTTGGCACTGAGATGAGAGGTGGAATTACTTCTCATAGCGTTTCCCTTGTGAATTAGGGGGCAAACACTGGTGGCTGTGGATTGCCCCTGCTGTGGCGGCACGGCTGAGTTCAGGGGTGGTGTTGAGCCACAGTTTGCTCATCTCTGCCCCTCGAGTGAATTCTGCCTCGTGTTCAGCGCAGGGCCATCTGTTTTCCTCTATGTTCTCTCTTCCCTGGCAGCCTGATCCGAGTGGAAAGGTGAGGTTGCATCCATATGAGGAGGAGCGGCTCCTTTGTTCTCCCAACAGCTTGTTTGCCAGTGGAGGAGCCAAGTGACAAAAGGAACGCTGGGGTTTTTGCTGTCCTGAAAATGTGCTCCTAATGCAAAGTCCTGGGGATTACTGACAGCTGAGCTGAGGGGCACCTGAGTTTTGGGGGTTAATTTGGAACCTAAGACATAAAGGTCTCTTGTGACTGGGCCTGAACAGCCTTTTAAAGATACTGAAATCTATATTTTGAGCTAACACAGATCTTGCTGTATGATTCCTCAACGTGCCTGCCAGAGAGCCCCCATCCCCCATGTCCTCCCGATCCGTGCAGAGCTGTTGCTGCCATCCAGGTTTTCCTGTGCTAGCTCCTTCTGCACTGTAAATGGTAATTTAACTTCCACATTTACAGGCCTTAATTATGAATAAAATCATGTGCATGAATTTTAGAGCTGAAGGGTGGTGGATTAATGGCTCTTTGGGAACGGGAGGCCTCTTCAGCTGAAGGGATTCAGCACAGGAGTGGCTGTGCCAGCGCTGCCCCTTCCATCCCATGGGCATCCCCGAGACAAAAGGACTTCTGCCGTCTGTCCCTGGTGCAGCAGTGTCTGTTCGTCTGTGTGCAGACACACTGCACTGTCCCGCTCTCCCCACGCATCCTTTGATGCTTGGGGGAGGCAGAGGACAGAGCTGAGTGCAGGTTTTGTACTCCAGGCACTTCTCGGCCCAAAAGGGGGTTTGTTTTCTTTCCTTGGAAGCGTGGCTCGCAGCAGTTTGGCTTGGCAGAGCTTCCTGCTCTGGGATGTCTCCAGCCCTTCCTCTGCAGCAGCGGTGGAAATGCGGGTATTCAGTCGCAGCAGCCTTCCCAAAACCCCGGGTTCTGGGGCCGGCTCCTGCTCTGGGGGTGTTTGTCTGCTTCCCGATCCCGCTGGGCCATGCCTTGGCTTGGGATGGGTCGGGGTTGTGCAAGGCCTGTCTGGAGGGCACGTTGCCATCGGCCAGCTCCAGGAGTTAGTTTCTCGTGAAGCGGCGCTGAACTTCCCGGGGTCAGCCGGAGGTGATGGGATCGTGTTGCCTGCGGTGACTGACAGGGCAGTGGCAGAGTGTTGTGCTGCACAACTCCTGGTTTTATTCCCACCGGGTGCCCTAAACCCGCCCGGCCCCAGGAGCGGCAGCAAAGGCAAGCGAGGCTAAGGTTTTCATTCCTTTCTAACACACTATCAAAAAATATCCACACACAAGTGCTCAGATTACTCACAGGGCCCTCTGGTTTTGGGTGACTTCTTCCTGCTTAATCATTTCTTTTCCAAGCTAATAATTTCATAGCAGCCTCTTGATCCTTATACTTCTCTGCACTTTGTTTGCCTGTTGTGCCTAGCTATCATCACGCTGTCCAGATCTTTCTCCCCATCCATGTTTACAAAACTGTGCTTTGAGCCATGCCTGGTACTCATAAAACATTGGTGGTGTAGCCTGGGCTGCTTTTGATGAGATGATTTGTGACTGGAAAAGAGAGGCCCAAGCTGGAAGCCTTTGCCCTCTTGGTGTATGTACCCCAGTACTTCACGAGATCAGAGAATCATAGACTGCTTTGGAATGGAAGGGATTGTAGAGATCATCTGGGTCCATCCTGCTGCCTTGGGCAGGAGCAGCTTCCACTATTCCAGGTTGTTCCAAGCCCTGTCCAGCCTGGCCTTGGACACTCTAGGTTGTGCTGAAGTTTTCTTGAAGGTTCAAAGACCAAAAAAAACCCCCTGAACCCCAAAAAAGGCATCTTTGCATCAATGTATTGAACTGACAACAGTTCATGCAGACAAGAACATATTCAGCTACTGGAGTTCCCACTCTGGCACACAGCCCCAGCCTTCTACTGAAGTGCTCAGCTGCTTTGGGAACCTGATCTCAAAGGTCTGATTTACACTGGTTACACCAGTAACTCCAGCTGTGCCCAGAACCCACAGCACCAGGTTATATTTAAAAGGAGAAAAGGCAGAAAAAGCAGAACCATGGCATTTTCCTGTTCCTTGCAAATCCTGATTTTATTTTTTTTTTTCGGTTCCTCCTTAACAGTTCATGTGGTTGCTGGTTCTTGCTGCTGTGTGAATCTGCAGCATTTTAACCAGGTTTCTGTAGGATATAAATGGTGTTTCTGTAGCTAATCACGACACACCACAGCAGCTGTTCATGAGAGGGTGATACAGCAGTGGAACAGCAGGAGGAGATTGCCCTGAGCTTATACAACACAGGAAGTGTTGCCCTTTCTTAGAATGTTTTCCAGAGAGAGGGAAAACCAGAGGTAGATGGCCTGGGGAGGACGGTGGATGTTGCCCTGTGTCTCTCTGTTTGCCAGAAAGGTGAAAGTCTTGGAGTTCTGAGGTCCCTTCCTGCAAATCCAAAGGATCCTGGTGGGCACGAGAGCCCCAGGCTGTTGAAGGGAGCAGCAGAAGGAATTTGGGCATGGTTGGGAACTGGCAGGGCATGGGGGAGCTGGGAAGGGAGGGCTGAGGGGTGACATGGGTGCGGAAACATGGGCTGGACAATTTTTGCCCTCACCTGATTAATTCTACTTGATAGTTTTTAATCCTTGGTCTCTGGAAGTCCCTGCCCTCCTGCCAGGGAGGGTAATTACATTCCCCTTAGGAGCCTGGGTTTCCCTAGGAGATGTGGGAGCCTCAGGGCTGCTCTGAGAGGCTTTCAGAGGCCCCAAAGTGTTATTACTGAGTGGTTTTTACACCATGGGTAGAGGTGTGGGTGAGTCTCCCTCACTTCAGACAAGATCCATCCCCATTAGTCTCAATCCTCACTCTGTTGACTTTTGGCCATTTCTTAACCAGCTTTAAAAAGTATCTGGAGCAAAAATGGGTCGCTTAGCAACCAGGACGGCCAGAGAATGGGTCAGTGATTAACAATTATGTATAATCAAGGTTAAAAATGCAGGGCAGTCTGCACCGTCACTGCTCGGCCGGCCGGAACGTTTCAGCGCTCCGACGCTGGGATTGATGGTGGTGGGAAGTAAATTTATACCAGCTGTAGTTTTGACCTCGTGAACACAATGATTCAAGACTTGAAACCAGACTGAAGTCTCTCTCCTTTACTGATATCTTACACAAAAAGCTTTAAATAACCTTTGGATGAGTAACAGAGGCATGGTCTGTGTTTGACATGTGTTTTTTCCCAAGGCTCTGGGCCTTCCCCTGGCCATGTGACTTTGCAAACAAACAGAAATAGATCTGCACGGGAATGTGGAAAATACGGGGTCTAGATATAGGGCAGAAATGAGGAAGGACACTGGGTTTCTGGTTCTGGTCACCTGTGTGAATGTTGATGCATTGTTCCTCCAAGCAAGCAAACGACAAATGCCACAGAAGCTTGATGAGTTTATTTTTCTGAGCCTTACTCGGCAAAGCAATTATTTTCCTAAGTCCTCAGTGATGCTTTGGTTTCTGGATGGAGAGGTCCCTGGCAGCTTTTTCTCCTTGAAGAGAAAGAGTAGAAAAGGAGGTGTCTGGGTTGTGATTTCATTTGCCCCAATAAATGTCCCAGCACTCCCCGTTGCTGCAGGACCATCCAGTGAGAATATCAATCGCTAGAACAGCACTGCATCTGTTGGATGGGATACCAGGGTTGTTTTGCCAAGTCATTTACTTTCATTGTCTAATCAATTCCTCAAGTCTCTTGCCTATTTGCCTCTTTGTTTAATTAACCCCTCTTTTCAGCCATATCCCCCCCAAATCATCATCCTGATCTTGAGAGGTGAGGATCAGCTGACAGTGCCTCTTCAGCAGTCACGGGAAGCAGTGCATTCCAGGACTCCTGGCTGAAGGTGATTTATATTCCTGAGGACTAATCTTCCATCACTGTCTGAAGCTGACAATGTCATGGACAGGCAGCTCTCTTCCTTCACTCCCCTGACCGTTTTTTCCCTTTCCCCTGTTTCCACTGAATAGACTTATTCCCTGCCAACTAAAATAGTGCATATTTTAAAGATCCCTTTCAAACTGATATTACTCATCACCTTCCTCTCCTCCCACCACTGGTCCAGGAGAAAAATCATCTTAATGCCCCTTTCCACAAGAGTCAGATGATGTCTTAATGAATGCTTTCCTTGCTTGGTTTTGGTCATTAAACACACACTGCCACTGTTGGCTCTTTATGGCATCAGCCTAAGTGGTAAAATCCATATGTGAGACTTTGCAGAGGCTTTTAGGTGTCATTACGGATCATTAATATGCAGAGCAGTGCCAGGCAACAGAGGCTGCTGGGGTAGGAAATATCCATCATCTGCTGCAGGATAAGTTTAGGTCAGCAGAAATCGGGTACAGGGGGCTGGATTTGGGCAAGGGTTCCTTGTTAGTATATCAGGAGAATGTGGGGTGGGATGGGGAGGGAAGAGGCAGCCCAGAGCAGCTTTGGGGTTCCTTCCATCCTCGTTCTGCAGTGCTGGTCTGGAGCATCTTTTGGATCCTGTAGCTCTTGCAGTCACTCCAATAACTCCTCACTACAGAGAGACTGTGCCCAAACTTGATAGCTTGGACTGCATTTGTATAAATTGAATTAATACCCAGTTTCAGGCTATCTTCTGCCTGCTTCCACAGGCCAAAGGGTTTTTTCCCTTCCTCCTGCCTCCTTGATTAGCATCTTCATTTCTGCCTTATGAGCCTTTCCCTGGTTTTGCTCATTTGTTTCCCACCGGGGATGGATTTCTGCACCCACACCCAGGCAGGTGTGTGCAGGAGAAGCCCTGGCACCTTTGTGGTGGCACTTGAGTGCCTTTGGTGCCTTTGTGGGTGCAGCAGGGGGTGCCTGTGATGGTGGTCCCCTGTTTATCTGTGGCTGTAGGATGTCTTCCCGGGATGCAGGGAGAGTTCTCTGCTTTGCTTTCCTTGCTCTGCACGGCCTAGGAGTATCAGGGGTGTTCCCTGTGGTCTTTTATGGCTCAGTAAGGAGGGGAGACCAGCTGAGCAAGGATTTGTGTATCTCCTCTTTATTTAAAGAGTGTTTCTCCACCTTGGAAAGTTCAAAAGATTATTCTCTCCGTGCTGGTTTCTGATACCGGACAGGCTGGAAATGTGAGTGGGTATGTTAATGTTGCTCCTGGCCCTCGTGGCATTCACTCCTGAAAAATAGAAATGGTTTTAATGTGCTTGGCCTGGAAGCTCTGGTTTGAAATTAATACTGTCAGCCATGTGAAATAGATGATAAATTACACTGAAAAACGTGTTTTGGTTTCCAACAGCAGCGCTGGGGTTATGCCACAACTACAGGAAAAGCAGAGTCATTTGAAATGCAGGTGTTTGCCCTCCTGGCTCCTGCCATGCTGTGCTGCACTGCTGAGCCACCTGGGCTGCTGGGAGGTGTCCCTGCCCATGGCAGGGGTTGGAACTGGCTGGGCTTAAAGGTCTCTTCCATTTTGTGATTCCATGGTTTTTCCATGGCTGGCTTTGGTTGGAGGTGCAGCCGGCTGCCTGTGCAGTGACTCCTGCTCCTGAGGGGCACCAGTGTGGAGGGTGGCAGGAGTTGCCATGTTATCCCATGGGGCCTTTCCCCAGGTGGAATCACAGAGTCACTGAGGCTGGAAAAGACCTCTGAGCCCATCGAGTCCCAGCTGTGCCTGATGCCCACCCTGTCTCCAGCCCAGAGCACTGAGTGCCATCTCCAGCCCTTCCTTGGGCACCCCCAGGGATGGGCACTCCAAACCTCCCTGGGCAGCCCCTGCCACTGTGGAAAACCCCTTTCCATGAGGAAATTCCTGCTGATGTCCAACCTGGCCCAGCCTGAGGCCATTCCCTGTCCTCCTGTTCCCCCCCGGCTGTCCCCTCCTGTCAGGGAGTTGTGCAGAGCCAGAAGGGCCCCCTGAGCCTCCTTTTCTCCAGGCTGAGTCCCTTTCCCAGCTCCCTCAGCCTCTCCTGGGGCTCCAGCCCCTTCCCCAGCTCCATTCCCTGCCCTGGACATGCTCCAGCTCCTGCAGGTCTCTCCTGGAGTGAGAAGCCCAGACCTGGGTGCAGCCCTCGAGGTGGCCAGCAGTGCCAGCCCAGGGCTCAGGGCTGCTGCTTCCTCCTCTGCTGTGGGGCTCCCAGGCACCCACAGCACAAACCCTGGAACTGACATTCTGGATTCAGCTTGGCACTGTGCTGGTGAAAACCCTGCCTTAGGCAGAGGGATGGCTGCAGGGTACTGGCTGCTCCCCTGGGCTCCTGTTTTCTGGGATAATTTTTCCTGTTGCTGGTTGCTTTATACGCTCATTAAAAACAATGGGAATTTGTGGGTAAAAGGGAAGATAGCAAATGTAACCCAGTGTAAGCTCTAATGTGTTTGTAGATAAAAAGCAACCTGGCATGTTTCTGTGCTGGAGATTTATAATCTAATCATTCCTTCACTTGCTCAGCAGGGACTGGAGCAGCATGTAGTTATTTACATATAGGGAACATTAAACAGCCACCTCTTTAAACCATATGTGAACATAAAATCCTACAACCACTGCTGAGTAATGGGTATCTGTGAAAGACGAGAAGGAAAATAAAGCAGAAATGAGTGGAATGAAAAGGTATCACTGCATGGAGCAGCTGTGCCAGGGGCACATTCTGTCCCTGTGCCAGAGTGGGAGCGTGAGCCTGTGTGTCCGTGTCCTCCTGAATTAACTCTGTGCACAGGGAACACGTGCAGCAGGTTTGCTCCATGCTCCTCTGCCTTGTGTCCCTGTGAGGAGCTGGAGGGTGGCACCCCAGTGTCCCTCTGGAGTCATCACCCCTCCTTTGGGGCAGTTGTGATCCCTCAGAAACTGAAACCCTGCTTGCACCTTCCCCTCAGCTGGTTTTTGCTGTGTCCCTGATGGCTCTGGATCAGGGATCAGGATGAATTTGTCCCGTGCTGGGGCTCACTCCTGTGATGGGGTTGTGTGGCACAGCCCCCTCGGCTTTGCCACAGCTCCTGCCACTCTGGGCTCTGTGCTTTGGATCTCTGACTTCTGAGGTTGGCCAAGGGATCAGGGATGTTAGTGGCTTTTCCTTCTGTTTTTTCAGGAGATAATGCATGGAAGAGGCAGGCTCTGGAGAAATCGCTGCTCTCTGTATCATACAAGCCCTAAAATATCACATTTTAATGTGTTCTTTCTTTTGGTGGCTTAGTTTCTTGAAATGGACTGTCCTGCGCTTTTCCATTTCTTCTGCTGATTATGAGCAGGAGCTTGAAAACAATTCCCAAATCCAGAGGAGGCACTGCCAGGGGGGTGCAGCTGCATCCTGCAGGAGCCAGGCTCACCCCCAGGCAGGTTTGGTGGTAGGTGTCAGCATGCAGGGCAGAGACAAAGCTTTTAGCTGTGCCTCAGACAGGGATTTATCCCTTCCCAATGAATCTGCTTCTTGCTGGGCTCCTCTGGGGCTCTGCTCATGGTGAACCTGAGAAGAGCAGCTTCTGGGGGGATTTGGGATAATAGGAGAAGTCAGTTTGTGTGATACCGGGGGGAAAAGACAGTGAGTTTCTATCACAGAAATAAAACTGTTTCCTACTTGTAAAATACCCTTTCAATGGCATTTTGACAAAATACTGTCCTTAGTATCTCTCATTTTTAACCTTCTGCATTCTTGGGTCCTGAAAGGAACGGGATTAAAAAATGTGGGAGAGGCTTAAGCAATGTTTTGTTCTTAAATCCCCACCATTTTTAAGTAGTATTTTAGAAATCTCTACCATATTTTAAATTAGTTTGTCAGAGTATAATTACCATGAACGAGGTAAGAAACTCATTTAAACACAGTAACTGTAGTGGAGAATCCAATTTTCAGAAATCAGTGGAAATTGTAATTGGAGTCATTAAGTGCCAACTTCTGTAATTAAGAGTCGGGTTTTGACATTTCAGGCTCTGTTGCTAATCGTCCATGGAGAGGGTACAAAAATGTTGTGTTTGCTGAGGATTTGGTGGCTCCTTGGGCCTGTGCAGCTGCTGGCCACGCTCACACAGGGGTTGTCAGCCTGGCAGAGACGTCACTGGTGCCTCCTCTTCATTTGTGTGACAAGATCCCTTTGGGTAATACTCAAGAGAAGGAGCTTTCTAAGCAAGAGGTTGATGGCCAGCTCCTCAGCATGTTGTGCTTTCAAACCCTGATCTAACATTGTAAATCCATCTTGATAAAACATCTGGATCTCCCTACGGAGTGAAAGTGCTGATAAAGTTATTCATGGAAGAAATCAGCAGTGGAAGTGCATCCTTGTCACTCCTTGTTTGCAGAATTATCTCTGGGAAGTCGGGATGTTCTGCATTTTTAACTCCTGCAGTTCAAGCAAGATGCTTTTGTTTTAGTAATGGAGAAACCATGAAACCCCTGACATGCTGATAGTTATCATCAGCTAGAATGAGCCTTATGTTTACTTTCCCATTAAGAATTCTAATTTTCCAGAGCAATGGCATTTATAATTTATATTTATTTATATTTATTTAATTTTATTTTTTTCCCAACTCCCAGATGATGGTGTCTTGGCTTCCAGCATGGGGGCTGAGGTGATGGTTTTGTGCTTTTGAGCTTTTACACCCACAAACAAACCCATTGGTGGCTGCAGTCTCCTGCTCTGGGTTTGGATCTGTCATGACCTCCTGTCTCTGCAGAAGCCAGAGTCCAGCTAGGAAGCTTCCTAAAACATGTTTTTAGCACTTTGGCCACGCTCATTTCTTAGGCATGTGAAAACCACTGGCAGCCAAACACTTGTTTTGCCCAGAAATCTCCTGTTTTCCATGGTGGGGTTTCCCCAAATTGCTTTTCCCTTCTCTTCCCGGGGGCTCTGACCTTTAAAGCTGGATGGGTGCTTTCTCCTGGACTTGTTCATGTTTGTGTTTGATGTGAGGCACATATAGGATGGATAATCTTTGGAGCTGGGAACCTGGTGGGATGGACAGAAGGGAATAGGCACTGTGAGAGAGGGCTCCCAGGAGCAGCCTCAGCCACCCAGCTGCCTTCAGAAGGAATGATTGCAGAATCATGGAATATCTGGAGATGGGAGGGAGCTGTGAGGATCACTGAGTTACATCCCTCTCCATGTCCCATTTGCCACCATGTGGTTTCTGAGTACTGCCCTCCTCAGAGAATACCTGGCAGTGGCTGAATGCTGTGTGACAGAAGCAGGGAAGCAGCTGGAACAGGCTGGAGTCACCATTCCAAGCTTTCCTGAGCAGGCTGGTTAGGAAGGGCTGTCTCCTCACACCTGGGCTTTGGGCAGCCCCTGTGCTGGGTGCCAGGGTTCCAGGCTGGGCTTTCCCAGGCTCTGGCTCCCAGCTGGGCTCCTGCTTGAGCTGCAGCTTGGACCAGTACTGAGGATACACTCCTGCTCCTTTTCCCCCATCCTTTCCTTTTGGTTTATGTCTGCAGACAGCCTAATTGGATTACTGGGGCACTCCACTCTGCAGGACTGGGGCTGGTCCCGGAGGCTCTGCGGCTCTGGAGCTGATGTGAGCTGGCAGCTGCTGAGCCTCTGTGCTTCCTTAGGGATCTCATCCCAACCCTACAGTGGTGGGTGCGTTCCTTCATTTCACCTGCCCCTAGCTGTAGGAAGGAACAATTCCAAGTGCCTTTGGGAGCGTGCTGGAGCCTCTGGGTGGGACTGGCCTCTCCTGGGGAGCGCGTGGCAATGGAGAGCCTTGAGTGCAGCTCAGATATTTGCCTGTGAGCAGCTCTCCTTCAAACGTGGGCTTTGTGCCCCAGACCAAGCAGCTCCTTGCAGCTCCCTGGGAGCTCTTCCTGCATACCTGAGCACTGGCCACGAGCTGCACAAACCCCACAGGTTTGCGTTGGCTCTCTGTGAAGGTAGCTCCCCAAGGATCCCATGTGTGTCTCCTCTCTCCAGAGCCTTCTGCTGCCCAGACACCAAGTGGAGGAACCGTGAAGGCCAAAATCTGTTGTCAATGGGACTGCCCAGAGGGAAAACTCAGCCCCTGTGCTCTCCAGGGATCTCTGCAGACAGTGCTGTCAAGCCCTGTCCCTGTGGAGCTGCTGTGCTCGCCTAGGAGCTGTTAGACCTCTGGAAAACGAGAGAGCTTGACAAGGTAAGTACAAATGACATGGACTTACAAATGAAATGCCCGCTCTTCTCTGATTTCTTTTTCTTTCTCAGTGACTGAGGTGTTTTCAGGAAGGAAGAAAATTAAGGCTTTGCTGCTTCTGGGACAAAACTTCTGTGCTATCCTTCCTCTGAGGTTTTTATAGTTTAAATATGTGGGTGTCTGTTGTGGTATCATGTGTGTCCCACCACACGTCCCTCCCTTTTCTCTGCCTCTTCTGTCATGAGGATTTAAGTCTCACATGCTTAAAATTGGTCACATGGACCCAGTAGCAGTTAAAAAAAACCCAACCCACTAAAAACCCTCAGAAAAGCCCAGGTGTGAAGGAGACCTCATGGTTTGGATGCCTGGGGCTTGGCCACAGCATATTTCCAAGGACAATTTGCAAGGAAGGGGTTTCTCCAGTGTGTCCCTGAGCCCTGGGCCAGTGCTGGGCTTGCCCTCGCATGGGGGATTTGAGATTTTCCCGTGGCTGGCACTGCCCCATGCCCGTTCAGGTGCATGTCCTTGGGCCTGCTTGTGTGCTTTGGTGGGGCAGAGCTGGCAGTGTGGCCATGTAAAGGCTGCTGGTCCCTACCTGTGGCACCAGGGCTGTGCAGGAGGAGGGTGGAAGTGGTGCTGGAGGTGCTGCATAGCCCCCACCCTTCTGTTTTGGGGAAAAAGAGGTGGAAGGAGGATGTGTGGCTTTGCTGTGGCCATGGTGGTCTCTGCAGTGCTGTGTGACCTCAGGGCTCTCTGGGGGATGCTACTGCATCAGTTCCCACCTGCAGCCTTTCCTGAGAATGAAAGTGGAGGCCCACTTTGTTTCTGCTAAAGCTGAAGCCTCACTGGAAAGGGATTGATTCTCCTTGCCCTGGGCATGTCTGAGAGGAGCTCCTGCCTCCGTTCCCCTGTTGCCTGGTTTTCCCTCACGGTTTCCCTCACTATGAAGCTGCCAGTGTAAAGCTAAGCCATGGAAATTCCACAGTGTGGTCGTTAATCAGCCCTCCCTGAGACTTTCCAGTTGCAGAACTGCCAGCAGTGACAGATGTGGGCTGTTCAATCTGAGCAGCTGATCCTAGCAGGAGGGCACGGTGGGTTATGTCTGGGTGCTGACCGCGTTCTCTTGCCCCAGTGCAGTGCCCTGATTAGTTTAACACAGAGATTCCAGTTATTAGTTAAATGCCTTTTTATACTAATTCCTTCTGCCCCCTCCTGTACTTAAGGGAAACTGGACTTAGGGCAGGGGTTCTGTTGTGGTGAGATGGCCAAAGCAGGTTTGCAGGCTTTGGCTTAGTCCCTGCAGTGTCTGAGCGGGCTCAGTAAATTCCTGCCTGGTCTTGGTGGGTGTAGAGTGATTTCTGCTGTGGGGCACTAAACACAGAGATCACAGAGTCACAGAGTGCCTTGGGTATGAAGGGGCCTTAAAGCCCATCCAGTGCCATCCCCTGCCATGGGCAGCGACACCTCCCACTATCCCAGGGTGCTCCAACTTGGCCTTGGACACTTCAGGGATCCAGGAGCAGCCACAGCTTCTCTGGGCACCCTGTGCCAGGGTCTGCCCACCCTCCCAGGGAACAATTCCTTCCCAATATCCCCCCTATCTTTGCCGTCTTGCAGTGGGAAGCCATTCCCTCTTGTCCTGGCACTCCAGGCCCTTTTAAGCAGTCTCTCTCCATCTTTCCTGCAGCTCCTTCAGGTCCTGGAGGGCTGCAATTAAGTCACCCCAAAGCCTTCTCTTGTGCAGGCTGAACAATCCCAATTCTCCCAGACTTGTAAAGGATGTAGAAAAAAGATGAAAAGAAAAAAGAGGAATTTTCCCTTTAACAACGCCTTGTTGCACAGAAGCAGGATTTCTTGCCCTCTGGCATGCTCAAGTCGGGAGGTCAGGATTTGGGGAGGGTGGGATTGGTGCAGGCTGACCCCCCGGTGTGACCCGCGGAGCACAATCCCACAAAGCAGGGCTGTTCCCGGGGGGAGCAGGCGGCCAGTCCTGATGGAAACGTTCCAGGGAATGAGGAGGAGACTGAGTGCATTTCCTTCCCTGGGTTTTTAGGAGACACTTAAGGGAGCACGCTGGGATGAATGAGGGCAAAGGCGAGCTGCAAAAAGCACTCAGTGAACTTGTCTGGGGATTTCAGCCGTGTGGGCCGTGCCCTAAGAAACAGCAATAAAAGCCAACAGCCCAAAGACCCTGATTAATTTAGAAACTCTGCAGCTCAGGGAGGAGGACTGGAAACACAAATGCAACAGCTCAGGCTGACCTTTCCATCCACTGCAGCGCTCTTGCAGAGGCGCAGGCAGCGTCTGAGCGGGGTGACCCAGGGGCAGCTGTGTCCCTGCAGCGCTGGGGCTGCTCTGCAGCACGGAGCAGCTCCCTTGGCAGCTCGGAGAAGCTGGGCCCCAGGTGCCTGTGCTGCCTGACACGGGCCCAAGCTGCTGCAGGGGGATTCGTGGTGCTGGTGACCCAGAATAGGCCTGTTCACATCCAGCTGGGATGCTGAGTGGGGTTCCTTGGCTTCCCTCTTCCATCTCCTGCCTCCTCTCCAGCATGAAGCTGATAGCAGAATTCCTCTTTCCCAGGCTGCTGTAGGCACTTGTTTCTATGATCTCTGTTTGTGTAGATCTGAGGCAGATTAAAGCCTCACAGGCTTGTCAGGGGATGGGGTGAGCCCGTGTGTGTATCTCACCCAAAATATTTCAGAGCTCCTGGTCCCGTGAATTCTGTGTCCTCCCCACGAGCTTCCTGGTGCTCCAGGGAACTTCTAACCACTTGAGCATCCTAGTCATGCTACAGGCAACTTCCTTCCCAATGGCTGTTAGGCTGTATTTCCTCTAATGGGAGGTGGAGAAGGTAGTCACAGAACCATCAAGGTTGGAAAAGACCTTCAAGGATCTCTGTCAATAAGGCCGGGTCTCCTGACTGTGGGGGATTTCACTTGGATTTGAGCATGTCTTTCTCTTCAGTCTTTTCTATACCAGGGTGTTGTCCTATGACCAAATTCTCTCCTGAAGTTATTTTAAAAAGCTCTAAACTGTGATATGTTCCTGTACAAGTATCACATGGACATATATATATATATGTATATATAGTAATTTATAATGGCATCTTAGCAGCTTAGGAAGCGATTAGTTTACTTTTGTGTGAATGTTTTTGCCTGTGTGGAGTGGGAGTTCTTGCTGACATGTGCTGGAGTCCTTCTCCTGCCCTTCAGCTGATGATGATTTAAATAAAAAACACTTCCTTTAGGAGTGTGTCAGAAGAATTCTGTTTTGAAAAGCTGTTTGCTTTCCTAAGTCCATATGCACATATGTTTTTCTCTTTAGGGTCTTAGGTTTCAGTGGTGTTTAAACCCCATTTTTCAAAACTGAGTTATTTAGAAGCCTAAGAGATTATTTGTATGAGTCTCTTCACTGTTTGTGGAAAAAAGGGAGCAGAGTTTATACCCCCCCAGCTTTGTTCTCTCTTTACCACCTTTGCCCTGTTAACTTTCTAAAGGTGTTTTTTGAACTGAAAGCTCAAAATAAGAGATAGAAATGGATAGAAAACTGTCACGGTCTTTTGTAAACTATGTAAGACTATCCAGATGTGTAAGAGGCTGGTGTAGACCAAGGCTCCAGTAATTCTGAAAATGAGAAGCTGTCCATGCATACAGCTCCTAGAAACCCAATCCATCAGTTATTTCTGGGGTTTTGAGCATCTGGAGCAATTTCCTAATTTTGCAGGAGACTTGGTGTGCAATTGAGGGCTAAGTGCTTCCTTTCTGTCTGCTTTGCTGGCTCCCCAGTGCAAAGCACCAGGAGCAGCAGTCCAGGAGAGCTGTATGAACACATGGTCTGGCTCGGAGCTGGTGTTTGGATGGAGTTCATCCTGCCTGGGGGGCAGCAGGAGGCCTTGTGCAGCCTTTGGAAATGTCTTCCATGCTGGTCTGGGCTCTATTGGTTCAATCCAGCCAGGTTTGTTTCATGTAGGAGTTCAGCTGAGTGCTGGTGGAAGCTGTGACCATGTATTTCTCCTCAGGCTGGCATTTTGTTTGGTTTCTCACGTTCCCCTGCTTACTCATCCCTCCTCTCAACTCCTTCCCCCTCTCCTGACTGGCACACCAGACCCTGCCTGGAGGATGGTGCTGATGGCTGGGAGTTGGCCCTAGCAACCAGAGAGATCCCCAAAAATAGCTGCTGCCAGGGTGGCAGAGCTCTGAACCTCAGGACGTGGCTCTGGGGTCGCAGTTTTGTCTCTGGTGGTGGGATGGGCCAGAAGTAACTGGGGCTGGATGGGCTTGGTGCAGGAGCAGTGCTGTTTGAGGCAGGAGAGGAATTCCTGCGGTGTTTTCGTGCTGAGGAAATGCCTTTGCAGCCCAGGCGTTCCTCCCCTGCACCCACGTATGTGAGAGTGCTCGTGCCCATGACCTGAGCTGTCACCTGCCTGGGCACACGTGTGCTGCCAGGCTGGCCCTGCCAGGGCTGGAATTTCTGCTGGAGAGGCTGCTGGTGCCCCTGGAGCAGGCCAACCTCTCCAGGAGAGCTCTCCTTTCTGGGAACACGGCTGCATGGCTCTCTGCTGCTGTTTGTTCTTGTGATAGTCAGCACAGGAAATATTTTAAGGTTCTTTTGGAGTGTGGCTGTTTTCTTTGCCCTGTCTCTCCAGCCTAAGAAGATTCCTGTGTTTGGGATATCACTGCACTTCCACAGCAGTGTGAGATTTATGGAGAATTGTTCAGCAGTCATCTTCTGCTGTGGCAAAGCTTTTTTGCAAAGATTATCTTCCCATTGCTTTTGGAGGGCATTCTGCAGCCTGGTGAGTTGCTACATCCACCATTCCTGGTTATCAGCTGCATTTTCCTCCAGATCCTTTCCTCTAGCCACCTCCATTTCTTGCTATATTTAAAACTATGCCAGGTAACTCATATTTTTTTAAAAAAATCTTTACCTAGATGTTTTTTGTTCTTGATGCAAACTCACAATGAGGAATTTTAGATAACTAGGCTTCACCCCTACTTTTTGTGCATAACTTTTATCATTTGCAGTTGCATTGGAAGTGAAAATACTCACTTATAAAATATGAAATAATCCCAAATGGTCTCAGTGTGCTTGGGTTTAAAATAGCTTTTAGGTGATAGGAAGAACGATGAGTTTATGCTTGGTTTTGTCTTTGGGGGGGTAGGTGTGGGTCAGAAGAGCATCTGCTGTTGGGAGCTGGGGGAAGGAGACATTTCTGTGGTACCAAGGGCTTTGCTGGTTTCATCAGGTTCTGTACCAAGCCAGCTTCTTGTACTCCTTGCAGCACTAAAATGTGCCTCTAACACCATCTGCTTGTTTATCTATCCCTTCTCCTTTATAATACAGCTGCGACCTGTTTGAAAGAGAAATCCAACCCAAACCCCAGAAGGGAATGAAAACAGTGGCAGGTAATTGAGTTTTAATGTGTGATGACATGCAAGACATAGGTTTTCAGGGGCCAGAAGTTATGTAAATTGTTGGTATAAGGAGACAGAGGACAGCCCAGATTAAGGTGGGGGCACAGATATTTATTTGCATGTGGGAGAGAAGAGACCATCAGCTGTAATATTTACACTCGATTACCCAGGGAGGGCTTGTAATTCCTTGTGTTCTCTGGAGCATATTCCTGCCATATGTATTTGGCTGCCAGAAGTTTATATACATTTTCTGCCTTTCCTTCCAAACAATGTAACATTTATTAGGAGTTGTTGTTTCAAGGGGGGAAAAAATCCCTGCTTAGAGCTGTGTTCTGGCACTGTACAGTGGCTGTGTGTGTCACATGGAGGATGAAAAGTTCTGTATTTGCAGCCCTATGAATGATGGGGCAGGAAAACTCTGCTGGACGCAAGGATGGACCCACGCAGGAGCCACTGCAGTGCTCTGGCATTGTTTGCCATGCTCACCTCTTTTATTTCTTTTTTTTTCTTTTTCCCTCCCTTTCCCTGGAATTACTTGTGATTGATTGTTGCAATTGATTGCAATTGTGAGAGCTAATTTTAGTGCATAATTTTTACACTGGAAGCCTGCCAAGTGTTTGTGTAATGGAGGAGAGCAACTGCACAGGATTTGGTGTGGGGTGTGCTTGTCTTTCTTTCTCCAATCAAATATCAGCACCCAATCCACAGACTGATTTAGATTTATATACAGGGAATATTTGTACATAGCCAGTTTTCTCCAAGAAGAAAATTCAGCCTCCTGTGGAAACAGAAGAGCAATTTACAGAGCTGTGATGAGTTCTAAGGACAACAGTGATGAAGTGACCATTGCCTTAGTTTTGAGATGAATAACCAAGCTAACAGAGTTCACTTTTAAACTTTGTGTGATGGAGCAGAGAGCAGATAGTGTTGTTGCAGCCCTAGGAGACAAATCTGGTGTGTTTAGCTGATGAAGAGCAGCACATGGGCGTATAGGTCTGGGCCCTTGGAAAATGTCGCAGCCCAGTCCAATTTCCACAAAGTTCCAAGTCAGGACTGGCAAGGAGGGGAGGTTGAGTTGCCACAGGATGAAAATGGAAGGTTTATTTCTGAGTGAAATATTAACTCAGGGATAAATTTTGCTTTCTACATCCACATTTTCATATATCCAGGATTCAGGATACAGTGAAGCTGGACTGCTTTGTAGGGCTTTCCTCCTTTTCCACTTGAATTTGGCCAGAGAGGAGCAAGAAATGTGAAAGGATAGAGAGGATGTGGAGATTGTAGTGGTGGTGCCTAAGGCTTTTTGGGACAATTTTTATATGGATTGAAAATTGATGCTAAAAAGAAAAGCTCATCTAATAGATTATTTTTGGTACTGAGATGATGGGCTCACTTGCAAGATTAGATACCAGAACTCAGTGGAACTTGTGTTATCCTTCTCCCACGGGTTTTTGGTGTCTCCTCTCGCTTGGTTTTTTTCCTGTCATTCCAGTTGTGATTTATCTTACATGCTTGTTTCAAAACAAGTTACACTGTCAAGCTGCCATTATGGAAACATTTGTCCCGGTTATCTTTCCAGAGTTATTCACAGATACAAGTTCTGGCAAAGTCAGGGACAAGAATGATGACAGGTGGAAGAATCCACCTTCTTGAAATATCAGTTTGGGTTTTTGTGTTGTCTTGGGGCTTTTTTAGTTCAGCTTGGTGCCATGTGGGTTTTACTTAAGGACGTGGTTTGTCCCTGGAAAAGTGTCTTTAAAAAGGATGGAACAGTTGAAATATGTTCAAGACAATTAATTAACGTGCCTTTCAATGGAAAGGGAAGGAGGTTTTTTTTTTCCCAAATTAAAGCTCCAGCCTGGTTAAACATTTTGTATCAGTTACAAAAGGAGCTCCAGTACATTCCTCTGAAACAAGGGATGAGCCAACTGCATCTGCGAGGTGTGGGAGTGACATTTCAGAGCCCACTGACAGCCTCATTGTCAAACTGAACATCATCTCTCTCTCTCTCTTACTGGTGCTAAGTGAGAGCTTCTCACTTTCCAGGGGCAGAATTGCTCCTTTGGAAAATGCCACTGGAAGGCATGGATACCTTTGGTCTGGGAACAGGCTGCCAAGTAAAATTAAAGATGAAATTGAAATAGCCCATGTCCAGAAATCAGCCCTCCCTTCCCTGTCAGGAGGCACTGGGGAAAAGGAAAAGCATGAAGTGCTTTTTGAGCAGTGGGGACTTTCAGCGGTGGTTTTGCTATCCAATTTTCCCAGGTGCTACAATAATTGCATGTTACACTGTGGTGATGTCCTGAGCCTTAAGCAGCTTCAATTATCTCCTTCCTTATGGGAGGATTTCCAGAGGTAGAGCACTAGAAAGAGACCTTTGATGTCCCGTCTGAGCTGTGATTGATTTGAGAAGCGAGACGCTGCAGCAGAAGGGACGCGGAGCTGCAAGACCTCTCTGCTGTGCTGTCAAGTGAGCAGCCGCTTCCAGCTCCAGCCTGGATTATTTTGTTTACAAGAAAGTGACAGAATGGTAGGATTGTGTAGGTTAGAGGAGCTCTCCGGTCCCACCTCCCTCTCAAAAAGCACTTAGCAGCGTTTTTGTGTGTGTGTGTGTGTATAAACAGAGATCTGGCGCAGATTGCCACCCTCCTGCGTGCTGCTGTGCTGCTCCCAGAGCCCAGATCACACTGCTCAGATCTTGCACCCCTGCCAAGGAAAGCCATCACCTGGACTGGGAAAAAGTGTCTTGGGAGTAGCAGGTGCAAAGAGTGAGTCTGAGGGAAGAGAAGAGCCAGGCAGGCACTGATAGAACATTCGTGGTGATGGAACTGATGGGGTAATCGAAGGCCAGAGCCGTGGACAGGACCTGGAGGCAAAAGGAGCAGTAATGAAAGAGAAGCAGCACATCAGAGAGGCTGATTTGAAGGCAAAGCTGAAGTGAAAGCAGAGGGGAGGTTTCCCTCTTTGATCTGTTTGATCTGCACCTGCGGCACTTTGTCCGGGCACCTCCTGGAGAGGGGCTCTTCCAGAGGTAGCTTGAAAGCAAATTCCCACTGCTGGGAGGGCAGGGGGGCCTGCTGAGCCAGGAGACATTTCTGCAAGGCTTTGTCGCTCTGCAGGGCTCCTGGCACAACAGAAAGAGAAGGCAAAGGCCCCAGTCCAGGTTTTCCAGGAGGAAAGGCAGGTGGTACGGGGCGAGCTGGATGACAGGTGAGGCGAGGAGTGTGTCCACAGTCAGCAGTGTCTGCAGTCAGGTGCAGACTGATTTTATTCTCTGCTTGGAATAAAACCACTCAGCACACACTCAAGGGCTGTTTTACAAATGTTTCCCTCTGGAAACTCTTACATGTTCCTAAACTTTGCAGTGTTTGGATGCCACAGTGCAGTGGGGGGAGCAGGGTGGGGAGAGGGCACGGGGATCAGAGCTGCCTGGAGGGGAGGACAAAGGCTGGGCTTGTTGGCTGGTGGGAAAGGCCAGATGGGAGAGAGGGAGGCAGGGGGAGGAGAAACGGATGTTGGATGATGTTGGAAGTGGTGGGTCAGGGGTGAGGGGCTGCACAGCTACACCTCGGGGTCTGACCACAGGGGCAGAGCCAAACAGCACAGCCAGAGGAGCTCAGGGTGCTGCAAGGGTGGGGAGAAGATGTTTTCCAGAGGAAACAGCTGGGATCATTCCCAGGCGTATTGTAGGGTTTTATTTCCCTCTAGGGCGATGTCATGAGTGAAACCCCAGCTTTGTTACTGGGAATGGCTCCTTGGGGGGTTGGATGCAGTGCTCCCAGAGTGAGGTGGCCTTAGAGGGGAAAAGAGGAGAAACACTTGTGAGCAGCTTTAGGGGTGCTGGTGGAGCATGGCTGGGGATGCCTGTGACCTGCTCCCCATTTCCCTTGGCGTGTTTTCCAGGAAAGAAAAAAAAAAGTTATATCTTTGAGTACATCAGGCTGATTTTATTTTTTTGAAATTACTTTTAATGCTCCAGAACTGAGTTGCTGTGGGTTTGAGCAGCTTGATTTATTCCTGACACATCTGCAGAACCATTTATCCTAATCCTTCCTTTCCTGTCCACGTCCATCCCAGTTGGTGCTCCTTGAGTGGAGCCCAAAGCCTCTGGAAGTGCCACTGCTGCCCTGACAGCTGTTTCTCGAGAGCTCTGCCTGCTCCGTGGGCTGTCCCAGACTTTGTGGGAGCAGGGATCCAGGAAGCTGGGCTGATGTTCTCACGGAGACAGAAGTGTCTTGCTGGCAAAGACAGCTGGGGTTTGGACTTGCCAGCAGTGACTAAGCCATGAGCTGACAAGAGTGTGTCGGAGGTGTGATGTGAGGTAAGAGACAGGTGTTGGGCAAGAGCACAGGGGAGGTACCACAGGGAAGAGGTAGCTGGCAGGTGGATGGGAAAACAGCCTTAAAACTGGGTGTCAGTGTTAGATGGAGGAGATGGTGATTCAGGAGCTGCACACGGATCTCATGGATACAGGCCTGTGGGAACAGTGCTCCTGGAATAAATGAGGCAGAAGTGGTTTAGCTCTATTTTATTTTATTTTTTTATGCAAGAGGTGGGTGTGTTGCTGAGACACGGGGACGGATCGGTGGTGGCTCAGTTTGCTGACAAAAGCAGGGAGATGGAACAGGGGACAGGAAGGGCCAGGGGCACCTGGCCTGTGGAGTTTGGGGGATCAGAGGCAGAAGAGAGTGGGATGGGATGAGTCCTCCCACCAGCAGTGAGGCAGTTTGGGGTGGATCTACCCTCCTACCCCAGCTACAGGCTCTAGGGCAAGCCACTGAGATAGAGTGTGAGGTTTTCCATCCGTGTCCATGCTTCTTGTCTTCTGCTTTTGTGTTTTGCCATCTCTGCTCTGGACAGACCTGTCGCCTCTGAAGCCACCGCAGTCCTTGGGAGCGTGGCAGGGGTTCCCCCTCCCTGCCTTCCTGGAGGGAGCCCTTGGTGGGACAGGCTGTGGTTTTGGCAGTGCCTTGGAGGCGAGATGGGACTGCCAGCTCCTCCCATGGAGCCAGTCCCTCCCAAAGGGGCTGCTGGGCACGGGGGAGCCGGACAGTGCACAGCAGCTACCTGAGCTTTCCCCCCAGATTTGCAGCAAAGATAGGAGAAGCATTTGGATGTGACCCGTTTATAGCCCGGGATAATTTCTGCCCTGGCAAACCCAGAAAGAGATAAAGCAATGGAGAGCTGAGAGCTAAATCTCTCCTGTACAAATGCTGGGAGCATATGTAATAGGATTGTTGAATTGGAGTTACATGTTTTCTGGGATAAGCACTGGCTGATGATAGCGGGCTCTTGTAGCCATGCTTAAATCAGGAAAAGAACTGGGGATTTGCAGCAGTTGCTGGGAATGCTGGGGTTTCCCTGCGAGCTTCCAGAAGAGCAAAAGGGAAGAAAAGGCTTTTGTAGATAAAACAAAACAGATCCCTGAGAAGGCTGGAGCTCCTGGGAGGGAGAAAACATCAGTGCTCTGACCTGAGGGTAGTCGGGTATCACAGGTTTTTCTTACACTAAATAAAAACACTTTGTAGATCTTCTAGCTGAACTTCCATTAGTTAACATGGGAAAAAGGAGGTTTTTTAGCAACATTTTCATTTTTCTTCTCACCTTTCAAGAGGTGCATTAAAAACTGCACAACCCAAGAGCTGTGTTAAACACCTATTATTAAAGTGCAGTTTTAAGCTAAGCTTAGGAGCTGTCAGAGCTGAGCTTGTCTGCCTAATCTGGACTTGCTCTCTTTTCCTGTGAGGGCTCTGATGCAGTGTTAATTGCAGGACAGCTCCTGCCTCACCTGCAGCAGGGCTGATTCCTGGCAGTGCTGGTGGCAGTGGGCTGCCCTCACCCTGGTTTTGTCCCATGAGGGACTCAAGGATGGGGAGGGATGTTTGCTTCTCTCAGTTTGGGCAGCCGGGGATCTGCTTCTCCTGGGGACTTGCTCTTGAGCTGTGTGCCCATTGCTTGTGCTCTCCAGCCCCAGCCAGGCAAGGGAGAGAAATACCTCGAGTTGCTTGGGACCAGGTGCTTGTGATGGGGCAAGGGCTGGGAGGAGGATTTTTTTTGGGCTGGGAGGAGGATTTTTTTTGGGCTGGGAGGAGGATTTTTTTGGGCTGGGAGGAGAACTTGGGTACCCGCGTGTTGGGTGCGAGCGTTGTGGCAGAGCCTGTCTGTGCTGAGCGCGTGGTGCTGGAGGCTCTGTGGAGCTGCTGCAGCCCAAGCCCGGCTCTGGGCCAGCGCAGCCTCTCCGTGGGGCTCTCCACACCCCTCTGGGGGTGGTGGAAAGGGGAAGCACCCGGCCCAGCCCTGGGTGTCAGTGCAGATTTCATCACGCCACAGCGACAGCTCTGCCCATCATTAGGACTCAGGCCAGCAGGAATTAAGACTTCCAGGCTGATCTCCATATCCTTGGCAGGATAAAATTTCCCAGAAGTGTTGCTAATCTGCTGCTGCCTGTCCTGAGCTCCCTGCAGACCCAGTCCCTCTTGTGCCAAGCCCTCCTGGCTCCAAGAGGTGTGTGGGACACCCTGCGTTCCGCTGAGCTCCCGTCTGTTCCCTTTCCTGAACACCCAGCTCTGCTGAGGCAAAGCAGCGGCCAGCACAGGAAACAGAAAGGGTTGGATTGGGGTTGGGAGGGAGCTTAAATCCCATCTCATTCCAACCTTCCGTACTCTAGCACCAAGCCCTGTCCAACCTGGCTGCTGGGACAATCTCTTTCCCAGCCTCATTTTTATGTTTGAGTTTTTCCAGGAGCTCCTTGTTGGTCCACACAGCTCTCCTGGAGTTCTTACCTGCCTTCCTGCTTGGAGGAGGTGATCCTTGGGTATTAACCAGGTTTTATGGGCCTTTCTTCCATCCAGGGCTTTATCCTGTGGGTCTCTACCAAGCAGCTCTCTGAGATAATGGTTACATCCAATTGTTGTTGACTTTTTGATGAAAATCCCTTTTTTTCTGGCTGTGTCTCTTCTTCCCTGTGAGACCCCAGAGCTGTACTTTACCTGCTGTAAAAACCTGGGAAATGCTGCTGTTTGTGTGTGGTTTGCTGGGAGAGGGGAGGTGTAGCTGTGACCCCAAATCACAGCTGGGGTGAAGGGGTGTCCCTCCAGGGGAGGTGATTGGAGGGTGTAGGGTTTGGTGGGTCCTCGTGGAGCAGCACCAGCTTGGAAGCCTCTGTCTGAGAGCTGCTGCGTGGGGCAGTGCTGTGGGATTGGGGCTGCTGGCTCCTCCTCTCTTTCCCAGCTCTCTGGCTGCTGGATTGTCAAAGAGCAAAAGACCATTCCCATGGAATTACGGATGGATAAAACAGCAGCGGCTGTTCAGAGAGCAGGTGTTTCCTCCCGGGGTTTCAGTTACCAAATTCATCAGGACATTCCAACTTCTTGAATTTTAAATTCCCTGATCCCCAAGAACAAAGTCATTTTCTCAGCTTTGGAGGCTGACATCTGCTTACAAGGATTACGTGTGTTCCTGGAGCAGTGGGCACAGATTTTCTTTGTGGAAAGGGATATATTGGAGAGAGTATTAAACCCCAGCACAAGTTCCTGCTCTGGAATGGAAATTGCTGTGCAGGTTTGGAGCAAGGCATGTTGGAACTCGCTTATTTATTTGGCAGATGTCTGATGGTGTTACATCATCCCCAGCCCTTGGAGCTGCAAGGGCTCTGGAGGGCTTGGAGCGGTGGGTTGGCCATGGAATGCTCTGCTCTTCCCACTCTCCTGGTGTGGGGGAACAACCATTTTCCATCAGGAGCTGTTGGCAAGCTCTGCCTGCCACAAACCCATGTCCTGAGGTGATGGGAAGCACTGGTCAGGGAGAAGAGCTGTAGGAAATCTGTGCTGGATGGTGCTCAGGAGTTGTCAATCCACTCATGTTTCCAATCTCAGAGCAGCATGTGGGGATGATATTTGCTGGTGATAAGTGACCTTTTACTGCTTTTGTTGTGCAGGCATTCTAGGGATTTATTTTTTAAATACATTCTGTTTTGCTACCTGAAACCTCTGCCAGTGCTTTCAGGTTATTGTTCTGTGAGATCCACACTAACCTCGAGCATGATTTTGCTGAGAGCATTCAACTGGGAGCCAAGCTTTCTGTAGAACTGCAGATCAACAGCAGTGTGGTACAATTAGCTGAACCCTGGGCCTGTGGAAAGAGTTGCTTTAGAACAAGTAAATGCTGCCTGCAGCCCTCGGTGTCTGGAGCTGACCGACTGCAGACCCAAGGGAAACCACCTTAATTGGCTTCTGTGGCTCTGGCAAGATACAAACAGCAGCTAACAGGGAGAAGCAATAGGGATTTGAGTTCTTTCCCCCTTGCCCTAGCAGGTGGAGGTGGTGTCAGTGAGAACAGTCTGGCTGCCTTGCTTTGGCTGAGGTGTGTTTTGGGGATCAGGCAGCTGAACTGCAGCTCTGTGCATCTGGATGCTCCAAGCTGACCTTTTAATCTTCCATTTGCATTCCAGGAGCTACGTGGGACAACCAATGTTTCCCTTTGGTCCTGTTTACTGCTGTGCCACCCTCATGTGAGTAAGGACTGGGGTGGATTTGGTGAGGGTGTGTGTGTTTGCAGCTCCTGCCCACCCTCCTCCTGCTCTGCTCGCCTCCCCTTCCCCTCCCCGGCCTGCAGAGCAGAACAAGGGCTCTCTTGGCAATAAAAATGTTAAGGCCTCTTGGAGATGCAGAGTGAAATGTTTCTACGAGAGACTGTCAGCAGCTGCATGTTTTTTCCAAGCAAGCATGGCCAGGAATGTTTGTAGAAACGTGGCAGCACTAAATTGGGACAGTTGGTCACTAATCTGTGTGAAGATACAAAACTGGTTAAATAAAAAGATTCCCTGAGGCAGCCTCTAAGTTGCAATATAAGGGTGACCCAGGCTTTTAAAGGCTCCTCTCTGGCCCCTGTTCCTCCCTACACTTCCTCTGTGTGGTGGTCACTCCAAATTACTGCCAGCTGGCCCATTTGTCCTCTCTGGGGTTGTGCTGCTCCTTGGTTTTGACCTTTCAAAGAGACAGACAAAATCTGTGGCTTATGCAAATCTTTGAATTTGCAGCCAGCCTAACAGTGAGAGGGAGGAATACAGGGAATTTGAACTGCAGAGGGAAGAGATTCTGTTCTTCAGTGCCTCACTACTGACCACAGACCCCACTGTGCCCATAAATGAGTCTGAGTTTGCTTGCCTGTTGTATTTGAGGTTTTCTTGCCTCTCTGTTGCCTTCTACCCTTGTTTCAGGCATCAGGTTATGGTATGTTTCCAGCTAGACAAATATGAGCTGTTTTTTTTGTTCCAGGGTAAGTTTTATTTTCCAGCCGAGTGGTTCCGTAGTGTGGTGCCTTCACAGACACAAAAACAGAACAGAAAAACATGATTTATAAAAATGTCAGCATCATAAAGAAAGAAGAATGAAACCAGAGGACTGCTATATCATCAAAGTGAGGGTGCCAGTGTGTGAACATGTGGCAGGGCAGTCAGTTAACAGAAAATGATAGTGAAATTGGGTGATATTTCCAGTCTCCCCAGGGGAAAGCACACATGCTTTACAATGGATAATGAAACATTATGGGTTTTTATGTCTAATACGTTAATTCTGCCAGGGCAGTAATCCCAAGGTTGCAATCCACATTTAAGTTGGAAAGATATGCACAGGCTTTTATTGAGGACATAAACTACAGTGCATTTAAGGCAAAATAATAGAGAGATGGGAGAGGTTTCCACATCCCTTCTCTCCCACTCTATTGTATCAAATACTGACTCGTGCCAGAGGGGCTGCTGTCCTGAAGCCAAGGGCTTCTTCCATGGCAAGCATAGAAGTTAATCCCTTTTCTTTTTTTCGGTTTTGGGAGGGAGATACCGTTTGTGATGTTTTTGTGCTTGTGTGGGTTTTGTAAGAGTAAGTCTTGAGCACTTCTAGCTTGAAACACCTGCAGGGGCCAGTGGTTGTGGATCAGCCCAAGGTACTGATCCAGAGTGTAACCTGTGTGTTATGTACCTGGTTACCCCCACTCCAGCCCCAGTTCCCTCCTGTGCTTCCCTGCCCCTGTGGAGACGTGGCTGTCCTTCTAATCAGGGGCATGTGTTCCCTCTCCCCTCCTTGCAGCAGCACTGGGGCTTTGCTTAGTGCACAGTGAGCAAGTTCAGGGAGCCAAAATGGCCAGAAAATAAAACTGTGGTCTTTTGGCCAGCTGTGTTTTGGGAGCCAGGTTGCTGGGAGAGATAGGCAGGATGTGGCAGGCCTGATGTGGTCATTTTTGGAGAGGTCTGAGGAGGAAGGAGGTGTCTTGGAGTCTGTTTAGCTCTCTTGTAGTCCCAGTAGTGTCATCAAAGCACTTCACTCCCAAAGCCCAGGAATAGATGGTTTAACCTTTCCTTGCCAGCTCTGGGGTTGTGCTGCTTTGCTGTGGCTTTTAGAGCTTCTCCACTTGTGTCCTGATGTCCCAAGGGACACCTGCTGTAAGGACCAGGGTCACCCCTGCTGCAGGATGGGGACAGTGTGGGAAACCTGAGCTTTTCTGTGCTTTTTATTCTGCTTTCTCAGGGGTCTGTCCAGGACTTGGAGGACATAGGAAGCTCTGAGTTTGGTGTGTTACTGGGATGGGAGAGGAGCTGGATGCTCACGCCCTCTGTGCTGGCCTGGCTTAGCCCAGGGGAGCTCAGCTGGATTCTGCAGAACCCCCAAATGCGGAACGTGGCTCTTTGGCTCCAGGAGTTCCCTCATCTGCAGCGGGGGAAGTGGGCCACCTTAGAAAAGCCATTTCTCCAAGTGACCAAGCCCCGTGTTCTAGACGTGCTTCAGCACACGATGCCCCACTTCTGCTTTTGGGCAATCAGTGCAGCCCATGGAACTGAGCTGTTCTGTTACTCTGCAGTGTATTTTTGTTTTCCCTGCCTATTTATTGTGACTTTAATACCTCTCCACCACTATCCATCCCCAACCCTGTGTATTAATCGTGTCTGTGCGTGTGTGTGGGGAATAGAATAAAGGGAAAATAGCTTTGGTCACACAGACTTATGCAGAGCAGGATCTGCCCTGATATCTCTCCGAGCTTCTTAGAGTTGGACCAGTGACAGCAGGCAGCATTGGAGTCCACCTCCCAAATGTTGTGTTTAATCCTAAATCAGGCTTTAGCATTCAAGTAACAGACAAATACTGCAAAAGCCTCATAAGAAGTAGGAGGAACAGGCAGGACTTTAAAAAAAAAAAAGTACAAATGAGGAAAAGTAATCAGCAGTTCTGGAGCTGTTACGATTTTCAGAATGCGGGGCTTTTGCCAGTAAAAGGGACCAGGTCTCTGCCCTTGAGCTTGCTTAAGAAGTTAATCTGTGTATGAACTCTCAGTCTTGGGGACCACTCAGAGAAATGATGGATCTCTGAGCCTTCAGTCTCACATTTGTTCAAGTAAGAAGGTAAGGTCACATAGCAGTGGCATTAGAAGCTGGAGGCTCAGGTGGGACCCTAATGCAGCCCTTCCAGAGGTGAAGATGGAACCCATGGCTGCAGCTCTTGTCTGTCAGGGTTGCTGCTGCTGTGCAGACATTCAGGAATGGGCTCACAGGAGCTGGGGTTGGACTAGCACAAACCAGGTGTTCTTTGCCTGCTGTGTCCATAATGAGCCATGGCCTTCCTCCAAAAAGTAGCTTGGAACAAGGTTTAAGAGGCCCTTTATTTTCTTTTAAATGTGCTGGTACCAAAAGATAGCCAAAGACTTGTGACTGCAGTTCAGAGAAGATGCCTCCAGTTGCTTTGTGTTTGTTCTGCCTCTCCCCTCCTTGTCCTGCTGACCATGGAAAAGAGTCATTGTTTAAAGGTGTTCCCTGGAACTGCTTCTCAGTTCCTGCCATTCCATAGACTCTGAGGAGGCTTCAAGGCAGTGGCTCATCTGCCCTGGATGTGGAGGTCGTGTCCTCTCTGCCTTATGTCCTCTCTGCCAGGCATGGCTGAGCCGGGGCTTTTGGGAATTGTTTGGACAGTTTCCCTGAGCTTGGGGTCACCGTGTCAGTCAGGTGGGAGGGAAGGGATGTGTGGGGTCCTCCCAAAGCAGGATCAGCTCTGGGACCAAACCAGGCTCCTCAGGGCTCTTTTCCAGGCAGAGCTTGAAAACCTCCCAAGGATGGAGCAGGCACAACCTCTCCTGAGAGCCTGATCCCACTTCCCTTTTTGCCCTGAGCATCTTCATGGTGGAGATCCTGGTGTATCCCAGGTGCTCTGCCAGTGATTCCCTGTGTCCACTGAAATGTGGTGCACCTGGACTTGGCAGGGCCACCACCATTGGGGATGCCTGACAGAGGCCAGAGATGGATGCAAATTGTGCTTTGAAATGAAAGGCTTCTTCCTCGTGGGCACTGGCAAACAGATGTATGGAAATGGAGTTCTATGGGATGTTGTGGCATGGCTTTGAATGGGGGGAGGATAAATAGGGAAAGCTGAAAATCAGCATTTACTTTCATACAAAGTTATGTTGCTCTTTCAATTAAATAACTGGGTGTGAGTTTTAAAAGGGAAAAAGACCCCTCAAGGCAGCTTAGAACAAGTTAATAGGAAAGGAGAAGCAGGGAAGGCACTGAGACAGAGCAGAGACGTGGTCAGTCCAGTTGTGCCAGCTGTAATGTTTATAACCCTGAGTCACCCTGTGACAGTCAGTGCTGGTGGCCCTCTGGGCAGGACCTGAGGTCCAGATCTCTGCTTGCCCTGGAGGGTTTTGGGTCAGGCTGTGAGTGGGTCAGGGCCCCCTGAGAGAGGTGTTCACAGTGTGGTTCCTGCACCGTGCTCTGGTCCGGGGAGGTTGAAACCAGGTCAGGGCTTCTTTTCATTGAGGTGACATTGAGGGGAGGTTTTTTTTTGGTTTTTTTTTGGTTTTTTTTTAACCATCTGGCTGTAATAGAAGAAATAAATTGGAACTTGTTTTCTAAAAATGAGAACATGTGCAGTCAACCAGCATCTTTTATTTTTATGCAGCACATCTAAAATAGATGCGAGTCTGCCTCTTTCAGAGCGTGCATCCGGCACGAAGTCACAGCAGCGTTGGTGCTCCTGCCCCCTTCCTCTGTGCTCCCTCCCCTCACTTCCCTGCTCCCACCACTTGGCAGTGAGCTGTTGAGGAAGTGACTTGGGTTTGGATGTGCCAGTCAGCCCCACGCGGCGGGGGGAAGGTGCCAGTGACACGGGGAGGGGGTGAGCGGTGGCGCTCCTCTGGTCCCTTCTCCTTTGGGAACCCTCTGTGGGAGGAAGGAGCAAGGACGCTTGTGGCAGCCCTCCTGCTCAGGTGGAAGGTAGAATTGGATGGGCAGGGAAGGTCTGTCCATCAGAGGAATTACTGGCAGAGTGCTCTCTGCCATGTCCCTGGAGCTGGCGGGCACCGAGGGTCTGTGCTCGAAGCTGTGCGCTCACTCTGCAAAGGAGCAGCTGCTCACAGTTGTTTCTTTTGGGTCTGCTGGGAGTGGAGAGCATTTCCCCTCTCAATTCTTGCCTCCAGCGCATGAGGAATCATGGAATCAGAATAATTTAGGCTGAAAAATACCTCTGAGACTATGGAGTCCAAGCTGTGCCCGATCCCTGCCTTGTCCCCAGCCCAGATCACTGAGTGTCACATCCAGGCTTTCCCTTGGGCACTCTAGGGACGGAGACTGCAAACCTTCCTGGGCCCCCTGAGCCTCTGGTCCCCCCTTCCTCTTTGATGTCCCTTCCCTGTGCTTGGGCAGCTCTGCAGCTGTCCAGGGCAGGGGAACAATCTGCCCAAACTGTATTTTTTTTTTTTTTTTTTTTTTCCCATCAGGGCCATGCAGGAGATGGGGATAACACTTGCCTTGCAGGGCCATTGTGAAAGTTAATTTGCTAATTATTTACAAAGCACATCAGAGTGCTGCTTCAGTTATACACAGGGTTATGATAACATCTAATTAGTAATTCCTTATGAGGCTTCGTTTTCTTTCTGCCATAAATATTGGCCTAATGTAGGGACAGCCGTGCCTGTGCTTGTCATCCCAGTGCCTCAGAGGGAATAAAAAAGCTGGATTTGATTTGTAAATGGTGGCTCTCTACCCCCCCTCCTCCTGTTCCACCTGACCCACAAAACCACTGACCCCTTTGGTGAGCTGCTGCCTGGCTGGTGTGCATTGATGGGTCACTGCTTGGGGAGGGCTCACCCCTTCCATGGAAATCTCATCCCTCTGGCAAAACCCCTTGCTTTTCCCTGCTTTCCCATCCTTCCCAGCCTCAAAGGTGTGTGCCCTTTCTTGCTGGGCAGGTAGGAGGGATGACAGGCAGGAAAGAAGGAGCTACTGTGGGAAGATCTCTGCCCTCCCTTTCTGTGGGACCTGGACCAAGAGCTGGGATAACAGGGTACAAGAGTTTCTCTCCAAGCTTTTATCTTTTTTTTTCCTCTCTCTGTCTTTGCCCGGGTTTGCATCCCATATTGTGCCGCTCTGTTTCATGGTGTGTATGCAGCATCTTGTCTTTGCTTTGGCCAGCGTGGATATGTCATCCTGTAGTGTGTTGTTTTTCTCTTCTCCAAATAAGTAAAACTCAGAGACCTTTGCTGTCCATCACACATTGCTGGTTTTACTCAGCTGTGAGTGGCTTTGGGCGCTTCTGAGGGTGTCAATATCCTGTGTTTTTAATGCTTCAGTGCAGTGAGTCCAGAAGCTTGTGATACCTATTTTTAGCGTTGAAAAGTTTTGACAGCTAAAGTAAACCTACATTATCCATCACTTGACAGCATCGTCACCAGCGTGCAGCTTGTCACTCTCGTTCAGAGCTGATTTTTCCAATGAAATTAAAACTATTGGCAGGGATGTGGTGGAAGTGTGTCAGAACGCAGCATGAAAATGACAGCAGCTACTGCCTGGTTTCAAAAAAATAAATGAGAGGAGGTGTTAGCATTAGAGGTCCTGAATAAAATGTTCCTTCTTGAGCCTTCCCCTGGAAAAAGGAGGCAGTCTCTGTTTTGTTAAGCTCTGGTTGATGGAGGCAGCCAGAGCTCCAGGAGCCTTTGGATGACGCTCTCCGGGATGCACAGGGTGGGATTGTTGGGGTGTCTGTGCAGGGCAGGTTGGGCTGGATGGTCCTTGTGGGCAGCATCCAGCTCGGGAGGTTCTCTGGGTGTCTGCAGGCAGAGTGCCCATGTTGGTGTGAGATCTGCCAGCCACAAGCAGTGCCCTGAAACACAAACCTTAAATTTCAACTTGTGCTTGGGCCAGAGGTGGTTCCTGCCTCTTGTCACTTGTCTTGGTTTCATAGGCAAAGGTGCTGGCTCGCTGCCAGCATCCACTCCCTGGAGCTCATTAGGAGCCTTTTCTGCTCCCCTTGTACAGAAACAACAGGGATCAACTTTCCCAGGAGCTGATATATCTGCTGACCTCTCCAAAGGGAAAAAAACCTCCTGTAATTCATTACCTGACTTCTGTAGGGGCTGAAAGGGAACTATTTGTGTCTGAACAATACTTGCCTTTCACAACTCCCTTCCTAATCCCAAATAGAAACATAAGGCTGAGAAAATCTTTCTGATAGCGGGGAGTGTGGGTACATTCAACCCGGTATCATTTTTCATGGCATTAATGTTCTGTAATTGCCAGGGGTTGGTTTGCAGGTTTTTATTGGACAAAGTGAAGGCAGGCAGTGTTAAATGCCTCCATTTACCAATTACCCCATCAGTTTGAGGGGGTAGAAGTGATTCTGATGGTGGCATGATGGTTTTCCATCAGTGCCCTCTTGTGAGGTGCTGCATCACAGATGCACAGTTTGAAAGGTGAGGTTTGAAAGAAAATAATGCAAGCTAAGTCACCTTTCTTCATCAGTTTATGATTGACTACAAGATGGCTTGAATCAAACCATCCCCTGCTACACAGGGACAGCCCTTTGCTCCTGCCAGGTGCGTGGGGCTATACAGGCATAAAGAGTGGGATTCCAGGGTGAAAGCCACTGCTTGGGTTGGCCACATCATCCACAGGGAACTTTGAAGGCCGGGTTACATGTGTATGGCTGCAGTTTTTTCAGGATTCCATGGGAAAGGGTGCCAGTGACGTGTGGCTGGTGCCTGCTGCGTCATCTGTGCTTGTGGGATGTCTGGAGAAGCACCCAAACTGGCTGTGGACATCTGCTCCTTGGTGTTCCCCTGGGGATGTTCCTGACAGATGATTAGTGCCTGCTGGGCCCCAGGTTGTGTCCTGCTTGATCAGAGTGGGTGACAAGTCACCCAGCATGACTTGCAGAAGGACCCGAGTGGCTCCAGTTGTCTGGATGGTGGAGACAGAACGCTCCTCCAAGGTCACCTGTGTGTGCAGGTGAAAAATAAGACAGATACAATCATGAATTTTTGAAGCACCTTGGCTTTGTAAGGTAAGCCTTAGTTAAGGAGATACGGTCTGCAGAGCCCTGTGTGAGCACGGCAGATGCTCCTCGTATCTCACCTTCCTGCTGTGCTCAGGGTGAGTCACTGTGCTGAAGTGACTCCTTTTTTTCTGCCCCAAGTGCTAATCCATTGTTAAAATTATATTAACTCATATGTGCTAATTAGCAGGTGTGCCAGGGTGTGAGAGGCCCAGGATGTTCATTAGGGTTGATAAAAACACCTTTATACAGGATACAGACCTGGATTATGTCTCCCTTCCTTTCACCACAGAGAAGTGCTGTGTTGTCGGACCTTACTCCGCTGGGCTCTGTGGTGGGATCTCCACGTCTCAGCTTGATATTTGGGAGAGCCTGTGGGCTCCTTGGAAGGTTCACAGAATCACACAATGTCTTGAGTGGGAAGGGCCCCACAAGGATCATCCAGGGCAGCCCCTGTCCCTGCATCCCTGGCAGCGCTGTCCAAAGGCTCCTGGAGCTCTGGCAGCCTCGGGGCCGTGCCCATTCCCTGGGGAGCCTGGGCAGTGCCAGCACCCTCTGGGGGAAGAACCTTCCCCTGATTTCTGACATAAACACCCCCTGGCAGAGCTCCAGCCCTTCCCTGGGTGCCATCCCTGTCAAAGGGAGCAGAGATCAGAGCTGCCCCTCAGGATGAGCTGCATCCCCCACTGAGTTCTGACCTAAGTCTTCTCCAGACTGGTGGGATTCATCCTGCCAGAAGGATGGAAGGAAAAGAGACTTTTCCCAGTGGTATCATTACTCAGCTGAGGAGGGAAGGGTAATTCTGTGCCCATTTGCAGGGCAGAGCTCATGGCTACTCTGGAAGCTCCTGGAGGTGACGTTCCCCGCAGCCACCATCCCGCTCCGGAGCTGGCCCAGCTGTCTCTGCGCCGTGTCGGGCAGAACGTGCCGGGCTGTCTCAGAACAGGTTTTGGTAGTTCCTTGCCGGTGTGGGAGAGCCCTGCTGTTTACACAAGCTGGCTCGCACCCTCGGAGGAAGCCCACATCAAAAGGGTGGATCCCAGTGCGTCAGTGGGGCCGGGAGCTGGGGCCAGGCCTGGAAATGCCTGTTCTCCCCAGCGGGAGCGACACACCGGAGCTCCCGGCAAGGCTCCCGCGGGACAGCTGGGCCCCCTGCTCCCACCCAGCCACGCTTCCCTGCAGGAAACATCTCATTTCTCAGGACGAGGCTGGGGTGGATCCTACATGACTCAGGAGAAGGCATCCCTTGCCTCTCCCTGCTTGGATCTCTCTCCATACCTTAGGCTTGCTGTTGATGGCTTGCTGGTTTCTGCTCCAGTGCTCTGAGCTGTGATTGAAGGGAAAGTCGCTGCTTTTCTTTCTCGCATCTGCACTGAACCTTCTGGCTCTGCACAACTCCCTGACAGGAGGCGACAGCTGGGGTGGAACAGGGACAGGAGGAGAGGGAATGGCCTCAGGCTGGACCAGAGGAGGCTCAGTTGGACATCAGGAGGAATTTCCTCATGGAAAGGGTGGTCAGGCATTGGCAGAGGCTGCCCAGGGAGGTTTGGGGTGCCCAACCCTGGAGGTGTCCAAGGAATTCCTGGATGACTCAGTGCTCTGGGCTGGGGACAGGGTGAGCATCGGGCACAGGATGGACTTGATGGCCTTGGAGGTCTTTTCCAACAAAACAGTTCTGTGATTTAAAACTCATGAATGGTTACACCAATGTCTGGAGCTTTCTGCAAGCTGCTCTTAGAACAGCTCATGCTTTCCTGGGAGTTCTGGCCATGCCAAGGGTTTGCTTCTGGGGCAGGAAGAGATGCCCCATGCTGCTGTGGCAGGGTACAGATGGCCCCAGCAGCAGGGTGGTGCTGCCTTTTGCCCTCTGAATCTGAAAATCACTGCAGACAATCGCTGCTGATCTGTCACAGTAAGCACCTGTCCCTCCTGTGGAGTGTGGCTGCTGTGTCTGTGGGAGCTGTGTGCACACCCGTGTGTAGGGACGCGCCGAGGCCGCTCCGATGGGAGCGATCCCAGCTGGGTGTGGGAGCTCTGAGCTGTTTCAGAGGACCAGAGGTGGCCGTGCCCGAGTGGACCTGAAGGCAGGCAGCAGCAGCAGCCCCCATCACCCTCTGAGTCGCTTGAGGCTCGCCAAACCTGCTCCTCCACTCGGGGTTTGTGAGTTCCCAGTGCTGAAAGCTGCTCACCCGTTTGTTTGTCCCGCAGGTCGGAGCTGCTGGTTTGCTCATTCAGGGTTTCAATGCACCATAATGTTGAGGATTGTTTAGTGCTGCCCGCTCCAAGCAGTGTCTGATCCCACCCCTCCTTCAGCGCTTTGCTGCTGCCAAGGTGGAGCTCTCTGGTGCTTCTGGGGTGTGCCTGTGGTCACGGGGGACCTCGTGCTGAGTGTGGGTGGATCTGCCCGAAACATCTGAGGCTGTGAGCACTGAGATGAGAGGTTAAACCCAAGGCGCTGTTTGAAGTGGGCTCAAACTCACTGCTCTCTCCTGTTCCTGGTCACGGGGGCTGTAAGGATGACTGTGCCACATCAAATTGCTTCTCTGATATCTTGTCCCTGTCCCAAAATAGAATCCTCTCCTCCCTTGCTCTGCACCTGCAGCACCTAGGTATGTGGAGCCCCACAGCCTCACTCTGGCTGTGAAATCCTTTCAGTCCCACAGCAGCGTGTCCAGCCCTGGGTCAGAACTGGGCTCCTGCACACACCTTTCCCATTTTATTTTGTTCTTTTCCTCTTGGTTCTGTCCTTTTCCCAACTTGCGGTCACTGCTGGCTTGCAGAGGGCGGGACTGCAAGGGTACGGTTGTTGCTCAATACTCCGTATTTGTGAAGGATCACCTAGAGCTGTAAATGTTAATTTGTTAATTGATTTCTGCTTGTAAAGAATATTTACTGTGGTGTCTGGTTCCTTTTCAGAGCAGTTTCATACCTGTTTTACTTGTCCCATATATGTGGTGCAGAGGCAAGGTGGGGGAAGTTGGGGGATAAACACAGATGGGCTGGGTTTTGCGTTGGTATTTCTTATTTATAGCAACCATTAGCCTGCCTTGGTCTGGAGGATGCTACTGCTCAGATCTTAATCCAGAGACGGTTATGTGGAAGTAGGGAATTAAGTAAGACCAGATCTATGCGTAATTCTTAATTCCCTGGAGTTCCCCATCCTGGGAACCCTCCTGCACCTGTGGGCAGCTCGGTGGGAGCAGCCTCTGGCATGTTTTTTACGCCTCCTCTCCAGGAGCACCATCCAGATACGTGCCCAGGGAATCCCTCGGGGTCGGGGGCAGAGGCAAAAGGCACAGAGTAGGTCAGAATGTTTTATTTTCAGTCTTGCTGGTGAGCTGCTGCCTGCAAGCGCAGCAGAATCCCGAGGACCGTGGAGCAGGATTGCAGGAGCGAGTCGCTCCGTGGGCTGACTGGGGATTTAGTTCCTGGCTCCTCTCACAACGCTGGCGAGTTAAAGTCACCCCGGAGGGATGTCCTTAGGAATTCAGATTTCAGGAGCCAGCGGGGTTGAGTGGCAGCTCGTCTGAAGCCTGTGACGGGAGGAATTAACAGGAGAGGGAGGGAGGAAGAGACGGAGGGAGGGAGGAAGGGAGGGATGGCAAAACCCCAAACCTTCAAACACACCCAATTGACCCATCTCATCTTAGCGTGAAACTTCGCAAGTTCCACCCACTCCGGAGCAGAGGGGGAATGAAATGCTGGTGCTTCCTCCTTTCTGCTAGCGGCAGCCGGGGCTCGGGAGGCACGCGAGGCAAAGATGTTTGTGCTGCTGATGATGAGCGGTAAGAGCAGCTCAGCTGCGGCTCGGATAAAGCTGGGCAAACGTGTTTGGGGCTGTAGCGTGTCCAGGAAGGCTCTCCTCTCCCAGTTCCCGTCTTTCCCCGGCGTGGATTAGGGGTGTTGCTTTCTCTGAGTTGGGTTGTCAAGCGCTGCTTTGCTTTTCCAGGGTTTGCGCTGCTCACCCAGACACCGGGGGCTCGAGCTGATTGAATGGGAGCTGGGGCTTCATAGCTGAATTCCCTAAGAGAGAAAATGCAGTATCGTGTTACTGACTAGAGATGTTCCCTTCTCCAGCTGTCTGGCTTTATTTTCCATAATTACAGGTTGCCACGCTTTTTAATTGTTGAAAATGAGCCCCTTGAAAGGTTTCAACTTGACTCGGGCTCTGTTGGGTGTCTCTGTGAGGTGGGGGGAGCCGGGAGGCTGTGAAGGGCAGCGCTGCTCCGTGAGCGGGGAAGGCTGGCTTGGGGGGGCTCACGCTTCCCAAAGATTTGGGAACACTGCGGAGCCGGGACTGGGGGAACCTCGTCCGTATCGAGCTGCTCATTTTCCTCCCGGTTCCTTCAGCAATTGCTTATCGAGTTATTTAATATCCCGGGTGCTATCTCTGAATCTAAATTGTCTAATTCTTGGGTTGGTGACAGGAAATGTTAGCACAGAGCCCTGGCTCTGCAATTACTGTGACTAAGCATCAGGGCTGAGCACCAAGCGGCAGCGCTGTCTCCTGGCCCTGCGCTCTGGGGGACGGGCTCCCCGTCCTGTCCCGGCTCCCCAGCCCGACCTGCTGTCCCCAGGGCTGCTCTGGGAATGTTGGGATGGCTTCTGCCTCCCGAGAGGCACGGGCTTGCCTTCCCACAGGCAGGGTTCAGCCCTGACTCAGAGCTGTGCAACCCATCAGCCGTGAGTAATCCTCCAGGGCAGAGGCAAAGGATAATGCATACCTTTTTCTGGGAATTAAGTCACTCTGGAGCTGTTGGAAACGTGTTTTCATAGTTTTGTTTTGTATACCAGAGCCCCGTCGCTGAGCTGGCTGTTAGTTCCTTGGATGGAGTTTTAATATTGCAGGAGGGATTTGCATTTCCACACGTGATCAGTGCTGTGGAACGAAGCGAGCAGGTTTGGTGGGTGTCACTGGCTCGCCTGTTTTTCCCCAACCTTTCTGAGTTAAAAGTGATCTCTGTGCAGTATGGAAAAGGTGTGGAAAATTGCTGTGCTAAGCACATAGGACTGAGAGATCAGGTGCCCAAATGTGGCAGGCCTGGTTATGCTTCCTGGGGATCTTGCTCTTTAAAGGGTGCCTGTCTGCTTTCTAACTTGTTTTGAGGCAGAAACACTTTATTTTTCCAAAATGCCTGACAGAAAAAAAATCTGCCGAACCGCAAATTTGCATCATTTAAGCATTTGCTAGAGCTTTATGCTTTTTCTCTGGGAAATCAGTGGTAGGACTCCTGCTGGAATTGGTGTTGAGAAGAAGCATTGATTTTGCAGTGGCAGTGAGTCTATTAGGCATCAGTGTTTGGAGCAGGTTCGTTTGTGTCTAATGAAGTTAGACACTGTGGCTTGGGTTGTAGGTAATGGTTGTTTGGAAAGGAGCCCCCAGAAAAACACAGCTAGTTCCCTGCAGGATCAGTGACCTGGACTGGTCCAGGGAATGCCTGGGAATCCTCCTGCCAGAAGCTGGGCAGGAATGGGAGCTCCCTACTTGGGGCAGCAGGTTGGCTTGGGTCTAAACTGTGAGCTCACTGTGTCAAGCAGCGAGACCTCATTGCTTCCCTTGGGCTCTGATGAGTTCCCCAGTGTTAGTCTTCTCTCAGTTGTGAGGGTTATTAGCTCAAAAAATTAAAGGGGGGCAAGAAAAGGCCACCAGAATAAAATGCCAGCTTCTAAATAATTAATTGTAAAGAAAAATCTAGTGCAAAAGTAACAGTGGCATCGAATCTTTGCAAGAATTCATCAAGAAGGAGGATGAGTCTCTACTGATGTGTCTTCCTGGGTATTATTTTGTTAAACTGGCGACTGTGCAGAGCGTTCCAGGGAGTTTTATGGCCCAGTAATCCATTGCTGGATGAGGGGAATACATTATTTATAGATTAGAGTGTTTTAACATCCTCGCATGGGGTTGTTTAAGGAGGTCAGAATGCAGAGCAGTGGGAATGGGATTAGCCCAGCTGTGCCAGAAGCAGTGCAGAAGCAGGAGGTGAAAGGGGAAAGTATCATGTAGATGTTTATGTTTTTATTGTGCCTCACAAGGCACAGGTCACAAAAGAGTTAGGGGCTTCTAGAGCCAGAATGTAGTTTTTATTGGTGGTGACATCTCAAATTCTAAGTGAACTGGAAAGAGATACGAACATCCTTTTCCCCGGTTCAGCAGGCTCGCTCCCAGCAGCGTGTTAGTGTTCCTGGTGGGACAGAGGCAGAAGACTTGAGGAAGGGGCAGCATTTGTGGGACCAGCCAGCCCCTCCTTCCTTACAGGGGAAGCTGTTGTGTTGTTCCACGTGCAAAGCCTTTCTGCGTGCCCGTGTCCCAGAGGCACAGCCCCGTGAGCCGGCGCTCTGGCTGCCAGACAGGTACTTGATTCACTGCAGAGTGCTTTTAGTGTAATTGCTTTTTGAGGCTTCCAATTAGGCTTTCCATGAGAGTTGGGATGTGATGTTCTCAGGCAGCTCGAAAAGCCCTCATAAAGCCAAGCAAAGGAGTGGTCTGGGCAGGGGAAGGGGGTGCTTGGCAGGCAAGACCTGCAGGCTGAGCTCAGGGAAAGCTCTGGCCCTGGCAAGGGGCTCTGCTCACGGTTTGCCTCAGGAATCTCTGGGGTCTCGCTGCTCCCAGCACCCACAGCAGTTCCCACTCTGCTCTCTGCCTTTGGTCTTCCCAGCAGCAAGCTCTGGGCTGCCAGGCTGGAGATGGGAAACCAGCAGTGGCCCTCTCTAGCAGTGTCTAGACAGATGTCCCATGGTGGGACCCGGTGGCCTTAGGGGTCTTCTCCTATCGTAACAACCGTATGAGTCTGTGGTTCTGGAGTGTGGGGTAATTAGGAGCTCAGACTGCTGATGATGTTAACAGAGTTTAACGAGTGGCCAGGCATTCACTGGCCTGCAGGGGCTGTGTGCTTGGTGTCAGAAGCATGGAAAATGTGCCGTGGTGCCGCTTCAACAGGACTGGTACGGGATGAACTGCGTCACCTTGCGTTGCCAGAGGTGCCCCTGAATTACAGGGAACAAGCAGCACCTCTGGAAGCTGATTTGGGGCTGACCACAAATCACCCTGCACACGTACATCCTGCTGGAAGGGCACGAGTGTCTGCAGGCGGGGACATTGCCCAAAAATCAGCCATGTGGACACAGGAATGTGGAAGTCACAATGGGTGTGCTCTTCTGCGGCTGTAAGGGAAAGAGGGGGGGCAGTGGGCAGCCATGGGGTTGGAAGAGGTTGTGTTTATTTCTGAAGAGGCAGAAACTGCTATTTTCTTCTGAAAGCTGCTCTATGTTTCTATTTCTACTTTCCCTTCCAAACAATCTGGAAGCGATGGGCTCAGTTTCTCCTGTGAGGTGCAGAAGAATGAGTCACTTGTTGAGGGGATGTGATACTGGATAGCAAGTGCAGAACCAGCTCTGGAATAGCAGTGTCTTTGTGAAAGAGGTGTTTTTCCTGTGTGTGTAGGGAAATGTCCCCTTCAGCTCATGCTGGGGCTGTTGGGCGCCGAGGGTGACTCCTCCAAGGATGAGGCTCCCTGAAGTTGGGCCATGTAGGGCACCAGCAAGGCAGAGCTGCAGCTGCAGGAGCTGGGGAAGTTGCCAGACCTTTCCTGTAGCATTTTGTCCAAAGCCGGAAAGTGGTTTTGGGGTCTCTGAAATAGCAGAAGTTGGACAGAAGAGGGGAAGTATGTATGTTTTGCATGAATACCTTCTTGCCGTGTTTCTGGGAGGTGTCAGGATCTCCCTCCGTACCTTACACTGCCTGGTGGCAGTGCTGAAATACCCTCGCAGCAGCTTGGCTTCACATATTGCAAACTGCTGTAAGGCTCACAAATCCTGACTTTCCCAGGTGAGCAAACAGCCCCCTGTGCTCCAGTCCAGCCCCTCTAACAGGGAGAACAAAGAACCTTCTGCCGGCTGCTTCCCAGCTGGGAATTGCTTTGCTGTTCATTTGCATTAACCTGGGTGGGGAAGGTGTTTTCAGAGTGTGCCCCAGGCCCTCAGACACCCAGATGGAGACAAAGACTCCCATTGCGCAAGGCCACCCTGGGAAGGGAGCTGGGAAGCTGCTGGTGCAGCAGCACTGAATCTTTTAGGTTGGAAAAGGTCTTTGGGGTCAAGGAGTCCAAGCTGTGACCGATCCCTGCCTTGTCACTGAGTGTCCAGGTGTTCCCTTGGACACCTCCAGGGATGGGGACTCCAGCAGTGCAGGAACACCGGCACAACCTGGAAGACCCAACCCCAAGGTTGTGCCTGATGCTGCCGGGCTTTCCCCATGGCTCTTCAGCTGTGCTCCTTCCTTTTGCCAGTGGTTTCCCTCCTCTCCTGGTGAGGGGAGCCCGGGAGAGAGGGGCAGGAACGGGAGCCCGGAGTGCTCCAGGTTTGCGGGTGTATGTGATGGTTGGGTGATGGCTGCAGGTCTGTGCAGGGACCGGGAGCCTCTGTCAGGCATCCCGGGCTGGAGGTGATGTGTAGCACATGCCAAAGGTTGTTGCAGTGAAAAATGTCTGAGGTGCTTTTTTCAGCAGTAACAAAGGAGCCTTTTCTTTCTTCTTTTGTAACAATGAAAATCTGGTGGTTTTCTTTCTCCAAAGTGGGAGGAAAGTTGTGTTTTTGTTGACTCTCATGGCCCTCCATGGTGAGTTAGAGGGTGCTGCTGTAAGAGGTGTGAGGTGGGCAGCAGAGGCACCAGAAACACACAGCCAGTGAGACTTGAGGCACAATACAGAGCTCAGTTCTCTTGGAAGCTGCAGGATGAAATTCATGACAATAAAAAGCCAGTGGGAGTCAGTTCCTTGCTGATTTTTTTTTTTAAATTAATCTTAATGCTTTAGTAACATCTGGATGATTGCTTGGTAATCTTTTTCTGGGAAGGGCTTTTGTGTGTGTGTGTACTTTGTTGTGGAGTGATAAATCACTGTAATTTACCAGCCTGGTTTTTAAAAATTTGGAAAGTCATGCTGTATGATGTGTCCCTTCGAGCTGTCATTCCTGGAGGCACCTGAATGAATCCATGACATTTCAGTTCCTGTTTACTGCTTCAAACAGGTCTTTATGCTTGACATGGTTACCTGAGCGTACCTTTAAGTTTGGAGTTTATGGAGAGTTCTTTAAAAGGGAAATTAAAAAAGAATAAGAGATTTTTGAGGAGGAATAAGATGCGGTCACTTGTTTTAAGCCACCCAGAGCTGGGAAATTCATGCAAATGTCCAGAGCTCCATGAGGACTGAGGTCCCATTGGGAGTACCCCTGGGAGCCTCTGGTCATGGGCTGTCCACTCCCAGCTGGCTCAGCCAGTGCCTCTTTCCTGAAATGTGCCCTCCAGCCTTGGTGCAGCGGGGGCTGAGCAAGAGAAGGGCAGAGTTGCACATCCGTGTAGGTGCTCCAGCAGCTGAGTCTGTATTTCCAAACAACATGAAGCAATGCAGGGAACAGGCAGTGACTGTCTGGGGCCATGAGAAACTTGCAGTGCCCTTGGTTTGTGCTTCTGGGCAAGAGGAAAGAGAGAAACCAAGGCTTTTTGGGGGAGCATGGCTTTGAGAGCAGATCCATCTGCAGGGCTCGGGCTGCTGGAGCTACACCTTTGGGACAAGGGGCTGGATTATTTGGAAACGGAGGCATTGCAGGAAAGGTGTGCTGGCAGCCTCATGGGGCTTCACAGTCGAGGGAGAAACCTCATGTTTGCCAGTACCTTACAGCTGTCCTCGTTGGGAACTCTTCTTCCAGGCAGAGGTTTGGTTAGGGAGCACAGAGAGGCTGGCACTGAACAAGGTAAGGATTTGGGCAGGATGAAGGTCAGATGGAAGGCCTGGTCTCTCTGAATCTGCTGCAGGGACTGGGATCTCATCAGGTGTGCATTGGTTAGTTCTGCTGGAGAACAGGAGGCTGACCCACTTAGTGCATACCAAAAACCTGGCTCCACTGTTGGGTGACACTGATCTCTGCTCTGCTGGCCAGTGACAGCGCCCAGGGAAGGGCTGGAGCTGTGCCAGGGGGTGTTTATGTCAGAGATCAGGGAAAGGTTCTTCCCCCAGAGGGTGTTGGCAGTGCCCAGGCTCCCCAGGGAATGGGCACGGCCCTGAGGCTGCCGGAGCTCTGGGAGCCTTTGGACAGCGCTGCCAGGGATGCAGGGGTGAGGTTGTTGGGGGTCTGGGCAGGGCCAGAGGTTGGACTTGATGATCCTTGTGGGTTTCTTCCAGCTCAGGATATTCCATGGTTCTGTGATTCTATTGGGTGCCATGGGAAATGGGAACTGGGGCTGTTCTGCTGCCTGAGGCAGGACAGTGATTCCCCCACCAGCACCAGATAGATGGAAACTAGATAATTGCAAATCCCACATCTGTGATGACAGGAAAAACAGCTCCAGCTTTATGTGAGCCCCTGGACCCAGGATCACATCTCCTCACATGACTGTGGAGCTCTGGTTTCAGCCCACGCTGGAGCTCTGGGATACAACTGCAGGATAAATCCAGCAGGGCCCCTGAACAGCTCCCAAGGCAGTCGGGGTGGATGGTGTCCCACAAGGAAGACACTTGCAGACGACAGGGCCCTCGTGTGTGTGTAAAGCACAGATACAAAGACTGGCAAACCTTAAGGAAGCATGTCAGTGGCGTGTGCTCTTTTTGCATGATGCAGCAGCGCAGAGCATGGGTGAAATGCATCCTGTGAAGTGCTGCAGTAAATGTTTGTTTGGCAAAAAAGGCTGAAGTCTTTGAAGGGACCCAGTAAGACTCTTGGGCAGCACGTGGTTAGGCAGGCAAAATGGCAAATCAGTATGTTGACAGAAAAAATAACCCCTGCAGACCAAAATGTGCAGAGCTGTAGGGACAGCAGGAGCAGCCTGGGATTCCAGGATTTTCCTGTGGGTGCTTTTGGCTGGGGGTGAAGCTGGCTCTCTGCTCATGTGGGGCACCAGCATGGAATGGGGGGCAGGAGTTGCCATGTTATGCCATGGGGCCTTTCCTCAGGCTCAGAATCACGGAATCCCAGAATCATTGAGGCTGGAAAAGAGCTCAGAGATTATCAGGTTGGAGCTGTGCTCCATGTCCCCAGCCCAGAGCACCGAGTGCCATGTCCCAGCCGTCCTTGGACACCTTCAGGGATGGGAATCCCAGGCCTCCTTGGGTACCTCCTGCCAATGCTTAAACACTCCTTCCATGAAGAAATTCCTTCTGCTGTCCCACCTGAGCCTCCCCTGCACATTTCCAGTGCGTTTTGCTGAGAGCCATTGTCTACACAGGGAACAAGAAGTCTGAGGGGTTGCCTTTGGAGTTAATTTGGGGCCCAGCCAGCCTCATTTCTAGCACACAGACCTGCCATCCCTGTGACCACATCCTCCCTTGTGCTGAGATGGGTCCTAGTCCAAGCTCCAGGGTTTCACAGGTCAAGGGGCTTGTCCTGCTGGTCCCTAGAACCTGCTCAATCTGTGTCATGCTTATCCCAAGGTTTGACCATCGTGTGTTTGAAATGGCTGCCCAGCCTGTGTTCCCTCTGTGGGTTTAGGAGGAGCACAGCTCACCTGGCATTCACACAAGATTGCAGATATTTAGCTCTTTCAGAGCAATCTTGAACCTGCTCATCAGAGTGTGCATCTCACTTGAAGCAACTCCAGCTGTGCAGAGCTATTTTTGTACAGGAATCCTTTGAAATTTTAATGCACTTTTTGCTCGTTGAACCCCAAAATGAGTCACTTAAGGGAGCAGCTGCAGTTTTTCCAAACCTCTGCCTACCTGTTGCTTCCACTGACTTTTCTGTAAGCTGCTTTTGGGCCTCAATTATTCATGGAAAAAGTAAACCACATCCAAGAGAGGCCAGGTGTTTCTCAGAAATGTGATGGGATTGTCAGGGTGTCCTGTGCAGGGTCAGGAGTTGGACCCAGTCCTTGTGGCTCCCTTCCAATGCAGGATATTCTGTGGATCTGTGGTTCGAGGGTTTGGCAGCCTGTAAGACCTCTGAGAAGGAGTCAAAGACCAAAACATTTTCAGCAGGTATATAAAATTACCCTTTTGTCAAATTCTTCTTAAAAATAAGATCTGGTTTTGAATACAGGAAGAGAAAACCTTGTAGGGGTTGTATTGCTCTCAGAGCTCCTGATTCATTGTCTAAATGGCAATGAAATGTCTTGCCTGGCTCAGTCTGCAGTGAGATGTGAGTCACGTCCCCACGTTGCTCAGAGTTGGGCACAGAAGGGACAGACTTCACGCCTCCCTGGCAGCTCCTGCTTTTCGCAACCCCGCTCGCAGCAGACGGCACCGCAACGTGTTGCCGTGAGGTTCGGAGCGAAATTCTCCAGAGGTCTCAGAAATTTAATCTGTTTGTGTGGAAGCCTCTGCAACCTCTTTCTCAGCTCCCCCACTCGAAGGGCTTTCAAAAGCTCGGAGTTCTCAAACTCCTGGAGCTTGGTGAGGCTCCCAGCCAGAGCTCTCGGGAGTCTGGAAATGGAAATCATTTTTTATTGCTCAAGCTGGACCAAATTTCACATTTCGAGTCTCTGCTGGTAAAACTGACAGAGCAATAAGAGGATTATCTTTGTCCAACCCCTCTTTTTAAACCTAGTAGAGGAATGCCAGGGAGCAGGGATTCATATTCCGCTATGCCTGACCTACAATTTATGGCAACGTTATCCCAAAGTAATTGAGTGGGTCCCAGAAGTCTGTGTAGCAGCCAAATTCTGGAGGTGCATGTGACTCCTTTCACTTGGTTTTAGAGGCCTTTTCAGTGGAGCAGAGTAAGTCTGAAGGTACTCTGATGAAGTTGCACTGTGCTGAGCACAGCCCCTGCTGTCTAAGGAGATGCTTGTTGTCACCATGTCCCCTGCATGGGCACCTCTCCTGGATGAAGGGATGATCTCGAAGGTCCCTTCCAGCCCAAACCACTCAGTGGTTCTGTGATTTATTCTGGCTTTATTTCGGTGATACAGCAAAGGAACTTCTCTGTCTGTTAAAGGGGCTTCGAGACACAGGGAGATTTCAGGTGCTTGCCTGTGAATCCCTGGAATTGCGTTGAAGAGTGGAGGCCTAATCTAGCACCTTCTCTCTCAGACACAGCTTTTGCAATTGAACAGAATCCTCTGGAATTTAAAAACTTTGGGGGGGGGAAGAAAAGGAGGCCCGCAGCATGAAATCCCCTTGCCTATCCCTGATAAACACCCCCAGATCCGAGCTGGGTGTTCTCTGGAGAGGTTCAATACGTGGAAATGAGCGGCAGCACGGAGTGTAGGAAAGCACCGGGGGCACGAGCCCGCCCCGTGTGAGTGCTGCAGGTTATTCCATGGGAATAATGATGGAAAATGGGCTCCCCCAGGGCCAGCTTTGTGCAGCCCCAGGCTCCTGCAGCAGCGCAGAGCGGGCTCTGAAATGCCACCTGTTGGCACAAGCTGTGTCACTGGGAATGGGGGGGATGCTGATTCTTTCCTGGGCTGAGTGTGATTATCTCAATAGCTGCACTTGAAAGCTGTTATTTAATTTCCATTGTGACACCGTAATAGTGCTCAGAGGATTACGTGGAAATGGATGTGAGGAGCTTGATCCCTGAGAGCGGGAGGCTTTCAAACCATGTGCCTGGGCTGGGTTATTGGGTTTTCTTAAGAAATTGAGCGGGGGTTTGGACTAAATGACCATTTGTGCCTCGGCTTCTCGCAGCCTGGTGCAGATAACCGTGTTCTGTGGCTCCCTCTGCTCTCAGGGAGGCGGATGCATGTCGGCTGTGCTGTTTTTAGTAAGAGGACGTTGAAAAGATTCTAAATACAACTCTGTGTTAGTCCACTGCAGGACCGTTTTAATTTTAAATCAGCAAATATTTCAGCCGGGCTTCCATAATGGGTATTAGTTTTTAATTATTTCTGGCATTTTCCCTGATTAAAAATGGAATTTAAAAAAATTTATTACTCTTCTAGTTGTAATTTTATTTACTGACTTGGCAGGTAGCATTGCTCCTGTTTTTTTTCATGAAAGGCCCTGTAATCTTGAAAAAGCTGGATGGCTCCTGTGTTGATGGTTTTTTTTCACCTGAATGGATCTGGAAAATATCAGTAGAATTTTGGCATTTTAAGGCTGGTGGAGCTAACAACTTATTAATTGTTGTTGTGTAAGCATCAGGTTAGCTTTGTGGGACAAAACTTAATGGTCAGTCTGGTCCAGGATGTCAGTATTTGGTCTCCCTTCAGCTAAATTAAAATTAATAGTTAGCTGTCATGATAGTAAATGGGATTTGATTTATTCTTCTCTGTGTGCAAATTCCAACCCATTGTGGCACACATAACCTGCTGTGCATCATCTTCTGCTGAGTAGATCCCTAAAGTTGTCAGAGGCATCCAAGGTCGTTATGAAAGGTATCATTTCTGTAGGAATTTATCAACTGGCACAGCAAAAGAATCAACAAAATTCCACAGTGTTTGGGTTTTTAAATTTGATGTTGTCATTAACAGCCAGTGGTGTTGGAAGCAGCGAGCTGGGCCCGACCCTGCGGGACGCTGCAGAGCTCCAGCCACGCGAGTGCCGGGATGGGAACATCCCCACGCTCTGCAGGGAGCCAGTTCACACCCCAGCAGCGCTCAGCTGTGCCCAGCTCTCACCTGGTGCCACTTCAGAGCCTTCCTTCGGAGCGTACAGCACGTTTCTGGGGAAGAGAAGAAGATGGATGCTGGAAATCTTGCATAAACAAATTACACTTGGCAGGAGGGATGCTGCCGGCTCTTCCCTGCTTGTTAGGAGTTCCAGTAAAACGGGCTCTCTGATACTGAAATATCCCAGAAGAGAGGCTGGCTCAGGAGAAACTGGAGCCAAAGCAGGGCTGTACCTTCTCCCTTTGAAGCACCATCCTGCCTGTGTTTGCCTTTTCTGCAGTTTTCCTGATGTATTGGCAAAGAAACATCAGGGTAAGTTTCCTGAAAACAAAGGAGTGAATGAATGAAGTATTTTTCTCTCTTATTCCTGAAACTGGTTTTGGGCTTTTCTTTTTTTCCCCTAAGCCAGTTAGGTTGGGCTTTAAAGAACAAACCTCCAACCCCAGACAATGCAGCAAAGCCAAAAGCTTGGAGCAGGTGTTGCCCACTTGTTCAAACAAGTCCAGGACTTGTTTCCTTTTCAGAACACAGTTGGAAGTCAGGCCTGAAGGAGGAAAACTAAAATGGAGCTATTGAGCATGAGCTCACAGCGGTGGCCCTGTGCCCCAAAATTGTGTATTTACGTGTGGGGCTGTGAGAGAAGCAGGTTATTAACCCTGCTGAGCCCTGGGAGCAGAGACACATCCTCACACTAAACCTTCCCAGTTTGTTGGGAGGATTAACTGCAATCCCTTTACCCTCCGTATGGCTGCCCCTACATCCCTGGAAGTGTCCAAGGCTGCCTGGACAGGGCTTGGAGCCACCTGGGATAGTGGGAGGTGTCCCTGCCCCTGTTAGGAGGTGCCAGTGGATGAGCTTTAAGGTCCCTTCCAACCCAAACCATTCCATGACTCTGTGATTCCCATGTTCCAGATGTTGTTGGCTGCCTCACAGCTTGGGCTTTTCTCAGTGTTTCAGGTTAAGCCACGGTTTTTGTGAGCAGCTCCGCTGTTTGTGTGCACAGCTTCCTGCCTGCCCACAGGTGAACTGTTCCTGGCAAGGCTTTTCCCCCTGGCCTCTGCCCCACCATGGCACAGCCACCCAGCTGGGGCTTTGTGGTGCTGGAAGGGTTCCTCCAGAGTCTGGGATGCACTCGGGACCCATTTGGCCGGCGTTTGCTGCATCTCCTGCGTAAACAAACACTTGTTCTTCCTAATTTCAGCTCCATGTCCAGGTCCCATTGGGGCATGTTTCCTTGTCAGGAGCCCTCAGCCTGTTTCATCAGTGGAAGTTGTTTCCCTTGTAAAGTTCGAGGTGCCCATTGTGTAAATTGTTTCACAAGTCACCTTGGGCTGGGAAAAGAGCATGGTGGGGCAGAGCCTGCAAGCTGGAGCAGAAAGGTGCCCTGCCAGGTGATTATACATTCCTTTTCATGGCTTGTTTGGGTTTTTTTTAGGAGGCAGAGAATAAGCTGAGGCATGTTAAAGCCTGTGTGAGGAGCGATAATGGAGCGCTCTCTCCTTTCCCACAGCTGGGCGTAGGGAGGACGTGCCAAACCTCAGTGCCCGGCTCCTTGTGCTCGCAGCCCTGGCCCCTGGGGGCTGGTGGGAGATGGAGGGGGCTGAGGTGGCACATCCCTGTGCCCTCCTCACCGTGGTGCTTGCTGTTATCCCTTCCTCATCCCAGCACCCCAGCCAGGGAACGACGTCTGTGCTGAGTGTCCCCTCTTCCCCCGTCCTGCTGCCCAGTGGGGTCGTTCTGACTCCTCAGGTAAAGCAGAGCTCACGGGGGATGGGGGTGGTGGAAATGGGCCTCAAGCCACATTTCCAGCCATCACTGGATTTATTTGTCTCGTTTAGTTTATTTGTCTCGTTTCAAAGCCATTCCACGGCTGGTTTAAATTACCCCTCCCTCGTGACCTGCTGTGCTGGTAAATGGTCAGGCTGAACAATATCCCGATATTAATTAGTGCAGTGGGATTTCGGGTGATGCTTAGAGGAGCTTCATTCTGCTTCTGAACATTAAGTTACTCTGCAAATGTTTTTATTGTCTTTAAATGGAGTTTACTGCTTGTTTACATAATTACTAATCTAATAATTACAGTGGAATTGAACCCTGAAAGTTGGTGGATCTTTGTGAAACACTGAACAAAGGAAACCAGTTAAGTTTTTGTATCTTTTATAAATGTAAGCCTCTGGAACAATCAAACCGACAGAAATGCCACCAAAATGTCCCAGTTAATGGATTTTCTGTTTGCTACACTATATAGGGTTACCAAACTACTGGTAGCTAATTGCAGCCGTACAGATGGCACCAGGAGGGATGGATTTCTCCAGCCTGTGCTGCCTTCCTTTGGCTCCCTGCAGTTCAGAGCAATGAACACTTTTTGCAGAGGGAGGAGAGTATCTGGCTGCTTTTTGGGTGCTTTGCTGGGAGAATTTCAGGTATTTTAAAAAATTATACGTAAGTTGTTAACAAGGGCACTTTCAGAACTTACTGGGAGTGTTTTTGAAGGGCACTTTTTTGTTTTAATGGGAAAATGAGGTGGGGATTGTGAGCTGGGGTGGTGCTGGGAGATGGCAGAGAACTGCCTTTGCTTCCTCCTCCTCCTTCCTCCTCCTTCCTCCTCCTTCCTCCTCCTTCCTCCTCCTTCCTCCTCCTTCCTCCTCCTTCCTCCTCCTTCCTCCTCCTTCCTCCTCCTTCCTCCTTCTTCCTCCTCCTTCCTCCTCCTTCCTCCTCCTTCCTCCTCCTTCCTCCTCCTTCCTCCTCCTTCCTCCTCCTTCCTCCTCCTTCCTCCTCCTTCCTCCTCCTTCCTCCTCCTTCCTCCTCCTTCCTCCTCCTTCCTCCTCCTTCCTCCTCCTTCCTCCTCCTTCCTCCTCCTTCCTCCTCCTTCCTCCTCCTTCCTCCTCCTTCCTCCTCCTTCCTCCTCCTTCCTCCTCCTTCCTCCTCCTTCCTCCTCCTTCCTCCTCCTTCCTCCTCCTTCCTCCTCCTTCCTCCTCCTTCCTCCTCCTTCCTCCTCCTTCCTCCTCCTTCCTCCTCCTTCCTCCTCCTTCCTCCTCCTTCCTCCTCCTTCCTCCTCCTTCCTCCTCCTTCCTCCTCCTTCCTCCTCCTTCCTCCTCCTTCCTCCTCCTTCCTCCTCCTTCCTCCTCCTTCCTCCTCCTTCCTCCTCCTTCCTCCTCCTTCCTCCTCCTTCCTCCTCCTTCCTCCTCCTTCCTCCTCCTTCCTCCTCCTTCCTCCTCCTTCCTCCTCCTTCCTCCTCCTTCCTCCTCCTTCCTCCTCCTTCCTCCTCCTTCCTCCTCCTTCCTCCTCCTTCCTCCTCCTTCCTCCTCCTTCCTCCTCCTTCCTCCTCCTTCCTCCTCCTTCCTCCTCCTTCCTCCTCCTTCCTCCTCCTTCCTCCTCCTTCCTCCTCCTTCCTCCTCCTTCCTCCTCCTTCCTCCTCCCTGGCACTGCTGGGTCTCCTGGGGCAGAGCAGGGAGAAGGGAAGGAGGAGGAAGAGGAGAAGGAGCCTTCCCTGCAGCCAGGGACAGCTCCTGAGATGGGCGAGCGGAGCTGGCCCAGCTGCCAAGGGGGCTGTGAGTCAAAGAAGAGGCCCTAAAAATGACCCCTGAGGAAATGGTTTGTGGAAAAGCCAGAGAAATAACATCTTATTTCTTTGAGATTTCCCCCCTGTGTTCTTTGCTCCCTTTGGCCTTTTCCCTCTCGGTGTGAATGTTTTGTGCAGGAGGCAAAGCGAGATTTCCTGCTGAGGCTCAGGGGTCTCAGAAGCCGGGCTGAGCTGTTTGCTTCCGTGTGGCACTCTTCAAACCTCGTCACTTCTTGGGGGGCCTAATGCAGAGCCCAGGGAGTGCATTTCCCCCCGATTTTGGTGTGGCTGTTGGGCAGGGCAGTGGAGAGGCGCTGCTGTGCAGGCGGAAGCTCGCCGCGCCGCTCGTGTGCCGGCTTGTTCCCAGCTGCCTGGTGTGCAGAGGCTTGGCTGCTCCAAATGGAAGAAAAGGCTGCAGTCAGCACTCTGCAGGGAGGGAGACACTTCTCCTTCCTTCCTTCCTTCCCCTGGCAGAACCCAGAGCTCTGCCCATCCCTGGTGCAGCCCTGCAGATGGGAAGCCATTGGAAAAACCGGGAGCGTTTGTGTTGTTGTGTCACACCAGCAAAGCAGTGCTGCTGCTGGAGGAGCTGATCTTGAGCTTGGTCTTCTTTGGGACTTAAAGAAGGATGTGTTGCTGTAAGTGACATCATGATTTTGCTCCTGTAACCCCATTGCAGTGGCCTCTGCAGGCACAGCCAGAGGTTGTGTCCCATCACAGCTGTGCTGGCAAATATTTGTAATGTAGATCTGGCCTCAGTGTCGAGGCCGTGCTTTGATTCCTGCACTGCACAGAGCTGTTCTTCCTCCTTTAACATACAGGGAATAACATCTTGAGAAAGATTTTGTAGGAGTTGATTGAAAACTGTCAATACTAAAGTGCAAAATACGAGGTTTTTTACCTCTTCTCCCTCTTTTCATGTTGGTATGTCAGCTCTGACAAGTGGTAGAAAAAACCTAAGGAAACAAGAAGGGAATTGCATTTGAAATATTTTGATATTGCTCATGGGTGACTTGTACAGCCCATCAGTGATGTGTGATAAGGAGATGTTTTCAGACCAGGACTGTCTTTGATGGCAAAACATCCAGAGGTCTCCAGAGCACCTGTAGGGCAGACTCTGTAGTGGAGAGTGGAAAAGTTCAAGGTAAAACCCCCTGAACTGGCACAAAGGTTATTGCCTACCAAAAAGAGATGTAAGGGCTGGTGCAGAGCCAAGGAGTCTTTGTTTAGCTCTGTTGTAAAGGTGTCCTTTGCTTCTCTCTTTTGTCCCTTTGAAGGGCTTACCTTGAAAAGGGCAGCAGCCACTTTGTGTCTGAGGTGCATCCACTCACTGCAAATAGTTACTGCTTCTGGCCTGGATCTGTAGGATCAGTGTGGAGACGTGGCTGTGGCTGCTGGTGGAGTGGAATTCCGGAATTCCGCAGAGTTTTCACTCTTGAGTTTTTACTCAAGAGGTGTCTCTTGACACCAGAGTCACCTCTCCTGGTGGTTTTGGCTCAGGAGGGTGGAAAAGAGTCTTTCAAGAGGAAACTCCTGGTCCCTTGATGTTATTTTTAACACCCCTTTGAGTAAAAGCTGCTTTAAGCAGTAACACAGTGTGGGCTGTGAAAATGGGTCTGCCATGAGCATGCAGACAAAACCAGTGGTAGGAAGCTATTGGGAAAGGCTGGACATCCCTGCAGCTGAGAGGTGGCTCTGGTGGGGGACAGAAGCCATTCAGGTGAATTCAGGAGCTGTTGTGAGCTCAGGTGGGCTGAGTGATTCCCGTGTGGCACAGGCAAGGTGACTCTGGGCAGTGTTTCCACAGATACACTGAATGTGCATCTACTGCAGGGTTTGTTTTCATTTGGCCCTGGGCATGGTGCCACACAAAATACCAGTGGCTTTCACAGCCACTAAAACCATCTACTGCTCTTTAAATGTAAAGAGGAAACTGGTTATTTTCTTCCAGTGCTATTTTGGGCTAATGTGAAGCAGTGAAATGATGGCATGGCACTTGCTGCTGCTGCTGCAAGTATCAATCACAGGATCATTGAGGTAGGAAAAGACCTCTGACATCATGGGGTCCAAGCCGTGCCCACCTTGTTCCCAGCCCAGAGCACTGAGTGCCGTGTCCAGTCATTAAAGTGCTGTGTAGATTTACTGTGTTTTTGTTCGATGGTGTGGCTGATACCTCACCAACCTGGCATTTGGAGGAGGCATAGCTGTTGTTTTATGAGGAATTTGTGTTTCTCACACATATTTTAGAATGCCTAAAAAAGAATCCCACTTCTTCATACTCTAGCTCAATGTTTTGTTTCTGTGACTATACCCGGCAGTAACTGCATGAAAAGGCAGCGAGAGCCTGGTGCTGAAATATTCCCACTAGGACTTGGAACATCTCTCCTTGCTCCTTCTCTGGCACTACTTTTTGAGTCATTTTCAAGGGAGAACTAAACTGGAGCTGCTTTTGGCAGCGTGCTGTGCAGGATGTTGAGAGCTCACAGGTACAAGCCCTGCAGCTGGTCACCTGGCAGCACTCACAGGCAGCTCCTGTGTGCCAGCAACAACATTTTCCTTTATTGACCACAGATTGCAAAGCCAGAGGAGGACCTGGACCAACTGCAGTGCTGCCAAACTGGAGGATTTGTCACTGTTGTTTTCTTATTGCTCAGGAACAGCTTGAGTTTGGGAAGGATGAGCTCTGACCCTCTGTGCAGCTGTGATCCATGGGTCTCACTGAGGCTGGCCAGGAGTCCAGGGCAGTGCTCAGCCCCTGAACCCTCCAGCTGGATGCCCTGGGGCTGCTTGGCCACCTCTCTGCTTGTGTTCCATTTGACAGCAGCCTGGTTCTGAACTCTCTGGAGTGCAGCTTCACTTTGGCCTTGCTTTTGCTGGGGGTGTCTGGTCTGTGCTAACCTTGGCTGTGATGAGGATTGCACGTGGTGTTCCAGATGAGCTCGGTGTCTTCTGCAGCATCAGTCACTGCTGCTTCTGCTGGGCAAGTCCTGCTTGTGATTTACATTAGCTTTTCTTGGCATTTCTGTCACACCAGGAGCTCCTGGCCCTCTGGGATCAATGTGAGACAAAAGGTCTGCTCTGTGCTCTGACTTTATCCAGCTTTGTGTCCTCAGCACAAGTCACTGGCACATTTCATTTTTGTCTCGGCACTGAAAACATGAAAAAACTCGAGTGAGGTAATTCTCTCCTCAGCAGAACCTCTGTGTGAAGTTTCTTATGCAGATCATAATTCCTCTGCCAGTTTTTGTCATCTTCAGCTCCACTGGTAGTTTCCTGGAAAGGTGTCTTCTGCCTTTCCTTCTCTGGAAAATGGGTCATCTTCTTGCAGGGAGTGATCAAGGGTAGCAGGCAGAAATTAATTCAGTTTCCCATTTCTTCCCGTGTCATTCCCAGTTCCATCTCTCAGCTGTGCTCTCCTGCCTTTGACAGACAGAGGGATACATCACTGCTGGGATCACTTGTTCTGCAGTCCCAGGCAGGATCCCAATCCGCAGGTTTTAATATAAAAATTCTTGCCCATATCCCTGTGGTTGCTTCTCGCATAGTTTTGGGATGCAGCTTGAAAGCTGCTGCTGACTGGCACATTTTAAACTCTGGGTTTTGCTCCTGGTAACCTCAGATGTGGTGATTCACATGTCTCCCCCCCATGCACTCCCTAGAAAAGGAGGCAAAGCCTTCATTTTAGTTGGAGGCCACACTCAGAGCTGATGAATATCAGCTTTCCACCCTGAGCTGCCTTAGCCTGGCTTTTGGTAGTTCTGGCTTTTCCTCTCCAGAGCGTTTGCTGATCCATCCTTTTTCTGGCTCTGCTCCCTTCCCACCTCTTCCCAGGGTGGGGGCTCACTCCCTGAGCCTGGAGGGTGTCTTCTCCCGGGATTTCCATCCCTCATGGGTTTTGTCCCCTCTTAATTAAAGAAGCAACACCCAAGCATGTGGCCCTGGAGTTGTGCGTTCCTCCCTTGGGGAAGAGCCGTGTCAGGAGATGCGACGGACGAGTCGCGACTGAAACCGGTCAGCCCAGATAAACTGAAGCCATCAGGTTCTGTCAGGATGTGCAAGATAAAACCTGAATGCTTCATTTACCTTCAGCAGTGCCAGGCTGGTGCTGACCAGCCGAGCTTTGCATGTCTCTGTCTCTGCCCGCTGGAGGAGCGGGGCTGTGCCATGGTAATGCCCGGTGAGAGACCTGCTGCCTTGGGGACAGCAGCCCTTGGGCACCTGCTCGCCTGCCTCCTCCCAGGCCCTGATTAACAGGAGTCAGGATTCCCAGGCATGTTTTGGGAAGCTTGGGCTCCTTTTTGCTGTTCCCGTTGTCTCCGGCAGCCACGGCAGGAGCGCTCGGAGGGTGGGAGTGCTGTGGGGAGTCCTGGCTTTCGGCCCGGGTGAATGGCTGTCTCAGCATCTTCACCTGCCCCTGCCCCACCAGAGAACTTGTGCTGCCACCGACACGTCAGGCAATAAACAACCGCTTTTGGCAAGCTTAGGATGTTCAATGCACGCTTTCTGCTGGCTGGATACAGCTTGCTTTCCTCCTTAGCCACCCAGTACCCTTTCCCTCTGGGATGGGGCCGTGCTGGGTCTGTCTGCAGCTGATGAGAGCGCTGTGCTCACAGTGAGAAGGGAGCCCTGGCAGCAGGAGTCCAGCCCTGCCCTGCCCTGCAGTGCAGCTGCGGTGAAGGACAAGTCCTGAGCGGTGCTGATATATGAGCACAAGCTCACAGAGAGATCCTGGTGCCAAAACTTGTGCAAGGCATGCTGTCATCTGCAAAGGACATCCTTTGCTTCAATCCTTTTTCTTACTGTACTTCCCTTGTGGCCTCGGCATGGAAGTTATTTTGCTGTCCTTTCTCCTGCCTCCAAAGCAGTAATTGAGGAACCTTACACAGCTTTGGTGTTCAGTGAGGTTCCTCAGGCTCCCTCAGAGAGAGAGGGACCAGAAGGGGAAAGCTCTGCGGATCGTGCCTTTGCCTGAGCTGTATTTCACACCGGTTTTTCCGCAGACCTCTGGAATCCCTCCCTAGTACTTAAGTCAGGGTATCTAAAATTAGATACTTCATATCTCAGGCACCATCTTAATGATCTGTGTGAGGTCTTTGGCACTGCTTGAAAATCAGATTACTTACCTCAGTGTTTAAATAAGGAGATACACTAAGCACTTCCTCTCCAATTCCCCCTACCACAATTATTGCCCTTAATTTTTTTCCACAACATTTTGATCCTTCACATCCTGTCTCATCGGTCACTCACGCCAAGGGCTTCAGTTTTTATTGCTGGAGCCTGTGGTGCTGGGTGGTTCTTCTGTGCAGGAAAGGTCCCTCTCCTTGGCAGTACAATGAGAGCTCCCACAGATCCATTTGGAGCTCGTTCTCCTGGCCCAAACATTTTCTTGTTACTTCTCAATCTTTTTAGTGCATTTGGCACGTCCCACCCTCGCTGTGTATCAGCAGTTCTCTGCCCATTTGGCACGAGCAGAAAGCCCTTTTTAAGCAAAGTGTAATAACAATAACATAGAACCTAAAGGTAAACAAACAAGCCACACCTTATTTTTTATTCCAGCTGCATTTTGAGAATTCTTTTAGTTTTTCAAGTATCATGTAAATGTACACGGAGGCCAAATGGGCTCCTCCTTCCTTGCAGTTCCCTCCTGGCTGGGCTTAGTCTGCCCCACAGGCTCCAGGGAGTTGCCCTGGTGGCTTCCCATAGATTTGCTTATGTCTGATGATCTGAAATTAGAATCCTTCCCCTGCTCTGCCCTTTGCTGGAAACCTGTAAAACCTTGCAGATTCCCCCCAGGGTAGAAAAGGGGATTTTCCCACCATTAAAAATAAAAGGGAAGGAGAAAGAGTTAAAACATGCTCAGATAGTTGTAAAAATGATTGAAAAACAAACAAACCCACAACCGTGTCAATTATTCACATCCCCTCTATAAATAGAGAAACCCTGGAGAGGGGGCTTTGCCTTGGGCTACCTGCTCTGCTCTTCCATTGATTTATTGCCAAGGCCCCACAGTGCTTTCTCAGTGCTGTGCTCCTGGTTTTGTTCCCTTTAGCTGGGATTTGGGCATGGCTGGCTGCTGGCTCTCTGGAGGTTTAAGGTCTCTTGACAAACCTTCCTCCCTCCCTCTCTTTTTGCCTCTTCTCCCCTCCCTTGGAAATTGTCATAGGGGTGGTGCTGCTGCAGGTGGAGGAGCAGGGCTTCCCACACCTTCCCCTTTAGGAGTTCTTCTCAAAGGGAATGTGGGTTTATTTTTCTTTGCCCTCCTCTTCATCTGGAGGATCACCAGCATTGTTCTCCCAGCCGTGACAGACACGGAGGTTGTGTGTTAACAAGATGCTTGCAAAGAGGTTTTGCAATTGAAGCTCTACCAGCCCATTCCTGGGGATGGATGGATGGGTCCCTGACCTTTCTGGATGGTCACTGTCATCAGACCCCAGTTTCAGGAGCAGCCATTCTCCTCAACAGGTAGTATAAGCCGTGGTTGGTTTGAAATTAATTTTTCTCACAAGCAGCGCTCGGTTTGGAATTAATTTTTCTCACAAACAAAAGGCTTCTATGACATTTTAAATGCCATCGAAAGAAAACAGAGAGAGGAGCACGTTTGTAATTTATTTTCACTATTTTAAAAGTCAACTGGCTTCTGCAGTCCTCTAAAGTTGGTCTCAGGGCTCAGTGCCTGGATCGAGAGTGGGGAAGCTCGAAACATTTCTGGAGTGCATTTCTGAACAAAGACCTGAGCACAGAGCAGTTCTTCCATCCATCCATCCATCCATCCATCCATCCATCCATCCATCCATCCATCCATCCATCCATCCATCATCGCTGGTGCAGCCTCACCTCGAGATGTGGGGGCGGCTTTGGGCACCACAGTTTAAGAAGGATCTAAAGCTATTGAGGAGCATCCAGAGGAGGGACACGAGGATGGTGAAGGGTCTGGAGGCTTGTTGGGGTGTCTGTGCAGGGCCAGGAGCTGGACTCTGATCCCTGTGACGCCCTTCCAGCTCTGCAGATTTTACGCTCCCTCTCCTGTGGGTTTTATTTTGAGAAGGGCAGCCCAGGGATATGGGATGGGGAGAGCCAGAGCTGTCAGGGCAGCAGAGCCCTGCAGCATTTACCTCACTCTCAGGGCAGGGCACTGGCTGGACGGATTGCAGCAGCAATTCATATTAGTTAACTAGCTATTAACTAACAGAATGTGGCCTCCAGTCACAAACCAAGGGCCTGATCCTCCATTTCAGGAGATGGGAACACTGGAGTTGAAATGGAACTGGGATGGTGGGTGGGGAATACAGAACAGAGCTGCTGCTGAGTATTGAATGGTTTCTGTATGGAATGCCTACTGCTTCCTGTCTCTGTATGTGCATCCTGCTTGGCGGTAGAGTTACCGAGGGCTTCTCCAAACTGGATGAAGATTTACTTAACAACCAACTGATTGCATTTGAAATCTGACAAAAATAATGCCTCATAAAATGAAAAAGTAAAAATAGAATTGAAAGAGAGCTGTCCTCCTTCTCGCCAACTTTTCCTGTTCACTGGACAAGGGAATATATTTGCATACTGATTTTTTTCATCCTGGAAAGGAAGGGTTGTGCTTTGAAAAGGAGGCTCTTAGAAAGCTACAGCTTCCATATTTTTCATCCATTAATGTTCCCGTCAAGTGTCCGCAAGCAAAAAGAAAACAGGTGTGCTGGATTTTTCTCCAGACTCTTGGCAGTGCAAAATCCAGCATGTGGAAATCAGAGCTCTTTGCTGTACCTGGGATTGCAGGTAGCAGATGTGAATAACAAGGTGCTCCTTTAATCTATTCTGCTTCCTCGCTCTGCGTTTAATCCATCTGCGGGGGATTCCTGTGTTCCCGCGGCCGGGACTGGCAGCACGATGAGCCCTGTGGGAACTCCTTGGCCTGCTTTTTGGAGGCACTGCTCTGTGGCTGTGCAATAAATCCAGCTGTGCTGCTTGCAGGCCTTCAAAGGGTGTGGGGAGCTGCGCTGACGTGCACAGGCGTTGGCTCGCACACACCACGGATGTGTCTGAGTGTGTCAGGAGCAGTCGGTGCTGGCGGGGGATGTTTCGTCTCCAGTGCAGAAGTTTGAAAATCTTTATTTGATTTTTTTTTTTTTTTAAATAAAAATCAGATCAGTTGTTCCATGAGTCAATGTTTACAGCTGTTCATCTCCCCTGAGAACAGACTGGTCAGCTTCCCCCTTGCCAGTCTCCATGGGAGCATCCGTGGGAGCAAACATGTCCAAAAAGGGCTCAGTGCTGGGAAGGAAGTAATGGGGCTGTGCTTGTGTTTGCTTCAGCCCTTCCTCCTGAATGAGGAGCATGGACATCACTTTCTGCCCTGTTGGACCTTCTGACACCTTGCTGGAAGGAGGGCTTTGCTGGAGGCTGCTTCACAACTCAAGAAGTTGCGCTGTGGCAGAGCCTGGGCTGTTGGAGTGAACCAGGACACTGAGGCTCGTTCCAGTGCACATTAATGTCACACAAAGTATGAAAAACGGATGTTCTTCTTGAAAAGTATGAATCAGTTTAACTTAGAAAAGACTGGGAGTTGTAAAAATTAATGGGAGCAAAACTTTTCAGGAAAGAGTTGATGGGTAATGATAAATCCTTGTCTTCTGGAGGAGCTGTGCGTGCCCAGTACTCATCTGTTCATGGCAAGGGATGTTGCCAGCCCTTCACATGTACTGGAGCAACGTGAGGATTTGGATAATGCAGGATCCAGCTGCAAACATCCCCTTTTTAGCAAAGGACTGCCAGGAGAGAAGGGGTTTTGCTGGAGGAGCACAGGTGGTGTGTGCAATGGGCTGCCTTGGAGCTGGTTTCTCAGGGGAGTGACCAGAGTTTGTGTCACCCTGGAGCAGATTTTACTGAGTTACAAACTACTCAAAAGGCACGTCAGGGTGGAAGATCTGATAAAATGCTGGGCTGTGTTTTGTTCTTCTTTCGGTCAGGTTTTTTGGGGGCAGTAGCAGCCAGATCTGAACAGAGATGGTCACAGTTCCTTTTCCCGGGAGGTGAGGAATGCTCATGGCAGGGTTGCTCCCTGGGCGGTGGGTGCAGGTGGGGAGCCTCTTGCCTGTAGGACCTTTTTTGTCAGCAAGATTCCTCTCTTGGAAATTATTGGCAGCTGGCATGATAATGAGTCCATTTCAATATAAATGAGCTTCATTTTATTAATTTCTGCCAGCTCCTGAGCAATTAATGAACTGCTTTTCAGATCTCAACCAACAGCTTGGGGGAAGAGGGGGAGGTGAGGAGCAAAGAAGGGAGCATGAAGGAAGAGAAAGAAAACGAGAATCATTTTAGTTTTAAAAAGAGCCAGTGACTCTCGTCTCTTTTGAGAATCCAGCCAAGAGTGAGGATCACACTTTCCCCACCAAGCAGCTTTGAAGAACATGAAGGGCAACAGTAATCCCTCCCCAGGTTTTTGTTCCTTGGGACCTGTGGAGAAGTTTATAACTCTCCCAAGTTTGTGTGCAGTGTTGAGGTGATGTTTTAGTGCTGGTGCTTGGCTGGGAGAAGGGGGAGTTGGGTGGCAGCTGGATTGGGAAGTGCATTCAGCCTCTCCCAGGCCTGGAGTAGAGCTGGGCATTCACCAGTGGTAGCAGGCCTGGAAAGGGCTGGGATTTGGTACCCACGTGAGCTCAGTGTCTGACTTGAGGGCTGTCCTAAGGACTTGTCTCAGGTCTAGGTAAGCACAGACTGCTCTCTTGTGTCTGTGCCTTCCTGAGCACAATTAACCTTTCCTTTCCTTGCTCACAAAACCAGATGTAAATGCTCTGTCCCAAAATCTGATTCGCCCTTGGAAAATGGTAATGAAATCCCTGCCTGCAAAACCGCCCTTTCCTTAAATGAAGCAGTCTGCAGAGAAATCTCCTCTGAGGCCTTCCAGCGTCTCCTGGGCGGTTGGGTTCCCCTTGCTGCCAGAAATTGAGCCCTGCTTTGTTGGACAGGGCCTCTCTTGGTGGTCGTCTTCAGATGCAGGTGTGGTTTTGGCCCTGAGCTGAGACAGGCAGGCCTCAGCAAGGGAATGTTAAAGTCTGGGGGGATTTTGGTTCTGCGGAGCTGTGGGAAGAGTAACTCTCCACGTCCTGTGGTTGGGGCTGGCAGTGCTTGACTGGGTTTTTCATTTATTCTGCCACCATCAGATTTCATCACCTGAATTTGAGCACAGCATTCCGTGCTGTACTGCCCAGTGCTCCTTAGGTAAGTGCTGGTGACAGGTGCCGGCAGAAGATGCTCCCGTACAGCCCTCCCTGCTAACCCTTTGTCTGATTTGTTTTTCTCCCCTTTCTCCCCAGGTTTTTGGCATGTAGTCATAGAGTCTGACGCGGGAGTAATGGAGCCGCTGAGTGGCAGGTGCTGACAGCTTCTGCAGTCCCAGTAACTGCTCCTTTCGGGGTCATTTGCAATTCTGTACCTCTAAATGCCACAGCTCTCTGGGGGAAGGTTGCACTGGATACCGGGACTGCCTCGGAAGGTACACGTGCGTCCCTGTGGGGTTCTGGAGGGCTTTGCTGTGCTCTGGGATGCTCGGGGAGGGGAAGGGCATAAGCTGCATGTGCTGGGCACCCGGGCTGGGCTTTTCAATGGCTGTCAAGCAGCTCCTGGTGACATCCCTTCCTCCTTCCCTCCTCCTCTTACTGGAATTGCCTGCAGGGCCTTTCTGGAGTCCATCCCGTGCTTTAACACATGGGAGAGCGGCTCACAAAAAAGAAGTGGCTGGTTAAGAGGTTCTGATGTGAAAACAATGAAATACGCCGCTGGAGTTTCTGAGAAACTCAAAGGCTTTCTGTGGAATTTCAGCCTCTCCATTGCCCTTTTGAAAAAGCACATTTTAATTACAATAAAATGTGTGTGTTCACACTTGGTTATTAGTCTTGTACATTTTTCTATGTGGTTCTGGTGAGTTCAGTAAAAATCTTTGTTGTTGGCTGGCAGATTTTAGCAGAAGTTTATTTCTGTAGGCTCACTGCCCGCTGTGGATTTGATCATTGTTCTGGTTCTCACAGCCTTCGAGCTACGCTCCAGGAGAAAAATACAGATTTGTCACCAGGGCCTCCCACTAGAATCTAATTTTAAATTTGCAATCTGTTGTCTTGTGAGGTGCTTCAAATTTGGTTGGAAATTTAGTATTTTTCAGATATGCTTCTGGAATCCAGTGGACCAACCTTTTGCAGGTTTAAGAGTTAGTAACATGGGTTTAATTGAAATGAGTATTCTGGTTTTGTAATTATTTTAAGAAATAATTTAATACCAGGGTTAGGGGAAGAGGAAGGAAAATTACTGATTTTAAAGGAAATTATGTTCTCTGAGTGGGCCATCATCAGTGGTCATCTAGAATGTGATATAATTTATGTGTAACCATTTCATGTAAGAGTCATCCAGCAAAACCTCAGCAGTTCAGCTGGAGGTCAGTCTGCTTTTCCAGCATACCCAGTGTAGGGAACACTGTTTTTCCAAAGCTTGACCGCAAAGTTTGTGTTCTCTGTGCTGGCAGCCTAATCTTGAAGTCAATCTGAAGTTTGATCTTTCAAAAAACATATCTCAACCCCCTGTCCTGTCTCTTGGATGTGCAAGCTGGCTTAAAGGTGACTTTCTGGAAGTCACCACAATTCTGACATCTTCCCCGCACTGAAGTGGGAAGGAGCAGGTTTTTTGGGAGAGAGAGCCCTTTCCCAGCATGGAAGGTCAGGCCACCTCTTTGAGGATGTGGAGACAGAAGTTGCCACCCCTCATTTGCCCAGCTTGGGCTGCAGATACAAATCTGGATCTTCCGCGTCTTCGGTGAGTGCCTGAGTCAGGGCGCTGGTGCCTCTTCCAGGAGACGTGCCTGTCTCCCTGCTTTGCTTTTCAAGCCTCTCCCTTCCAGAGAGAGAGAGATTTCATCAGAGGCCCTCAGATCCCACAAAAAGTTTGGGTTCTGATGAATCAACATTTTCTGCTGAAAAACGTCCAGCCAGTTGAGCTCGCAGCGCGCGGCCCTGTGCTGATCTCTGTGAGGCTCAGGGTAATTCACAGCAGATTCCCAACACCACCACGGACCTGTCTAAAGCCTGGAGATGTGTCACACTTGATCTGTGTCATATCCTGGTGGTACCTTGATGGGTCTTTAATGGTGGCCTTTGCATTTGGCGGCTTGAGCTAACAAGGGGAGCCTTTGTCCTACCAGCACTTGCGTGCAGCTCCCATTAACATTACTCATTTTCTTAATTTGATACAGATTTTTTTCATTGAGTGTGCTAAATGCAGTTAAGCCACAGACAGGCAGCATCTGGCAGTCCTTGCTGAGCAGTTTAAGACGCTGTTGCCCCAGGGTGTCTGCTGTGGCCCGTGAAAGGGGGAGGCTGGGGCTCCCCTCCCCGGCCCAGCTCCCACTCGCTGAGGATGCCGGTGTCTATAGCAGTGCCAGTTCCCCTCTCAGGGCTGCCTTTCCACATCTGCCTGCGCTCACCTTGCAGCTCCCTGCTGCCAAAAACCAGAGGTGTCACTCACCGTCCCTCCTCCTTGGTGCTATGTCACCCATAGTCCCATCCTGTCCCCACTGTGTCCCCAGACAGGCACCCTTGTGCTGCCTCTGGCGTGTGCCTGGCCAACTCTCTAGCTCAGCAAAAATGAACTAATAGCTAAGCTCTAACTAACTAAGCTCTTCTTTTTATTGTTCTTTCTTTTCCCCTTCCCTGCAGATTTATTTTCTGCTGTTTTAGTGGACTCTGCTGCAGGAGCACTTGATTTGGTTCAGGGTAACTGGTGGAAATGCTGATGCAGAAGGGAGGCAGAAGTGGGGGTGAGAAGGTAGGATGGGGCCGACTCCCAGCTTGACCTGGTGGGGCCGACTGTTGCATCTGAGCTGTGTCCTGCATCTCCCAGGGGAGTTGGGCTCTGCCAGGGATGGTGCCAGACTTGGGGAATAGCGCTGGATCAGCTGTGCTGCTGCCTGCAGCCCTCTTGCACCCCCTGGGCAGCGTTCCTGCAACCTTGCAGCCGGGAATTCCCTGGGATTAGGCAGGGCCTTTCCAGGGAGCAGGAGCGAGGTATGGGCTCACTGGTAGCTGTGGATTTACATACATCCTCACCCACACCCCCACCCAAAGCGCCAATCCACAGAATTAAAAAAGGCCAGCTCTTTACTTTGAAGTCTGACACTTCTTGCCAGTCTCTAGCAGATACTTCATTGTGTGAAATCACTCCCTAAACATTCCTTCTGTGGAGAGAAGACTTCCTTCCTTCCAGGAGAGTGTTTTCCTCACTGGATGCAGCCTGAGATGCTGCTCCTTTCCTCACCAAGCCCACTTGCGGTCCTGTTCCTTCTCTGGCTGGGGGAAAATCTTCCTGGTGTAGTTGGAAGGTAAAGAACCATTCCAGGTTTCACGAGGACTTTTTTAACTGCTCAGCTTGTCCTTAGGTTGAGAAGGGATAGCTGGAGATGGGATGGGTGGCTGGAGACTGGGGATAAAAGGTTCAGGCTCTGCCGGGCTGTGCAGCTGGTGGAAATCCCGCTGGGTGGAAGTGTGGTCAGCAAGAACCAGAGCAGGGAAAGCACTGCCCCGAGAGGTTTCTTCTGCAGCACAGAAGTATTGAGGTCTGGTTTTAGATACCTGTGGAAGAAGAGATGTGGGTTTTGTGCTTTAAAATGTTCTATAGGCAAAAGCTGGCTGATTGTTTTTCAGTCTTTATCAAAGAGTGGTAGCTCTTAGGAGGTAATAAACCCTTGTCTGTGGATTGATAAAGCTGTCTTTTTCTTTTTGTGTTTTAAGATTTAAACCTGCCCTTTCTTCAGTGCATTTATTTTTCTAAACAAGTCATGTCAGCCAAAAGGAGTTCTACCATTTATTTCAGTAGATGTAGGGCATTTCCTCCTGTAGTTTACTTCACGTGCAACTGTATTTATGTTCAGTACAGAAATGCCCAGATATTTATGGTGTTGTCTGTTGCTCCAGCACTGAACTGACTTCTAGCCTCAGCCATGAGCAGCTTTGCTGGGTGGAGGAGCAGAGGCACAGTCCTCTTCTTGTGGTCACAAGCATCACTGCAGGGTTCAGTTCTGTCCCGTTGTTTAGTGCCATCAGTTCCTCACTTTCCATGTGTTTATGTAGGTCTGATTCAGTTCTGTGCAGCAGCACCAATTGTGTAAATATACATAGTGAGGGAAAACACCTGGGTGCATTCATTCTGCCAGCATCTGGTTCAGTACCCATTGGCATCCTGGCAAAGGAGAGGCAATTACCCCAAGAAATTAAAAACTCCAGATTATTTTACTGTCAGGGCAGCTTTTTTATTTTCAACCAAAAGTAATGGAAATCCCTGAAAACAAAAAATTTTGTCTTGGAATTTCTATTCCAGACTGATGGACTGTTTTTCTCTATGTAATCGTCTCGTGTGTAATTCAGGATCTCCTGTTTAATTTTGAACTTTGGCATTTACTTTTCTTATTCCTCTTCTTGCCATCAGGCCAGAAGGAAGGACCTAATACTACTGATAAAATATTTCTGACATTTGTTGAGTGAGATCACAGACCTCAGAGTGTTTTCCAAGGTTGAATCAGATCATCACTCCCACCTCCTGGATGGGAAACCTGTTCCACGGCGGGACATGCACAGCTGAATAATGCAGGAGGCTGGGGCTGGGGCTGGGGACACAAACCCCGTCCCTGCGTTCCAGCTCAGATCAAAGAGCTCAGATCTGCTTATCTGCTTCAGAGGGAGTGGGATGGAAAGGTTATTTTTGTATAGTCTGAGTCACTCATGCTAATTTATTTTTCATAATATGGCTTTCTTGTGTGGGGCTCTCCGTACCTGCTTAATGTTGCACAGTTTTTTGTTCCAGAAATCAAACCTGTCATTAGCTCGCTGCCAAATGGGAGGATTTGTACTTTGCTATTTGATGCTTCACTTTGCAGTTCCTAGCCAAAAAAAGAGGTGAAATCTCAGCTAAAGGTGTACATCTCTCTACTTTTCAGCAGCTGTTACTTGCAGATAAACAGGAGCTGTTGATTTTTAGAGTTTGTTGGCTGGAATGACGACACTGATGCTGAGAGTCAGGTGAATGTGTGCAGAGCTGAGACGGCACTGTGGTGCTAAACTGGTTCCAGTTCCCACTGAGCTCCAGGGTTGAGTCCTTACCTCTTCTGCACTCCTCGTTTGCACCAGCAGAGCCGTCTGGCTGCTCGCTGCATTCCGATTTAACCGTATTTCTAAGTCTGACGGTACAGCCGCCGGCTCCCGTAATTAATTCTGTGGAATTATTGCCGCGGTCGCGGCAGTCCCCGCGAGAACGCGTGGCGTGGGTTTTGGGCCGGGTTCGGTCATTAGTTAAGCGGAAGAGCGGCTGTGGGTGTATCGGGGTGTCTGTGTGCCTGCCTCCCCTAACGGTGCCCGCTGTGTCCCCCGCAGACCGTGACGCCATGGGTAACGCGGAGAGCCAGAGCGTGGAGCACGCCTTCTACGGGGACAAGCAGCCAGGGCTGGGCCGCAAGCACACGTCGCGCTCGCTGCGCCTCTCCGGCAAGGCCTCGCGCCGCACGCGCCACGCCTCCTCGGGCAAGGTCATCCACCGCAACTCCGAGGTGAGCACGCGCTCCAGCAGCACGCCCAGCATCCCGCAGTCACTGGCCGAGAACGGCCTGGAGCCCTTCGCCCCCGAGGCCAACCTGGAGGACTTCGGCAGCGCCATGTGGGTGGAGCGCGTGGACATGGGCCTGCGGCCCGTGTCCTACCACACGGACTCGTCGGTGACGCCCAGCGTGGACAGCAGCACGGTGCTGACGGCTGCCTCTGTGCACAGCATGCCCGACTCGGAGGAGAGCCGGCTCTACGGGGACGAGCCGCCCTTCCTGGGCGAGGGCGACGGCCGGGCGCTGCGCTACGCGGCCAACGGCAGTGCCTTCATGGACGCGGCCAGCTTCAAGAAGAAGCGCTCCAAGTCGGCCGACATCTGGCGCGAGGACAGCCTGGAGTTCTCGCTGTCCGACCTCAGCCAGGAGCACCTGACCAGCAACGAGGAGATCCTGGGCCTGGCTGAGGAGAAGGATGCCGATGCCGCGCAGGGCCCGGAGGCCGGTGGCAGCCCTCAGCCCCTGGCTGCCTGCCAGCGGGCCAACTCCATGAGTGACCTGTATTCCCCCAAAACCCCCGGCGCCGCCATCAACGGGGGTCCCCGAAATGCCTTCGGAGGGTACTGCCGGAACCTGGTGTCCGACATCCCGGAGCTCGGGAGCCATAAGATGGCATCGGTGACTGCCGAGGATGCTCCTTCCTCCTACAGTAACTACAACACGCTGCCCTGCAGGAAATCCCACTGCCTTTCCGAAGGGGCCACCAACCCCCAGATGAGCCACAGCAGCAGCATGCAAGGCAGAAGGGCAAAAACCACCCAGGTAAGGCGGTTTTCTTCTGTCATTTGGCATTTGCTGGGCTGGGTCTACAGATGAAGGTTTTCCGGGTTCTCCCAGGCTGTGTTGTCCTTCAACACCCCCTTTCCAAGCAGAAAACTGTTTCCAGGAGAGAGCTGAACTAGCCAGTCTCCAGAGCTGGCTCAATTCCATCACTGTCCCTTCTTTATCTGCAGCTCTCCTTGGACCTTTTCCACTCCTCACTGCCTCTGGGACAGGGAAATCTGCATTTGCCAGCAGAAGATTTCCCTGCGTGTTTTGCAGTGCTGAAGGTTCCTTTTTTTCCAGGGTAGCTGCCAAAACTGATCACTCCTCTGCAGAGCTGTGTCCCCTCTTTTGCCCTCCCCACCTTGTCACCCTCCCCTGCCTGCAGTTGTGGCTGGAGGCAAAGAAAAAAACCTGTCAGTGTTTTCCTCCATGCTGAACACACACTGGGCTGAAATTTCACTCTTCTAATTAGCTGATGTTTGTGTCTGTGCAAAACATCTCCCCAAAACAGCACTGGCACTGCCAGGCCTGCTGTAAACTGAGAAGTGATGGGGGCATGGAGATGTGTGGAGTGGATGCTGCTTCTCTGAGCCAGGGCCAGCACAGAGTCGAGAGGAGCTCTGCTGTCAGGTGCCCCTCTTGCACTCCAGGCCTGGGATCTTGGGCTTTGCTACATGTTGCCCTGCTTTTCCCTGTCCTGCCTGATGGAGTTCCTGCCTTAGGCTGCACGCAGTGCTTCTGCTGGCAGTTCAGTGGCAGATGACCTGTAGAGAGGGGCAGAAAGGAGTTCCAAACCCTGCCCTTGTCTCCTAGCCGTGCCTGGCATGCGCTTTGTGGGCAGATTGTGCTCAGTTGGAGTCGGTTTGAATCTTGTGTGAGCAGAGCTCCAGCTGCCTGCTGGAAGAGCTGGCAGCGGTGTGTTTTACCGTTCCCTAGAAGTGGCTCAGAAACACGGCCTGGGAACACAGAGCAGGGATGGGGCAGGGCTGCTCCCCTGCCTGGCTGGCCCCGTGCTGTGCCTGGCCCAGAGACGGGGGGGGGGAGCTGCACACTGGTCAAGGCCAGAGCACATCCTGCTGCTCCCTGAGCTCTGTCTGAGATCCAGGACTGGGCAGCAAACACCAGGCAGGCTCTGCAGGGCTCGGGGGAGGCTCCAGGAGCCTGTGCCCCATCCGCTGGCACTGACTCATGGGAGCTGCTGGGATGGGGCTGCTCAGGGACTCCCAGGCCGTGCTCGGTCTGTGGAGATGAGCTGCTGCTAAATATAAAACTGACGTGCTGAAACAGATGCTGCAGCATCCCACAACAACAGCTTTGTTCTTCAAAATCAGCTCTTTGCTCTCGGAGGTGAAAAGCCTCTGGTTTTTCACTGCCTGCACCAGCGCAGGATAAAAACCTAGAGAACAACAAGCAAAAAAAAAAAAGGAGATGAGTTTTGGCAGCCTTGGACCTAACAGCTTTCCTGAAGATTGTTGGGTGCAACTGCTGCCTGCAGCCTGCTTTCAAGTGTATTTAAGGAAAAAGACAATAAAGTCAGTCATGAACAGCCAAGCATTTGTTTTTTTTCTCGGTGCCTATCCTGGCATTCAGAAGATTCCTCTGAGGCATGTAGTGAAAGTCTGGAATTTAAGTAGTATTTTGTGAGGCCTCAACCATACCCAGGGAAATTATTTCATGAGGCTGGTTTCACTAGATGTATCTCCCGAGACTGGAGATGATGGCTGTAAGGAGTCTTAGCAGTGATTATTACCATGGATAAATTCAACAAAATTAAAGCTTTGCAAAGGTCAAAATTCCTCCTCCCAAGTCTTTAATCCCAGCAGCATCCTCTAAGTATAAGATAGTTGTCAGAAATGAAGTCATGTCAGCCCCAGCCTAGCCTGAGCAAGCTTAGGGAAATGACTGCCATTATGTGTTTAAAAAGGCAGAAATGAAGTCTAAATTTGCACACAAAGTGAAAGGAGTTCCTTGGTGAGCCTGATCAGGTGGCTTTGGATGGGCTGAGGGGAGGGAAGTTACCAATCTGTGTCTGCACCAGGTCCCCAGGCAGCAGTGTCTCACACTTTGCTCCTCTTTCCTTGACACTGCTGACGTGGAGTGTGCTGGGAGCTGAGGTGTGGAGCTGAGCCCATGTCACTGCCCTGCTCTTACTGTGCTCCTTGGCACTCTGCTGGCCTGTGCCAGCTGGCACTTGGGCACCTTTTGGGCAGTTTTGTTTCCCTCTGCCCTCCCTGCGTTTCAGCACTTTTATCTTTATACTCTTGATGATCCCCTTGCCCTGGAGCCTGTCATGTGTGTCCTCATGCTGGAAAATACTTCCTGCTATAAATCTGTGTTTTGACCAGCCTCTTAAACTGCTTCCCCCACCCCAATCCCACAAAATAATTGTCACATCTTAGGGCCCTGAGGGGACACACAAGGGTGACCCAGGGCCGAGTGTAATGGGGTGTTGGACACTGTTTTCCCTCTTGGCCTTGGGGCCAGTGAGGTGTCACTGCTCTGTGGAGTCACCTAATGGATTCTCCTAGCCAGGAGTGAAGTTTCTGCCCAGATCCTTGTTGTCAGTCCTCACAAGACTTTGGAGTTGTATTTGCCAGTGGTTTGGGGTTTTAGCCCCCTTTTTGGAAAGCTGTAGCTGGGGTATACATCTGTTTCTTTAGTCTTAGCTGCCCTGAAAGGGCCTGATGATCGCTGGTGGGTGACTTTTGACTAGTTCCTAAGGGAATCACTGCCAGAAGGATGGCTCTGAGCCCACAGCAATGGCCTCGTGCCCTGGTGTTTGGTTCCTGAATCCAGCCACCATTCCATTGCATGCTCAGCTGTGTTCATGAACATCATCGTGGTTTCTCTAAGTTAAATTTACTGCAGGTTGTCACTAGCTGTGCTTTCTGGGCTCTGCTGACCAGTGCTCCTAGAAAAATGTATCCCAGAAAGAAGGTGCCAGAATCATGGCTGCACATGTTTTGTTCCAATGCCTTATCCACGGGTTCTTTGCAAGGACATAGTTTACATTAAAGGGAAAAACACCAACACACCAAAAACAGGGAAGAAAAGCTCACCCTGTCCAAATTTAAACCCTAAATTAAACGGTGGGAGTCACTTTCCACTAATTGAAGGGAGCTTTTTCCCATGGAGAGACAATTCTATTCAATATGCACAAGTGATTAGTGCTCACAAGGTGGCTCTGGGGCACCCACGCAGCAGTTCTGCTTTTCCCAACATTGTGCCATTAAGGGTTCAGCTCTGCCAAGCGAGACTTCCCGGAGAGCTCTGCTGGGATCATGTTTGGCTTTTGGAGCTGATGTGGTGTAGGTGGAAAGGGCTTCATTGGCTGACATTTGCACCCATTTTTCCTGGAAGAGAGAAAGCACAGGTTGGATACAGCTTGTTCTGGCTGTGGGCTGTGAGATCCCCAGGATCCTGCAGCCTGTTTTGTGGGATCCAGGTTTTGTTTAGCTGCCCTGTTGTGTCCTGTGGCAGCTAAACATTTGCCTGCAGGAGACTCCCTCCTTCTCCTTCTCCTCCTGGTGGGTGTTCAGAGACAAATGTACCCCATGCTCGCCTGGTCTTATGAGCCCTAATTGACATTTCAAGGTGGGAATTTGTCAGAGCAGCTGTGGCTGCCCCTGGATCCCTGACAGGGCCCAAGGCCAGGCTGGACATTTGGGTCTTGAAGAAGCCTGGGATGGTGGAAGGTGTCCCTGCCCATGGCAAGGGATGGAGCAAGATGGGATTTAAGGTCCCTCCCAACCCAAGCCTTCTATGATTCTATGAATTAAGAGATGAAAACCTTGAGATGTGGTTTTGTGCCCCTTCCAAGCCTGTCTTGCCATCTCTTTATTCCATATTCCTTGTGGAGCTGAGTGGGGGAAAGCAACAAACTTCCTGCCTGACTCACTTGGAAGCTGTGCCGGCTTCAGTGCCAGCCCCAGGCCATGTCCTTGGCGTGTTAAATCCCCTTTTGTCCAATTTTAAAATTTATTACTATTTTTAGGCCTCTCTAGGTAACCTGCAGGAATCTGGGATCTCAGACCTTTTGAAAAAAATAATCCTACATAAAAATTTTTGCAAAATATGCAGGAGATGAAAAGGGGTTTTGCAGGAATTAGATCAGGATGTACAGAGAAACCAGTCTAGAATTAGACAATCTTTCCAGTTGATATTTTTTTTTTACTATCTCAGGGAATTTTATAACTGGTTATAGTGTTACATTATGTTCCGTAGGATAGCTAAACTCCAGAGAGCTGATTCTTGGTTTTAAGTTGTGTGAAACTTTCTCACAAAATCGTTTTGTGGCTTGAAGGATATAACCCCAAAATGGAAAAGAACTACACTGGGTCAGTCCTATGGAAGCACCATCCAGCCCAGATCTTGTTCCCCAGAGAGAGTATGGGGTGAAATTTCCTTCAAGGCATTTTTCCCAAAGCCAGCAGGTTAGAGACTGGAGTCTTCCTGTGCAAGGAATGCATCCAAAACCTTCGGGTTGACCTGTCCCCCATGGATTCTCTTTGCTGAAATAATTTTCTGCTTCTGGCTTCCACTGCATCCTGTTCACTCTCTGCAGTGCACTTGTGGCCTTCCAGCCTGCTCCTCCAGCCCTCCTCAGCCATGCCTTTTCCAGGCAGAGCATCTTCAGCAGCTGAAGCTCTGCTCCTCTAAAAGAATTCTGCCTGTAGTCTGTAAAACATGGCTATGTGCAGCCTAGGTGTGATTCCTAATCAGATGGTTATGGACCTTTAATCTGAGCTCTTTGACTCCAGATGGAATCAAGGACATAAAGACAAAGTTGACAATGTTCAGTGATAATTCCTGGCACACAGGTTAGTGAGTAGCTAAAAGCAGGGTGTTACTGGCTGGCAGCTGCATTGTGGGACTCACTGATTCCCATCCCTTTCAGGCAGAGGTTGTTCCCAAGGTCTCAGATGTAGCCTGAGCCACGTTCCCAGACTCCCAAAGCTGGGAATGGGACCATTTGGCTCAGCTGGATCCCACTGAGGAGCAGTGGCCAGCTGCTTACCCTGCTGAGCCCCCAGGCAAACCACCCCCATAACCCAAACATCTCTGCCTTCAGCCCCAGGAGAGCGAGGAGGGCAAGGAAGGGGTGGGAACGGGCTGGGGGAAACAGAAACCACTCGTTTTTGTGGCAGCCCAGGCTTGCACCGGGGCAGACTTGGGAATCCGCATCCTGGGTCCTGATGTGGCAGCTCAGAGTGACCAGGCCCCTTGAAAGTCTGGACCAAACGAGCTGTTTATAGCCTGGCTGACTGGAAGTGGATTCAGTGAGGAGGAAGGCTGGAATAGAGAGCTTCAGACCCAGACTCGGAGGTCTTTCCTGCCCCGTCACCCAGATGGAGGAGATTAGATCAGGTATTTCCTAGTCGGGATAGTTAAAAGCAAAGAGCAGTCACTCCCTTCAGAGCACACAGCTCTGCCCCAGTATTGTCAGGGAAAGGAGCATGTGAAAATTGGTGTTTTGGTCTTCACTGGCAAATATTTTGATACTCTTTCAAAGATCTTAATTTGTTTTTCTTCCTTAGCTCTCGGCCAGAGGCCAAGGGAAAGCAAATCACCAGTCCTGATATTTGATCTTGCTCCACTCAGGCATGTTTTTTTAAACAGTAGGACTTTGTCATTTATACATCTGAAGTGTATATAACAATACTGGCAATAGCTGTATTCTCTGTAAAGCTATACACACTGCACGGTTTTAGCTCCAAGTATTTTGGACTTAAAAATCACAGACAGGTTGCCCCAGCTGCTTGTTTGCTGGGCTCTGCTTACTTACATGGATGCAATTTGCAGGAGTGCTCCTTTCCAGTGAAGTGCTCCACTGAAATGCCCCTTTTCAGAGAGCCTCAGCGTGTGATGCTGTGCCTGGTTATCATCCCTGATGACAGGCAGGGAAATGCATTTCCCTGCTTCCTTAGGTTGGGTGGTTGTTCAGGTGAATTCCTCCCAGATGATGCTGTTCTAGCAGCTGGCCCCCATTTCTACCCTCTCTATTGCATTTCTCAGGAAGAATTGCTTGGCTTTTCTTCTTCTTGGCTTCAGCAAACAAAAAGTAACCCAACCCTGTATTTTAATTTAACTGGGAGGATTTTGATGGCACGTTGCCCTTGGTTTAACTCGAGCACAGTTTGGCTGCTTTTATTAGTTTATGGTTAACTCAGCTCTTCTAGAAACTTCCTTCAGCTGGGTGGTCCACTGGGATGAAAGCAGGGTAAATTTGGGGGTTCCTCAGTGTATGCTTTGGGAACAGAGGCATTAAACACTGCAGCACCCGAGAACTGAGGGGATGGAAAGTGGGAACTCACCCCGGATCCGTGCAGGTGTCAGGAGCTGCAGGCAGGGACCACACTGCCTTTACTGAGTTAGGGCCAGATTCTCCTTCATGGAATTAGGGACTTCAGCACCCCTCCAAAGTCAGTGCTAGAGCCAGGGAGGAGCTGGTGGGGACAATTTTCATTCATTTTATGTCTCACAGCTCCAGGGCTGTACTTTCCGGACTGCTGCAGGAGTCCCCGTGTGTCCATGATTTGCCTTTAGGGCATCTAAGGCAAGAAAGCCAAGGTTCCTTGGGGAAGCACAGGGATGATCTTCCTGCAAGGGCCCAGGTATTGGCTGGAAAACATCTGGGGAATCAGTGAACCAAAAATGCTGCCAAACCTCCCTGCCTAGAGCTGAGGTAGCAGCTTGGCATGGATTGAAGGAGCCAAGGGTAATCCCGAGGGACCAGCCTGAGCTGCTGCCTGCAGATCTGGGCATTGCAGACCCCGGCACAGTGATGTTTGCTGCCTGCTGTCCCACAGGAGCACAAGGCGTGCACATCTCCTTCCCACATCCCAGTATCTCCTGGGCTCCTCTTCTGTCCTTCCAGGGTGCCAAATTACACTGTAAGCCTTCACCACGATGAGCTCACAAAGGAATCCTGGGTCCAGATCCACTGAAATCCGTGCCCTAAGACCTTCCCAGGGATTATTGCCCAGACACCTGTGGCTGTGATTCATCCTTTTGTAATAAGACTGGAGTTTATTGCCAGGAGAAGTATCTGGAGGTCTGGGCTAAGTCCCTTTTTGTCAGGGGCAAATTTGATTTCAGAGAACTGTGACCCAAACCTGCTTGCTTATTAAACTACCCTGAGCAGTTTTAATGACACATGCAAAGGTTTGTTTATTTTGTTTTTTCTAAATTTAATTTCTTAAAAATTTTGACTCAGACATCTCAAGAGCTGCTGCCCCAGTGCATTGAGTGCACAGAAGTAGGAATTAAACCATTTCTCCCACTCAGGTTTCAGTTGAAGTTTGGGATTTATCTTTGCCTCTTGACATGACTGTGGAGAAAGAATTCAATTTGGGTTTGCAGCGAGCAAAGCTTGACCATCAAATGATGGCAGAGTGAGTACTGAAAAGAAAGGAAAAACACTTATCAGGCCAATCTTTTTCCACATAGGAGCTTCAAAGGGACACCAGTCAGATAAAAGCATGCAAACCATCAGGCTGCTTGCCCATTTGAAATGTATGCTGAGGTGCTTGCCTCAGGAGCAGCCAGACAGGTTGTGTGCAATCACTCTTGCTGAGTGTGAGCATCTGATTGCTCTGTTGCTCAACAGGACAGGGAACAAAGGATATATATTGGCTTGGAGGAAGCCCCTTCCAAGGAAAACCCCCACTCAGCTGTACTTTTAATTTAATGGTTCATTTAGAAAGAGCTTTAACCAAGAGGAACTGTTTATATTTATGGAAGTAAGATTTTTCCTACTAAACCAGCCCCCAAGTGCCCATGAATCAGTGCTGTCGGTGGGGCAGGAGAAGGTGGTTCATTCACCAAGGCCTTTCAGTGTCTGTGGCAGGGCTGGTGGTGGGAAGTGTGGGAAGTGCAGCTCTTGCAGGTGCTCTGAGTGTGCCTAGTCATGAGCCAGAGTTGGACAAGGACTGTCCCATCCTCTGGTTCCTTCCAGCAGAGGCCAGTGCCAGGTATGTTCAACATGGGGATGCTTGGAACCTGTTCCAAAACTCCTCCCCTGATTTTTGCTAACTGAATGTAGACACTTTTCCTAAAGCAAAGGGTTTTTTTTTTCTGTTTATCTTATAATGTAGCCGAAATTATTTAACAGGTATGGCTACAGCAGACATGCAGAGGTATGGGTTACCACGTGAGCACATGCAAAAGCTACAGCACCAGGTGCATTAGCCTGATGTAGCTTTTGCATTGCAGTTTTATTCCCCACTGCCTTGTTTTGCCTGAAACCCAGTGTTTACGTGAGGAAGAAACCCTGTATTTGAGTAGGTTGCTAATACTTCCAGTGGCACTTTCCCCAGTTGGTTCAGCAGTTCAATTGCTCTCTGCTCTTGATGGGGCTGTGATAACTCGTTCCACTTCATTGCACGGGGCTGCTCCTAGGGCTGCCCTGGCACGTGGCCTCAGTGCTGACAATGGTCCCACATGGATGGATGGACCTCTGTGGCACTGGGCATTCCACCTCTCCCTCCTCTGTCCTGTCAGGATGTTTGCTGAGCCTCCTTGCCTGTCCCTGGGTGCCTCCAGGGACACGGCAGCACAGCCAGAGTAAGGAATGGTGCTGCTCCTCCGAGCCCTCCTGCAGTGCCAGGGGTCCCAGAGCCCGGTGGAACCTCTGCCACAAGTCTCGAGGAGTGTTTAGGAGTGGAAAAGGGAGGGCAAGGAGCAGAGGGAGATTAGGAGCAGGGCTGTAACATTACACTGAAAAGGTCTTTTGATGAGTCCAGCCTATCACTCACATTGTGATAAAGATTGTAGAGATCTTTGCAAAATGTGCCATGGTTTAACCTTATGAGCTATATTTAATATATTACAATATATTTACTCTGAGATCTCCATCCTTGAGGGATTTTTATAAATTAATTTTTTTATAAACTGATATGCTCATATGCTAGCTACAGAGTATAAGCCCCGTTTATTGACAGGGAAACTGAGGCAGATAAAACAATGTCTCACCAAGGTCATCTGAAAGGCTATAACCTTACAAATCCTATCTCACTTCCCCTCCCCAGATATTCCTCCTTTGCACAGAGTGAGAAGGTAATTTGCCTCCCAAAACTGAGAGTGTTGGAACAGCAGGATCCACGTGTGGCTGTGAGAGCTGCTCTGGGTGGGGACAGGGCTGTACTTCCAGGAAACCCTGCTCATCTCTTTCATGCATGGAGGAGCAGAACAATCCTGGCCTGGCCAGGGCAGTCTGTCTGTCACTGTGTGCTGCATTAAATAACCAGATGGACCAGCAGAATTGTGCTCATTGAGCAGGGAAGGAAGTGCTTATTCTTCCAGCTGGACTCCAAGTGTCCCTTGGGAAGCGGTGTTTATAAAGAACGAGCCCATCCATTGCAAATTAATGCCTTAAAAGTTAGTCAGCCCTTTCCCTGCCCCTAAGCTCTCCCCAGCCAGCCCTTGCTCCGCAGGAGGATGATTTCACACTGAGCTGATGGAGAGTTTCTTTGTTTCCACAGAGCTGCTCTTGGATACAAAGAAAACTGGTGCTTGAACCAACATCTGGAAGCTTGTTTTCTCTTAAAATAAATACTCCATTCTGCTACCTCTTCTCAGAGACCCATCTCTTTTTTTTTTTTTTTAAACTTGTGAATCAGGAGCTAGCTGCTCTTGCAGGAAAGGTAGAGGTTGAAATCCCTGTTGTTTTTGGCCATATTTCTCACTTCTTTGCATCCTCTTTGCTCAAGTGCCTAAAATGTTTGTTTCCATTTACAAGGTTCGGCCTTAGTTTGTCCTCCAAACTCTGGCACAGATGCCTGTAGATACTGAGGTGGTGGTGGTGGGTATCCCCCTGGGGGGATTGGTCTTGTAGCAGGGGGCAGGCTGAGTCACAGGCTTCAAAACCCAAATTCAATGGGGTTTTCTCCTGTCTTGCTCAAATTGGCTGTATTCTTGTCTCTTCTGATCCTTGCACTGCAAGTTCCTGGGAACCAGGAAGGGTCTGTGGGATTTGGTGGGGAATATCATATGGCCCATCATTACGGTTCGTGATGAGAACAGAAATAATCTCAACCACATTAACCTGTCAGGAGGATGAAAAAAAGAACCTTTTGGTTACATAAGTTTCAAAGGTTAGGCTTGGGGTGTCTGAAATGTATCTTCAGCTGGAGGTGTGAATGCACAATATCAATGTTTTCTCCTCAAAACGCGTAGGTTGGGCGCTGCTTTTCTCAACGCTGCCAGTTTTTGCTACCATATGTTCTCCTTTTGCAAAACCTTTAGCACTGTTAACTTGGCTTAATGTAAACAGATGATGCTGCATCTTATATTCCAAATTGCCAAGGCCGCGGAGGCACCACCTGGAGCGGTGCATTTGTGACTGGTCTTTCCTAACCTGTTCTGGAAGCTCTGCCTCGACCCCACCTTTTCCTCCAGTTGTTTGTCTCCAGAAGGAAGGAATCCTGCCTTAGATGCCCCTGAGGCAAAGTATGGACCCACAGGGACTCCTGCAGCAGTGGGGAAAGTACAGCCCTGGAGCTGTGAGATGTTGAATGTTGAGAATGCAGCTGTCCCCATGAAGCTGCAGGGAGATTCATGGCACATTGAAGGTGATGAAGCCACCTTTCTCTCCAACGTGGAGAGCTCTTTGCTGTCCCAGGACAGCTGTGGTGCCCTTTTGTCACTACCCCACCTTTTCCTCCAGTTGTTTGCCTTAGTGTGGAGAAGGGCCGAGGGATTCCCATTGCTAGGAAAAACGGAGGTGTGAAGAACCACGGTGCCCCCGGGCAGGTCCAGGGCCTCGGCCATGCTCTCCCCTCCTCACCCCGCGTCTCTCTTTCCACCAGGACATCAACGCGGGCGAGGGCAGCGAGTTCACCGATAGCGGCATCGAGGGCGCAGCCACGGACACAGACCTGCTGTCACGGCGCTCCAACGCCACCACGGCCAGCTACTCGCCGCCCGCCGGCCGCGCCTTCATCGGCAGCGATAGCGGCAGCAGCTCGGCGGGCGATGGGCTGCGCCAGGGCGTCTACGAGAACTTCCGCCGCGAGCTGGAGATGAGCACCACCAACAGCGAGCACCTGGAGGAGGCGGGCTCGGCCCTGAGCGACGAGCAGAGCAGCGGCACCCTCAGCTCCCCCGGCCAGTCTGACATCCTGCTGAGCGCCGCGCAGGGCACCGTGCGCAAGGCCGGCGCTCTGGCCGTCAAAAACTTCCTGGTGCACAAGAAGAACAAGAAGGTGGAGTCGGCCACGCGCAGGAAGTGGAAGCACTACTGGGTGTCCCTGAAAGGTACGGGTGAAGTGGGCTGGGGTCCGGTGGGGCGGCCAGACCAGCGGCCTGGACTCGTAACAAAAGCTGCTGTGATCTTCAGTATCGTTCACTTGGAGTATGGGGAAGTGGCCCTGCTGGTTTTTCGTGTGCTGGTTGTTGATGTGCTCAGCCGTGGCACGTGTGTAGTCCAAGGCACAGCAGTGAGGTTCATAGCTTGCTTGGAGCCCTGCTGGCACCACCCAGGGAGGGTTCTCTTGGAGGAGCGTGTCCATGGCTTGCTGGCAGCTGAACGAATGCCCGTGTGCCACCGCAGGCACACCATGGTGATGACAATGACACAGGGCCTCTGCCACGCTCTGCGTCCCTCCCGTACCTCTCCTTCCCCGGGAGGTGCTTCATGAGTATAAATACTCAGGGTTGCAGCACATTTGTGAAGTGGACAGGAGGCTGTGGTTGGTCATCAAGGCTGATGTGTGGCTCTGGCTGTGTCACCTGCACCCATCCAGCTGCCCTGCTCCCTCCTCGGCCGCCCGGGCCACAGACCCTCTTCTCTTCAGGTTGTTGCAGTCGCTGTTAGGCACGTGCTCTCAAACTCACCTTCATGTGCTTCATCAGCAAGGAAACTGGAAGCCACAGTTTTGGGGCTGGCCTCCCTCTGCTCTGCTGTGGCCGGAGCCAGCAGAGGCAGAGCTGCGTCTCCTGCTCTAGGTGGGGTCACCCAAAAGGCTCAGTGTGATCAAACCGTGTCCTCCCCACAGAGAACTCTTCCTAGAGCGCTTGTTTATTTTTAATTTGCAGTGCTATTTTAAAGCCAACAGCAAAGTTTGGAGCCAGCTCTTGCTTGGGGTGGCTGGAGAGCTGGGGAAATGAGAGAGGGGAGGTGAGGGGCAGCCCTGATCTCCTGGGAAGGGGACAGGAAGGTCTTGCTGTGAGGAGCAGGCAAACAAAGGGCCATCTGGGAGAAGAAAGGGGAAGGATGAGCAGGGGAGGGATGTTGTTTTGAAGTGCTTTGGCTCAAGTGGAGTGTTAACTCCTTGGATTGCTGTGCCCTGGTACTGGCAGTGTTTAACTGAGGCTTTGATGTGAGCAGCTGCCATTGTTTGGCTGCAAATTGTTTTCTGAGGGGCTGGGTACCAGAGCATCCCTTTCCAGTAACACAGCAACTACGTGCCAGCCTGTAAATAACTGGAGATAATGTGGGAAGGTGGGAAAGGTGGAGACCCTTTTCTTTTTGGAATCTCCCGAATTGCACGCTTGCTCTATACTTTGTTTTCCTTCCCCAGGAGGATTGTAGAGATTATTTTGTAACACTGAGCAGGTTGTTTGCTGTACCCAATTAAGTTTTTTCGTCCATCAGTCTTTCAGCAAGCACAGCTCACCCCAGTCCATTTTAATTCCAGTTACTGTCTGCATCCAATAATTAAATGGCTTGATCTTAGCCTTGCAGGGACTGTAGCAGCAGCTGCAGAGGCTGAGGCTGGGCCATGCCCGGGGGCCTGCCTGCTCCCAGGGCTGGCTCACAGCTGATTGTCACCCTCAGGGGACCAGAATCTCAGGCATGGGGTGGCCATGAGCCCAGACTTGTGATTTCTTATGATGTTTCTCATCCGGGAGTGTATTTTACTGCCCGTGACTTTCTGTTTTGGCAATGCTAGGGAGAACAAAACTCAGGGGGAACAAAACAGTGCTGGGTCAGGGCTCTCACTGTGCCCTGCAGCTCGTGGTGTGCCTGCTTGCCATTAAAATCAGCAGAGCATTTGAATGTGCTGCTTGTTGTCCCTTGTAGGCTGCACGTTGTTCTTCTACGAGACTGATGGCAGGTCTGGCATTGACCACAACAGCATCCCCAAACACGCTGTCTGGGTGGAGAACAGCATCGTGCAAGCCGTGCCTGAGCACCCCAAGAAGGACTTTGTCTTCTGCCTCAGCAACTCCCTTGGGGACGCTTTCCTCTTCCAGGTTGGTTTTTGCTAAGTTTTTTTCTGTCTCCCAGCCAGGAGGACATCTTAGCTCTGGTTGAGATCAGTGGAAAGTCCTGCTGACTCCAGTAGGTTTGGGGTTTTCCTTTGGCAGCACTAGAGGAAGGACACAATCTGAACATGATCAGTGTCAAATATGCTTTTTTAATAACTGGCTGGACCCTCTTTGTGTGGATGGCTGGGGCAAAGAATGAAGAAATGCCCCAGCATCGCCATAAGAACTGGTTGGGCAGCATGCTTCGAACACACAGACCAAGCCAGTCACCACACAGGACATCTAGCTGGGCATTAAATGTGCTGTGCCACTCTCTGTGTCTTGTAAAAGACCTGTGTCAAAGGAGGGCCTTGCAGAGAGGCTTGAGAGGATGACAAGAGCAGTAGGAAGTGCAAGGGGATGTCTGGACCTGCAGGTGCTCTCCCAGAGGGGCTACAGAATCCAGCTGCCCCTTGTTCACATATTTTGCTGCTGCCCAAGAGGAGACTGGAAGTGCAGGAATTTAATCAGGAAAGAGAAATGTCTTAATTTTGCTGGGTACATTTAAAAAGAATTCCCAGGACTTACATCAAAGACCATCCATTAGTTGGTGTGTTTCACTTGAAAAGATGTCTGTAATTTGGTAACCACTGCTTCCCTGAGTGATTTTTAGGTTGTCAGCCCCTTTCTTATGTCAAGCTGGCACTACGCAGAGTGTGACATTCTGTTATTTGCAATTGGCAGAACATGCTGAGGTAGGTGCATTTCCTCCACTTTTTATTCAGTTTTCCTCACTGGAGAAATCCCTTTATTTCTCTTTCCAATGACAATGGAGTTTCTTGCCTTCTCAAACCAGAAGCTGCTCTGGGGTAGGATGTGTCCCCACATCATCACTCCCTGATATTCCAGAGCAAAAAATTAAAATTACGCTGTGTTGTAGGTCCTTGCAGCTGTACTTGCAAAGGGCTGGATTCTCAAACTGGTGTAAAAAAAAGGCCTTCTGATTCTTGGAGGGACTGAGTGTCTGAACCATCTGTTTTTGTGGACTAACTTCTCTGCCACCTCAATGGGATTTTTCCTAAGCTCCTTCTGTAGTAGTGCCCCTGTCTCTCTCTCTCCCCTTCATGTCTCCTCTGGGAAGGGGATGTGTGTTTTGGCACCTGCATACCTTCCTCCAGGTGAGAGGGAATCACAGAGCCTCAGAATGGCCTGGGTTGGAGGGGACCTTAAAGCTCATCCAGTTCCACCCCCTGCCATGGGCAGGGACACCTTCCACTGTCCCAGGCTGCTCCAAGCCCCAATGTCCAACCTGGCCTTGGACACTCCCAGGGGTCCAGGGGCAGCCACAGCTGCTCTGGGCACCCTGTGCCAGGGCCTGCCCACCCTCACAGGGAACGATTCCTTTCCCATATCCCACCTAATCCTGCCTTCTGGCAGTGGGAAGCCGTTCCCTGTGTCCTGTCCTTCCATGTCCCTACAAAGAATCCCTCTCTGTCTTTCTTGTGGGCTCCCAGACTGGAGGGGCCCAGTGAGGTCACCCCAAAGCTTATTCTCTAGGAGCCCGGTGTCATTATACCACAGGTAGGTTTTTGTGTAGGGAAGAAGCAAAACTGAGCCTTTTCAAGCAAAACCCAGTCATTTCTATTGCCAGAAATGTTCTGTGATGTGTCCCCTCTGCCAAGGGGGCAGAGAAGGAGGGGATGTCCTGAGAGTGCCCCCAGCCAGCACAGAGCTGTAGGAGCGGGTTTGGCAAGGACAGGCACAGCCCTGCAGGAGGCTATTTCTGCACTGTGGAAAACAGGGCTGGCTGTGATCCCACACATCCTGGACAGCTGGTAAGGAGCCTGCCCACTGCAGTGGCCCCAGAGGCACCCCCCATCCTCGCACAGGGCTCAGGCAGCTCTGGCTGTGCCCACACAAACCCAGCCTGGCACGTGTCGCTGTGTGTGCCGGCAGCTCTCAGCAGCTTGGGACAGCACCCACGTGTGTCAGGTGTTTGCAGCCTGCTTGGGTTGTCCTGGCCCTTGAGAAGGGCACTGATTCCCATCACCCACCTAAGGCTGGGTCTTCAGCTCCTAAAATCCACTCCAGACCCTTTTTTCCCTCCCTCTCCCCAGGAAACCCAGAAGAAAAATTAATCTAATTGTATACAGATAATGCTTTGAAATGTAATAAGTCAGCAAACACTGTTAGGATTTTGCTAGGAATTAACAAACACAGCATCTCATTCTAAGCCCAGTGCTGATCTCTTCTCTGCTGGGGATGAGGTTTCACCACCTGACTGTGGGCAAAGTGTCTCCTGTTCTGGCAGATAATTCCAGTATTTCCAGCAGAAGTTCCTCAGCTAGAGGGACTCAGTGTCCTCAGCAGCGGGATGAGAGCCTGCTGGTGCTACTGCCTGGGCAGGGGGCCTGACCAGTTTCAGCTGTATCCTGTGTACAGTGCCAGCTGGAGCCAAGGGAATTGGGAAGGAGGAGGTCAGTCCTGGAGCAGATCCTGTTTGTGCTTAGGGCTTCTAGCCTGAGTGAGGAAAGTGGTGTCATTCTGAGACAGCTGTATCCCACTTGCTTCAGCACCACAGAAGTTTGGGGAGCATCGGTCTGAAGGCCAGCTGGGCTTCTCTGGGAAGCTCTCCTTAGCTTCATCTGTGGCTGTTGGTTGTGACCTCAGCGAGGGTGACCTTCCTCATCTTCTCCAGCAAATGGAGAAGTCATGCTGGGCTGTCTATTAATAGATCAGCATCATCAGAAAGTTTAATTAGAACAGGGTGGTTTGGCACCTTGCTACTTTTCCAGCCAGGAGCCAAATACCAGTGTGATTATTGCCACAGGCTGACACTCACAGAAAGTCCTCTGCAACCCTGAGCTGGCTGGAAAGTTTGTTTTATGACCTACTGTAAAAAGGAATGGAGTTTAGTAAAAGGCCTTAAGAAGATTGACTTTTTGTTTTGAAAATCTGGCAAGATTCTTCTTTGTGTGTCAAAAGCCTCTAATCAGAACAGTTCTCTTCCAGAAAACACTACTGGTGTCCCATGCTCCAGCCTGGTGTCTCATGGAGTGCTTTGGGCTGGAAGGGACATTAGAGATTATCCAGTTCCACGCCCTGCCATGGGCAGAAACACCTCCCACTATTCCAAGTTGCTCCAAGGCCTGTCCAGCCTGGCCTTGGACACTTCCAGCAAGGAGAAATGTACCCTTTTCCTGCCATATCCATGCTTGGGAAGGGACACAGCCAGAGCTGTGAAAACAAGGATGAGCCTTTAATGGTAATGGGTGTCTCCAGAGAGCTTTGGGACCTTCAGAAACAGAAAGCTTGTTTGTCTGTGCACCATAGTACTTATCATGGTCACCTTTTAGTTTATTATTAATTTATGATTAACTGCCGCATGCCAGAAAAGCTGTCCATCCTGGGAAGAGCACAGTGGTGGTGCACTCCCTGCCTTAAGGAACTGGAGTTTAGAAATCATGGTTAAATGCCAAGCTAGAAGTTAAGGCAGCACTGAGCCAGGGAGGTAATTCCTGCGGCCTTGCTGGGAAGCACCCACAGCTGCAAAGCACAGATAGAGGTGTAATTCCAAGTGCTGAGTGCCTGGTGCCGAGTTAAAAATGGCCTGCTTATGGATGATGGGGGGCGATTACTTCGACAGGAGTAAGTGGATTTAAGGCTTTGAATCTTGAGATCAAAGGGAAAGGAAACTCCTTGGAATTGCATTTGTTAATCTGCAATCAGTTTCAAAGAGGATCCTGAGTGCCTCTGCCCTCTTTCCCCATGTGCAGACGTGCAGCCAGACGGAGCTGGAGAACTGGATCACGGCGATCCACTCGGCCTGTGCCACCGCTGTGGCGCGGCAGCACCACAAGGAGGACACGGTCAAGCTGCTCAAAACAGAGATCAAAAAGCTGGAGCAGAAGATAGACATGGACGAGAAGATGAAGAAAATGGGTGAAATGCAGCTGTCCTCTGTCACAGACTCCAAGAAGAAGAAGACCATACTGGATCAGGTAAGCTCTTGCTCCTGTGAAATTAGTCCCTAGTGAGGGCTTAAGGCCTTTCAGAGGTTGATGTGAGCTCCCTGGAGCCAGGTGGGAGCAGGAGAGCTGGGCTGGCTGCCTTAGCTGCACCATTTCCCCACGAAGGTTCAGCATGGGCTGTCTTCTGCTGGCCTTCAGGAGATTTGGATAGCAGGAGGTTGACTGAGGAGGCTGCCAGGCCATGGCTGGAGGATGCTGTGGGGAAGAGCTGCTCACACGTCAACAAACACTGCTGCTTCTGCTGGCAGCTGGGCTGAAGAAGCCATGCCTGGTTTCTTGTCACAAGGGTCTGCCTTGACCTTGTGGCTGCATCCCTGGCTCCCCCTGGGCCCGCTCCTCCTGCCATCAAGTGGACAGCGTGGCTGGGTTTCAGAAGCAGAGAGCCTCGAGCAGATGTCTCTCCCACTGCTGCAGCAGTGCCTTATTTTGGGAAGCTTAACATATGGCTCCTGCTTCCCTCATTTGGAGCTCTGGTACCACGGCTGCCAAGTGTGTAATGCAAGGCATGGGAAGTGTTTGGGGCTGAGATAAAGAGATTTGTACGCCCTGGAAGCCCGTGAGAAGGGGAAATAGGGGAGAAAGGGGAGGGAGATGCTAAAGAGCTTCACTCAAAGCTGTCAGTCACAGTGAGAGGGCAGAGCAGTCTCTCTCTTTATGTAACTGAGTTTGTCTGGATGCTTTGAAACTGCTTCCTATAAGCTATTTGAATTATTTAAATAAGTCCTTCCATAGGCTGATTACAGCACTCTTCCACTGATCAGATTAATTATCCCCAGTGTATGGCACTTTTTCAAGCTCTGTTGTTGCTCACAGCAAAGCTGCTGCTGTGGCTGCTGATTTGGGATGCCCTGTCCCTGCAGTTTGGTGGGGTTTGCTCTTCTGGTTCCTCAGATGCTCTTGATGCATGAAAAAAGCCTCCTAAGGGACTGCTGAGCAGAGAATCCTGGAAATACAAAGAAAATTAAAAATGAAATTTTAATCCTGTTAATTAGCATTGTATCAAAGGAGCGGTTGTCCCAGGAGGAGACTTCTGCCATGAATGTAGAAAAAGTTGTTTTCCATCTAATGAAAACTCTTAATATTTGCATCCTTTGGGGGGTTGGGAGGGCAGAGGAGAGTGGGAAAATCAGGAATCAGGGTTTGTTGAGTGAGATCAGCATTGGTGAAAAGGATGTGCTACTGGGAATTTTTTCAAGGCGTTCACCAGCCTCTTGTCCCCTTCTCTCCCCTCGCTCTGGAACCTCGGCCGGACCCAGATCTTCGTGTGGGAGCAGAACCTGGAGCAGTTCCAGATGGATCTGTTCCGGTACCGCTGTTACCTGGCGAGCCTGCAGGGCGGGGAGCTGCCCAACCCCAAGCGGCTGCTGGCCTTTGCCAGCCGCCCCACCAAGGTGGCCATGGGCCGCCTGGGCATCTTCTCCGTGTCGTCCTTCCACGCACTGGTGAGTGGGCATGGGCAGGGCTGGGCACTGCAGGGCTCAGGGATCAGAGATCCTGCTCCCAGAGGGGCTGGGGGTTGCTGAAGGAGCTGCTGCTTGCTGCCACGGCCTTGGGGAAGAGCCCTCTTCGACCTGTACATGTCATTTTGAATTTCCGCCATCGACAGATTTTCCTGTTGATGCCTAGAGAGGCTACCTGGAACAGAGGCAGGACAGAGTTAAAGGAATAAAGTAGGTGTTTATTAGAAAACCTTCAAAGGATGCACCTTGGGCTGTGGCTCCAGCCAAGATGGACTCTGAGTCATGAGTTTTCACACTTTCAAAAGTTTTGGTCCATTTCCACATTTAAATGTCCAACATTTAATTGCTCCAGGTGATGGAGTCCCATCCTCCCAGACTGCTCTCCTCAGTTCACTGCTGTTTGTACATTTTGGGCCTGAGGCTGCGATGGTGTCCTTGGTTCTGGGGCTGGAAAAGGGTTATTGTGTCTGCCTGAGCTGTGAGGAGAACTTGCTGACACTCTATATGAAGTTCAGAGTCACCTACCCAGTGCAGAATCTGGAAGAAATGAAAGCTAAAACTTAAGGCATCACTGTTACAAGAGCAGGGTCATCTCAAGTGCCCATGAATTTGGGCTCGATCCACACATCCTGTGAAGACAGTGGAGCTGCTCTGAGACCCTCAGCCTCTGCTGGCTGAGACCTTCTCAAGCATATCTGACTTCCATGGATGGAACTACTGACCAGTTACTCCTCTATCCACCCTCTGGTCATCAACACCTGATGCTTCTCAAGGGAGGGGAAATGTTCTCTGCTACCCTATTTGTCTAGGGTGTGGCAAATAATGGTTGTTTAAATTGAAGTACTGTAACAACCCAGCTCTTAAAAGTACAGGGAAATGTTTTGCAAAGTGCTGGGGTTTTAATGAATTTAACTTCTTGTAGTTTCAGCTTGGACTCCTGGAGGTTCTCAGAAATAGCTGAGCTCCACTGTTGTCTTGTAGATGTCAGCTGTACCCTTCAGCTGAATGTAGAGCTGTAATTCAGTTAGGGGCGTTTTTATTCTTTCCTATATGAAAAGATTAGCGTCATCATCCTGCTAATTGCTGGTGGATTTATTATATTTTTTAAGTGGCGGGCTGTAATTTGCATTTATGCTGGGGGTTTTTTTGCATCAAGCAAAGCACTGAGCGTTAGGCTGAAAAACAGTCTGTCTCTTCATGCTGGTGCCTCTGGAGAGCCAAGGGAAAAAATATGTTTTGAAAATGTTGTGTTGGAAGAGACACGTGTTCTCTTCTCTTCTCAGCAAACTCTCATGTCCTCCTTTGCCCCCAGGAATGAGGGGAAATGCAGCCTCATGTTAGAAACCCTAACTCAAGTTTCAGGGAGGGAATTTACCCAGACAAGCTGTGGCTGCCCCTGGCTCCCTGGCAGTGTCCAAGGCCAGGCTGGACATTGGAGCTTGGAGCAGCCTGGGACAGTGGGAGGTGTCCCTGCCGTGGCAGGGGTGGGGTGGGATGGGCTTTGAGGTTTCCTCTGTCCCAAATCATTCTGTGATTCCATGAGCCAAATCTCCTGCAGATGTTCCTCAGTACATTCATCCAAGGCTGTGCTAAGTTATCCCAGGTGGCCCTGCATAAATGTCCCAGGTAGAGCCGTGGGAGCTGTCATGGTCTGGGCTGTGGGAATGGAGATGTCACTGTGGAGATGACAAAGTGCCACTCTGCTGGCCTGGGCTGTGGGAAGGCAGCACTGAGGTGCTCAGGAGGTGCAGTCAGCAGGGTGGGGCTGGCTGCTTGGCTTGGCTGTGCCTCCCGTTCATACCTGCTGTTCTACCACTCCCTTTTTGGCCTGAGGAGAGGAGCTCCTCAGGCCACCTCCGCATGGGAAATCTCCTTCGACTTGGGCCTGACCACTTCAGCTCTAAGTAATGTCGTACCAATCTCCTGCAGAGCTTCCTGGCCTGTGAAACGCTCCCCAGGCAGCTGGGATCAAAAAAGGCAAATGGCTCTTCTTGCCACAGGGCGTTTTGCCGAGCAGTTGACACTGCTCTGATGGGAAGGGTCATTTCAGCTCATTTTTCCCCTTCCTGTGCCTTCCAGCCCTTCAGATGTCACTTATCTTTAAGGAAGTGCAGGTTTAAATGCCATGACCTGCCTGCAAGCTTTTATGTGGCCTTGCTGGATGCCCAGAGTGCTTCCACAGGAAAGAGCAAAGAGGAAAACCGAGTTTTTGAGAAGCAGCAGATAAGTCTGGGAATCTCAGGTTTCTTCAGCTTTGAAACCTTGCTAGGAAAAGAAAAATAAAAGAAAAAATTCAAACCTCTCACAGATGTTGAGGTTTTGCTCTATGTTGATTAGGCTGCTTTAAAACATCTCACATTGAATGCCAAAAAATGATGGAGGTGTGGTGTGTAGTGGCCATTTCAATATTTGATGTTGGGAGAAGCCAGTTAATTTGCAGTAAGACAGCATCCCCACTGTCCCAGCAGTGAGAGCCCTTGGTTGCCATAGGATTTGCCTTTTTCCCCCAGCCCAGCCCCCCAGTTTGGTGTGGGGTGTGTTCTGGGGCTGCTGCTGCTCTGATCCTGAAGCCATGTGGCATCAACAGGTGGCGGCTCGCACGGGGGAGTCGGGAGTGAGGAGAAGGACACAGGCCATGTCCAGGTCTGCCAGCAAGCGGAGGAGCAGGTTTTCTTCTCTTTGGGGGCTGGACACTACCTCGAAGAAGAAGCAAGGGAGGCCGAGCATTAACCAGGTAAGCAGGTGCAGGTTCGCGGTACTGTTATTTGCAAGGTTGGTTTGTTAGCGGGCAGAATGCAGCGACAAAGAGCCACTGGCACAGAGTCATCGCATTCCTCATCCCCCTCACAAATCAGGGACTGCAGCTGCACATCAGTGCACAGCAGCTCTTATCACAGGTTTGGAATTTGCCCTTTCTTTAGCTGAATTCTGTTGTTGCATTTCTGCTGCTTCTGCTTTTCCTGGAGGTGCCTTCCCCAATCTCAGGAGCAACAAAGCAGCAGTGTACAACAGATACAGCTTTGAAGAGAAAAAAACCCCAAAACAATCCAGACTTGCTTGGTTGTTTTAAATTTAAAATGATTAATTTGTACAGTGCTTTAAATGTAGCTGAGTGTGCTGAAAACTTCCTAAAGTGACAAGAAACTTCACATTTAGTCAGGACACTCCCTGTTTTGCTTCACATTTATAAAAAAGGAGAAGTTGTGCTGTTTCCACTGCCCAGATCTTTCTCTGTGTTCCACTGTGGTAGGAAGGTGCTTCCCTGTTATTCTTTCCAAACATCCCTAATTACAGCTTTCACTTTTTGAGAGCCATACCTCAACTAATTGCAGGAAATGTAGGCTCTGCCTTTCTTTCTCTTCTCTCACTTCTTGTGGGGAGAAAGGCTGGGGACACACATTGTTCTGTGCCCTGTGATTTCTTGTGCTGTCTGTTCAAGCAGCAGTGGGTGTTTGTTTTGTTCAGCAGAGGATGAAGGCTGTGGAATTGTTCAGCTTGTTTGGAGCGAGACACTAAAAGTTCACCTGATATTTAGAGGCTGAGCAAAAGCCCAGGGTTTGGCTGGAATGCAGCTCCATGAGCACCTTCCCAATTCCTTGTGCCAATGCTGCAGCATCCCCATCATTTTGTATTTTCTTGCCCCAAATCCCTTGTCCTGAGCTGGGATCCTGCCTGTGCTGTATTTTCAAACCCCTTTTCCCCCCCGCCCCGAGCTCCCCCTTTTGTTTTTCCTTTCAGTGGGGATAATTGCATTCTTCACGCTGCCTCCCCTGCTCCTGCCCCCCTCACTCCTCCACAGCACAGGCATGGACAAAGATTCTGTCCCAGGTTAAAGGAAAGTCATTGTGAAGAGAGTTGTAAAAAGTGTGAAGTTTTGAGAAAGTAAATTGAGAGTGTCTAAATGCAGTACCTGAACACATTTCCCTCGCTTGTGCAAAGTGTTGCCTATTGGAAGCAGACAGGTGTAAGTCCCTAAAAGGCAGAGACCTTTTCCCATCCTGCCCGGTCCCTGCTTCATTTTAGCCAGGGAATAATTAACCAGCCCAGCAACTTGATCCTAGAGCTGTGCTGATGTGGAGCTATAAAACTGAAATTTTCAGTTTTCATTATTGGATTCTGCTGCAGCACCAACCCTGCCTGCACATCTGATGCAGTCCTGTGCTGATTTGGGGTGGATGCTGCAAATATTCCTGTTTGATCATTCCTCCTGCATGGGATGCTGTTGATTTTGCCTCTCTGGCTCGTTCTGGGTTACCAGCTCCTGTTTCATTAGAGAGGGGTTCCACTGACTTGTGCTTGAATGTTTGCTGAGTACTTTTTGGCAGCTCGCTCATTACAAAGCCAGCCAAAAGCAGAGCCCTCCTGAGTTCTCAGCGTTGGCAGAGGTGGGGAAGTGTTCATTTCCCACTTTTACTGTTGGGGAAACCCAGCACAAGGAGAGATAAAATTAGTCCAGCTCCTCCAAGGAGGTCAGGACAGACATCCAAGCTGAAGTGGCCTCCTGTACCACCCCATCACCAGGTGTTTTTCACCTCACCTTCTCTTCCATCCAGCTGCTGTTTTCCTTTTCTCCAATGCATCTGCAGCAGAGAGGCAGGGAATGTTGGAGAGGTCCCCCAGCTCAGTGCCCTGCAAACCTTTGTGGAGAGCCTAGGTCTGGACAGAGACTGGTGCAAAGGTGTGCCTGTGCCAGTAAAGCCACAGCTGTGCTCAGGAGCAGTGGTCCTAGTGAGGAACTGGGGCTGGGGGACACAGGACAGCATATCTCTTTATTTAAAGAACAACACTTGGAGTGAGCTGACCTGGTGTTTGGGATCCCCTCTCTGCTGAAAACACCTCTTTGTTCTTGTGTTGTTTCTCTTTGGATGACAGGCTCAAGCAAAAAGAGGTTAGAGTGGCTGCTGAATGTGACCTCCCCACCCTGAAAAAGGTTTTCCCCACCCCAAATTTCTGCAACAGTGAAAAATGTCTGCAAGCAGTGTGTTTGGAGATGGATGTTTGTATTTCTCAGTTCGAATTCCATGCTGGATGTTAGACAGACTGTTCTGCCCATGGCATGTGCTGCACACAGGGAGTCAGGCTCGTGTTTTAAAGCACATTCCCTCTGTTGTTCCTCAGGTGTTTGGAGAAGGAGTTGATTCAGTGAAGAAATCTCTCGAAGGGATCTTTGATGACACAGTCCCGGATGGAAAGGTAAAACCCCAGCTCTCCAGCTGCCTCCTTCCCCCACATTTGCAGCCAGTAAATTCAGAATAAATACTAAGATTTGCTATTTTGCCATTTTTAAGCATAGTACGTGCAGTACCTATGACAGTTTTGTTGGCATTGGTTTGCCCAGAAACAGCACATTCCACTTTTAAATTTAAATCTGCTTTCATCCCTACTATTTTTTGTTTCATTCCTAGCATTCCCAGTGGCCATAGGGTGAAATCCCAGGAGAAGCACACTGCAGCAGTGTAGCTGTGTGGGTGGCACAGGAGGCACACTCTATCCTGCTCAGGGAAAACTGCAGGTTCCTGTCCGGACAAGCCTTCAACCTGGGCATAGGAGCAAAAGATCTCTCTAAGAGGGCTCTGATGCAGCACATCATGCCCTAGTTATTGATGAAGAGGGAGCTGAGTTGGGCTGGGATAGGCATGATGGATTTTTGTCTATTTAGAGGGAGAAAGAAGTGGCTCTGAGCAGTGTCCACCAGCACAACCCTGACTGTGATATTTGGGTGCACGAGTACTTCACACCCTCGTGGTTCTGCTTGCCCAACAACCAGCCTGCCCTGACGGTCATCCGGCCTGGGGACACCTCCCGGGACGTGCTGGAGATGATCTGCAAGGTAAACGTGTCCTGGGGCCGGTGGGAAATCGGTGCAGCCTCTGTGCCAGTGCTTGGACTGCTCTGCACTGGGACACCAGCTCTGTGTGGAGTGAAACGCACGAATTGCACCGCAGCAGAGAGCAGGAGCGCAGCAGAAAATCCCCTGCAGCTGGAGCGAGCTTGGCGTGGCTGCAGGGATGGGGGCAGCAGGCTGGGGTTTGCCTTCCCTGCTCTGCTGCTGTGCACGAGCCTGGGAGCTCTGCCTCTGCTGCTGCCTTTTCCAGAGCCAGCCATCCTCTGTGGCTCCAGTGGAACCCAGCTGTGTGTGGGACCCCTCTCCCAGCTCCTGGGCTCCCCACACTCTGGTAGTGCAGCATCCTGGTGCCCCCAGCATCCCTCCCACAGCCCCTTCCCCTCTCTGCCAGGCAGGTGAGGTGATCTCACCCCTTCCCAGGAGCCAGGGGACCTGTTTACATGTGCCATTGCTCCTTCCTTCCCCTCAGGCTGGCACTGGGGAGAGTGGCAGCACCATCAGCAGAAGGTGCCTGTGTTTGCTGCCCGTGCTGCAGAATCAGACCCGACCTCGTGTGTGTGGCAGCAGGGAACAGGGGAATGCTTTTATCTACATTGGAGTTGGGGGGGGGGGAAGAAAAACCACCTGGATTTCTTTGCCAGATGAAGTATCAGAGACATTGGACCATTAAAAAGAGTTACATCTCTAAAGAGTTGGAAACTTTGACAAATTAAACACAGGCTTTCAGATCTGGCAGCTACATAATGTGTGTTTTCTGAGCCAGCGAGACCCAACTCCTGTCACGTGCTGCTCTGAAAAGTGAGTCTGCTTTGTACAACAACAACAGCAGGAGAAAAGAAAACATTTATTACTATTGAGAGCTTAACTTTGGGGACTTTCAGAACGTGTTGCATGTGCTTCCAAAGAGAGGGAAGGTGAGAGAAAGGCGTTTGTTTCCAGTAATTGTACGGTGTGCTCGTCTCTGCCAGGTGCGCTGCAGCTTGTGAAAGCTCTGCTTTGTGTTCAGCAAAAGATGACATTTTTGGAGAGAGACATAATAGGAAGCTGGATGACACATTATTAGTAATGATTTATTTTTAGGATGTATGTTTTCCTTTAGGTAAGGATGGGTGACTCAGTGGACTGAATCCTTGGCTGGAGTAAGCTGGTGTAGCTCCGTGGGTTCAGCAGGTGCCTGCTGAGGGTCTGGTCTCTCACTGTGCTTTTGCTGCGGTGGGTGGGGGTGCGTAAGGAAAAGGGGAGGTTGGTGAGTGTTTTTGCAAGAGCTATTATCTGTTTCTTTCCTTTCTGTAAGAGTTTTCAGCCTGAAAAACACTGTAGAGATGCCTTTTTTCTGTAGCATTTAATAATCAATCTCTTTCTTCTGTCTCTTGCATTCAGCTCATTTTCCCCCCTTTAATATCTGATCCACATCATTTCACATCAGTTTGCCATCTGCCATCTGAGAACCAGTCAAGTTCTGGTACAGTAAACATTTCAAGCTCTACATTTCATATAAACCTCCTCATGTTTGTAGATGTGGTTAAATCTGTGCTGCTAAACTGAGCTTGATTTTTTCTGTTGGAGAACATTTAAATGCGCTAAAGTCATTGTGAAAAATGTGTTCTTAATGCTAACATTGCTGCTTGTTATTGTACAGTGAGTTAGGCTTTGGATGATGCTTTGTGACACTTCTATGATTCAAGATTGGTGGGAGGAGTGTTTAAAGCACTTTTAAAGTGGTTTCTCAAAGATTTCTCCTAAAATATAACTAGCAGCATCACTTGGAAGGCAGGAAAACTCAGTGTATATGCATTAAAATTGCTTTCTATGGCTGATAGGAAGTAGTTGGTCCCTTCCAATGTTAACCATCCTGTGATTCTGTGATGACACTGCTCAGTGTGAACCAATGTATATGCATTACTAACATTTGCATAATGGTATGTCTTAAAATGGAGGAGGAAATCACACTCTGTCTATGAATTTAGGCAGAGCCAGCGTGGAGATAATAACACCAAAACCCAATATGGACATAATAGCAGTAAAAAACAAGCCTAGATGACTACATGGCATTTTGTCTTTTGACTGCATAAAAGGCGAGGCAAGAAAAGTTTGGGATTTTTTTTCGCCTCACAATTTACATTTTTCAAAGGGACCTGCATGAGGGGTGAGAAGCAGGTCCCCCAAGGCCTCTGGGTTTGTGCTCAAAGCCTCTGAGAAGGTGCTTAAGCCTGATGCTCTGGGGGCTCCTGAATGGGATCACAGCCTGCCTGTAAATTCTTCTTCTTCTCGAGCACCTCAGTTAAGCTGTCAGGTTGTGCTTTAAACTGGATTAGCTGCTTAATTTAGTCCCGACATAGCCAGAATTATTAGGAGAGAAATAAATGAACCAAGGAGCTGATTTGGATGGCTGAAAGGTATTTTGGGCGGTCTTGAAAGGATATTCATATCATTAAAGCTGCCCTGTTTCTGCTCCCACCTCCCCACAGATGGATGCAGCTCCCAGCAACAAAAAGTGGGTTAATGGTTTGGCTTTTAGGGCAGCCTGGCTGTGTCCATGTTCAAGGGACCTTTTCCTTTCACTTCAGTAGAACATCATGGCCCTATTTGAAACACTTTAACCAGTGTCAGATTTTGAGGCAGACACAGCCTTGGGGCAATTGTAGGATGTTAATTAGCTAAATGGGGTGGCTCATGGGCTGCACCTCTCATTCCTGACCTGGATGGGATTGCAGTGTACTGGATTGATGGCATCCACCTGGGCTGATGGGGTTTGTTGGAAGAAATCCTCTCCTCTTGTCCCTGTTCCCTGGGAGCTGAGCCTGGCTCCCCTGGCTGTCCCCTCCTGTCAGGGAGTTGTGCAGAGCCAGAAGGGTCCCCTGAGCCTCCTTTTCTCCAGGCTGAGCCCCTTTTCCAGCTCCCTCAGCCTCTCCTGGGGCTCCAACCCCTTCCCTGGACACCCCCAGACATGGGGGATGCCCTCAGTGGGTTTAGGTCTCCTCTCTGTGTTTTTGTTTAAAACACTTTTGTGTCTAGGGACAATAAACGAAGCTGGCCAGAAATTAACCCAGGATTCCTCTGTGCCATTTCTGAACCTTTAATGCCAATTCTGCTTCCCTTGTTTTCTGAGGTGTTTGTGAGGTGTGTGTCTGTAAAGAGAAAATGACTGAAAACAGCAGTTATCAGGGAGGAAAGCAAGCAAGAAACTTTCCCAAAAAAAAAGAAAGTGAGGTAGCAAGGATATCTCCTACATTCAGCTGTTTTTCTTTTGGCCCTTGATAGACTTCAGTCATTATTTAATTAACTAGGAATTTGCCTGGATTACAGAGGTTATTCCATTTCAGGTACTCCATTTCATCCAAGGATAATTGATCTTTGGGTTGGACATATTTGAACCAAAGCACTGTGCAGAGTGCAGCAATAGATCTGTTTCATTTTCCTTCTTATTATTGGTAGCTTTTTTTTTACTCCTGGGCTAGTCCAGGCTTTCCAAAGCATTCCCTGTTCTCTGTGTGTTTGCTGGAGGGCCAGGGTGGGATGTTTTTCACAGGTCCCTCAGTGTACATTGCTCATCACCTCAGTGCTGCTGTATCACGGCTGGAACTGGAAAAGCCAGGCTTTAAAAAACAGGACAAACAGGCAGTAATGATGCTCCTGAGTGAATTTTCAGATAAGCCATTGTTTTCAGCACAGCCTGAGAAAACTTGGTAATATGCTGGTTTAAAATGAAAAGGCTGAAGGTAAAAAAGCCTTTAATAGTGGGATTTCAGAAGTGACAGTGAGGAGAATTTACCTCCTGTATCTGTGAATCACTTTGGGGTTTTGCATTAGATTTGCTTTAGGAACTTTGGAAGTAACTTCTGGATGATATCCTTTGTGTTTATCATACTCATAATGTGTTTTGATTACACACTGCATTAACCTCTGCTTAAATCAACCTTATTAATCATGCTGAGAAAAGGTCATTAACATCTCCCAGACCAAATGCTGTATCCTCAGCTAATTATAACTAATTCATTAAAATGGTGTGACCTGTTTCCACTGGGATGCAATCCAGGATGCAACTCTTGGCTTCTTCTAGCCTCATAAAGCCAGTGTATCCTGAGTTGCTTTGAATTTAGAGGACAGACAGATTTTTGGTGTTTATTAACCTTGCTTGGAATCTGCCAATTTACGTGCTAAATTACGAAGATGCTAAAAAAACCCAAACTAAACTGAAAACACCTTTCCTGCTATATTTTGCTCTGTTAGCAGAACATTTAGTTAAATATCCTTTTATCCAAAGGCATGCTCTGAGATTTCTGTTCCAGCATGGGCTTATTTCTGGAATGGCTTGGGAGGGAGCAGGATGCCAGGTCAGCAGAGCCAAGGAGGCTGCTCCCAAGTGGCCTCCGTGGGTACATGGACCTTATTCCTGGGGGAGAGCAGGAAGGCCAGGTTTTGTTCAGGTTTCAGGGCAGGAGGCCATGGTGGAAGGTGGTGCTGGGTCGTTTTTGTTCCTGTGAGGCTCAGAGATGAGGGGAAGACTGCTCTTCTGTCTAAAGGCTCTCTGTCTCTTGCAGACACACCAGCTGGACTACTCCGCTCACTACCTGCGCCTGAAGTTCCTCATTGAGAACCAGATCCAGTTCTACGTACCAAAGCCAGAGGAGGAGATCTATGAGCTGGTAATGCTGCCCACTGGGCAAATGACATGACACTGGGCAGGACGCTGTTAATTAGTGTTTATCTGACATTCTGGAGCAGGCAGAGTTATGCTTTTTGGTTTGCAATTATGGTGCTTTGCAGACCATAGCAAATTGGCCTTCAGCAAAGGGATCTCTCCAAAGGTTTCATCCTGTGTTGGTGTTTAGCTGGTATTTGTGTGTGGATGTGTCTGGGGAGAGAGGAGGGACAGCCACAGGCAATGTGTGAAAGTCACTCTAAGGTCCATTTAAGCTTAACTTCCCTCCAAGTTGTCTTCTCCTGTTGTTCATGTTGTCCATGGAGGTTTTAAAGACATGGTGTGGAGGCCTGAGCCCTTCTTGTTACAGTCCCTGTCTGAGCTTCAAAGAGGGGAGAAACACACAATTGTTGGGTGTTTTTTGCTTTTTTTTTCCTAATGGTGAGGTAAAGATTGAGGTCAAGAAGGTCTGGAGTTCTGTGTGAGAATATACTTCCTTAATTGCCTCAGCTGGCTGTTTTCATCTCGTTCATCTCGAAAGCAGACTTCAAAGGAATTTTGCCATGAGAGATTAAAAAAAAAAGACCAAACAGGATTAGTGTCATGCTTTCACTCTGTGATTTTACACAGGCACGCTGTAAACCTTTTTAAAGTCCTTTTCATTGGTGGTTAGCTTACTTATAAATATAAAACTTTGTTAGTTATGGAGGCTTTTGCTCATTTAGCAAAGAACTTTTGGGATTTTCCATTAATGCTGTCAACAACAACAAAAAATAGTGAGAAAGTGCTAGCGGAGTGCTAGCACTGGGAAGTGTGATATAGTTGGGGAAAATTAAAACTCAGAGGAGACAGCTTTTAGCTGCGTTGTCTGGAAGGACTTGGGGGCCTTGTGTTGAGAGGGCGTAGGATTGACAGAGTCATCACTTACTGTTTATTCTGAAAAGCTGTAATTAACCCAAAACTCTGTCCCTGGGACTGTGCAGATGCTGGAAGGAAATGGCAGGATGCAGGATGATGTCTAATGTGTGGGTATTAAACCAACACACTTTGTATGTTTGCTTGTCTGTGTGGGCTTGTTTGGGGAGAGCACTGGAGTTATTTCCATGGGGCTGTAATTGTTCTGTAATACTGAGTTTTGCAGTGCTGATAGAATTCTATTCTATATCAGGAGATAAAATTATATTTTTATTAGGGAAACCTTCTGCAAACGAGTTCCTCTTCTTTTCTAAAGGAATAGTTTACATTCTGCAGTCCAAACACTGAGTTTCAAAATGTTAATTGTTGTGAATTGCATTTTTACACGCTCAGAGCAGCATGTCAACAGAATTAATATTCACCCGTGGGCTCTCGTTCACCTGGGGTTATGTTTTTTTTCAGAAGACAAAGGGCTGGTTTGTTACTTCTGTGCTGAAAGGCAGAGGGATTTACAGCTGGATGGAGGGACTTCTGGGCTATTACCTAGGTGTGAATTTGTGCTGCCCTCCCAGGAAGGATGTTAATGACCATTTCAAAGACTTGGGGGGCTTTCCTTGGTACAAATAAACATCCAGGTGTTAAAGGTGAAATGTCATGCTGAGGTATAGCAAATCTGAAAGTGATAATGAAGGAATGTATTTAAGAAACAAAATCACTCCTTGTGATTTTAGTGCTGTCGGATAATTGAATTCCTGCAATATCTTCATTAAAATAATAGAAAGACATTAAGCTATTACTACCTGTAAATGAGGAAAACAGGGAGAGAAGCTGACTCAATACGGTATTGACTGAGTAAAATAGATGCACGCTCTGTTTTGTGATGGGGGTGGGAAAACACTGCTTCCTCCTCTCTAACTGTATTCTGACAGCAGAGCTGAGTGACACTGCTAATGCCTCTCACACAGGTGGAGAGAAACTGTTTGATAAATAATGACCACAGTCCCTTTCTTCTGCCTGTAATTAAAGACCAAAAATCTGTTCCAAACAGTTACAATTGATGTGTCCTCCCACAGTAACATACTTTCGTGTTTGGTTTTTTTTCCCCTCTATTCAGCTATACAAGGAAATTGAAATCTGTCAGAAAATTACCCAGCACATTCAGATGGAGAAGTCTGATGCATCCTCTGATATTTATGGTGAGTTAGTCCCCAACTTGTTTTGCTGTTTCTCCCCAGTCAGTTCCAGCACTAGCAGGTTCTTGCGTGCTGTTTATTGATGCACCTGAAAGGTCTCTTGAGCACAGTGAGAAAAGTACTTCTGATTCCTGAGCCACCCACAGGAACATTCACCTGCCCTGGAGGAGGACAGCTTTGTTTCGAGTGCTTTGAACGTGGCTTTCCTGGAGCTGGAGGATGCACAGGGAGTTTGCTTGTTGCTGTAGTTCCTCCCAGCACCACCCACGGAGGGTGTGGGTGGGAGCAGCATCCTTTGCCAGCTGTCACATCTCACACAGGCTCTGCTGGGGGCTCTGCTGGGGCTGCCACACTGCCCACAGCCTGCAGGGCTCTGCAGGTTCACTGCTTCCTCCTTGCCCTCCTCCTCACTCCTTGCTTCTTGCTCCGCTCCTCTCTCCTCGGAGCATCGCTGTGGGTATGAGGCATCATGAGTTCTGTGGCCAGGCAGCTCCACAGAGACTCTTTGGCTGCTTCTCACCTGCCAGAGGCAACCAAGGTGGGTTCCTGGCCTGCCTGACATTCCTGAGGCTGGGGATGCCCGGCTCCAGGGTGTCCCAGGGATGCTTCAGCCCTCGAGGATGTCCCACAGAGCCATGATCTGGCACATGGCAGATCCATGTGAAACATAAAGCAGGGGAAGGCTTCCCTGTGTAATTTCAGCAGAATCTCTCATCTCTGTGTAGTTCATACTTCTCAGCTTTCAGGTATTTCAGGTTACAGCCCTCCTGCCTGGTGAGTTTGCCCTTTGGCCTGGCAATTACAGTTCTGGGGTGTATTTTAGAGTTTTCTGTGTAACCTCCTCCACAGGAAGCCAATCTGCATCTTTTTGCTGTTTATCTAAATATTCTGTTTTAATGAGTGGAATAATTATGAATCCCCAAACTCCTTATAATACAGCTGCAGGCCATTGGAATACTGAGCTTTGCTACAAAGCAGTTGGACTGAATATTGAAGGCCTAAGAAAGAAATACTCCCCAGCCCAGTGATGGTTCAGGGTTCGTATTTATGCAGTGCCTGAAAGCACTGCAAGAGTTGGGGCTGTCATAGCAATTCCTGTTTATTTCTTTTTCTTCTTTTTTACTAAGTGATAAATGGGAAAAAAATGTGAAATGCACTGTGGTGTCCTGTGAGATGAGATCAGCTGTGTGAGGTGTGGGGTGTAGCTGTGCAGTGCTCTGACCCTGCAGGGAGGGAATGCTAAAAGCCCCCCAGATAAGCTGACTTTTCTCTCATTTGAGGGGAAGATAGCCAAATGTGGTTTGCCTCCAATTGGCAGATGGATTTCTGTGGTCTGTATGTGTCTCCTTGTGTGTTTGTCCAGTGACAAGTGTGTACTGAAATCACACAGTTCTGGAGTAGTTTGGTCTGCACAGGGCCTTAAAGATCACCTCATTCCAACACCTCATCTAGGGGAGACCTCACCAGGAATGTTCTGTGGTGTTTCTGCTCCCAGCAGTGTGTCTGTGGTAGGAAGAGGCACTCCTGGAGCGGAGTGTTGGATCTCTCAGTGGGATGCTTTGCTGATGCCTGAGCACAGATGTTCTCACCTCTTTGGCTGGTACTTTCTCTCTTTGCCAGGGCTGTGAGGGCAGAAATCGGTAAGAATCCTTGGATTCCAGTTTGTGGATGTATCAGGTTCACCAGCAGCTGGTTGTGCCAGGGGCTATGGGGATTACCCAAGGTGGATTGGTTCAGCTGTTGAGCTGCTTCGGCCACCTGCACTTAGAGATGCAGATTTTTGTTCTCCTGTCATCAGAACTTCGCAGTGAGGAGAAGGCTCTGCCTGGGTCACCACCCATCTCTTCCCACCTGTGTTTCAGAGTCCGTGCACAGTTTGATGATAATGTTTTTGGCAGGAATGCCAGCTTATGCAATCACTGTGGCTTCCACCCACTCCTGCCCTTCCTTTCCACCCACTCCTGCCCTTCCTCTCCCGCAGTGTTTGCGTGGAGCCCTGTGGAAGCCAGGCAGATGGAGCTGTTCATTCCTGCTGTCCACGTGTGTGTGCAGCCTGCACACACGCTGGGACAAGGTGTTTCTCTCCCGAGTGCAGGGCAGTGAAGGCACTGCTGCAGCTGGTGTGAGATCCAGGCTCTGTCCCAGCTGTGGAGGTAAAACAGGGCAGGGTCACACTGTCTGTCTGTGGAGGGGTTAACTGGGGGTGAGATGACCATTTCCAGGCTGCTGCCAGCTGCCCATCTCTCATCTCTTAAAGCTGGTGACAACCTGTGTAATTGCTCCTTGTGCCCTTTCTGCCAGGAATAACTGCAGGATTTATGGGTATGGCTGAAACATGAATTAAGAAGCAACTACGTGTGCATTTAGGCCTGATGGATTGAAGGAGGCGGAGGTCTTCTCATGGAGGAATCACAGAATCCCAGAATTCTATGGTTTGGGTAGGAAGGGACCTTAAAGCTTCCATTCCACCCCCTGCCATGGGCAGGGACACCTTCTACTATTCCCAGGTTACTCCAAGCACCAGTGTTCAGCCTGGCCTTGGACACTTCCAGGGGTCCAGGGACAGCCACAGCTTCTCTGGGCACCCTGTGCCAGGGCCTGCCCACCCTCCCAGGGAACCATTCCTTCCCAAGATCCCATCTAAACCTACTCTCAGTTTGAAGCCATTCCCCCTAGTCCTGTCACTCCAGGCCCTTGTAATGAGTCTCTCTCCATCCTTCCTGTGGGCTCCCTTCAAGAAAGCTGCAATTAGGTCACCCCAAAGTTTCTCTTCCTCAGGCTGAGCAGTCTTAGTTCTCCCAGCCTTTCCTTGTGGGAGAGATGGAGCTTGGGGCTGCTTGGATGTGCTGATCTCCTCCCAGTGAGAGCCTGAGCTGTCCCTCAGCCTGGTTTTAATGTGTGGTGTTTGGCCCAAAACAGCATTTCAGCTGAAAGGGCGATGCTCTTAGCAACTGATGCTTTGTGCTGACTCAAACTGCAGCCTTGGGCACACTCTGCTGTTTCTCTGGATGAGGGTTTTCCAGGTAGGCTTTGTGGTGATGACAACCAATAACTGCTATATTTTACAGCTGCTCTTTTAGTCTAGGGCTCTTCCCTCTGCCAAAATGGGTGTGTTGAGTGAGCTTAACAAATTTCATTTGATTCAGCCCGAGTAGCTTGCATGCAGGTTCCAAGTAGCTCAGTAAGTCATGAAAGGCCATATGCTTCTCACTTCCGAGCTGCCATGTTCTTCCCCCTCTTTTCTTCTTCTTTTTTTTTTTTGGTTTTTTATTTTTAAATCATGGAAGAAAAAATAACTCTCAGCCATAAGGATCAGCTTGAAGGGAGTCCTAAAGTCAGGATAGGCTCCCAGCACATCTGCACTGCTTGGCTGGTGGCTGATTGCATGTCAAAACAAACGACTCCCCCCAGAGGTTTGTAAATGTTTTTCTAGTCTCTAGAAAAAGAGAGAGCAAATGGTTGCCTGCGCTCATTTAGGGAGTAATGAAGTTTCAGAAAGGCAAATGTTCTGCTTTAGATAACTCTCCACGGTAAATAAACAACCTGCATTTAACTTGGCACGTCGTTATCTTACTGTGTCACCCACAAATGGCAGGAAAATCCCCCAGCCCAAAGCTCACAGTCCCATTTGCTCTGTTTAAAATGAGGCTATGTCAGCACTTCCACTCCAAGACTGTTCTGTAGTGAAACACTGAGCTGAGACCTGGCAAATGACAGGTTGTGCCAGAAGCAGCTGAAAAGGGCAAGGGGCAAAGGGAAAGGGGAATTTTTACAAACTTGCCCAGCCCAGGAATCTCGAAAAGCAGAGGTCAGCTCTCTGTTCTAGCAGGACATGTTGTGCCTTGCCTGAGTTTGGGGCAGCACATTGGCCATGGCTCTCGGATTCGCAGCTTTTGACCTGAACCATGGCTCTGTGCAGCTTTGGTCTGCAAACAGCAAAACCTCCTGGAGCGACCTTTGGTGGCAAGAGAATGGGGAGTCTGTTCCAAGGCTTTGCAGCTGTGGTATCCTCAAACATATAATTGGTATATGCACTCAGAAATTCAGTTTGGGTTTTTGTTAGGGCCACTTTCATTGCTCAACTTCCCTGTTGTGTTTGTAAAGGTTTGAGGGAAGGGAGAGGGGAGGGATTCCCGCCTGCTCATGGCAGGGACAGCACAGCCTTGGTGGCTGGGACACCCTGGAAGGGGCTGGCTTCCTCTGACCATCTCACTGTCTGTCTCCCCAGGTTTCTCTCTGTCCTCTGTGGAAGAGGAGGGGATTCGCCGGCTCTACGTGAACAGCGTCAAGGAGACGGGCCTGGCTTTCAAGAAAGGTAAAACACTTCCCAAAGCCCTCCCAAGTCAGTCACTGCCACACAAATACAGCAGGGGCATTGCTGTGGCTAGCATTACTGCCTCTGCTTCTGCTTACAACCTTAGCAGGAAGCATACATTTGCAGCATGAGCCAGCAGGGATCCCCAGCTTGTCCCAAGGCAGAGCAGGGTCTGGTTTAATGCAGCTTATCCAAGCTGAGGCCAACCATGCCACTTATGTGCCAGTCACTGCCTCCCCTGCTGCACAGACAGGGAGCCAGGCAGCTGAAGGCCACCCACATTTTGAACTAGAGCACGGGGACCATGAGGGGTGAGAAGATTCTCATCTCTTCATAACCCAATGGTGCATGCAGAGTCCTCAGGAACACCTTCAGAGTTCTCCTGGTGAGGGCTTATATGGCCTTGCAGAGCTTATTCATCAGCTGGCCCTTGCCAAAAGCTGTTCCAAGGCTGCTGCCCCCCTTGGCCTGGTGCTGACTCTGGCACTCCACTGAGACAGAGCCATGGGAAAGTGCCCTGGCAGCTGCTGTGACCCCGGGCTGGTGGAGCTGGCTAGTGTGCTTGGGATTGAGTGGCCAAAGGGGCACAGTGGGGGCAGAAACAGGGAGGAAGGAACAGTGGAATGGGGGAACAAGGAATGGGAGAACACCTGGAGTTGCACCCCAGCTTCAGAAACCCACGCAGGTGTGTGTTAAATATGAAAGGACCATCTTGCTCTTTGCTGTCCCTCAGCCCCACAGCATTCCCTGATGAACAGGATGGATATTCTGCCAAAAGCCCTGAGCAGAGCCGGGGGGGCTCCCTGCCAGGCTGCCACAGGGAAATGAAACCTTGTGGGTTCCTGTGTGGAGCAAAGCGAGCGTTGGGAGGGGCTGGATGGGGGTTTCATCAGGGTCTGCTTTTAGTTGGTGCTGGAAGAGCAGTTGGAGTGGATATGTGAGCACAGAGTGCCTCCTGTGGGGCTGCAGTGCAAGGACAGGCAATGAGAACTCAGCTGCTCAGAAGAGACCTGAAACAGCACTGCTGTATGAGCAGCAGGATACTAGGACAAGATTCCCTGAGGTGGCAGCAGGAAGGGAGGAAAAATCTCTGTGCCTCCCATTATTTACATGCGGTGTCTGCCTTTGACTGCACTCCCTCAGATATGAGATACTGCATTTCATTTTCAATCTTTCCTCCAATTAGAAGACTTTTATTTTCTCCTGGTAATTTTTATGATTTATCCTTTTGTTTCTTCTGTTGGCCTGCCTTAGCGAGGCAGGCATTCCTTATTGGAACAGGAGCTCCTTGATTGCACTGAGATAGACATGATGCTTTATCCCAAATGATCCAAAACAAAGACTACAAAGAGTAAATGAAGCCCCAGATCCAATGGTTATGGTTGCAGGCCTATTAGTGTGCTACTATTATGCCACAGAATCACTAAGTAGAATAAATTAAATAATGCGAAATGCTTGATTTGCCTTCTTTTGTCCTTCTTTCAGATATGATTTTACAGTCCATTTACTTCGTAGCTGCTCTATCTAGTTCATTTTATTCTCCCTGAAACTGCACACCACACTAGTTTCTGGGCACAATTACGTGCATTTAGGGAGATCTCCATTTTCCTAAGGAAGCTCTTTAGCCTCCTCCCTTCCACCTTTCTTCCTGGAATGTGGGTCAGTACTCTGGAGGATTCATCCAGGCTTTCAGGGTGCCAGGGCTCCTCCTTGGCATGGCAGGGATGGTCACCTCAGTTCTTTGGCTGCTGTCAGTTCCAGCTCTCATCCCTGTAAATGCAAGGATGGAGATGGAGAGGGTGCAGCGGCCGGGGGGCTCTGAGCACTGCTGTTCCCAGTGTGCTGCTGCCTGCTGGGCCCCAGGGATGATTTGGGATCAAAGCCTGCTCCAGCTGGCTGTGGATGGTCAGGGAGGGCCGGGCTGGCCATGGGGAAGGTCAGGATTCCCGTGTCACCTGTCCCTCAGCATCCCGGGGAGCGAGAGGCAGCTGCTTCCCTGCACATCCCCTTCTCCCTGGGGCACTGCTGCTATAAATAACTCCTGGAATCAGGCTGGGAAAAAAGCCATGACTAACTTAGCAAGGGCTCAGCTCTGCCTTTTGAAGATCCCTGTGCTGCCATGGGGTTCGGGAAGGGTCGTGGCGGGGCTGGGCTGTGTAGGGTGCAGTGTGCACCGTGAGGAAAAAGGGGATAAATTGTTGCTGAGGGACTTGCTGGGCACTCTGCTCTTGGGGTGGCACTGGAGGAGCAGCCAGACAGCAGGTCTCACAAAGGCCATCAAATCTCAGTGTCGTTTGCAGCCATTAATGATTATGTCTAGACGTAAACACCCGTCAGAGCTCCTCCATGTCTGTGGGGAGCATGGCGGCGCAAGTCTGACCCGTTCCTCCGTGTCACAGGCCTGAAAGCCGGGGATGAGGTGGTGGAGATCAACCAGAGAGCCGCAGAGGAGCTGGACTCGGCGCTGCTGAAGGACGCCCTGCTGCAGCCCGTGCTGTGCCTCACCGTGCGCACCCACCCCGAGCCGGAGGAGGGACAGAGGCTGAGCCAGCCGCCCCCACGGCGCCCAGAGAACCCCTCAGAGCCCGGGGACGGTGTCCTAGCCTTCTCTGGGGGCAGCCAAGGTACTGGGGTCGGGACAGAAATCACTCCTGCCTGCAGGTTCCATGGTGGGAGGGACAGGAATTGCAGCCTGAGCGGGGCTGGGGAAGCTGTGAGGTGTCACAGGGCTGCCGCCAGCCTGGGACAGCCCTGTCAGCACCAAAGGCACCTCAGGTCCTCGGGCTGTGCCCACAGACACTCACAGAACCAGCTGCTCCCTTCTGGGCAGCTCAGGAGGTGCTTTGTCATCTGGATTTGCCCACAGGATCTGCACGTGGTGAGGGGAGTGAGGGTTAAAGCGTTCTGTGTGCAGTTTGGGGCACCACTACATCAGACAGGTCTCCAGCTGCTGGAAAGTGTCCAAAGGAGAGACAGGAGGATGGTGAAGGGTCTGGAGGAGCCCTCCAAGGAGCAGCTGAGGGCACTTGGAATGTTCAGCTGGAGGAGGAGAGACTGAGGGGAGTCTCACTGGGGTCTGCAGCTTTCTCCAGAGGGGCAGCTCTGATCTCTGATCTCAGCTCCCTGTGAGAGGGAAGGGCTGGAGCCGTGCCCGGGAGGTTTATGTTGGATATTAGAGGGTGTTGGTGCTGCCCAGGCTCCCCAGGGAATGGGCACAGCCCCGAGGCTGCCAGAGCTCCGGGAGTGTTTGGACACCACTCCAGGGATGCCCAGGGTGGGATTGTTGGGGGTCTGTGCAGGGCCAGGGGCTGCACTGGATGATTGTGGTGGGGCCCTTCCAGCTCGGGATATTCTGTGGCTCTGTGATTCACCCTCTGTGGGGTCAGCCAGGAGCACAGAGCCCTGCCTGTGTTGGATGAGATGCACGAATAACTCACAGGGATTTCTAAAACCACCTAAAGATGGGGATTGCCATTACAGCGTGATACAGCCAGGTGATCCCAGAGCACACTGCTGTGGGAAGGGACATTCCTGCTCAGCCTGGAATGAATGACACTGCCCTGCTCAGAGAACCCAACCAGCAGAAGATAAACCTATAGCAACTGGGAATTGTTTGTCAGGAGTTTGGCTCCCTGAATTTCTACTCAGTGCTCCTTCTAGATTTGACAGCAGAAGATGACCTCTTGCCTCATTTTTTTGAATTTAGAATACAGGAGAAATCAGTAGAATTGCCGGAGTGAAGTAGTTTCTAGGCAATCAAAACTGTTCTGAGCTGAGACTGGCTTTGGGGAGTGTAATATTCATAGCAGGTGGAAAAGAGGGAGCAAGAAAAGCTTCCACACAGCTTATTGTAAATCCCTCTGAGGGGACTGCTAAAAGCAACACATCATGTAAGATGTGGACTAAAACTACACAGGCAGTTAAAATTCAACATTTTCAGGAAATTTTCCTCTTTTAATTTCCATGGCAGTTTACCCAGTTAGGCTTTTGTGCTGGAAAACCGAGGTTGTCCTGTACATTTTCATAGCTGGCCACAAGATGCCCCCATTTGCTGCTCAACACCAGCTTTTCACAAGCCTCTTGTCTTTGCCTGTTATTTGTCACTGGAACCCTGAGTGCTGGCTCCTCATAGCTCAGTTTTTCCCCAAGGTAAGTGTCTGCCCTGGGAGCAGAGGGTTGGGAGCTGGGATTTCTGTGTTCACACAGAACCTGGAGCTCTCCCGACATTCCCATTCCTTCTAGGCACAGGGAATGCTGGGCTGGGATCTGCCTCTGTTCCCTCCAAAAGGAGGGGGATATTTCTGCAGGAGGAGTGCAGCTGTCCCTGACTGCTTCTGGAAGCGCCTGTAGTTGCCACATGAAATAATTTGGGCTGGCTTAGCCCGAGGTGGGAGTGAAATCAATGCTCTGCACCCATGTGTGTGACTGGGAGGCAGGTGATCTTCCCCACCTTTCCCTCTAGTTACGTGTTTGTAGAACATCCTGTTTTATTGAAGCCTTTCTTCTTCTGCTCCTGTGCTTTGTCAGGGATCCGTTACCTAAAGTGGGATCCACGTGACATTTTAAAAAGGGGTCTGTGCTTGTATTTGGGACATTGTGGTGTTATCTTAGATTTTTGTTCTTGGCTCTACAGCTTCTTGCAAGAGCAGTCAAGTATGAAATACCCACTGACCTATTTATTTGTGTCCTTGTTGATTCCAGGCAGTTTGGCTGGCCAGATGAGCTCCATGATTTCTGCGGAATGTTTTATTTCTAGGACACAGATTCTGTGGCTGGCCCTGAGGTGCTGCAGGCCTCACTCAGCAGGGTCACAGTGCCAGTGGGCACACAGCACCTGTGGGCACATCCCTTCTCCAGGAATCCAGGATCATGCTGGTGTCTTAGCATTATCTTCATTAGATAATTCTTCAATTAGCAATTCTTCATCACCTGTGAAGGCAGCAAAGGGTAGACTTCATTTTTCGTATGAGGCAAATGATACAGTGTATTTTCAAAATAGGAAAGATACATATTTTTAAGGAAGCTTTCCTGGTGCCTTGCTGTTCATTGGGAGGTCTAGAGGAGCAAAGCAGGGTGGTGTTTCTGGGAGTCGACCTCCCTGGAGAGCCATCTGCCGGAGCTCCTGTTAAATCCGACATCTCTCACAGCCCTTTCATCATCTGGAACTCCCGTGCTCATGCTGAGCTTGGGGCTGGAGCTGCAAATCAGCTCTGTGGCCGTGGTTACTTCAGGGTGTTTGCTTAACAGGTTATTCTGGAAGTGACCTTGGGTTTTATATCTCTGATTGATGTGAGAACTGCCATCCTGAGCATGATGGATGCTTTCCCCGTGGAACTGTGCTGCCTTTGCAGAGCCATGAGTTTTGTTCCTCTCATCTATTATTGCTTTTCCTGGCTCTGGGTTCTCTCCTGCTAACACAGCCTGCATGACTTTGGCTGAGGAGGATTAGCTCTGGTTCTGTCTGGAGCCCCACAGCAGGTTTTCTTTATTGCCTAAAAGGATCAGTGGGGTCTGTCTCCCCTCCCCACGAGGAGTGTTCTGCCTGCCCACTCTGCTCCCCTCAGTGCAGGGAATGAGAGCTGGGACACAGCCTTGGATCTCCCCCAGATCAACAGCAAGGTATTCTGCTATTAGTAGGGGATTTGGTAATGGGGGTTTTATCACCTCCATACCCAGATTTGTTTGTGGTCTTCCTCACAATTCACTCCCTTCTTTCAGTGTGGGGCAGAGTCTGAGGTTTGGGCTTTGCCTGCCCCTGTATTTTGGAGACCTTTAGCATGGGGGGATGATGTGGAGCACATAAATCACTGTGCAGCATGGATAAAGACTGAAAAAGAAAGTGCCCCCCTGCTTGGAACAGCTGTACCAGTCCCCTAGATAGGAAACACATGGGTGTTTTAGGGAGTTTGTTATTTGGAGTTATTAACACACAGGCTAAATGTGTGCTGTAAAACTGAAACAAACTTCTACTGCGCTGTAAGAACAGCCACTGGTTTTTATTCCAACCTCAGCCGTCACAGGCCCCCTCGGGCTGAGTAATTTGGATTTCAGAACCAGCTGAGGCCACCAGTGACCCTAATCTCTTCAGGGTTATTTTCACGAGGCTGATTTCAGATTTCGTCCATTGATGTAACAATTCCGGGGCACTTCCTGCAGCAGCCACCGGAGGGGTTTGGGATCGGATTGCATTTTTCATCCCCGATTCCCCGAATTGCTGCGGTGCTGCCTCGCCCTCTGGCGGCCGCGCAGGAGGCAAGGCTGGGGTTCCCGATTTCCCCATGGAAATGAATGCCTCGCTCCCGGTGTCCCGGGACTGAACTTCACAGTTCAGTGTTTCAGAGCTAACGAGAGTTCTTCTGCAAGGAAGAAAAAAATACATATTCACCCGATTTACTGCGGATTTATAGGTGAAATGTCACCTGAAATAAAAATTTAATCCGAGACACCGTTCCCTAACAACTCCTGTCAAAAATAATATTTTTGCATTTAATAACAGAGCCTCTCCAGCCAGGAATTCTGCTGTCATAACGGGGCCATTCCCTGGCAGCATTTGGATTAAGAAAGCTGCTGTTAAACTGCCCAAAGAGATGATATTGGGATGTTTTTGAAGGATTGCAGGATTCCTGGTTTGTATTTTGTGTTAGCGGGGTGCACACTTGGAGCTTTGTGCTGCAGCTGGCAGAGCTTGGCTCAGGATATTTATTCCCACTGCACTGAAATAAATATATAAATAGTAATAAATAAATGTATAGCCTGGCAGCAAAAAGGAGGCTTTAGGAGAGGTACCACACATTGTGGAAGTCTCATTAAAACCTTGAGTTACACCAGCCCTGCAAGCTGGAAGCAACAGTCGTGGAAAATCTAGCCAAGTGCTGGGTGGTGCTGAAGTTTTCCGTGATTCTCCAGGCCTTTAAGGCCCAGCTCCTTTGCTCCAGTGATAGACTTCCTTCTGTTGTGCTGGTTGTGGCCACAGATAGGAGTTATTTAGTGGGCATTGGTCACACTGTCCCAGGATGACGCTGCTGGGGCAGCCCCTGTGAGCTCCCTCTGTGCTGGGGCCACAGGGATTTCACCCCCTTTTTCTGCCGCTTTTTTGGATTTCCCCTTCTAATTCATTAATGCCCTGTGAGGGCAGCAAATGGCAGTGGTCAGGAGGAAGGAAAGCAGCACGTTCTCCTGGCAGAGCTAAATAAGGATTCACAGGGCAAAAAGCAGGTGATGGAACGATCCTGACAGAAGTGGGACGGTAACCGGGCGGTATTAAGGGGTAGGAACGTGCAGCTTTATTGCTCTGATTGCATTTAACAAGCAGCAGATAAACCTGCTCAGGTCCCTGGTGGCCAAAGACATCAGGAAAAGCCCGAGGACACGTGCTGGGTGTCTGCTCCAGTGAAAGAGTCCTGGCTGCTGGCTGAAAGAAATGCAGGAAACAGGTTAAATGGGGCTTTGACATACAGGAAAAGAAAAAGGGGTGGCTTAAAAGTAATATGGACAAATATTATTGCCTTGGTTTGGGGTGAGAAACAGCTGCAAGGTGCGTTGTGCTTGAGAAGGGAAATTAATTGCAGTGGAAAAACAGACTGCTCCACACAAATTAAGGCCCATAGCACGTATTTTCCCTGTTTTTTTAAATGGACACCTTGAGAATTCTTTCTCACATGTTAACAGGGAGAGCAGAAAGCTGATAGTGAGATTTGATAAAATCTGGGCAAGGCTCCGAAAACTGAAAACCAAACTTCTTACAGGGAAAATGCTTCAAATAGACTCTGTGTTGTCAATCCCTCCAGGCACATCCTTTTCAGAAGAGGGGCTTTTTATGTCCTTTCCATTTCATCAATGCCCACCTTGGCTCCGTCCCAGTGTGTAGAATATGTTCTGAAGTTATTTTCCAGATTTCTGAATTCTGGCTTTTCTAGATGATCTCTGGACATAACAAAGTGGCAAATCTTGCACAGTCGTGCAAATTATTTTTAATAATGGGCCCTAAAAGCTTGCAGTAACAGCAGCTGAATGCTGGGTCCTGCCTCCTAAAAACATCTAAAACTGGGTTTATTTCCTCAGCAAGTGGGTGTGTCAGGCCAGAAATGCAGGCAGTGGAATCACCATGCACCAAGAGGTGCATACCACATTTTCCATGTGAAACCACTGGGGTAGAAAGGTCCTTGGCACTGCTCACCAGCCAAGCAATGAATGCTGGAGTGTCAGAATGTAATGTGACATTTTAGCCTTATCTCTGAATCTGTAGTTGCCAGTGAAATGATGTCTGGTCATAACCTGTTTGGTTTTTACAGCCGTCCTTAAACCGGAGGTCGTCGGGTGCCTCCGGCACAGCCTCTTGTTGGAAGGTGTTTGTGTTCCGTGGGAGCTCCATGGTTGCAGCCAGCTTTTCTTGGGGATTTTGGGGCGTTGTGGCCGTGTTTCACACCCGTGTCGCTCTCGGCAGGGCACTCCCTCTGCAGTGACCCCGACAGCTCGGCCGAGGCGGCCCCGGAGGAGGCGGAAGCGCAGGACCTGGAGCCGTTGGATGAGGCCGAGAAGATGAGCAAGGTGAGGAGGTTCCATTTTCACCTGGCAGGGACAGCACCCAGACTAGAGCACCCTTCCTGGGAAAACGCTGGGTGGCTTTGAAGGTGTTTATGGATGATTCTGAATGGAACAGGCCTTGTGGCACGTCATCCACTGCCTCTTCAGCAAGATTTGTGCCCTTTCTCCCCACTGGGTTCATCCCTTCAGTACCCTGTGAAAATGTTCCCCACACAGTTTGTGAATGGGCTGGTTTATCACCTCCATCCCCAGAGCAGCTCCACTAAACTGTGTGGATTATTAGGATTTCTTATTCTTTCTGGATTGCCAGGCTTAGGACAAACATAAGCTAAACTGTATTTTCTTAAAGCAATGGCATCGCTCAAGTGCAGGTTTCTAACTGCAAACTAATCATAAGCAATCTACCTCAAAGCAAAACTGTCCAGTTATAGCTAGGAGCTTGTGCAAATGGGTTGCTAATTGCCATCGATTCAGGGACACAGCTTGGTGGTGACAGAAGGTGATGATGGTGGCTTCTGAGGCACAATCCTGCAATATTACCTTGATTGCTTTTGGGTGTTTGTGATACAGGTGATGCTGAGAGCTCACAGCAATTTTTCTTCACAGTTAATGATCTAAGGAGAGTTAGATCTCAGTTTGCTGGTGTTTCTGCTCCGTGCATGTTTTCTCTCCTGCTGTAACCAAGCTGTGTTGTAGCGAGCTCTGGGCTGGTCCCTTGCTGCTCTGCTGCAGAGGAAGGAAGGAAAAGACCTTGGCCTCTTGTTTCCTGATCCCTTGTGTCACTCTAGCCTGGAGTTTTGTCCTTGATAACCAGGCAGTGGAAGTCAGATACAGGAAAACACTAAATGCTCGCAGAGAAGGTGATTACTCATACAGTTTGTTTCCAGGTTTTATTGAGGAACCTTTTCTTATAAGTAGAAATAATTTCTTCCTCAGTCAGTGGATGTGTTTGTTGGTACTTTGGGATTTTTACCTGTAAATTTCTTCTCCAGTAAATGGAGATGTTTGTTTAGATAGTTTGGGATTTTTAACTGTCGATTTTTTCTTTGTTAAGTGGAAATGTTTGTTGAAACTTTGGGATTTTTAACTGTAAATTTCTTCTTCAGCAAGTGGAGGTGTTTGTTGATATTTTGGGGTTTCTAACTATAAATATGTGGGATTTTCATATGCTCTGAGCAGAGGGTGTTCTGTCAAAGGAAGCTGTGGCAGAGCAGCGAGCACAGCACGTGGCTGCTGGGGAATCAATGCTCTCCATGGGTTTTCCAGGGCTTTCTGTCCCTGAGGTGTGCCACAGGCTGGGGTGTTTTTCCCCTTGTCTCCTGGATGCTCAGAGCTGTAATTGCCTGCACAAGGCGTAAGGATTACCCGATTAGCTCTGCAGCTCAGCAGATTTAGTCAAACTGAGAAATGGGTGTTAGCAGCTTTAATGCTTAATATTCCATCCTGGGGGAGTAACTCCCAACTCCAAGGAGCCCTGGTTTCCAGCAGGAGGAGCTTCTGCCTGTCTGGCATTGAAATGTTGACATCACTGAGTGTTTCCTTTTGGGATACAGAAATATATCTCTGTATTTGTGTGGGGTGAAGGGGAGTGAGGCATTTTTTTTTCTGTTTCAAACTGCTTGAAATGTTCTCCCACAAATGAAGGACACAAGTAGCTATGGAATATATATAACCTACTCAGTGTGACAATCTCAGGGGTGCTGCTGTCCCTGCTCTGTACTCGGTGTCTTCCTAGCTGACTGCAGAAACCCCCAAATTATTCTGCAATGCCTATAGAAAATTCCAGTATGTGGCAGTGGGGAAGAAAAAAAGGCTCAGCTGAGGGTTTTCCTAATTCTTTGGTTTTTCTGTGTGCTTGGGAAAGCTGATGTGCATGGGAAGGAAGGATTCTTGCAATGTGTTTTCACACATGGGAAGTCACAGACATGAGGAGAAAAACAAAGGTGTTTTCCTGTGCATGCACTCCCACACCTTTCCATACTCCTGGGATTATGGCACAGGAGATTAAGGTGGTGTCCTCAGGGCTGTTTCACAGGGGTTAGTTATTTTTGTACGTGGCAAAGGGAAGGCTCTGCCCTCATGCCACATTCCCCTTTATCCCATCTCTGCCACAGCTCCCAGCCATGGATGGTGGAGCTCAGTGGAGACTTCCCCTATTTTCCTTCTTTTTATTTCTCTGCCCTTCTTGGCTACAGCAGGGCAGGAGCACTCCCATCCATTCACCACTGGTCAGCAGGGGAATGTTCCCATGTTGCCAGCATCAGAACTCCCCAGCTAAACACAGAGCTCCCCTCCTTCCAGCACAGAGACAGCATTAGGAGCTGGAGATCCCAAAACAGCCTTTGGGGTGTCTTGTGCCGGTCCCAGGGCAGGGCTCCATCCATGCCTGGGGAGCACTGCAGAGAAGGACAGCTGCCAGCTTCCCCAGGAAGCTCCCTGGCTCCCTGGCCAGCAGAGAGATCCTAGGGCAGCATTAATGATTGATGGGAAGAGGAGAGGAGAGGAGCGAGGCACTCGCAGCCTGTGTTCATCTGCTCTCGTAGCACAGGCTTTGCATGAAGGTAAGACGGGGAAATCCCACCAAAAGCTGGGCTTGGTCCCTTCTACCTTTGCCAGGCAGGTGGCAGGGGGCTGTGTGGCACAGGAGGCACTGGAATGTGTCCTCTCTCCTCCTCCTCCTCCTCCCGGTGGCTGCAGCCGCCTCTGTCCCTTCCCCCAGCCCAGCATGTGTGCACGTGGGTGTGTGTTTCCTTAACAGTGGTGCTTCTGCTTCTTAATCTGCAAAAGCCTCCAAGCTGTGGTGGTGCTGAAGGATTTGGAGGTGCAGCAGGAGCTCTGAGGATCCCTCCCTTTTCTGAGAAGCTTGTCTTCTGTATATCCTAAAGGCCTGATAATGCAGAGCTTTCTTCTCCATCACTGTTGTCAATGATTCCATTATCGAGAATAAGGGAAGATGAGGTGTCTGTGTCTGTTCTGGTAAAAAAACCCATCTCCAAGGTGGGCTGAGGTGTCAGTGGTGTGGGATAGCTGCTGTTCTCTGAACTCACTCCCTATCTAGTTTCACCCTCTTATCTCTAGGGATGGACATCTATGTGAAGGGTGGCAAGCAAGGCGCTTTCCAGGTGCAACCCTTTGCCTTAAGCCATGCAACTGTCCCTGGCCCAAGGTTTTCTACAAGTTGTTTTTGCTCTGGGGTGGACTTCTGGCTTTCCTTTCTGTCCCCATTTCATGTAGGAGCCAAGGGGAGGAGAGAGCCGGGAGGGAGAAGAGTCGGGGAAAGGAAAGCCTGCTCTCGGCCACCTTTTCAGGCTTGTTTTCATCTAGCACCAAATTTCAGGCTGTTTATGAAATGGGGGGCACGCCCCTCTGTCAGCCTCTATTCAACACAGCATCAGAAATATTTCACATCAGTGTAATTTCTTCAATGGTTACTTGCCCCTCTGGTGACCTGATTATTTTGGCCTTTTCAATACTGAGGTTCCAGGGGGTAGCCAAAAAATTGAGTATATGGGTTCCTGATGTTGCAGGTTGCCAAAGGCTAAAATAGGTGCTGTATTGAACCTCAGAATCAATCTCTGTGTATTTTCTTTTCCTGCCGTGGTCCTTCGAATTTAATTGGGGATGTGTTGTAAGAAGTGTCACCAGTTAAAACTGCTGCGGGACACTGGTTTCTCCGTTTCTAATTGCAGACATCTGCCTGTGGCAGTAAAGGCCAATTACCTGGCAGCTTGGGGGAGCGTGCTTGATGGGCTCTGTGTGTGCGCGCCTGTGCCACTCGGAGGGATTTTTTTCCAAGAAAAGTAGGTCGGCTGCTCTCTGCAGCATTACTCCAGACCGCCGTAAGTCTCCAAACCTTCAGTGTGTTGCGGTAGACGTGAAAGGATTAAAAGGGGGATTGGCGGGGTCGGTTTCCCAGCGGCAGAACCGGCTCTTTTAAGTTCCTTTCATTCGGTGCCGCGTCCCTGCGCTGTTTGGTATTCCCGAGCAGCGCCGCTCGCAGCCTGCGGGCTCTGCTCAGCCACAGGCAGCTGATATTCCCGATATTCCCCGCTCCTCTCCATTGCAGCCCACGGCAGCACACGGCTCGGGATCCGCGGTGAGCAGATGGCACGGGAGGGGAGGCTGTGCTGCCCTGCCCCGCTCGCACGGAGAGAAGCGCTCGGGGTGCCTGGGAGGAGCAGGAGCAGCTCGGGGTGCCCGGGAGGAGCAGGAGCAGCTCGGGGTGCCCGGGAGGAGCAGGAGTAGCTCGGGGTTCCCGGGAGGAGCAGGAGCAGGAGCAGCTCGGGGTGCCTGGGACGAGCAGGAGTAGGAGCAGCTCGGGGTTCCCGGGAGGAGCAGGAGCAGTTCGGGGTTCCCGGGAGGAGCAGCTCGGGGTGCCTGGGGAGGAGCAGGAGCAGCTCGGAGTGCCTGGGAGGAGCAGGAGCAGCTCGAGGTGCCTGGGAGGAGCAGGAGCAGCTCGGGGTTCCCGGGAGGAGCAGGAGCAGGAGCAGCTCGGGGTGCCTGGGGAGGAGCAGGAGCAGCTCGGGGTGCTTGGGAGGAGCAGGAGCAGCCCGGGGTTCCCAGAAGGAGCAGGAGCAGCCAGCTCGGGGTTCTCGGGAGCCGCTCGGAGCAGCTGGGGATGTGCAGCACCGGGCCCGTGCTGCCGGCTCGGTGACAGCCCCGCAGCCGCTCCGGCCATGTCGGCGCTCTGGAGGGGGAACCGAAAGCTGCGGAGCGAGAGCGCCGGCAGGGACGGGGACTCCCTCTTCCGAATGCTGTACCTGGTGAGCAGATGCGAGGGGATGGGCTCAGGAGCCGGCGCTTAGGGGATCGTGCAGGTTCCGAATTGCTGAGCTGCGAGGTGTGTGCCCTGCAGGGGCTCTTTGTTGCCATGCTGCAAGGATGCGGTTTGCCTGGCTTTGTTCGGGTGGGCGCTACTGCCCAGAGGTGAGCTGTGCTGTTCCAGGGGAGAGCTCCTGATGCCCAGGCACCCGGCATGGCAAACACGGGAGGAAACGGCTTTCAGCAGCCAAAGCTCCCCGCTGTGGTTGTGGTGGATGTCCTTGATCCTCCTCCGCGGGAAGGATGTGATCTTGGCTCCTCTGCTGAGCCCCTTCCCGAGCAGGGGGTTAATGTTTGTGAACTCCACTTTTCAGCCCGGTTGTGGCAGCCCTCAGTCTCATTTTCAGCTCGCTTGAAGGGATTGCCTGTGGGATTGTGCCTGAAGTGTGATGCTATAATTCTCCTAGAGAAATCCTGGTTTAGTGCTGTCATTGTCACTGCTGGCAGAGCTGGTGCAGGGAGATAAAAGGATCTGTTTCTCTTCCTGAGCTCCCCTACTCTATCCACTTTCTCTGGGAAAATGGGGGCAGAGGGGTTTTTGTGAAATCTGCTTGAGAGTTTTCACCAAAGTAGCTGTGCCCTGAAGCCCCCATGTGCAATGTGTGTCTGCTTTGTGTCTGGAAAGGGATTTTTTAAGGGGAATACAGGGTTGTGCTCGGGGATGAAGTGCAGCAGTTGTTGCAGGTGGACTCATGCATTTCAGTTCTAGGAGAGAAACAACAATATTTTTATTGATATGGTGTGATAAGGGAACCAGGTTTGCTGGTCAATACGATGGTGGTTTAACAAGGCTTGATGGTGAGGCTCACTCAGTTGTTTACTGCAACCTCCCATTGAGGCATGAGGGTCAGAAAGGACCCTCTGAATTGCTAAATTCAGGGTTTAGGTGCAGCTGGATCTGCTTTAGTCCCAGACTAAGTCCCAGACTTGGTCAGTGGTTTATGTCTGAAGGATGATATATGCACAGCCTTATAGCCCTTGACTGAGAATACGAAGTGTCCTAATCACTTCCCAGGGCTCTGTGGTGGCCAGGAGCCCTCAGCCTTGAGGAGACACCTTGGGAGACCTTCCCACTCAGGTGTAGTCACACCCAGAGCCATTTGTTCCGTGGACAAACACGAAAAGAGGTTTGTGAAGATGAGTGAGCTGGAGACTGCCCCAGGGGTGTGCTGATCCAGAGGCAGTTCCCAGGAGGTGTGGGGCAGGGCTGTGGCTGGAGCCACCAGCGGTTTATTGAGTGTGCACAAGTGGAGATAAGGCTTTGGGAAGTCCTCCCCACTTCCTTCCTGCCATATGGGTGTAACTGCTCCTGCTGGGGTGCACCACATGTCTCCGGGAGTTATTTCAACTTCAGCGCTGAGCTGGTGTTTCACACCCTGAGCAGATTTTTGCTCTCTCTTTCTGGGTGACCCATCTTTCCCTGCAGGAGCGTGCACAGGATGGGGTGGCAGGCAGGAACTGCTTAAAACACTTGTTTTATTTTGGGGTTTGATTCCAGATTGTGCTTTATGCGTTACAGCTGGTGTTATTTGTACATTTGGATCTTAAAGCAAAACACCGCTGGACACGTCTGCCTTAAGCAGTGCTAACAAAGCCAAATGTTGCTGAGCAAACCCTTGCCTGTCCCAGGTCTCTGTAGGCTCAGATTATTGTACCTGTGCTGTCAGCTCTCTGTGCCTTCCCAGCAGAGCAGGGGACTTGGGAAGGTGTTTTAACCTGTGCTGGAGCCAGGCATTCACCTACTGCCCTTGGTGGATTTGGGGCTGTTGGGATCAAGGTCACACCTGCTGGAATCTGATGCAGATCTAATCTAAAAGTTTGGGTGTGCTTTATACTTAAAAGCACAGCAAGTATAGGTGGAACCTTGCTGAGAAATAACAGGAATTATTGAATAATTAAGATTAGTAAATCTCAAATCTCAGTGATGCATACCAGGAGTAGAATGAGTTGGAGATGGACTGGTCCAACTCACAGCTTCCTCCTGCCCTCAACTTGCAGTATTTTTCCTTTCTTTCACACCTGAGTTAAACCTCAGGAACTGAAGGTGAATAATTTCCCTGTAATAAAGTGTATAGGCAGTTTTGTGTTGACAACCAGTTACAATGAGTTCCAGGCTTACTTGTGTCCTGAAGAAAATGATGCATTGTGTAATGAGCATCTTTGCTCATGTGCTGTGCAGAGACCTCAGGGGAGCATCTGCAGTCCCAAGAGACCTCTAAGGAAAGGGACTAGAAATCCTTCCTTGTCCTAACATGGCTTGTATGTGCATGGAGAGGAAATAGCTCTGTGTGAGCAGACTGCATGGCTTAAAAAACATGGAGATCACAACTACCAGTGGGTGGGAGTGATGTCCCAGGGGCAGTGCTTTGTCTCCACTGCAAGGTGGGGATGTGCTTTATTTTCTCCTTTTTTTTTTTTTTTCTCTTTTTTTCCCTTTTTTCTTTTTTATTTTCTGTTTTGTTTTGGGGTGGTTTTTTTGTTAGTTTTTTTCTCCTCTGCTTTCTTTACATTTTTCTGGTTGAACAGGCTGATTTTGAGTCATTTGTTTCACAGAATTACAGAGTTACCCATGTTGGAGAACACCTCTGAGACCATGGAGTCCAAGCTGTGCCAAATCCCCACCTTGTCACTCAGCCCCAGAGCACTGAGTGCCTCTTCCAGGAATTCCTTGGACACCTGCAGGGATGGGGACCCCAAACCTGCCTGGGAGCCCCTGCTAGTGCCTGGCCACCCTTTCCATGGAGAAATTGCTGAGCTGGGGGCTGTAGAGGCAGTGCTGGGAAATCACTGAACCCGGATTAGATCCTCTGGCAGGATTGTCAGGTGTGGTCACTGGAGCAGCTCTTTTCCCTCCAGGTCTCTGGGAGGGATGGAGAACAGCCCACGGCTGCCTTGGCAATTCTGGAAGCCTGGGGCTGTCGTCACTGACACCAGAGACTATTCCTGTTCCAAACTCATGGGTATAATGAAAGATGTGAGGAAATGATCTAACACGAGGGGGTGAAGTGAGGATAACTGGCTTTTTATATAGGCAGCTGATTAAATATTAAAGGAAGTGGCAGGATGGAGCAGCTCTGGGAAGCGGCACTTATGGGGAAGGAGTTCACCCTGCGAGGCACACTTCCAGACACAGCCTAGGGATCCAGCTGCTTTCCCAAAGATCTTGTGTTTGGTGCCTGGAGGGGCTTTAGCTGGGAGGCTCTGCTTGCCCAAACCCCAGCAGGAGTGGTTTGTGCCTGTGTGTTAGCAGAACTGGTCGCAGGATGCTGCAGCCCCGGCTGGGGAACTGGCAGGGGGCTGGGGTGTGTGTTTGGTTTGCCAAGGTGTTTTTGGTTCCCAATTCTTTGCCCTCTCTGTGAGTTTGTCAATCTTAAGTGCTGGATGGAAAATGAAAATTCCCATGTCTGAAACCAGGAATGGAGTTGAACAGCACTTCAGTTAATTTGAATTCTGCTACTCCTTTCTTTTCCTTTATCCCCAGTTACAGAGAGACAGGATAGACACTTGTGGTACCTGTTGAAAAGTCCCCAAGCTGCCACTGCCCATCTGCAAACCCTCCTCAGCCCCTTTGTTCCTCTGGCTCTGATTTCCAATGTTACCACTGCTCTTTCCTCTCCCTTCTCTCCAAAGAGCACAGAGCAGGTCGCAGCTTTCTGTCGCAGTCTTCATGAAATGAACCCCTCTGACTGCAGTGCTCCCCCCCAGGACTGTGCAGGGCCCCAGCTGAGCACCATGAGGCAGCTCACGGACGCAGACAAGCTGAGGAAGGTCATCTGTGAGCTCCTGGAGACTGAGCGTACCTATGTCAAGGTGAGGGGGCTCAGCCTCAGCTTTCCTGCAGAGCTCTCTTGCTTTCTGCTCTGCTGCTTCAGGCTGGGTGTCGTGTCCGTGTCTGCTGCTGAACTCAGTTCTACAAGCTGTGCCTAAGGTACAGCTTCAGCCACCGAAATAAGGCATCTCCAAGTGCTTAGGCTGTTTTCCTTTTGAAAGGGCTTAACTGGTGAGCAATTACTACTCACTGAGATCTGCTATTGGCTTTGACTACAAGTGTGTAAACGTTTCCTTTTCCTGCCTGAAATTGTGGGCGATCCAGCTATTTTGTGTTGTGTGTAAAAAGGAAAAAATTCTCAGATTAGGTAAGCAGCATTTTCCACCTCAGTAAATATCCAGAGGGACCAACGTGGGAATCTTTTTCTGAATTTTTTAGGACTTAAATTGTCTGATGGAGAGATACCTGAAACCTCTGCAGAAAGAAACCTTCCTCACACCAGATGAGGTATGTTGACCTTCGCTTGTCTTTTTGCCAGAGAGCTTTTTCCTGCCCCTCCACTCTGCCCACCCAGCTGGGCTTGTTTGACTGAAATTAATTTCACTGAATTCCATTTCCTTCAAATAATGGATTAAGTAGAGCATCGAGGTGCTGCTCAGTAATGTCTGCAGCTTGTTTTTTCCTGACACCACATTGATTATACAATTGGACTGAGAATTGCTGCAGTTACAGAAAACACAATTTAGCCTCAAAGTGATATTTTCAGCATTCTGCTTTTTTTTTCTCCTTTTATTAGCTGGATGTTCTCTTTGGGAATCTGACTGAAATGGTAGCATTCCAGGTAGAGTTCTTGAAAACTCTGGAAGATGGAGTAAGGCTGGTTCCAGACCTGGAAAAGCTTGAAAAAGTTGAGCAATTTAAGGTAAAAAATTTTTCTTTTATATATTAAAAACGCATTATTTGCACTGTCTCGTTGTTTAAATTTTGAGGAGACCTTTAACATTCTCCATCACATTTTTCTGACTCTTGCCACTGTTCATGTAGAAACCTGCATCTGCTTCCATTTAAGATTAATTTTCAGCTGATGCTGGTGCTGCTGAAAAATTTTCCTGCTGCAATTGTAGTTTATGCTACATTTAGCCATATAGAGCACTAGAAACCATGTGCTTTTTGGTTCTATTCTTGCCCTTCTGCCAGATTTCTTGCCTTGAGCTGTCAGGAAATGCTAGAAATGGAAAGTTACATAAAATCTTTGTCCTGACAAGTCTCATGTTCAGAAGCCCTCTGGGGCTACAGATCAGAACAATACGTGGAATTTTGTATTTCCACTTGCACTCCATGGTGGCAAATACTTCTGGCTTGCAGCAGGTGTGCATCTTCACAGGTAGAAATGTAAACTACACCTCTGTGAACTTCATTTAAAACCCATGGAAATGTGGAAACAAATTGCATTTTGCATCTAAGGCAGTGGAGGCATGGCAGGGAGATGATAAAATGTTTTTCCTTTGGGGAATTCCACTCTGGCTCTGAGCACCACTCACCTTGGTAAAGGACAGGATAAATAGTAACAGTAATAATAATAATAGTAATAATAATAGTTCCTCTGGTGCCTGTGAGCTCTATAAGAGTGCCAGTGAAGGGTCCTTCCCGAGAAAACTCCATCTCCTGAGTGTTGCTTCCAGCTCTTCCCATAAAAACTGCACCGAGCTCGCTTTCAGTTCTGCCCCTGGGCCCTGTCTGAGAGCAGAGTGTGAAATGTGGGGTTCTGTGGTTTCAGTTCTGCAGTTTGCTTCCCCCTCTCCCACTCACTGTCCCCAGGCTGCCCACGTGTGGTCTCAGCCCCTCAGCGGGTGCTGTCTGGTTCCCAAGACATTTTGGGACTGTGTCTGACCCTGAGCACCAGCTCATTTCCAAGCAGGTGAGCCCCTTGGTGTGTTTGTGAGGGATGAGTGTTGCTTGCAGCTCCCCAGAGCCCTGATCCATTGCAGGGTCAGGCACATCCAGTCCTGTCTGTGGCCTCTGGCCATTGCTGAGGTCAGTGGGGCTTTTAAACGGAGCTCTGGAGGTGGGAGCCCAGTCCCTGTGGAGTTAGTGCTGCCTCCAGGATGGGACCTGGGTAATGATGCTGATTGCAGAGGCTGAATCCACACACCTGGGCTAGCCCTGTTTCATGGTGGATAAAAACCATCACAGAATGGTTTTGGTGGAAGGAGCCTCAAAGATCCCCCAGTTCCACCCCCTGCACTATCCCAGGGTGCTCCAAGCCTACTTTTCTTATAGTTTGAAGCTGTTCCCCCTTGTCCTGTCACTCCAGCTCCTTGTCAGGAGTCTCTCTCCATCTTCCTTGCAGGCTTCCTTCAGGCACTGCAAGACCACAAGGGGGTCACCCCAAAGCTTCTCTTTTCCAGGCTGATTCCCAGCTCTCCCAGCAGAGCTGCTCCACCCCTCTGATCATCCTGGTGCCTCCTCTGGGCTTACTCCAGCATTGATGTCTTGGTGTGCAAACACACTAAAACTGTGTTGTCCTGTCCTCCAAAAGCTGTGTGGAAGCCTCAGATGACCTGGCTGAAGGCAGAGTAACTAAATACCTTTTTCCTAATGCTTTTGTTTTCTTTTAATCCTAGAAAGTGTTGTTCTCCCTGGGTGGATCCTTCCTGTACTATGCTGACAGGTTCAAGCTGTACAGTGCCTTCTGTGCCAGCCACACGAAAGTCCCCAAAGTCCTGGTGAAAGGTAAGAGCTCCTTTCAGAGCCGTCACAGCCACATGTTGGTTGTGCTCATGGCACCCCAAACCTCTCAGGGCAGGAATGGGGGCACACATGTGCCTGGATGCTCTCCAGGAGCCTTTGGAGTAGGGAGCTAAGCTTGGAGAGGCTCCCGGAGCACTCTGTGTCGTGGGTGTTGTGGGACCACCCCATGGTGACACCTGAGCAGCTTGTTACAGGAGGTGGCTCACCTTGCTTGCAGTTTTTCTCCTCCCACGTTTTGTTCCTTCTCCCTTGCTGTGTTTGGTTTGTTTTCAGTCATGTGGGAAGATTTCCTAAATGGGAATCCCATTGTGGCTCTGTGCTGATGCGTCACTGCGTGCTCTGGAACCAGGAGTGGTGGCTCTGCAGTGACCTCTGGATCCTCCTGGAGGCTGTGCCAGGAATCCTTGCTGGTGGCAATCCCATGGAAGCCCCAGCCACTAGGAGAGGATCAGCCTGGGAGAATGTTTTATGGAAGCTGGAGAAATATTTTAGTCCTCTCTCCCCTCTCTCCTTGCTTCATTCCAATTTGCCTGAGAAGTTTCCTTGTGAGAATTCCTAGCAGAGCTTGGCTTGCTGAGTTGGAGATAAAAGCCCTGTGGTCTGGCTCCTGGGCCAGCTTGTCTTTCAGAGATGTTTTCCCCTGTGGAAGTGTAAATCTCCTGGAGTTACCAGTGCTTCATGCAATTCCTTTTTGGCCAAGACATTAAACAAACAAATGGCTTCAGTTGTAGCAGCAATGCCACTGAAGGAGGAACTCTTGTTTTTCAAACAACATCTGGATGTCTGACAGTCAAAGATTTTGAGTTCTTTTGCTTCTTGGTTGGTTTGGGTTTTTTTGGGGGGTGTTTTTGGTATGTTTTTTTTCTGTGCGCTTTTCCTTTTTTCATTTCTGCTTGTAAACTTCTTATTCCCTGTGCTGCAAAGTATACTTGGCAGCTCTGTGGAATACATAAATAAATGATTTGTTGCTAGTCACATCCATGCTTTCTTTTGGCATTATTTTATTGGTAGACTAGGTAGATCTGTTTATTTTGCTTTTCTTTTCCATTGCTGACTGTGTTTATAAATAAGAAACTGTTGTGCTTGAATTACAGCATAAACAGAATTTAGAATTCTATTCCAGAGGTAAATCTCTTCAAAAGCCTGGGAGTGTATTTCAGGTGTCACTTGGTACCCTCAGCCGAGGTGCAGGTGGCTTTTGCATTTGAAACTCAAGTTGCTTTATGGAAATCAGGGGACTGCCTGCAAAAATCCCCCAACCCCAGCAGGGGACACAACTCTAATAAAAGCAATTGTGTGGAATTGCTCCTGCACTGAATAATTTGTATGTCTATAAATACCACCTCCTCCTTCCTTCCCTCCTTATGCTCCAGTGGAGGTAGCAACAGAGAAAATCACAGTTTCATAAATTTACAGCAGTCAGGTAGAAAAGATGATGGCAATCAGCTGTCCAGTCTGCCCATGTTCCCAAAATCTGGTGCATTAGAGGCTCCTGCCTCTCGCCAGCTCCCGGTGGTTGTTGTGACTCAGTGCTGCATTTTAAGGTTTAATGAGGTAACAAGAGCCAGACTTGCCAATATTGTGGGTGCATCATGGCTTAGAAGTAGTGACTTCTCACAAATGTCCAATTTGAGACTTTGCTGAAAGGGAACAGATGATTAAAACACTTCATGCTGCTCTAAAATAGTTGCCAGAAGTACTTAGTGCTGTCTGCAGCTCCTCCTGAGAAGCAGCTCCGGTCTCTGCTCCCTGGGACAGGGACTGACCCAGGGAAGGGCTGGAGCTCTGCCAGGGGAGGTTTAGGTTGGGTTTTAGGGAAAAGTTCTTCCCCCAGAGGGTGCTGGCACTGCCCAGGCTGCTCAGGGAATGGGCACGGCCCCGAGGCTGCCAGAGCTCCTGGAGCCTTTGGACAGCGCTGCCAGGGATGGCCAGGGTGAGGTTGTTGGGGTGTCTGGGCAGGGACAGGGGCTGCCCTGGATGATCCTTGTGGGGCCCTTCCCACTCAGGAAATTCTATCATGGATAGTGAAATTAAAAATTGCCCGTACTGGAGGTGGATGCCTGCTGTGAAATCCTAAATAGCACATCCGGGGAGAGTGTCAGTGACTCAAATCCTGGAGGGTGTAAATCTAATTCTGCAAGCCCAGTAAATCTGCACTTCCTTACAAAATGTCTCCAGATAAACCAATTTAAACCTGGAAAAGTCACTTTCTCAGGGCAGCAGTTAGGCTTTTTCATTGATCCAATGGCTTCCTTTGAATCTTGCAGCCAAGACAGACACTGCTTTCAAGGCGTTCCTGGATGCCCAGAACCCGCGCCGGCAGCACTCCTCCACCCTGGAGTCTTACCTCATCAAACCCATCCAGAGGATACTCAAATACCCCCTCCTGCTCAAGGAGCTCTTTGCTCTCACTGATGTGGATAGTGAAGAACATTATCACCTTGATGGTAAGGACCTAACCCCACTTTTCTCTGGTTCACCTCTGCTCTTGAACCTCCTGCCCTCCTTTCCTCTCAGAGAGTTAAAATTCTCTCTTGCTCATCCCCTGTCTCTCTTCCAGTGGCCATCAAAACAATGAACAAAGTTGCCAGCCACATTAATGAAATGCAGAAAATCCATGAAGAATATGGGGCAGTGTTTGACCAACTCATAGCAGAACAAACAGGGGAGAAAAAAGAGGTAACAATCAGATGTAGAGAGGAAAGGGCTGTTATTGTGGTGCCTGCTAAACTGGATCCAGTACTTGCCTTTCCTGCTGTGCCATTGAAGTAAATCTTGGTGCAAACAGATAAATCCCAGCTTAGTTCAAGACCTGAATTGCATTGGATTGAATTCAGACTTGACTGAGGGGGAGGGTGGAGGGATGGGATAACATCCCCCTGGCCTTGGGATGGCTCTCAGTTTGTCACTCTGCAGGACCGTAAGGAGAAAGGTCTGCTTGCTGCATCCCCCAGCAGTTGGGAACTCCTTTCTTAGTCTGTTCCCAACAATGTGGTGTCCATAGAGGAGCCTTTGGGCAAAGTCAAGAGTCACAGCAGCTGTGGGAAAGGGGTGCTTTGGCCATTGCATCTGATGCAGTCCCTAAACTTTACCCCAAACTGAGTATGTGCTTAAATATTCCAACAAAATACTAAGAAACTGGTAGGGAGAGAAATGGAGAAAGGGGAACAAAAAGCAAAGAAAACGTCTGGTTTTGACCCTGGCTTCCAAGAGCTGGACTCTTGAGTTTAACTTAGTCAAATTTATGCTCACTAATTAAGGGTTTATATGCATCTGTTTGAAGTGAGCTGATGAAATACTCCAGAAGTTTGCTGGGGGGAATTTTGTTCAGGACTAGACTTCCTGCAAGTTTTCTTGAGCTGCAAACCCACATCAGATTCCTTGAGCTGATTAAAACCCTGGCCTCTGTGCATATGTTGGTGTTGGCAGGTCGCCGACCTTTCCATGGGGGACTTGCTCCTGCATAACACAGTGATATGGCTGAACCCTCCTGCTTCCCTGGGCAAGTGGAAGAAGGAACCTGAGCTGGCAGCGTTCGGTTTGTATCCCAGGACTTTTATTTCAGATGCCTTAAAGACTGTCAGCTGTGCCTGAAAAGTAACTGAGCATCACCTTCCCCAGGGTTGGCTGGAATTTAAACCTGGGCTTGTCTCTCTGCTGCAATGCTCAGTTCTGCTCTCTGGTAGTTCTCCTGCCTCAGGCAAAAGGTTTGGGAATAGAGGAGACCCATTCCAGGCCATATGGATGCTCTTGAGGAGAGGCTGGGGGAGCTGGGCCTGGTCACTCTGGGCAAGGGAAGGCTGAGAGGGGATCCCTTAATGCACACCAACATCCCCTCAGTGCACACCAACATCCCCTCAGTGACACCAACATCCCCAGGGCTCTCAGGATGGTGCCAGACTCTGCTCAGTGGTGCCAGTGACAGGATGAGGAGCAATAGCTGTGAACTGAAACACAACAAGTTCCACCTCAGCCTGAGGAAGAACTTCTGTCCATGGAGGGGCAGAGCCCCTGGACAGCTGCCCATGGTTGGCCTGGAGTCTCCCTCTCTGGGGACATCCCAAAATCCCAAATTCCTGTGTCACCTGAGCCAGTGACCCTGCCTTGGTTGGGGGTTGGACTGGGTGATCTCCAGAGGTCCCTTCAAACCCCAGCTGTCCTGAGATTCTGGGATTCTGTGGCTCCATAGCTTTTGTCTCTAACTTTCTCCTCCAGTGTTCAAAACTGCCGTGGTCCTTGTGTACAAGGATGGTTCCAAACAGAAGAAGAAACTTGTAAGTGTGCAGGGACTTGTCTGGGTGGGTGTTTCTGGGGCTGAGATGGAGTTTTGATTTCCACAAAGCCATGGAGCTGGAATGTGCTCTGGCATGTGTAGTCCCTGGTGTGTGAGGAGCTGGGTGGGCACAGCAAGCATTCCTTTATCCTTTGTTGCCATGCTTACCACATCCATTCCCTGCGGTGGGTGGATTGTCCTGGATGAAGATGTACTGCCAGTGTGTCTCTTGGCTTAGGTTCTTTGGTCAGTGTGTGTGAGTGTCTGAGAGCTGATTATTGTCTGTCACCTCACACTGACTGTCGTGTGCCACCAAACAAGTGCTGGCTGCTCTCAGCCCCCTCAGGAGTGGCTCAGGGATCCCGCTGGAGTTTGGGATTCCAAGTTAGAGCTGAGCTTGGCAGTGCTACAGCAGGGGCACAGTCTGTAGTGATACAGGGAAACGAGCAATCCCTGCCCGTGGCATAAACCAGAGAGGGCTTTGAGGTGCCTCCATGGGGAAAGGCAGCAGGCACAGAGTGACTTCAGGGTGAGAAGCAGAACTCTGACATATTCCCAAGTGTGTGTGCACCCAGGGCTGGTCTGGGTGGCTTTGGAAGGTGTTGCTAAGAGCTGATGGGCCTTAGGGCTGCTTTAATCCAGATATCAGCAAGGTCTCCAGAGAGAGGCCCCCCAGGGAGGTGTTGGGATGAGAAAACCAGGATTGCAACAGGGAGCCCTCAGCACAGAGCACAGGACTGTCTGCCTGCCCCAGGGTGTTGTTTCCTGACAGTGTCTGAAATTCTTCCAGGGAGGATCACACAGAGCCTCAATCTATGAAGACTGGGATCCGTTCCGGTTTCGCCACATGATCCCTTTGGAAGCGCTGCAGGTGCGGGCCCTGGCCAGTGCAGGTAATGTTCCCACAGCTGGAGTCTGCCAGGCTTTGAATGTGTGGCCTGGGGGCCTTCACTGATCATGCAGTAAATGCTTTGGAGTTCAGCATGGAGGTAGACATGAAGTTCTGCTTGGTTTTCCGTTTAGATGCAGAGACCAATTCTGTGTGTGAGATTGTCCACGTCAAATCTGAGTCTGAGGGCAGGCCAGAAAGGACATTTCACCTCTGCTGTAGGTAAGTGGGTTTCCCTGTTTTCTGTGGCAGCTGCATCTCTGCATCCCTGCTTGTCTTTCCTTGGAGACAATCTGGGACCACCCAGTGAGGGAGAGTGGGAAGAGGGTGTTAAAACCTTACTTCTGGAAGGTAGAATTTTGTACAGTCTCTGAAAATAAAGGCATATAACTTGATCAGCTTTGCACCTTCGTGGGAAAAGCCTTATTGCAATTTTCCAGTGGGTCTTTGTGGCAGGTGGTGTGTTCAGGTGGTTCCTTTGATGGCACCAGGTCCCAACCTCTGCACTTGGGACACTGCCTTCCCTTCAATAAACATCCATTGTTGTGGTGGTGGTTGCCCTGGCATGTTTTTCGGGTTCAAATAAGAACTTGGAACACAAGTTCATCAGGATCCAACAGAGCTGATGCCAAGCCAGTTCCTGCTTCTAGGAAAAGTTGCAAGAGCTGTGGGGTGTACTTGCAGGGACAGATTGAGCACCACAGGTCACTGGATGTGTGTCAGACACAGCCACATGTGGGTGGCACTGCAGGGAAAGGAAACCTCGAGAGGGTTGAAAGGCTGAATGTTTTATTAATGACCTGGGTATTGGTTTCCTTGGATGCCCACTGCAGTGACCATGGATTTAGCTTTGCTTTGAAAATACTGAGTTCAGTGGAGTCTTCTCTGGGGAAGCGCCTGCCAATCAATTTGTACTGTCTTAAATCACAGAACTGGCCATGATTTACCTCATTTACAGCCAGCTTTTAGCAGTTCCCAAGGGGTAACTCTGCCTTTTGTATTCCCACCTCTTTTTCAGCTCTCCAGAACACAGGAAGGACTTTCTGAAGGCAGTGCACTCCATCCTGCGGGACAAACACAGAAGACAGCTCCTTAAAACCGAAAGTTTGCCCTCATCCCAGCAATACGTTCCTTTTGGTGGAAAAAGATTGTGTGCTCTAAAAGGTGCAAGGCCAGCCATGAACAGGGCAGGTACTGTAGGGCTACAGACTTTCAAGATCCCAGTAACCCCAGCACCGTTGTAGGACACGTGGTGGTGTCTGTCACTTGTATATTAGGATTAGCATTCTCTCCTGTATATGTAAAATCTGCAGGTTTTTCCATGCTTCACTTCCTTGAGAGCCTTAAATTGCCTCTATTTACCTTGCTTTGCACTCGAGGCTCAGTTTCAGAGCAGTGCTTCTGGCATGGAAGGGAAATGGGATTCCTGATAGTACCAATGGGCTGTGCACTTTAATCTGAACTGGGGGTCAGCTGAACAGAGCAGAAGCTGTGTGGTTCTTAAAAGCATGTACAGAATTTTGAGGTAACTCGAGCACTTTTGAACTAAAATGCACAAGGAAAAACAGCTCCCCTGAGCTTGGTTTGAAGGGGCAGCTGTGGTGTCCTCCACCTGAGCCTTTTCAGCTCAATTGCCAGAGGGCACATGCTCCTCCTTCCCACATTTGAAGGTGCACTTGGTACTCTGATTTTTGTAATGGCCTGTCCTAAACCATGGATTTTCCTTTTCAGTTGACTTCAGGCAAAAGCAGTGAAAAAATCCCAGGGAAAAGCAGGTTTTCATTTTCAGAACTCTAGATGCTGGAGGGAAGAAATATTTGCTTCCAACTGCAAAGTACATGGCACCACTGCGTGTTTTGTTCTGGTCTGTCGTTTATTTCTTATTCTGCTCATTAGATCCAGCACTGTAGACAGCCAGGCTTTCTGTTCCTCCTCTGACTGGGGCAGGCCAGACCAACAGCAGCTGAGCCCAGCTTCTCACTCGGGGTGAGCCCTGGCTCCAGCTGGCCCTGGCTGCTGGAGATGCCAGACCTCCTTTCAGTGTGCCATGAAAATTCTGCAGGGATTGAAATCCCACCTTGCAATCCAGGCCTCCCCCTACAGATAAAATTTGCAATTGCTGAGCCGTTGTACTTAATGCACCTTGAGGCTCAGGGACACTAAAATGACCTCAACCCCAAGGCAGAGGTGGATAAATTTGTCAGTGCAGGGCAGCAAACTCCAACCTCAGAGCTCTGTGTGTGCCCCTGCAGCACCACGGTGCCTGCAGAGCCGCCAGCTGCAGGATTTGCCCCTGCTTGGGAAGATGTTCTGACACACAAGATGGGAATTTGTTAATTGGGCTAGTTGCTGACCAGATGCTGAAGAAGGAGCTTCTGCTAACTCTCCTGGGTTGGGGGATTTGTTTTTTCCTCGCCCAGTAGGGTGAGAGAGAGGAAGGGAATAGCAGAGCCTGAACAGGGAACGTGATTCCCTGTCTTTGATGCATCTTCAGCGCTGCTGTAGCCACTGGGAAAGCCGTAGCGCTGCTCTGAGGCCGGACAGATTTCCCTCTCCGAGGTGTGAAGCTGTTGGATTTTGTGGGGGCTGCGAGCGAGAAGCTGAGCTGAGGCCGCTGGTGCTGGCCAGGACTCAGGAGCAGGAGCAGCAGCAGTTGAGGGCTGTTCTCTGTCACACGGTGGATCTGAGCAGCAGAAATTCCCTGTGCGGGCACCTCGTGCCGAGGAGCTGCCGGGGGTGACCGGGCCGCGCTGGGCCTGCCCGTGCCGGACGCGGGCCCCGACAGCACTTAGCTTTGGCCCAGAGTTGTGCCGTGTGTAAAACACCTGTGGGGTTTTATCTTTGTGTGTGCAGTGTCAGCCCCGAGCAAGTCTCTGGGGAGGAGGAGGCGGCGGCTGGCCCGAAACAGGTTTACCATTGACTCGGAGGCCGTCCACAGCAGCAGCCCCGAGAAAGAGCCCGCGCAGGGAGGGGACACTGACCGCTGGGTCGAGGAGCAGTTCGACCTGGCGCAGTACGAGGAGCAGGAGGACATCAAGGAGACCGACATCCTGAGCGATGACGATGACTTCTGCGAGGCGGCGCGCGGCGCGCAGCGGGAGCTGCGGGAGCGGCTGCAGGCCACGTCCCTGGCGGGCGGCCGGCGGCCCGAGCAGCGGCCCTGCCCGCCCGGGGACGCGCACGCCACCAGGATGGCCCAGCTGAGGAAGCAGGCGACCCTGCCCGGCGTCAACGGCGCCGCCGAGGGCCACGGCGAGGAGGTCATCTGGGTACGGCGGGAGGACTTCGTGCCCGGCAGGAAGCTCAACACCGAGCTCTGAGCCGGCCCCCACAGGTGTCCCCGGCCCCTGCAGGTGTCCCCGGCCCCCGCCGTCCCTCCCGGTGACCCCGCGGATTGCACCCTTGCACACACCATTGCGGCAGCTCAAGCGGTCCGAAGCCGTGCGGCCACGCTTCAGGCGACTGTCAAATGCTCCAAAACCGGGAACGAAACGAGCTCGAGGTCCTGTCTTACATTAACCAAGGGCTTTCACACTATTTTATTTATTCTAAAACAATCAGGGGCTGAAATGGAGTAACGGAATCACTGGAAAACAAATCACTCTGGATGTCGTAACCTCTGTGCAGCGAATGGGCTCCGGCAGGAGCGCGAGGACAAGAGGGGCTGATGGCCGTGAAAGCCGTCAGTCGTAGGCTCATCTCCTTGGCGAGGAAACTGCCTTTTTAACCTGTACAGTTGCAGTATTCTGACCCCCTTTACCCCCTCTAAATGTAAGAGAATATTCATGTACTTTAGGAACGTGTGAGGAAAGGTTTGGGATTTATGTTGTGTTCAGTCCTCTTGGTCTGTGGCTGGTCTAATTTAACGTCGATGTCGGAAGCTCTAGTTTTACATACTCTTGTAAAGATGCCAAACTCTCTTAAAAGAGATCCAAATTTAACACTTGAAGGAATATTTTTTTGTATTTTACCTGAGATGCAGGGGCACAAAGAGGTAAGAGATTTAGGGTAGCTCCACGTCTTGGATACGAGGCTAGCTTTTTGCAGAGGGTTAGGAATGGTGGTTTTATATTAAAATATGAACTGGAAACTCTTATTTAGGTATAACTTTCTTCAGGAAAAGGTTTATTGTATATGTTTGAGACTGGAGTTTAGTTAGCTAATAAAAAGAATAATAAATAAAATGACATGGCTGAATTGCAGTGGAGCAAAGGGATCTGTGCTGTGCCCTTGTTGGAACCACAGATCCCTTTGCTCCTCTCTGGCAGAGTTTGGGCTTAGGGGACAGGGAATTCATGGCCAAAAAACTGACCTCACCCACTCTTCTACCGTGGGTGAAACTAGTGTATTTTAATTCCTTTATAAAAGCTTTTCCACTGCAATAGAGGATGAAAAAAGTTCTACACAAGTAAAACTTCTTTAACATTTTAAATCTTTTATTTAAACATCTAAAACAGGGTAAAACGTGACTAAAATCTCGTGGTTTTTAAGTAGACTTCCAAATACGAAACACAAAATAGCACTTTTTTTTTTTTATTAGGATTTCTATAGCTTTCCCCATTGCAGTCTCACCTATAGGAATAAAAAAAAAAAAAAGGAAGATTATATGAAATTTTGTTCTGTTTTGTTGGTATCTATTGATGTTTGACACATCACTAGATACTTCAAGAACCTGAAATTTTATAATAGCCTTAGGATTATATTTTATAAAATCCACTCTGACTATATTTTAAGACATAACAAAAATTATCCCCACTCCCCCCCGAAACATCCATCACTGTCTGTGTGTCCCAGCTGGCATCCTCCCCTCGCCCCCTCCCTTCCCTGGTTTCTGGTGCACTATACTTGACTTACAAAAGCTTTCTCTAGTTAACTTTTTGCTATCTCCTGGTTTCTTTTCATAAGAGCTTTAGAGGAGTTTCTACCCCCTTTGTATGATCACATGGTTGTTTTTTGTATCATCACCTGTCGGTCGTGTCCCACGTGCTGGAGGGTTTGGCTGTCCTGGGCTGCTCCCAGGGACGCAGTCGGCACTCGGATACTGGAAGGCTGGTACTGGGAAGGTACCGTGGCTCTTGTACATAATGTCATGACATGTCTATGTCAAAGTTCTTATATATTTCTTTTATAAGCTGAAAGAAGGTCTATTTTTATGTTTTTAGTTCTATGAATGGAACGTTGTAAATGCCTGTCAGAAATAAAATACTGGGAAAAAAAACAACAAACCAAAAACTGTGAAGAGTGGTGTGTGGAGGCCCCAGGTCATGTGGAGCCTGTTGCAGGAGGGCTGGGAGGTGGAAGGGGGTACCAGGGAGGAGGTCCTGCATTCCCAGCTGCTCTAGCTCAGGAAGGAGACCTCAGGTAAGGCTCTGCTCGTGTTTTGGTGAGGGGGAACTCCCATTTCCCTTATGGCAGCTGTAGTCAGCCATTCCCGCTGCTTTTCCAGGCTGCTCACAAGGACCCTTCAAGTGAGTGTTTTAAAATACGAGATAAAAAGCAGCAAATTCCAGAAGAATTCCAGTTGCACTGGAAAAGCTCCCCAGTGTCTCCGTGGCCAGTTCCTTGCCCAGTCCCTGTCCCGTTGGGGCGCTGGCTTTAGCACCCCAAAGGTTTTTGGGTTTGGGCCCAGCTCTGTGTGTGGGAAACGAGGGAGTGTGGCCAGAGCTGCGGGGAGAGCTGGCACAGGCACCCCACAGCTGGGGCTGGTGCTGGCTGAGGGGTGACAGAAGTGACACAGGAGGGAAACAGCACTGAGAGATGGGGTGGGGTGTGTGCAGCACTTCCTACAGCATCCGTTGCAGCAATGCCCTGTTTGCTGCTTCAGGCAGGATTATTTTCAGCTTGTAAGGCTACCAGGCTAATCCAAGCTCCTCAGGAATCGGGGAAATGAAAAGTGGAAGTGAAAAGAAGGCAGAGCGAGGGCCTCAAGAAGAAAGCAGCACATGAGTGGTGACAAGTGACAACAAGTGACACGTGTGGCAGCTCCACAGCTGAAATGCTTTGGCTTTCAGGCTCTGTGCTGCCCCCAGCCAGAAACAGGATGACAGAGGGAAAATTCCTCCTGCAATTCCCCGTGCAGCTCAGAGAGGTGAGCCCCAAGACCTTTTTTTTGTGCCAGGAGGGACTCTGGTGTCCCCTGTGCCAGATCCCCAGCTCACAGGGTGCAGGTCATTGGTGACCCCTCTGCAATCACACCTTGGTCCAACAGCCAAGCAATCCCCTTCTGGGGAAAAAATACTGCTTGAAACAAAGCAGGTAACTCAAGGAAGCGGTTAGAAATAGCGAGTTGGAAAATAAAGAGGGCTTGGAATGAATTAATGTTGCGGGAAGCAGATCAAAGGCAGAAACTCGGAGCCATAAAGCTGCAGAGAGGTGTGAATAGAATATTAAATATGTTCTAAGCTGTCCATGGATGGAGGGCAGGCTCTGAACCAACGCCTGGGGGCTCCGAGTGGCAGGAGAGAGCATTTTCTCGTGGCCAGTGCTGGGGAGGCAAAGGGAGCTCTAGAGAAGGACACAGGCTGTTCTGGATCAGCATTCCCAGCGCCACAGGAGCCTCTGGTGCTGCCTTTTAAACCCAATTGCCCAACCGTGGTTCCAGCAGCTTTTCCTTCAGCTCCTGCAGAAAATACCTGTTGCCTTCTGGGTTGGTCCAGCAGGAATCGTTGCTCCCTAAGTTTCCTGGAGGCTCCTTTGGCTGCACGGGGTTGGGGTTGGGATGAGGGTTGGGATAAGGGCTGGGATGAGGGTTGGCATGAGGGTTGGCATGAAGGTTAGTGTAAGGATCAGGCTCGGGCAGCCCTGTGGGCCTCCCCCAGGTGCGCTGAAGGCTTTTCCTCGCTGACACCCGCAGCACAGCAGCTGGGGCTGCGCCTCCCCCTCCGTTCCCGAGTGTCCCGGTGATTCCTGCGGGGCTGGCTCGCTCCGAGCTCCGGGGATGCGGTGTCAGCTCCCACCCGGTGCCGATGCTGTGTCCCGGCAAACCCGGGATTCATCCCGCTGCCCCCGCTCCGTTCCAGCCGCGGCCGGCGGGTGTCCCCCTTTCCCCGCAAATCTCGGGAATGCGAGGCCTTTCCGCTCCCAAGAAAAGCCAGAGACAGCGAACCCCTCCCGGGCGGTCGGCAGCAGCATCCTCCGCTCCATCCCGGGCTTGTGCGTCATTCCAGCAGGGAAAGGAATGCCCAGGGATGGATTCGGCTTCATCTCAGCGGAGATTAAACCCCTGTAATTAAGTCCTGAAGGGCTATCAGAGAGCCGAGTAACTCTGCGGTTGTTTCAGAGTGATCTCAGTGCTGGAGGAGGCAGAGGGATGTGGAACAAAGCTCGGCTAGAAATGCACTTAAAGAGAGTCTACTCTGTCCCCTTGCCGGGAGAACACCGAAAAAGCCCTTCAGATCTCCAAGGTGAAATTCAAAGACTCAACCAGAGTGAGAGCATCAGCTTTCTTCGAGGTCACTGCAATAGCAGACTATTAGTTGAATTATACACTGGAATACTCCAGGAAAAGGAGATTAAAAGAAAGTTACTTGAAAAGATAAGAAAGTCCAATCCTCTGCCCCGTCTAACCCTCACGAGACAGGAGTAAACGAGCAGCTGGTAATGAAGAGGTTTTCAATGACCCTTCTTTGCCTGTCTCCCGTGTAGAAAAAGCAGTGAAAGATCTGTTGCTGAAGGTAAAATAAAGCAGAGAGTGTGGGGATAAAAGCTGTAAAAAAAACTTTTGAAAGCAGTAGCTGAGTCTGGGAAGATTCCCCCCAGTGTGGTACAGACGAGTTGGAGCTGTGGGCTCAGCTCTCTGCACTTCCCCAGGGGGCTCAGGACCGGATTTCCAGGCAGTGCAGGGAAATAATAATTACTGGCATCACTCCTGGGGTGGTGGCCCGGGAAGATGCTGCTGTGTGCTGGGGCAGGAGCAGGGGAAGCTCAGGAACATCCTTGTGGAGACTTAGAATTGGGCTGGGACAGGGGGCAGAGGGAAAATGCGGCTGGGAAGAGAGGAATGAAAAGGAAGCACCATTTATTCAGTTGTGGGAGAGTTAGGGCTGTTTTATTTCAGATATTTAGGCTGGATGGCTTGAACCTACCAGATGTTCTCCTGCTACCAATAACAGCAGTTACACCTGGAGTGTGGGACAGATCTTTTTGGGGAAGCACAGTATACCAATCAAACTTTCTCTTGGAGTAATGCTCTCTGGTCCTGAAGGCATGGAAATCAAAAAGACATGAGGGAGGGCTGTCCCCATATTTAATCATGTTGCTTTTACAGGAGGGAAAGGGCTTCTCTCTGTCTCATAAGGAACTGGGGTTGTTCAGAGGTAACAACAATGGTTCCACCGAGCTGAGGGCTGCATCCCTCACTTGTGCTGTCAGGTTTTGACAGAGCATTTTCTTCCTAGGATTCCTCCATCACTGTCCAAGCAGCAGAGCCAGCCTTGCCTGCAGGTTATTGACTGAACACCCCTGGGACATTGTGCGCATTTCCATGGAGGCAAAGGGACAGTGTCACTTTGTCACTTTGCTGATAGAAGGAAATTCAGCTGAATGTGGGCCTGGAGGGACTGTTAACACAGCACAGAAATGCTGAGAGGTGCAGGTGCACGCCCCTGCGCTCAGACACAGGGTGATAAAACCCACCAAAACCATTTTTGCTGGTGCCTCTTGGATTTTGGTGCCAGCAGAACCCTGCTAGGAGCCACAATGGATTTAAGGGGATGAGGAGGTTTTGTGTTAGTTACTGTGAAAGCTGCTGTATGATCATTGAGACAGGGATGGGGAACACCACAAAAGGCAGAAGGCTCAGTGTATCCTTGACAGGGACTGGGATGAGCAGGTCCCCTCAATGCAGAGACAAACAGCTTCATTTTCCCTTCAAAGGCAAAGCACAGAAAGATGTAGCTTCTGTGAGACACATTCCAACAAATTCACCTTTTCTTCAGCACGGCAGGGCATTTTGTTTGGCTTGGCACTCAGGGGAATTACTGATTTCACTGCTACCAGTTTGTGTATCCCAATCCTGGGGCTCCCTTCCCTGTTTCTGCAGAGCAAAGCCAGTGGACACAGAGCAGCTGGGTCAGTGCACCCATCCCATGTTGTGCCCTCGGACACAGTGAGGCCTGTGTTGTGTTTGTGTCCTGCAATTCCTTATTGAAGGGACTGGATGTACCCAGCAGCTCTGCACCCTGGGGAATTCCATGTCTGCTCTGGCAGAGGTGGTTCCAGTTCGGTGCTCCTGGTGGCACCCTGGCTCCATGAGCTGTGGATGCACGGGAGCAGAGGAGAGCCCTCCTGATCACCTGGAGCAGAGGAGAGAGCCCTCCTGATCACCTGGAGCAGAGGAGAGAACCCTTCTGAACACCTGGAGCAGAGGAGAGCCCTCCTGATCTCCTGGAGCAGAGGAGAGCCCCTCTGATCACCAGGAGCAGAGGAGAGCCCTCCTGATCACCTGGAGCAGAGGAGAGCCCTCCTGATCACCTGGAGCAGAGGAGAGAGCCCTCCTGATCACCAGGAGCAGAGGAGAGAACCCTTCTGATCACCTGGAACAGAGGAGAGAACCCTTCTGATCACCTGGAACAGAGGAGAACCCTTCTGATCACCAGGAGCAGAGGAGAGAGCCCTCCTGATCACCTGGAGCAGAGGAGAGAGCCCTCCTGATCACCTGGAGCAGAAGAGAACCCTCCTGATCACCTGGAGCAGAGGAGAGAGCCCTCCTGATCACCTGGAGCAGAGAGCAGAGCCCTGGTCCCGTTGGGAGGTGCTGAGTGCTGATCCCACACCCCAAGGCTCCAGGCACTACCCACCACACTCCCTGTGCCTCCCATCAGGGTCTGAGCCCTTCTCTCGCCATCCCCTGGGCTGTGGCATTGCCCTGAGCCAGGAGGAGCCTTGCATTTATTCAGGTTTCGAGGAGGGATTGGTGACTGCTGGCTGCAGCGTGTGGCAGTGGATTTCAGAGACAAATGTCACCTCTGAACAGTTTGCCTTCCAATGATCAACAGGAACAAGCCTGTTCCTGTTGAACAATAAAGGCCCCCCCATTTTCCTCTGGACTTGGATCCATCTCTGAGCAGCAGAATGAATTTCCCAGGGTGTGATCTGCTGACAGTTCCTGGGCCACCTCTGGAGCCCTGAGCTGACACAAACAGTGAGGTCTGAGTGTGCTGGGAGTGAGGGAGCTTCTAAATAATTGTAGGTAATGGTTTTAATTACCTTTTAAAATTGTTGCTTTAATTAATCATAATCAACATACAGATAAATTATAAATTGTGTGTTATTCTCAGATTGCTCTCAGCAAAGCTGTCATAAGCTACTTTTATGGGAACACAGGAGGGGAAAATGACTGATATTTTAACTTTTGATAAACTAACTCTGCTGTGCTCCAATGAGCAAAGCCTGGGAGAGGAAGACGGATTGGTGTGGTTGGACATCTGGAACGCAGAATTTATAGACCACAAGGACATTTTGCAGAAAGAAGAAGGTAAAGGAGAGACTAAAGAAGACCCACTACCCCTCGGAATTTGGAGGGGAAAGGTACTAAAACTATGGACTAATTAGCAGAAGGAGTGAGAAATAATAACCAATAGAGGATAGAATACTAATTATTGGAAGAGAATGTCGTCACTTAGAACCAGTGAACATGAATTTCTTCTCTTTTACTTTAAAAATGTATAAATAAGGGAAAAAGTTGTGGGAATTTTGTCAGCCACACACCCAAACCTTGGCCAGGAATAAATTGCTGGCAGTGCAAAGGGAGTGTTAGAAGAGAATTTGGTACCATGGGAGTGTTGAGACAACCACTCAAAACCTGTCAGAGCAAATATATTTATAGGGACAGCAGCTCCCTAATAAGTGAGGAAGCCTTGGCTGTGGAATTAAAGCTGCCAGCAGTCCAGAGGAGGGCAGAGCCCATCCACCAGGAGCTGAGCTTTGGAGATCCTGACCAGCAGGGAGATAAACACAGGAATTGATGCTGCAGGATCCCCAAGGGAAGCACAGGAGATGCTCAGCTCCTCCTCGTGTGGCCACAGCACAGGCTGCCCCAGACACATCAGTTTTCCTGCAGAAGAGTGGGGGGAAAAAAAAGATTAAGAAAGGTTTTGTAAAAAATGAAAGAAACAGCTGGATGTTTCTTAATCACTGCAGGCACAAATGGAAGAAAAATTGCTAATCAGGAATCTATTGATGGCCACACAATTCACAATCATTCCATCTGCATTGCCTGGAGCTGCACTGCTTCAGCTCAGAAAGCCTGGCTGCTGGGAGGCTGGGAACGAAGCCTGGAGGAGACAGGATGAGGTAGAATTTGAGAATTTTCCTTGAATGTTTACTATAAGCACCTTTTAATTATTTTTTTTCCCCCCCCCCTTTTGAAATGAGCCTCTTAGTCCTGCTACCAGATTTGTGCACTTGACAACCTTCTCTCCCTCAGGAGAGATCTTTATTCTCACTGTGAGGAAAAGAGGTGCTGCTGTGGCTGGAGCCAGATGGACACTGAAGGGAAGGAAACCTGGCACAGGCTCTCACTGGCAGGCCTGAGGCTGAGCTCAGATTTGCTAAATCTCAGATCTGGTCAATCTCAGGAGGAATCCTTCCCATGATAAACTTTGCATTCAGCAAAAAGCTGAGGGGAGCTTTTCCTCAGAGGCTGCACCTGATTTTATTTGATTTAATTTGTGGGCTGGAGCTGCACAAACCCTGTCCCAGGGCCAGGAGGAGCAAGGGAAAGCAGCACCACAGCTTGGCCTCCAGGAAAGCAGGGCCAGTGATTCACTGCTGTAAAACCTCACAATTCACCCCTTCTGAGGAGAAAAGGGGAAAGAAAGAACATCACACTAAAGCTCCCTTTCTCTGTACATAAGCAGCCCACTGCTGGGGAGCCTTTGGGGTAATTCCCACGGAAATAATGTGAAGTTTGAACCTCTGGTTTCCAATGGAAAATCCCATCCATGTGAGAAGGGTGGGCCTTTCCTGAGGCACTGGGAGCCACGAGCTCCTTTAGAGATCTGGAACTCCTTTAGAGATCTGGAGCCCCTTGTGCCCATCAGTGACTTTGGAAGTGGTTTGGTTCACAATGGCACCAAATCCTGCCAGGAGAAACCCAGCCCCTGCTGCTGGGGTGTCAGGAGCAGGGAGGGAAAAGCCATCCCTTCCTTTTGGAGCAATGAAAATCCACACAGGTGAGCCATGGTCCCTGGCCCAGGGCAGAAGCAGCTCTGGAGGAGCCCTGCTCAGGGGCCACAAAGATGTGCAGGAGCCTCCCCGTGTCCCTCAGCAGAGCCCTGGAACAGCCCCCATGTCCTGATCCTCACCAAATGCTGATAAAACATCAACAGGAAGGATCCTCCTTGGCATAAAGCACAGTGACATCAAAGGCTCTGAACTAATTTGCTTTTTTGTCAACTAGATAAAGATATTAAGTTAATGCCTTTTGTTACTAGACAGAGTGTTTTAGTCAGTGAACAGAGTTAATTGTGTTGACATAATGGATTTATTGTTTCAACAGAACGCCTGTCTGTTTTCACACAGTGGATAAGGGACTTGACAAAACTAATGCTGATACCAGGGGATTCTTATAAAGCTGAATTATCAGCCTGATAAAACGCCTCTGGTGTAAGAGACAGCACAAAGGAAAACACAGAGTCTGTGAGGCAGAGGCAGGGAAGCAGCACCCAAAGGATGTGCTCCCTTTCACTGGAATTTTTGTTCCTGCTTGCAAAGGTGAGACCAGAGCTGTGAGCAGGGGGTGCCCAGCCCAGCCAGGGGGGTTTGCTTTGGGCTGGCCAGGGATGAAGGGCTTCCTTCACAATCCTCCTCCCAACTGAGCTTAAGTTTATTTTCCCTCCCTCCCCTTCTCCTCAAACAAAAGGTACTTTTCTCATCCAGAGCTCTTAGTGCCCATGAGAGGGGGGATGAAGCATGTCTGCTGAGGAGACAGCACAGATTTATTTTCATTTCCTAGAGCCAGGAATAGCCCAAGTGTGATAAAAGCCAGATTTGGAGCACCCAGTCAGTTCCCTGATGCCACCACAGCCACAGGGACATGGAGGGAGCTTCTGAAGGGAGCAGTGATCTCAGTCACTCCCATTGGATCAGTGGCTGCACCAGCTCCAGGCACAGATTTCCCTTCTTTTCCCAGCACTGGGGGCCTCTGCAGTGCCCAAGATAAAGCTGGGGACAGAGCCAAAGGTCCTGACCCTGCTCCTCTGTGCCTTCACGTGTGTTTCCCTCTCCACACTCCGTGTTGTCCTTACTCCACCATATTTATTTATCTTTGGACAGTCAGGAGAGAGGAGCTGCCCTGAGCGACTGAGGCCTTGGCAGGAGGAAGAGGAGGCTTTGTGCTCTGCTTTTGTGCATTCTGGGTGGGAAAGAGGATTTATTATTATAAAATAATGACCCCTTGGAGATGATGGTTTCTAGCCCACGGGGTGGGATGCTATGTCCCTGTAACAGGATGCAAGATGCTGCAGGGTGAAGGCTCAGGGAGGGAATCACCAGGGATGGGGTTTGTCACACCAGGGTCTTGACCCAGGGAGGAACCAAAGGGCTCTGTGGCACTGACTTCACAGCAGAGTGGTAAATTCTGCCTCCAGGATCCTAAACCCTGCCCTCAGTTACATCCTGATTAACCTCAGCACAGGGACCTGGGGCACCACATCTCCATTGGTTCCTGAGCTCTGGAACGCAGGGATTGAGTTGGGAAAGGGTCACAACTGTTCTGATTCCCAGTGGTTCCCCCAAACCACTTCTGAGGCTCTGCACTGGGAAAAGCTGCTCTGAGCTTCCCCTGTTCCCCACAAACTCTGCAGGATCAGCACAATGGCACCTCCAAACCCAAAGAATCACTAGAGAGGGAGACTTCTTGCAAACACCAGCTGAAACAAAGGGCAAATTTCCAGAATCTCGCAGATTTTGGCACAGACGCCATGGCTTGTGCAAATTTTAATTCACAATTTGAGCTGCAAATTTTCTGTTCTACATTGGGTGTGGCCTTTTCCCTCTCAGTCTGTTCTGGCTGCAATCCATAGCCACAAGAGGAGCCACAAGAGGAGCCACGGCTCCTTGGGATGAGCTGGGAGAGGTTCTCATTCCATTCCACCCTGTTGCTTTAATTGCACGTATGGCTGACATGCCTAAGTCTTAAACTCTCTTAAACTAATACATTTTTAAAAAAAAACTTTCAGAACTCTTGAAATCCAGGTAGGTTTCACTCTTTGCTGCCAAAAGGTGGCTCATTAAAGGCTATTTCCCATCTACCTGCAGAAACAATGCCGTGTCTTCTGAAAGGTGTAGGGTCACCGGAATAACGAGTTTCTCTCTTAATAATGGGATCCTGATTGCGTGTGATGGCCTCTTTTTTAACCTTGATGAAGTTTCTCTGTGCATTTGGCAGGAATAAATGATTTGATGGAGGTCCTCACAATTTCCAAAGCCTGACTCTCTTGGCTCTTACTCCCAGTGAATGTATGGACTGAAATTAATTTCCAGCATGGTCTTTTACCCACTTAGAGGCAGAGTTCTGCTCAGACAGAGCACGATACACTTCACTGGATCCACTTCAGCCCTCTTCAATCCCTGTTTTTGAGACAATTTTCCTCTGGAAACACCATTTACTGTGAGGAGAACTCTCTTGTCTTTTGGGGAGAGCATGGCACGTCCCAGAGCCCAGTGCTTAGCAGTGGGATTGAGGAACATAAAGGAAAGCTCAGCATGGAGAGTAGGAGGCTGCTGTGTTGGGAAGAGATCCATGAGTAGAGAAAAATCAGCCCCCCAAACCCTTTGGCCCCAGGAACTTGGTACCAGCAGCAGCCAAGGGCATCATGTGCCCCTCTGGACCCTTTGGCAAGAAGCAGGTCCACAAAGAAGAGCTGTTTCCTCAGCTGAGAGCAGCTGGTGGAGCAAAGCAGCAGGGCTGAGCAGCTGCAGGGTTCCTGCAGGGGTGTGGGACAGGCTCCTGGCTTCCAGGATCTGCCCCTGTGTCCTTCCAAAGGCACGGGAATGGTGCTGGGAGGGGCTTTTCCCAGGGGGGCTGTGCTGGGGGTGGCCCCTGGTGCATTCTGTGCCTGCTGCTGCTCCTCAGCACCCAGCAGAAGCAGACAGGGACAAATGTGGGACTGCAAAAAGCTGCCCTGTGAACGTGGATTGTATTTAAATTCCTTTGGGCTGTCTTCCATGGCCACACCACACTGATGAGGGGCTTCATTTCCCGTTCTTTTTGGGGACCTTGCATCTCCCAAATCTCATTTAATCTCTGAGTTAGGAATTTGTATTTTTATGGAGCTGTGCAGCATGAGGAAAGTGCAGGAGAACCTACATGCAGTCCCCTGAATGGGATAAAGAGGCAGAACAAACCACCCACTGTTATGGCTCATGGAGAAAGCACCTCCAGAAGGCCACAGCCATCCTTCCCTGGGGTTCAGAGCCAGGAGGGAACGCAGCTGAGGCAGCAGCTGGGGCTCTGGGCAGTGCTGGCATCGCTGGGTCCTGCATCCCAGGATGCCACTCGGGGTTTGAGGGAGGCAGCAGCTCCGTGCAGGTGCATTTACATCTATCAGGGAACCTTCTGTATTTTTTGCTGTGTCCTTTGCCTGAACTTTACCTGCAGCTGGCACAACACGCTCTGCCTTTAATGAGCAGCTCTATTAAATTTGTTTCCTAGCAAGCCAAACAAACCCCACCACCTCCCCCCAACCCAGCAAACCCACAGCTCTATTTATTGTGATTATTATTGGTGTAACAACCAACGTGACAAGGCTCCAGAATCCTGCAAACAGCAGGGGCCTGCTTTGGGTGCACTCAGTGAAAAGGGTGCTCAGAACCCCACACTGAAGGCACAAACTGAGGAGCCAGGAGCAGAAATTCACAGATGCAACCTCTCCACGCTTTAAGCTGTATGATTCAGGTGTCTTTGCTCCACTAACAAACACTTAGTGAGCACAAACTGTTCAGAGGAGCACAAAGAGATGTTTTGGTGTGTGCACAGCAGGAAACCACCCAGAACTCCCACACAAATCCGTGGCTTGGAGGGAGAAAAGGGGAGCAAGAACAGATCAAAGGAAGTGGAACCATTTCAGAATCAGGATCACAGAATCACTGATCTTCCTGGCCCATGGAGTCCCAGCTGTGCCCAATCCCCAGCCCAGGGCGCTGAGTGCCACCTCCAGGAATTCCTGGGGCACCTCCAGGGATGGGCACTCCAACCCACCCTGGGCAGCTCCTGCCACTGTTTAACAACCCTTTCCATGGGGAAATTCCTGCTGATGTCTGACCTGCGCCTCCCCTGGGCCAGCCTGAGGCTCTGACCTGCCTTGCCACAAACTGGGCTCATGTGGCATCCACAGTTTGAGAGGATATTTTGGACAAGGGACCAAACTTTTGCACCTGGCTCAGGAAACGGAAGGTGGCTGATAAAACATCTCTCAGACACCCTGCAGCAGGAATTCCCAGAGGGAGGGAGATTCCTTGGCTGTCCTGGGCTCTGGACGAGCTCAGCAGCCCTGCCCAGCTCTGGCATCAGGCACAGACATGATGGTTCTGCCTTTGGGGGAAGCAGAGGGAATCTCTGCAGGGTGCAGTCCCAGGGGAGAACCGCTCAGGGGTTTGTAAAACAAACACGTGGGATATTCTGAAATATCCCACTGCTGTTCTTTGCCAGGAATATCAGTCTCTGTATCAAAGACATTCCCTAAGTCCTTCTTGCTCAGCAGGTGAAAATATCCCCAAAAAAGTAAGATTTGAAGAGTCAGCAGGGGTGGAAATCCTTTGTGGGAGCCCACAGGCAACATCCTTCTCTGGTCATCAGCATTGCTACTTCTTCTTCTGGAAGAAACTCAGAAAGAACAACAAAAAACTTGGAGGATCCTTTTTAGGTAAGTTGGGAACAGCAATAAATATAACCATTGGCAGCGATAGAACTGTGAAGTGAAAATCTCCAGAATCTGGTGGAACTGGGGCACGCCGGCGTTGAGTGGATCATGAAGAATTATGCTTTATAATATTCTTGTACACCCTCTAAGCGTGGGGAAAAGCGGATTTTGGTACAGTAAATTCCCTCCAACCTGGGAATGTTAGAGTCTTGCAAAGCCAAAGTAGATTTGCCTGCATCACATAAAAACTCTTAAATTAATCCTTAGCCAAAATCCAAGCCTCTCTGTGCACGGCTAATGTAGGTTTGCCATAGGTTGCCTTGTAATCAACACAGCAAATGGTACATGAGGAGCTGCTGGGCTGTTCCAGGGGAATGGGAACAGCTCCTGGGATTCCTGAGGGCCCAGATTTGGGCTGGAGGGCTGCTGCCAGTGGCTGCCAGGTGGATTCTTAGCAAACACACATGTGGCATGCATATATGTGTGTGTATATAAGCATAAATTTAAAGCAATGTAATTTAAATTATCAATAAATATATATATATTAAAGATAATTTAAATTTAAAGCAAAATAATTTAAATTATCAATAAATATATATATATTTTAAAGATAATTTAAATTTAAAGCAATATAATTTAAATTACCAAGAAATATATATATTTTAAAGATAATTTAAATTTAAAGCAATATAATAGGCAGTCAGCTCCTTTGCTGTTTCCTCATGCAGCCCTGCCAAGGCTCTGAGGGGCTCTCTCCAAACCTCCTGTGGGATTCCTGGGGTGCAATTCCCAAAAAAAAGGGAGAAAAAAGGGCAAATTTCCTTACCCTTGCCATTTGAGATGGGGGAAGACCTTTTTCCCTACAACAGGAGTTCGAACTGACGCTGCCTGTCTGAACCTGGTATTTTTAAATCTCTTTTGAGGCCGCCTGTGCTCTTTAGAAGGAGTTTTTTCAGACAGCCAGTGGCTTCACAGTCATAATAACATGTCAGTGTCCTGCTCCTGCTCCAGCAGAAAGCTCCAGGTGTTTGAGGAGGTCTCTGGAATGTGCTTTCCCCAGCCTCAGCAGCACAGGGATTTCATGGAGCTGCACTGGAGAGAGTGATGTGCTGTGAGTGATGGCTCTGTTCTCCTCCAGTGCTGGCAGGAACTGAGCACATTCAGTAGTGCCACCCAGAGAGCACAGAGCTCCATAAGAAGTAGGAATAGAGATAATAAATAATCATTTCTGTCTCCTCTGGGTACTTGAGCATTTATGCTGGGTTGGGTGCCACGGGCAGAATTAAATAAAATCCAATAAAAAGTGTTGCTGCTGGGGGATAATCCCTGGAAACACAAGATTTTCACATTTCTGCTTTCTCCTTGGGAAAATAGACACCCCTGGGTTGCTCCTCCATTCCCCTTTCCATCAGCTGCCTGGAAACCCCTTCTCAGGATTTATTAGGAAATAATCACAAACTTTCTTCTAAAAAAAAAAAATCCCTTTATCTTTCCAATTTAAACTTTGCACCTTACTGGTACTGCTGGAGAATAATAGGACCTAATCATTTTTCATTTAAGCTGATGGGATTTAAGCCCAAGGTGGTAATGATGATGATGATGATGATAATAATAATAATAATAGTAACAATATAACTGTTATTATCATTATGATGATGATGTTTTGTTTTGGTTGTTTGGGTTTTTTTAAGTGCTTGAGATAGGATGTATTTTTTTCCCACCTTTCCACATTTATGGCTTGATTTGCTTGTTGGTTCCCTCTGGGCCAGGCACGTCCTATTAAGGGAGCATTATCCCAGCCCATGCTTACTTTGGGATTTATCTGAAGGCAAACTGTATTAAATTATGGTGCTGCATTATTAACAGGACATATGGGCATCAGGCTTGAGAGGGAGAAGCTTAACAAGGACACACGAAAACAATCTTCCAGATCCTTCCTTCTCCTAATACATAATCCTGAGTGCAGGAAAGAGATAAAATATTGAAATGCCGTGCTGGAGGGCTGGGAGGGACAGGATGTTGTTGAACTGCTCTGAGAGGGCTCCATGTCCAGCCACCACCTCTGCTGCTCCTGCCCAGCACTTGTTTAAAACCAGAACATGGTTTTAAAATGTTCTCTGGCCCTAGAGGAGCACTGAAAAGCATTTTCCCCAGCATTTTCTGTCAGGTTTATTCACTTGTCTGTTGTTACTTGCTGCGAAAACTGGGTGCAGTTCTGGGCTGCACAGTATGAGAAGAATAAAAAGCTGTTAGAGAGCATCCAAAGGAGGGAATGGGTAAGAGCTGAGCCCCAGCAATTGTGAGCTCTTGTGTTTGAAACCCTCAAAATCCTGGCACCAAAATTCACCAGCTCCTTCTCCACTTTTTCCCATAGGAACCCTGGCAAGAACCTGCTGGGCTCTGAAGTTCACAGCCAGCTGTTTCTGTCTGTGAAGCTCCCAGTGAAAGCCACGAGGTATTAAAAGCACTTTGGGGAAATCCAGGGGAACATTTGGATGGAGGCTCGAGTTCCGCTGGTGCCCACGCCTCAGCTGCCGGCAGGGAGCTCGCTTCTCCTCAGCAGCAGCTCCCACAGAAAGGAGATTGCAGTGGTGTCCCTTGAGGGATGAGGGATGAGCTGAGGGATGGCTCCTCATTCTCCCTTTCCAGCCTGGAATGACGCCGTGTCCCCCACCCTGGTGTGACATCCCTGGTGTGACATCCCTGGTGTGACACCCCTGGTGTGACGTCCCCGCTCCCCTGTGGTGCTCACCCTCACACTGATGCTTCTCCATCAGGTTCTGTCTTCACCTTTATATTTTAAAGGCTGATCCCTCCCCCCAGTATCAATCCCTGTTCTGCTGGGAAGACGGAGGAGAAGAAAGGATTTGCCTGAATGTTTTTTTGGGATTGCATTGGGCGTATTTGGTTGCATATTTGACTTGTTTGGGCAGTTTCAGACCTCCTGCCTGCTGTCATTTCTCGTCTCTCTGCTGCTTACAGGTGAGGACAAGAGCAGGACAGAGCCACCTGAGCAGGCTGAGGGTGCCTGAGCAGACAGATGGACAGAGCCCCAAAATCTCAGGGCAATGCTAGCTCACATTGCTGGGGTTTGGAACACTTGAGCCCTCCTCCTCCTCCTTCTCCCCTCCGTGGGACTCTGGTTTTTCCCCACTTCCTACTTTGTTCTGCTCTTCCCTTGGAAGATTTAACACCTGCTTCCCCTTCTGTTGAGCTTTATTTATTTCTTGTCCATATCCTGGCCTCCCCCCCCTGCCACTTTTTCTCTGCTTGCCTTGGAAATTCCTGCATTTCTGGGTTTTCTCCAGTGGAAAATATTTTCTTTCTTTTTGTTTGTTTGGGATTTTTTGTTTCATTTTTCCTGTTTTGTTTGGGTTTGGTTTTTACTTGTTTTCAATGGGGTTTTTAAGGGTTTGTTTGTTTTTTGGTTTTTTTTTTTATGTTGCAGGCACAGAGGCTGCAGTGTGTGTGCCATCCCCTTTGGGCATTTTGGGGTAACCCTGTCACCCTTCTGCAGCACTTGAGGCTTCCCTGTGTTCCCAGCACATGGACAAGGTGTTTCTGCTTATTTGCACTTCCCAGGTGAGTGGAATGCAGAGGTTTTGGGCTGGTGGCACCCAGCAGTCTGGAGGAGCACAGTGACTCACTCATTCTAATGCCATTTTTAATGCCTGTGTTTTCTATTCCAGCACTCCAACCAGAGCTGCTCATGTGCCCCGACCCTGGGGCTGCCTGAATTGCTCTCTGTGCATCCTCCTGGCTCTCCTCTCACTACAAACCCCCTTTATCCTCCCAGCCAGGCCTCCCTGGCCCTGGCTCTTTGTTCTGAAGGAGGCTCTTCTGCTAATTCCTGTGTTTGACCTGGAGCTTTCCATCCTTCAGGGAACCAGTTGTCCATCTTCTGTGGATGGCTTTCACTTGGCATTGCCTCTTCATTATAATGAGTTTGTGGTGAGGAACAGCTCATCTGGGAGCTGCTTTTAATACAACAGAGGAGAGCAACAAGTGCCTTGTACCTTTTGTTCCACATCCCTGGGACGTGCCAACAACATGCACTGCACCTGTTTGCTGGGCTCAGTCGGTCCTGGCCATCCCAGCAGGGTTTGCCACGCTTTTGTGGGTGCTAATCAGGCAGTGAGCACATCCAGCACGCTTCTCCTGCTTCCCTGGGGGCTCAGAGTGCCAGGAAAACACTCTGTGGGCTGGGGGCTGCTTGGAGAGCCCAGCAAACACTCTCCAAGCCCAGCCCTACCTTGCCTGGCGCTCCAGAGGGAGGAATTTTCCTTCTCCTGGCTTCAGTTGTCCAGGAGAGCAGGGAGGGGAGCCCTGTCTGTGTGCAGTGGGGCCAGTGGGCTGGAGAAAGGACTGTCCTGCCTGTCCCCTGTCCCAGGCTCCTGGCACAGGAGCCTCAGCCTGGGGAAGTGGCAGGGAAGGGCTTGCAGAGGGGCTCTGCTCCCTGCCATCACCACGGGATGGCTTCCAGGTGGAAGAGGGCAGGGCTGGATGGGGTATTGGGAAGGAATTGTTCCCTGAGAGGATGGAAAAGCCCTGGCACAGGGTCCCAGAGCAGCTGTGGCTGCCCCTGGATCCCTGGCAGTGTCCAAGGCCAGGCTGGACAGACCTTGGAGCAGCCTGGGACAGTGGGAGGTGTCCCTGCCATGGCAGGGGTGGCACTGGATGAGCTTTAAGGTCCCTTCCAACCCAAGGAATGTTTTCACAATTCTCTGACTCCACAATCCCCCTGTCCAGCAAAGTGGGTGTGAAATGACAACAGGACAGAGCTGACATAGAGCTGGGAGTGCTCACAGTGCACTGCACAAGAAGATAAATCCTGAAATAGAGAGTGGTTTGTTGCTGGCATCAATTAATCAAAACTTACTTTATTAAAAAAACAAAAATCACATCAGTGATCATGTACCTAATTTTTCATCATGTTGTGCTAAGGCTGCATCAATAAAAATGCAGGGATTGCAAATCCAGCAATGTCTGGTGTGAGGCAGTGCCAGAATCATGCATTCACCTCCCATGAGGTGCTGTGTGAGAATTTGTGACATACACAGATGGGAATTGCCCTCAGACTACTGAGCTACCTTTCACTTGAATATCACTGAAGTTACACCCCAGGGGGGAAAACCAAGGAGTTTGGAAGGGAGACATTCCTGCCTTTCTCTGGAAAAGCTTTTCATAGCGTAAGGCTCTATGAAATATGAAGCAAGACCAATTAAAATATGAATGCAGGAGGTGCACAAAACACTAGAGTGACAGTGACAGTAAGAGGTGACAATTTGGGTGCTGGGGACAGGAATTCCTGGTGCAGTTCTTTCGTGACCAAGGTGGGAATTCCTTTTTCCATGTGCTGAACCTCTCTGCAGAACAGAGCAGGGAGGGGATAGCTGGGAAGTCGGGACAGCCAGCACTGCCATCAGGAGACAGCTGCATTTCCAAGGGCTCCTGAGGAACCCAGCCAGGACAAACAGAGCAGGTGCCTCTTTTGGGACACTTTGGGAGTCTCCTCTTTGGGGAAGGGACGGCTTCCAGAAGGGATTCCTTTACACCCGTGGCTGCAGCCATTCACATGTTCCTGAGGCTCTCACGCTCATTTTCCATCCAGGAAAGACAAACCAAAGGTGCTGCTGACATGGAGTGCTGAGATGTTCCCGTCTCCCCAGGAGCAGCACTGCTCAGCCTGGAAGCTCTGGGTTAATTGAACCCAGCCTGATTGGAAGAGAGGGTTTGGGGAATTCAGAATTCATTTGAGCAGGTTTTGTTTCTCCCCTGGCTGTGCCTGACCCAGAGCCTTCATTTGCTGTCTGGGTTGAGGGAAGCAGAGGCAGCCTGGTGTCAGGGTGCCCAAGTGGGAGGAGGTCTCTGAAACCAGGGAAGCTGAGGCCAAATTCCTGGAAATCAAAGCCTGAGTGGTTTATAGTAAATGTTTTGTGCAGCTTTTGCAGGCATCTCGGTGCCATAATCATCACCTTTGCTCCAAGGGACCTGGAAGCTCATCCCACTCCAGGCCCCGCCATGGGGACACCTCCCTCTACCCCAGGCTGCTCCAGCCTGGCCTTGGGCACTGCCAGGGGTCTCTGAGCGCCCTGTGCCAGGGCCTGCCCACTCTGCCAGGGAGGAATTCCTTCCCAATATCCCATCTAAACCCACCCTCTTGCCTTTAGCAGCCGTTCCCTGTGTCCCAAGCCCTTGTGAACAGCCTCTCTCCATTTTTCCTGCAGGTCCTGGAAAGCTGCAAATATGAAGTCCTTGCTGTCTTTATGAGGAATTCACAATTGACTGCACATTCTGTGGTATTTTGGTGTCCCAAAAGAAGAGAATTAATATTCATCAACAGCCTGAAATGGGAATTTGTAACAACCACCAAAAAAAAAAAAAAAAAAAAAAAAAAGAGAAAGAGCTTGTTTGAGATCTGTAATGATAATGTTCTTTCACAGCTGCTTTTGTGAGGGGGGAATAATTTAGCAGCACTAGAGCTGATGTTGACTCTCCAGTTTGTGGTGAAATTATGAAGTGAATGTTCCCTCCCGAGGACTCCAGAGTTGCTGATGGGAGCTGGAGGCACACTCTGGAGAGAGCCTGGAGTCTGCTGTGCTGCAGGATTGTAAATTGGTGCAATTTCACTGCACTGCCTCTATCCCATGGAAAACAGCATTCCACAAAAAAAGAAATGATGTGATTTTTTTTTTTCTTTAAGCTTTAGGAAAATGAATTTCTGCTAAAATGGCCTTATCTTTTATTTTTGCCCCCTACATATAATGTCGGATCCTATGTGACAATTTATCCACAGAAGCACTTTTTTCTCCCCCTTCCCTACTCCTAATAGGAAATTTCTGCAGACAGAAAATCCTTAAATGTGAAAAGGCCAGAGGCTGGTACAAGCTAAACAGAGGAAGATTAAGATCAAATACAAAACCATGGTGTAACAAGATAAGAGGCAACACAGCTTCAGAACAAAATATTTAGATAAGGATTATTTGGGACACTGCAGGGAGGGAAGAAAAGTGGTAGGAAGTTGAGGCTGTGCTTTTCCTCCCCGTGTTCCTCGTCCCCTTCACCCCTCTCCAGCACCTCCCTTGGTTTGCTGTCCTTGGAGCTGCACAGAAAGTCTGTCCCTGAGCAAGGACAGTGCTGCAGAAGCCACCATGGAAAGGTGGAAACCTGGCTGCTTTTCCATGGGAACAATTCCCTTGGAAATTCCCTCTACTTCCCTCTACTTTCCTACAGAGGGAGAACTGTGGGGTAATGACACCTGTGCCACAAATGTATTTATATACAGATTTTATAGAAAATACAGTTATAGAAATGATTTTACTATAGAAATGTAGAAATGCAAACACAAGACAGAAGAGAGTAGTTGTGGGTGTGAAGGTGTTTCCCAGCCATTGCCCATTTAATCCTTAATTTTGTGACAGAAGCTGACACCATTGATTTTGCCTAAGGCATTTGACCAAAAGGGAATTTTTTTTTTTTTTTTTTTTTTTTAATATCTGCTGAGGAAAGCCATTTTAGGGGTAGCAGTTTCTTAAATAATTGGAGTGGAATTTGTTAGCATTGCCAGAAGAAGTGACCTTGTTGTTGTTATTTGCTAGCAAAGAGTTCCAGGAGCATCTCAGGGCAGAGGAGATGTTACTTGTGGGACAATGAATTTGTTCTTTCCTGTGAGACAGGGCTCCCAGGGACAGGGTGGGATTGTTGGGGGTGTGTGTCCAGGGCTGGACTCAGTGATCCTTCCAGTCTCAGAGGCATGGGAGGCTCGATGGGATGCCAGGAACAGCTGTAAGAGGCTGTGTGAGCCCTCCCAGGCTGGCTCTGGATCCCTGCTGCAGGTGTGCTCCTCATCTGGGGCTGAGTGAGGGCCCTCAGATAAAAGCAGAGCTCCCTGCTGCCAGGGCTGAGCTCTGGGAGTGATCCCACACATGGACCTGCACTCACAGCAGGGAGGGACCCCACACCTGGAGCCTTTCTGGAAAGGGCTTGGACAGGTAAGAATGGTTTACCTGGGCACCCTGTGCCACACCAGCCTCACAGGGAACAATTCCTTCCTCAGCATCCATTCTAAATCTACCTTTATTCAGTGGGAAGCCATTCCCTGTGTCCTGTCCCTCCATCCTTTGTCCCCAGCCCCTCTCCAGTTCTCCTGGAGCCCCTTCAGGCCCTGCAAGGGGCTCTGAGCTCTCCCTGGAGCCTTCTCCTCTCCAGGTGAGCACCCCCAGCTCTCCCAGCCTGGCCCCAGAGCAGAGGGGCTGCAGCCCTGGAGCAGCTCCAGGGCCTCCTCTGGACTCTCTGCAGCAGCTCCAGCTCCTTGTGCTGCTGGCCCCAGGGCTGGGGCAGCTCTGCAGGTGGGCTCTCAGCTCAGCTCAGAGGCTCCCCACCCATTCCCTGCCCTGGATTTTCCCTGCTGAACTCCACAGGTTCCAGGCAAGCAGGCAAATCAGAAATTTTGCTCTAATTCCCACCTGTGAAATCCTGCTGCAATCATCGAGGCACCTGGGCTGTAACAAGACCAGCCTTGCCCAGTGGTTTTTGTCTTTAATGAACCATCATGTCACGCTTGTGAGTCAGGATGGGCAGCCCTTCACAGCAAGAATGGCAGGAATGCTGAATACAAAAGCCTGGGGACCTGTTAGAAAAGAAAATGAAATGTAATGTGGTGCTGCAACCTCCAATAGGTTGGAGCAGAAGGGCCACAAATGATAGGCTTTGTCCAGAGATGTGAAACTTTTAATCAAATCAGCTCAGCAATATTTGTACCCATCTGAGGTTTCAGCTCTCTCTCAGAGCCAGAGTTCAGGGAGTTGTAGCCTCTGAAGCTCTTCAGCCACTGTGTACCTACAGAAATCCAGTTTTGGAGCTGTGTCCCTGTTCCCAGCCTGGAAAATATCCTGCATTAGCATCTCACCAGTTCAGGGAAACCTGAATTTCCTGTGTCACCTGTTCGTCCAGGGGGGCATCATCACAGTGCTCTCTGCTTGCTGTGTGGGATTTAAAGCCTGAAGAGCTCCCAGGGGATCTGTGGCAGGGTTATCTCTTCCCCAGAGAGAGCAGAGGTGCAAAGAAAGCCATGAGGAGGGGGAGGAACATCCCACACCAGGGGATGAACGGGGAAATGAAGTGCCAAAGGGACAGGGAACAGAACGTCCTGGCCATGGGGACCTGTTTGGAGCCAACCCACACCAAACCAGACCCGAAATGTTGTGTGTTCCCTGCCCAGGCAATGCTGCAGTTGCTTTAGGCCCGCATTTTAAGGATATTTCAGGTCCAAATAGAATAAAAGTGCCTGCAGCTCTCACCTGCTCTGGGGAGGAGGGCAGAGCTGGGAGCACCGAGCAGGAAAACACAGGAAAGTTGGGAACTGACTTCAGGGGCATTAATTCCTTAATGTAGTGAGAAAGGAGGAGGAAAAGAAAGGTTAAATTATGCCTGCACATATTTGTTTTCTGGCACACTAATAGGATCCTGTGGCTGACAGCAAGCTGTGATTAGCTACTTGGAGGCATTTTTGATATTTCCCCGTGATGAAATGACATGTTTGAATACAGGGGAGAAGAAATAATGAGATTCTTGACTTGCCCCTTTCCTGTGTTTTAATTATAAACAAGCAGATGCAATTCATAACATTAAATAAGATTTCCCCACGTTTCCTTCCAAAAACAGTCTTGAGCAAGATAAGGCACTAAAATTTAATCCTTCCAAGAATGCACAAATACTGAATCCTTGATGCAGACACAATCTTACCACGAATTTACACAGAAGCTTAATGGTTTTTCAAATTAATCAATAACGTGCTTAAGTTATATTTGCTCAGCTAATTATTTTCCATGTCCTGTAAATCCGAGCTTCATCAGCCTCAGAGAGAAAGCTGCCCTGCTGTTTGCACCCCGTTTGTGTTTGCCTCCTGATGCATTATTGCAGAGCTTGTTTATTTGTTCTGCTCGGGCTGGCAGCTTTTCCTCTGCTCTTTGAATGGCAACCACGGGGCTGCAGAGCCCAGCAATGATAATTCTATTTCTCTGGGTTCACTCTGTCAAATCCATTCTAGCAGGGAAAGGCTGGGCATTTCTAGGCTCTCCTCAAAGCCTTCCCTGGGGGAGCAGAATTTAGCCCCCCCCTTCCCCAAAGAAAACTTGGGGGTGTTTTTGGTGGTGGAAATGGAGCTGGGCTCTCAGCCTGGGGATTTTGAAGGGCACAGCTTTGAGCGTGGGTTGGATGAGATGATATTTTGGGGCTCCTTCTGACCTGAATTATTCTGTGATTCCAGGCATCTGCTCATCCAAGAAATTTTCCCCACTCAGTTTTCCTGAAGCCCCGGACCCAGAGGTGATTGCAGCAGGCAAAGCAGCAAACAAACCCAAAAGGACAAACCAGGGCTCAAAGGGCCAGAAGCAGAAGGAGAGGTGCCCTGCCTTCCCAGTTTTCCATGTTTTCATGGGCAGCAGCCAGCTGCAGAGGTTGGGTAAGTCAGTGGAGACAAAAGACAAACTGAATTTGGAAAGATTTGTAGAATGCTTCTTACTTTGCTTCCTCTCCTAACCATGGTTTTGCACACGGGAACACACTTGGGGAGCATAAAATATTCCCTGTAAATGGGACTTTTATCCCTTCTCTATCCCTGGCACGTTTAGCACTTCTGCATTTGCTTTCTGCTTTTGAAGAGCTATAAATGGCAAGAGAAAAACTAGAAGCAAGAAAGTTCAGATGAATAGCAGCAGGCTTGTATTTCAATATCTAGGTAGTTATATCCTAAATTGTTCTTTTACTGTGTAACAAATTAGGTTTTCTCTTAACATATGGAGTTCAATTTTGCCACAAAAGAATCCTAGTTTATGCCTGGGTTTTTATTTCCCATGCTAGGGCACATTCAGAGATTAGGCTGAATATTTCATGCATACATTCAAAGCTATAAGAATCTGTAAAAAGGATCTACTGTTCCCTGTCTGTTTGGGGATTTTTCTTGGATTTTTTTTTTTTTGCCTATGGTCTCTGTTGTTTTGGTTTTCACAAATGTCTTCACCTGGCATTTTCCAGGAAAGAAAGAAAGATCACATCACATCACACAAGAATGCTTCAATGAGCCGTTCACCTTCTTGCCATAAATCTAAAAGGTTTTTGTTTTCATTTTTGAAATAGAAGTGGTGTTTTTCTGATGTAGTTTCAGGTAGAGATCTCACAGGTCTTGGGGCACCGATGCTTCCCACTGCACTTCCATCATATTGCTGACTTCTGCAGAGGGAAAGGATTTGTTACGTGGCTTAAATCCCATCCTGAGGAGCTGAATGTGCAATCCTTTAAGCACAGGGATGTCTCTGGAGTGCTGCCTATTCCCACAGCTTGCTGTGCAGCAAAAGGAATGTCTAGAGGTGTGTGTATATATATTTTTATATATTTATTATTTCTCCCCCTTACACGGTGTTTAGCAACTTTGCTCGTCCCCTGCAGAACTGTCTCAGGTTTGGGGTTACTTCCTCCGCACCCTTCAGATTTGCTTGCTGGGTCCTGTCTCTGCAGCATCAGAGCAGAAGTGCTTTGCTTCTGAGCTGAGGTGGAATATTCCTGCTTTTCCCACAACCCAGGAACAGCACCAGGGTTTCCCTGGTGGGACTGCTCCATCCCTCAGCATGAACACAGCCAAGGGCAAGGCTTGGGGCTTTTTATTATTGTTTTAGAAATAATTACCCCAATGCAGAGCATTTGCCTCACAAGGCACATTTATCCCAGGTGGCTCTGGCTGCTCCCAGTTCTTCCAGAGGGATCCAGGATCTGGCACAAAACAGGGATGAGAACCTGCCTTGGCCTCTTGCTGCTCTCTGCTGTGGCTGGGGGCTCAGCCACGCCTGTGGGCTCTGGGTAATGCTCTTTTGGCGGCACCGTGAGTGATTTTGGTGGCACCGTGGGTGATTTTGGTAGCACTTTGGAACAGCTTTCGGGTTGTGTGGCTCTGCTTTTGCTTTGGGGTGCATTTTGTGTGACAAACAGTAATGAAGGGCTTAAAATTAGAGCATGGTATGAAATTCTGGCCTGTTGCAATGAAGAGCGGAGTTAAGCAGCTGAGGGGTTTTTTTCTGCCTGGGAAAGGAGGGATAACAGTGAATAAAGACAAGATAATAATGGTTTAAAAGAAAAGCATTCACAAAGGGATTGATTTATTGTAGGCTTAATGGAGGGTTGCAAGGAGAGTTTATCCAGCAGAGGAAGGTAAGCTGAAATACATGAAAAAATATCCCTTATTTCAGAGAATAAACACAGCTCTCTATGTACATCCTAATTATCCTTCTTTCAGGGAAAGTTAATATTTCCTTTGTAGCCCATTTAGGTAAAACTCATTCACAAGCTTCTTTTAGAGGCAGAAAACTCGTGGCTTTCAGCATTTCCTTTCCAGCATTGCACAAACCACAAATACTGTGCTGGTTACTTGCCACAGGACTCTGTGATTTATATTTATATTTACTTTTTTTTTTTTACTTTTTTTTTTAACCTTTTTTTTTTTACTTATTTATTTATTTATTTATTATTATCATTATTTTTTTAATACAGGGGTCTTTTGTGTAACCAGGCCAAGATTTTTGTTGAGATCCTCCTCTCACACCAGCATAGTTTATAGGCATAATGAACATAAAGAACCATCATAGTATTTGCTCACAGTTCCCATTAAAAGAGACTAAATTATATTATTCCCATTAAGATCATGTCACCATGATAGGCAACAATGTAAAGAAACAAAGCCTGGTAAAAAAATAAGCAATTCCAGACAAATTGATTTAATGAATGACCCAAACCAATCAATAGCGGCAATATTTTAATAGAATTTTGCAACCAATTGATAAAGTGTAACTGCAGACCCACAGAAATCAATGGAATTTTGCCTTCGACTGAACTGGGAACATAATTCAATTTGTGGTGCTTAATGGAGAGCAACATTCTTGTTCTAGAGTTTGGCTGACTGTTTTTAAAATTTCATTGGAAGTTTATGATGTGAAACCTTTTTTTCCTGCTTAGGGACAAGAGAAATGATTTGGGGAATAAGAGAAGAAACCAAGGGGCTCTGCCCCATCCCCCTCCACTCGGCACTTTGGGTAAGAAGTCCATGGAAGTGGAGCCTCTGGAGGTGCACCCAGTGCCCTCTGGGTGTGCAAATGGATGCACACCCTGCAGGTCAGAGGAGAAAAATGCTCTTTGGCTCAGGTGGGTGAAGCTCTATCTAGAAAAGCTGATAGCTCTGAACTGCTCCCTCGCTCTGCTGGGTGGATAAATTTGCCACAGGTGTTCCTGAGAGTTGTTCCTGCACTAAAACATCCAGAGCTGCCATTTTGCTGTGTCCTTGGAAATCTATCTCAGCCCTTAATAATAATGAAATAAGTTTTCATTAGAAAGGGTTTTCAGGAAGCTTGAACTGAATCTCCTCACTGCAGACTGAGGCTGCTCCCTGATTTCCTTCCCCCAGCCTGCAGCTTTCCTTCAGATCACAAAGCTTTTCCTGACCTGACTCCTTCAGCCTCTCCTGCTCAACTTCATCACCTCCAGTCCTTTCCCCTCTGTCACTTTCCTTACATTCATCCCCACACTCATTCACCCCCAACCCCAGGTTAGTGTTGGCTGCTTCTCCTCTCCCTTTCCAGGTTTGCTGCCCTAAACCTGCCCAGAGCATCCCAGGGGAAGTTGCCCAGAGCATCCCAGGGGAAGCTGCCCAGAGCATCCCAGGGGAAGCTGCCCAGAGAATTCCAAAGGAAGCTGCCCAGAGCATCCCAGGGGAGCCTCCCCTCTGCAGAACACTCGAAGCACGCTCCCCCAGGTGGTCACAGCTCGGGTAAATGGCTCTCCAAGCCCACAGAGCCCTTCCCAGGGTGTGTGGGATGCACTGCTCTCTGTTATCCCGGGCTGTGGGGCTCAGCACATCCCCCAGCTGGGGGTCTAAAGCAGATTTCCTTGTTGCTGGATTGCTGAGGGGAGTAGGATGAGACCCCAGAGAAATCCAACAGCAGCTGAAATCAGTGTCTGGAAATAGGAATGTGATATTTCTCCTCCCGGTACAACCTTTTGTTGTTTGACTGACTGGTGGGTTCTGCCTCTACTTTACATTCTTGTTGCTCTTTGCCATCCCTCCAGTGTCTCTGTTGCTTCCCACTGCTGTGCCAGATGCTTTAATAAGGTCCAAATGGATTCAATTTTATCTACTTTTATTTTCTAGAAAATGAAATACCAAACAAAACCTGAACTTATTTTTTTTTGCTACATTCATGCTGCATTTTATTTTACTTTCCATTTATTTCCTGAGGAATTGTTAAGCCTCCTCCACACTCGCCTCCCAAAGCTGTCCGGTGTAATTAGGAAAGAATAACAAGATCAGATCAGAGGAGCTGTTCTCCCTGGCTGCTCCAAGCTCTCTCACCTCACTGGCAATGGCCTTGTGCAGAGATGCAGCTCCTCTCATCCTAATGACCGCTCAATTCCATCTTCTGCCTGCAATGTGAGCCCTGCTCCTCTCCAACATAACAGCACCAGGTTTCCTGAGACCTCCTCCTTCTCCATTTCATCCTTGGTTTTAAGTCAGTCTGCACAGACCAGACTGTTTGCCATCTTTTTTCCTTTCCCTTCCCTAACTTCCAGCCCCCTAACTCCCAGCACAGCGTTGGGATAAATATTTATTAAACATTCCTCCTTCTCCTGAAGTGCTGTCCCCGGTGCCAGCTGTGCATTTCACACCTGGAACGAAAGCAGCAGCTGCTGGACCATGGGCAGAGGAATTCCCATTTTGCCTGGCCAGGAGCAGCTCTGGCTTGTCCCTGAGGAGGAGCTTCAGGAATGGGGTGCCCTGGAAGGCTGGGGGCTGTCTCCATGCAGGGACATGGGTACCAAATGACGGGGAGGCATCCTTGGAGCTGCTCGTGACACTGGGGAGGAGTTCTGGGAGCAGAACTCCTGCAAAACCCTCCTGCTTTGGTCTGTGAGCTGCAGTCTGGGGTGGCAGTGCTGGAGCTCGCTTTGGTGAGGTTCATTTTGGAGGTGGACATTAACAGCGTGATTACATGCAGGACGTGCACTTGGGAGAGGACAAAATGCGAGGGCGGACCAGACTGGACCAGAAGTGTCCAAATCATGACTAGAAAAGATGAAAAAAGCACCTTTTCTTCATGGCTTGAGACCTACTGGGTTAGTTGCCAGCAGTGCTTGGCTGCTGGAGAGCTCCAGTTGAGGGATGTATCATAATGCTGAGCTCCGAAAACCATCTTGGGAGTCTGAGCCTAAAACCTTGTTTCTAAGGGCATCAGGCAGTCTGATAAGAGCTATCACCTCTTTCTACAAACCTTGCCTCTCACCTATCTTTAGGCCATCAATCTGCCTTCTCTTCCTCTTTGGTTCCCCCACTGAATGTCACAAACAGAACAGTTCCCCTGGAATTGGCTCTATTTCCAAGAGCTCAGCGCCAGCAGAAGCCCCCAAATGAACTTGGAGGTGCTGTCTGCAAGCAGCAGAGTAAGACAGCAGTTTTCTGGCAGCTTCTGTTTCTGTCAGGTTGTCCTGCTCCCTGTGTGCAGGCAGGGAGGTGACAAATTCCTTGTAAAAGCCGGAAGCGGTTTAGTGGATTAAATACTCGGAGGAGTGTTTAATATTTGATTACTGTAGGGTTTCATTACTCTGCAAGCAGGTTCCTCAGTGTCCAGGAGCCAGGCTCCATCAGACATGGAAGCACTCAGCCTGGCAGCGCTGTCAGGCTGGGGATTTGGGGTGTGCTGCAGCAGGTGACAGGAAAGAAATGTGAGTTCTTTGCAATTCCAGTGTCAGTCAGAGCTCGCCTCGAAGCTGGAGCTGGAGGTCAGTGGCCCAAGTGAGCAGGAGAAATCCCTGTCTAAGCAGAGCAGGTGTTCCTCTCACCCCAAAACACTTGAAGAGAGAGGGGAGGAGATGCCCTTTCATCTTTTAACATTAAAAACATATCAGAAGCGCAGGCAGCAATATTAAAGGTAGCACAAATAAAAAGGCCTCTGTTGGCTTCAGGCCATTCTCTCCTGGAGTAAGAACAGATTCAAGATCACCTTGTGCCTCACCAGCAGGCTGGAGATGCAGCAGTCGATCAGACTGCCAGAGGAAGCAGTGGAGCCATTGAAGTGGAGTGTGCTTTCCCCGAGCAGCCCTTTGGGGAGCTGAAAACAATGTGGTTAACCCAGCAGGTAATGACTGGGGAGTAAAAGCCACAAGCAGGAAGGACCTGATGCCACTCACCAGCTTCCTAAACAAGTGATCACAGCCAGTCCTGAGCTGGAGATCCTTGGCACTGCAGTGAGCACCGATTTGAAGTGTGCCCTTGAGAAATCTCCACGTCTGCCTGCTCCAGGAGTGTTCCCGAGGCTCCAGCTCAGTCCCTTAGGCTGCAGCCCAGCCAAGATCCCTGCTGCTGGTGAGAGCACATCAGGAACTCTGGACATTGTGGCTGGACATGTGTGCAGGATTGGAGCCTCTTCTTTCCTCTATAGGTGCACGTGGATGGATGAGCACTCTGAAATTAAAGGTGGAGAGGTTATTCAAAGAGGAATTAATCCTGCTTTAGGGGTGGAGTTCAGTGTTTGTGTTACTGATGCCTGTAATAACTGATTAAACACTGAGCCTCATCGACAGGTTCTGCTGATCCTGTGGACTGGGGATGCTCCACTTCTCCCTTTCCAAAGGGAAAGGGCACTTTAAGAGGCAGAGAAGGAACAGAAGGTGGTGCCCCAGGGAGAGATTCAAATGAACATCCTGATTTGAAGGGAAGAGCAAATGTAAATCTGAGAGAGATCCTGGGAGAGATGAGGTGTAAAGGCTACGTGCTCCCTCAGCTGCCCATTTTCCTCTTTGAGGGCAGATTTTGGGGTGGACATGTTTGCATAAGAGCTGGTCTTGTCCTCTTGAGGCAGGGAAGCATTCAAAGAGCACAGCAGAGGGATGATGCACAGTGAGGAGGCTTCCAAAGTCTGGCCAGGTGTAAGCAGGGATTTCCTTTTATTTCCTCACATCTGACCCTAACTCTGTGGTATCTTGCTGTGCCCACCCTGGCAGCATTTGTGTGGTTTCTGCTCTGAGAGAAAGGTGCTTTTCAGGGAGGTTTGGAAATGCCTCAGCTAGCCAAGCCCCTCTCTCTGAGCGCCTTCAAATGGAGCTCCTGTTCTCTGGGGGGCACAGGGATGTAAGAGCCCCCTCCAGGCTGACCCAAACTCAGGATTTACCTGCAAAAAATGGGTTTTTCCACAGGTTAGCAAAGCCAGGGACTCGCTGGTATTTGAGAGCTTCAGGAGGTTTTCCATGGTCCAAGATATTTGTAGTGGTTTTGGGTTTTATCCCAGCCTGTCTCCTGTAAACTTCTGAAAGCTGTAAAGCTCCTTTAAGCTTCTGAAAATTCACCTTCAGATTTCATTTGATGCTTTCCCTCTGCTGCCTCTTTCCCCTCAGGTTCCAACAAAAGGAACCCTCCTGCACCTGCAGCAGTGTACCCTGGGTTTCCCCCTCTCCTGCACAGGATCTCACCCACCAAAAGCTCTAATTCCCATTAAAAATGGACCCCTCTCAGCCATTTTGCCCTCTCTGGATGTATTGCTGCATTTTAATCCTATTTCTCAGAGCGGTTTTCATCTTCTCTGCAGCATGCCCTGGTGATTTTCCACATGGCCTCCACTGCTGACCCCCCCAGAGCATCCAAGGGAGAGTTATTTCCCAACACCCCTGATGGATAAAGCAGCCAGCAGAATGGATTCAGGGAATTAGGCATGGTCTGTGCTCACCTTCAGGAGCTGCCTGCCTGAAAACATTGCACAAAGAGTTTTTCTGTTAAAAAAAAAAAAAAAAGAAAAAAAAAAAAGACATTTAAATGCTGGTTTTAAGAGGGATTTTCCATCATAAATTGATTTCTGGTTCTGAAGTTAAAGTAAGAAAACCAAAAACCAGTTTGGGGAAGTCAGAGGTTAAGGAAGTCCAGCAAGATGAATGGAGACTATGCTGGAGTTTAATAGCACAGGTTTTGTGTGCAGTGTTCCCCCAAGGGAGCAGTGTCTGCCAGAGAAGGGAGTTTCTTCTAGACCCATCTCTGACTCCTGATTTCATCTCCTTCTTTATGGCATGGTGAAAATTCCCTCAAATTTCTGCATCCCAGGATTCTTCTTTTCTGTCTGTGGAAGAGTGATGTGAAACTCCTCTCCCTGTAACTACAAACCTGATGATGGATTTATTTCTGTGTTTCCCACCTCAGCTGAAGACTTTTTTTTTTTTTTCCAGATTCCTGGTTGTAGACTTGAAGCTCAATTGGCCAGATCCCTCGGGAACACTTTCCACATAGAAATATAGCATGATACGGAATAATTTGCATTATCTGATCCTTCCCTTCCTTCCCTTCCTTCCCTTCCTTCCCTTCCTTCCCTTCCTTCCCTTCCTTCCCTTCCTTCCCTTCCTTCCCTTCCTTCCCTTCCTTCCCTTCCTTCCCTTCCTTCCCTTCCTTCCTTCCAATTTAGCTTTGGCTTTGATGGTGTTGTGTAGGTACCTAAAGCTGTAATTAAATTAATACCATCAAAGGCAATGTCTGATATTTCCAAACACACAGAGTCCACAAGCAAAAAAAAAAAAAAACCCAGAACAAGTCTTTCTCCAGCAGCATTTCTAGGGGCCTTTATTGTCTTTGGTGGGCCAATTTTTTTTTAGCTTGTATTTTGTACCTGGTTCAAGAGCCGGAGTAAGTTGGGCAGCAGCAATCCCTGGGCAGCCCAGGGAGGATCAGCCTCTGGAATGTGTCTGCCCAGGGATCTGCAGGCTGGGCTGTGGCTTTGTGAGAGGGACTCGGGATTTAGGCGTTGTTGCACATCCTTCCCACATTTGAAAATGTCATTTGGGGTTGAACCATTGCCCCCAGCCCCCCTGGGTCACCTGGCCACGATTACTGGTGTGGAACACGATGACAACGCTTTTCTTCTCCCTCTCCTAGAGGATTATCTCCTAACTGTGCCTTTGCTCCTGCATCCAGGGCAGGAGCAGAGCAGCTCAGCCATTTCTTTGCTCTGTTACGCTTGTGCATTTTGGAGCTGGTAGAGGGAAGCTTTGATGTTGGTGGGAATACTTGACTTTCCTGTACCTGTCTGATATCATGATTAGGCTTTTGTAGTTGATCAAAATGAGAAATCTGCATTAAAGGGCTACACCAAGTACCTGTTGCCTTGATTTAAAGGAAAATAATAATCAGCTGCTTTCCCAGGGCTGCAGCACTTAGGAAATGAGCCCCACTCAAGCCTCAAGTTCGGCTTTTGTTGTAAGAACAACCGTAATGACCCATTTTAAACAATATTTTAGCAGATGGAAGTTCAGGCTTTCTGTACTGGATTTCAACAGAACTGCAATCCTGCAGTTAAGAAATTGTTAGCCCTGCAATTAAGCACCTTTAATTGAATCCCTGCCACTTGCTTAATTATAGCAGCACTTCAGACAGGCTGTGAGGAGTAGTGAAATCAGCCCTGCCACACCTCTCCCAGACTGCCATTGGCCACAGACTTGTCAGGCTTGATGGGCTGCACTCGGAGAGGATTTCAAAGCAAATAAATACCAGGGTCTTGGAGCAGCCAGGAATGGATTTCCACCTGTTTGAGCTCTGGGCTGGAGCGAGCCTCGGCCCAGAAACCCAACCTGCCACCTCAGGAAGCTGCTAGAGCAGAAGTTCCCCATCCCAGTGTCCAGTACCTGTGTGAGTAAGTGACTTTGGCACCGAGTGGCTTTTGCACCGAGTGACTTTGTAAGTGGATTTAGCACCGAATGACTTTGTAAGTGGCCTTGGCAGCCCCAGGCAGGAGCTGGAGCAGCTCTGGGTGTAGCGGCATGGATTGCTGTGTGCTCCAGATCACTGGGCTCATTTTCGGTGGCGTGGGCATGGTGGGCACCATGGCGGCCACGGCCATGCCCCAGTGGAGGGTCTCGGCCTACGTGGACGGCAACATCGTGGTGTTTGAGACCATCTGGGAGGGGCTGTGGATGGACTGCATCAGCCAGCTGGGCCTCAGGCTGCAGTGCAAGTTCTACGACTCGGTGCTGGCGCTGCCGCCGCCGCTCGAGGCCTTGCGGGCCCTGATGTGCCTGGCCGTGGGGCTGGCCGTGCTCTCCTTCCTCACGGCCGTGGCGGGGGTCAAGTACTCCCAGGGCGGCCGGGAGGGGCCCCGGGCCATCAGCAGCCTCATCCTGGCGGCCGGGGTTGCCTTTCTGCTGACGGGCACCCTGGCGCTGATCCCGGTGTCCTGGACCGGCGGCAGCATCGTCCGGGATTTCTACGACGGCCGGGTGCCGGCGCCGCTGAAGCGGGAGCTGGGGGCAGCCCTGTACGTGGGCTGGGGCAGCGGTGCCCTGCTGCTGGCCGCAGGAGCCATGTACTGCCACGTGTGGTGCCGGGCTGGGCCGCCCGCCGGACACGGATATCCCCGGCTGGCCCGGGCGGGAGGACCGGCCCCGGGTGCCCGTGCCTATGTCTAGCTGCTGGCCACGGAGCCAGGGAGTGCTCTGGACTGCACGGGACATTCAGGATCATCCCACGCCACCCCCTGCCATGGCAGAGACATCTTCCATCATCCCAGGGAGCTCCAAGCCCCGTCTGACCTGGCTTTGGACACTTCCAGGGACATCCTGTGACCTTCCTACTTGACACGCGCTGATTGACTTCTTCATTTACCTTCAGGCGTGCACTGGAGGAGCAATTGAGTTGCTTGGCTGTTTACTGTGGATATCTGCTCCACAGATATCCTGGCCGCCTGGCAGGAACTGCTCTTACAGGTGTTTGGTTAGAGCCAGAATGGTTAGTCACCATTTCTTTGGGAATGAGGAACAGCATGGGGACAGCAGCAGTCAGGAGGCTCTCAGGGAAGATGAACAGGCTGGGCTGGGCTGAGGGGAAGGAGCTGCTGTGCAATATCCCAGTGCCCTCCCGAGAGCCCTGAGGTGCAAAGGGAGCAGGGAATTTCCCTCTGGAGCGGGCTCTGCAAGGAGCTTTCTGGGAGAAGTGTGGAGCACAGCTGGGTGGCCGGAGAAGCTTCCAGTGCTGCCACCGAGATGTTTGTGCTGAGAGGCCTCTGGGACTGTCCATGGACCTCTCTGATGCTTGTGGAGCTGGTGGATGCTCCTCATCTCCTCGGCAGGGCACGGAATAGGGCCTGTGGGACAGATTTTAATCACTTCCCCGGAATGTGCTGAGAGTGTTGCCTTCCCTGCTGTTTCCACCCCTCATCTTCTGTGGCTCCTCTGTAAAACCTGGGGCACACCATCAGCCCCTGTGCTGCTGTAAAGCAGAATTAAGCAGGGAAGGCACAGGCAACCCCCCCACCTGCCCCTCGGAGCTGCTGCCCACGGCTCCCAGCACACCCAAAAAGCCCAGCCCTGATGTTGCTCCGGCTGTTTTGTGCTTGCCAGGCTGCTCTGGGAATGCAGCCCGATCCTGTCTGTCCGTCCTGCAGGATCCAACAGCGCTTGCAGCTGGGAAGTTTGTTATTCCCAGCTGCAAACCTTGGAGTCTGCACTTGGTGTCCGTGCTGCTGCTGAACACCCAAAGGAGGTCCAGTCCAGAAGGGTTTTCTGGTTCTTTACCCAGCAGTGATGGATGGCAGCGTTTAAGGGATCATTTCATGGCACAGGCTCAACCTGACCCTTTTCTGTGCCCGTGGCTGGTGCTGAGAAAAGGCTGTAATGACTGTTTGGGCTGAGGAGAGTAGTGTCTCTGTGTATTCATTTGACTGCTCAATTTGAAAGAGAACATGGAAAGCTGCATTTAATTAAAGAAGCCTTTTATTAACTTGGCTTCAGATGAACTTAGATGAGACGGTGCTCCACAGAAATTCATTCCATGTATTAACCCACGAGCATTTGCACTGAAGGCAACCAGCTCAGATCTTGCAGTGGGAATTTTTGAGGCACCATAGAACAGGTTTCATGTCTCTGTGTTTCACCTGAGCAGTCAAATCAGCACTTGCTAATTCTCGATGGAAATGGAAGAAAATAGTCATAAATAGGTTTTCTAGCACTAAACCTTATATTTTTTCTGTTGCCTTATGTAGTCTGTCACGGCAGCTGTCACTGACAACTGATTTCAGTGGAGTCATTCTGGTGACTTTGGTAATAATTTCCACTACCCTGAGGAACTCCACCTCCTATTTTATTGTAATTTTGCCCTATAATGCGTATTTTGTTTAATATGGAACTATTTGGGGAGTAAGCCAGAACTGCACATTTTGGAGTAATTTAGATGTGACACTTGTGATTAACAAAGCAGAGCATGAAGACATTTGCAATGCAAATTTGATACGTATTTATGTGGAGGTAATGGATTTAAATGATGATGTATTCAGTCTAATGCAACTTTATGCAGATCTAAGTGCTTAAGAAGTAATTAAGTACAGTTTTCTATAACATTAATTAGAGGATCCTGAATGCTCCCACTATCAGTGGGCTCATCTAGGAATCAAATTGGAACGGGGTGTGCCATTTGCACTGGTAACTTTATTTTGAAAGAGTAGAAAGATAAAGGTGTTTTATTTGAGCATTTAACATCGATTTCAAAGAAAACCTGAGCATTTAATGTCTGACATTAGCACCTGATGACTACATATTGCCCCATTTCTCTCTTTTACCAGCAGATCAAAAGAGGAGCTCAGACAAAATCTCTTGAGTGGCACACATAGCAATTCCTGGGGGATGTGGTGGAGCATTGGAGGCTCTCAGGAATGCGTTTAAGGCTCTGTTAACATTATTTAACATTAACATTTCTGAGTTTGGTGCAGGAACAGCTCTCTCTAATCTGCGGAGGTGCTGAGCAGGACTGACATTCCCACGCTGTGGATTCTGGCAGGGAAACGCCCAGTTAGAGGATTAGCAGATGTTTTATCTCTGAGTGCAAGGAAGGCGTTGGGCACTGAATGGGTGCATTTGTGCCTGCTAAGAGACACAGAGTTTTTCCTTTTCCTTTACCCGGTTCAGGCGCTCTGAACTGATGTGGAAGCTGCAGCCTGGGAGAAGGAAAAGGAAGCTGTAAGACTTCCCTGCAGTTGAACTTTGAAATGGAACTGCTGCTGTGGATGAGTTTTGTGAGGGTAATAGAAAAGTCTGGCTGGAGAAGCTGGGACACATCCCTGTGCCCAAAGCTGCACCTGCTCCGGAAAATCTCAGCTCCTGCTTTCTTCTCTCCAGTAACCCCGAGTGCCCAAGGGGATTCCTGCAGCTGATTTGGATGGCTGAACTGTCCTTCCACGAGACAGGTAAGGATGCCCAGGAACAAGAGTAGTGCAGCAAAGACTTAGGGAAGGAGCCACCTCTGTGCTCTGGGAGGGCCCTGGAGGCAGAACTCGGTCACGGCGCTGGAGGGAGCAGGCTGGGAATCATCACAGCCTGGGAATCACTCTTCTCTGGCAAGGACAGAAACTCTCTCCTTGGTTCCACTCTGGCCTGTGGCTGGAATTTGCTGGGGAGTGGGCCAAGGGTGGCTAAAACGTTGTCAGGCTGTGAGTGCTGCAGCTCTGCTCTCCTGGAGGAGGCCGGGGGAAGCTGCCCTGGTGCCCCAGGCAGAACTGGCAGAGCCTTCCCAGACTGCTTTGAGAGAGCTGATTAAATACCCTGGCTCCACCTCTGCTGTGATACCCTGCTGTTTTTATTTGCTTTAGTCTTTGGTGACTGCAGGACAAAGTGGAAACAAACGTGCCTAGCTGAGACCTTGCTGTGTATTCAAAATAAACACGTGGCCTTGCTGGGAAAATCCACAACTGCTGGAGGTTTGTGTCCTAACAGGGGCCAGAGGAGTCCTGCAACTTTATTGGAGTAAAGGCAGAGGGACCCAGCTCACGGGGTTTTGGCTACTGATAGCCAAGGTCTCCCATCCTTCTCTTCCAGCTGAGAAAGTCCAAATCTCCAGGGCCCCAGAGACCCTGCCCTGAGTGTGAGGGGCTGTGCCCAGCTGTCCTGGCTGCTGGCCCTGCACTCCTGGCTGGCTGGTAGGGGCAGCATATTCATTCCCAAATGAAGCCAGATAACCCCAAAGGAACTCAAGTAACCTTGGATCAATTAAAAAAGACTCAAATGACCTCAAGTAACCCTCAGCAGGACCTCAAGTGACCCCTCTGACCTCAAGTAACCCTGAGTGTGACCTCAAATGACCCCTGTGACCTCAAGTAACCCCAATTGTGACCTCAAATGACCCCTGTGACCTCAAATAACCCCAATAGGGACCTCAAATGACCCCTGTGACCTCCAATAACCCTGACTGGGACCCCAAGTGACCCCCTCGGCTGCCCAGTTCCCAGCTCCCCAATCATCTCACAGACACAAGTCCAGACAAGTCTTATTTAGGTGTTTATTTTGTTTTAATTAAGGGAGAAAAAAGAACTCAATAAAAAAGGTGCCCAGTCCTTGCTGAGCTGTTGTGCAGCACGTTTAGAGGATGATGAAGAGTGGCTGAGGCCATTGGGACCTGCTGTTCTCCAGCCCCCAGCAGTCCCACAGCACAGCTGAGAGACCAGGCAGCCGTCCCCAAAGCCCCAGGTGTCCCTTCGGGCTTCTGAAATCCCCAATTCTGCCGTGGCCCATGCAGGGCCTCTGGGCCAGTCCCAGTGGGGGTTTCTGCCACTCCTTCCCAGCTGGACTCACTCCAGCTGCTGGCATCCTCCTGCCCCCAGAAACTGAGTTTATTTGCAGTTCACGTACCAGGCTGCTAAGGAGGAAGTGGGTTTTCCATCCCATGTTCCTGAAGGAAAAGCCATTGTGGATGGAGTGTATCCTCTCTCCCTGGCTGGCTGCTCCTGGTGGCAGAGACTTTCGTTCGTTGGAAGGCTGGAAGAAGAAACCACTCTCCACTCTTCCCCCCAGGGGCTGGGGGTGGTTGCTGAGGGGGAGCCAGATGTGGCAGCCCAGACGAGGACAAGCAAACAGAACTGATAATAAACCAATAGAGCAATTTTCATCCCGTTCCTTGGTCTCAATGGGAGCGTTACAGCAGGCAGCTCCACCTGTACAGAAAAATATAGAGAGCAAGGTACAAGACCCATGTAAGCACGGTGAGCATCATGAATAGGTGGTTTTAGTAATACAGAATTGTAATTCTAACTTCTCTCACACTGGGAGCCAAAATATATGCCAGCTTGAAAATAAAGCAGTGGGAGATCCCAAGTCAGAACTACATTTTAATAGGCAAATTAAAATAAATGCAGTAATAAACACATATAATAATGTAAATTAAATATTATTTCATTAAATAATATAAATTATTTTATTTATATTATTTATATTTAAATAATAATGTTTAATTAAATAATATAAAATAAACAGAGTAATACAGAGTTGGGATACAACCTGACACCCAGGTGTTGGTAGCACTCTGACTAAATGGTGCCTGCAGTCCTCCTGCAGTGACAGATGGGCTTCTGCTGAAGCAATGATCCTGTACAAAGGGTCTGGTCTTCCTCTGAAGGTGATTATGGAGCTCTTCTCCTCTGGGAATCCATAGACAAGGTGCTCCTGTTGTTCCAAATCTCAGATTATATCCAGCTGCTCCCCCTGGTCAGAGCCTCTCCCAATGGGATGATGGAATCTGTGAGTCATACAGAGAGATGTGGTGGCCATTAAAGGAGAGATGGCCCCGAGGGAGTTATCAGACATGTCCTGGAAAAGAGAGAGAGAGAGAGAGAGAGCACTGCCCCACCTGGTTTAACAGCTCATGGAGATGGTGACAGCATTCATTCCTTCAGTTTCATCTTCTATTGTAACCTAAAACACAGCCCTGCCCAGGGGGTCCCTCAAGTAACCCCAACCAGGGGCTGCAGTGACCTCAAGAAACCCCAAACTACCTCAAGAAACCCCTCCCAGGGGCTGCAGTGACCTCAATGAACCCCAAATGGCCTCAAGAAACCCCTCCCAGGGGCTGCAGTGACCTCAATGAACCCCAAATGACCTCAAGAAACCCCAGTAACCTCAATGAACCCCAAATGACCTCAAGAAACCCCTCCCAGGGGCTGCAGTGACCTCAATGAACCCTAAATGACCCCAAGCAGCACACCAGACCCAGGCTGGCAGGGGCAGGGATGTGAAACAGACTCTCCCATAGCTTTCCCTCCCTGCCTGGTTCCTCCATTCATCTTCTCCAGGAGTTGGCTCCTCAGCAGCATGATCTGAGCAAGCCAGAGAATCCACCTGGCTCCTGGTGGCCCTTCAATTTTGCTGTACAGAGTCAGCACAGGATCTTCAACTGGGTTAAAAAACCCCAAAAGTGATGAATATTGTTCTACAAAACAACCCAGTGGGCACAGGCCAACTGACTGCTCATGTCTCATTCCTCCTGGCCTCTCCCAGCTCTGTACAGCGTGTTTGAGGGGAGTGAGCAGAGGCACATATTTATATATCCATGTATCTATGGATATAACACACACAGTGCTAATTCCCATCCACACACACCAACAGTGCCTGAATCAAATGCACCTGCTCGTGGTCCCCATGAGCAAAAGAACACCTGAACAGTTGTTCCCCCTTTGGCATAAAATTCCAATCAGAGAAGTTCCCATGTCTGCCAGGACACATTTCTGAGCTCAGCAAGAGCTCCAGTGTGGTGAGCCTGGGTACAGCAGCGGATCCTGACACCCCTGACAATCCATTTCTAATGTTCTTTTCTACATCTGGCACACTGATTCCTTCCCAATTGCTGTCCTGGTGGCTGTCCCCTTCCCTTCAGTCCTCGGGGCTCCCTGCATTTTCCCCATCAGGTATTGTAAAAACTGTGCCATTATCCTTGCTAGTACCTTTGCCTTTTCCTCATCCCTTCTCTCACATCTTCCATATCCCTGATGTGCCTTTCTAAGCAGTTCCTGGAGCACTCAGCCACTCTCCATCCCCTGCTCCCACTGCCTGTGGGCTCTCACCCTCCCACAGACACCAAATTCTTTGCAAAATCACTCTCCAGTGACCCAAACAAAATCCCTTCGTGTGTCAGGCCAGGCTTTGGTGACACATTGTCTCTTACAGGGCACAACAAAGGCTGTCCCTGTGCCTTACAGGACTTTTCTTTTTGTCGTGGTTTTAAACCAGTAATTAACAAAAGGGGAAAAAAAAATTACTTATTTCTTGCTGTGAGATATGGATTAAAACAAGAGCAAACCAGGCATAAAATTTAAAAGGAATAAAAAAAGTTTATTGACAAACTACAATAATAAGAACACCAGAATAAACTTCCAGAAAAAAACCTTTTCATTTTTTACTGCCCACCATTCTTTTGTTCACATGACAACAGAGACAAAAATTTTAGAACTTTGATGGTTTAAACAGTCCCAATTCTTTCTACAGTCTTTTCATCAGTCTCTGTAGAGAAACAGAAGTTTCTTTCTGTTAATTTATGGAGTTTCTCACAAGAAAACTATTTTTGTTATAGTTTTCCATTTCCCTGATATCAGCTGCCTAGAGCTGCTGTTATCAGAGCCCACTCCTCCCATCTCACATCACCCTGAGGTGTATTATGGGTCATGATGTTTAGGGATAGCATTTTTAAGGATAAGTTATTCAAAGGCAAAAAGTATTCTTCATCTGTTTCTGTGAGCTTCACTAGAAAACAGTTTTCTCATTGCCTCTCAAGGTTTCAAATCTCTCAACACTTCACTATACCATAATTACTCTACTTTTTACTCAAATTTACACTTTGAACACTCTATTCCTCCCCATACTCCATCATGAATTAAAGGAGTTCTTTTCAGGACTTCATTGTCCATCCCCATAGTTTTAACAGAAAGATATTTCAGCTTAATTAAAGCATCTTCTTAATTCTCTACCTTTCTTGAAGCTTCTTTTCTTTCTTGCCACTAGTAGTTTATAAAGTCTCTTTTCATGTTGATCACTCTCCTTTTCTCTCTCTGGATAAAAAGATTAATCTGCAAGTCTCATCTGGATAAGAAAGAGTTAAAATCCTGCCCAAGCTTTTGTAGATGGTTTGGTGATCTCTGCTGAACAGGAGCTGGAGCCGTCTGCGATGGAAAGTTCCTCATAGCTGCTCTGGAGAGCGTGGTCTCCGTCTCTGCTTGCAGCAGGCCCAGAGCCCCTCTCCTTCTTCACTCGGCAGTTTTCTAGTGAATGTAGTTACAGCAACACTTGCAGCCGAGCCAGAGATCGGGCCGGGCCTGGCCCAGCCCGACCTGGCCCGGGGCAAGCCCCCGCAGGCCCCATCTCCCGGCTGGGAGAACGGCAGGCCCAGCCCGGCCCCCGCCCGGCTGCATGGCCTGGGCAGGGAACGGGAGGCCTGGAGCTCTGCCACCCTTCACAGTCAGGAAACAAAGAGCACAAGAGAGTTCTGGTTTTACACTTTAAGGTGGGGTTCACAAGTTGATCCCACTTTTCAATGGCCTAAACTGCTGTCAGTTCTCAGCAATGACCGATAATTGGTCAGGAGAAAAGACTTCAGGCAGTCCCCAGCAACTCTAACTTTCCTTAAAGGTAAAGTAACTCCATGACACTTTTCCTTCCCTTCCCTTCCCTTCCCTTCCCTTCCCTTCCCTTCCCTTCCCTTCCCTTCCCTTCCCTTCCCTTCCCTTCCCTTCCCTTCCCTTCCCTTCCCTTCCCTTCCCTTCCCTTCCCTTCCCTTCCCTTCCCTTCCCTTCCCTTCCCTTCCCTTCCCTTCCCTTCCCTTCCCTTCCCTTCCCCTCCTTTATTTTATTTTTCTCTCTCTCTCTTTCTCTCTCTCGTTCCCCCTCTCTTTCACCCTCTCTCCATTCCTCTCCCCTCTCCCGTCTTTTTCCCTGTCTCTCTTTCCCTACCTCCCTCCCTCCCTCCCTCTCTCAGGGTTTCAGCCTCCTTTCATCCCAAACTCCCAGCCACATCGGCTGAGCTACCAGGATAGTGCAGCCTTCCTGAACCACCTACCACACCAAAACCCCATTCTTCCACCCCAAAACTTCAGAGGTTCAGCCTTGTGCAAACCCACTTGTCTGTTCCAGGAGCCAAACTGGCTCCAGGTACCAAACTTGCTGCCCAAAGTCAGCAGGGACTCTGAGCTCCATTTCAGAGACATTCACAGACACCAAAACCCATTTCAGACCTTCATAGACACCAAGACCCATTTCAGGGACCTTCACGGAAGCTGAATGCTATTTCAGAGATGTTCACAGACACTGAGCCCCATTTCAGAGATGTTCACAGACACTGAGCCCCATTTCAGAGATGTTCACAGATACTGAGACCCATTTCAGAGATGTTCACAGACACTGAGTCCCATTTCAGAGATGTTCACAGACACTGAGACCCATTTCAGAGATGTTCACAGACACTGAGACCCATTTCAGAGACCTTCACAGATACTGAGACCCATTTCAGAGATGTTCACAGACACTGAGACCCATTTCAGAGACCTTCACAGATACTAAGACCCATGTCAGAGATGTTCACACCCCTTGCTTCACCCATCGAGCTGTTTGTAAAGACATCAGCTTTCCTCTCAGACTCTTCAGCTGCTTTTGGTTTTATTTCTTTACCATTGTATCATTTCTTTGTCATATTAAAGTGAAGGAATGTATTTCCCCATTGCCAAGGAAAGACAGCTTCAGTATTTCTATAATGCTCCTTTTTTGATTCAGTGTTGGTTTTTACATTCTGCTTGGGGTTTTGCTAGACAATAAACAAAGTGGGTCTGATTCCTTGGGAAATAAAATATACAAAAGTGATTTAGTGTTGGCTTCCCAGACTTGCTCATAAGAAGTTTCCTGAAGCAAACTGGTATTTCAAAACCTGAATGTCCCGAAATGTATATTCATCTCTGGGATGAAAATAAAAGATTCTGGAGCGAATAATCCACCACAAAGATACAGCCAAGGGAATAGATTTATGGCGAAAACAATGGTTTAGCAAAACACTTCATTACAGCAGAGAGAGGAATCAGACAGGCTTTGAGACAAATAAATACTCACAGTCCTCAGGCCTGAGGTGTGAGGGGCATGAAGACTAGAGGAGTTTTCGCTCAGAAATGTCACATATCCCCTGCAGAAGTGGCTGGGGAAAGGGCTGTGACAGGAGGGTTTACAAGGCATGTACAGCCACAGATTTTGTTCCATTCCAGGGATCAGGAGGGACTGAGCCAGTGTGTTCTCAGGGACAGTAAATACAACCAATTGCCTCATTTTAAAAGCAGTTAAGGGGGACAGAGAAAATGCTACACTGAACTCAGTTGTCTGCACCAGAACAAAAGCTGAGCACAAATGGTTACCTGGGATCTCAGGCCTCCACTCCCAGCCCTTTAAAAATGAAAGAGGAAGCTAATTTTACCATTAGGCTTTTTATTCTTTTATCTCCTCCTCTGCCTGTCCCTCCAAAAAGACTCCTGACACCAATGTGTCACCACCTGAGCAGTGGCAAATTTGGAGGCATTACAGAAAAGTAAATTTTGCTGTAAACTTTTACTTTTCTGTTGCCAGGCACTTGAGGCAGCGAGCCACACCAGGGTTTGGGCCAGTGATGCTGCTCCTCAGCACCTCCCTGCACCTCAGAACAAATCCTGCTGCTGACAGGAGTTTTATGAAGTGTAATTTTAATCAAACACTATCTGTGTATTGATGAACACATCATACAGTTCCCTTCAGCACACCCCCCCCCTATTTAAAAAAAAAAATAAATTAAACATTTCTCTTCATTTGAACAACAGCAGAAAATTAAGAGTTCGCAGCAATTGAAGCAACAAATCCAACGTCTTTGTGCAAAAGAGACACTTCCCAAAGAGAAAAGACAAACTGACCTGCTCCCTGCATCAGCAGCAGCTAAAATAAGTGCATTGATCTCTGCTGTGGGCTGCTCCTGGTGCCAGCTGCCGTGGATGCTGCCTGATTGCCAGGTGACAACGGGGATGAGTTCAGCAGCAGCTCTGATGTTCATAAGAAGTCTCCTGAAGCAAACTGAGCAGCTGGCAGAGCAATGCTCAGTGTTTGGAGTTTCTGCTGGGGGTGGGAATGGCCTCAAACATCTCCTCAAATGCTGTCACATGCAGGGATTCTTCACAAAGTGCACGTGTGGAGGTGACCAGAGCTTTCTGCAGGGCCAGCCTGGTCTCTGCTGGAACATCCAAAAGCCCTGTGAGCTGGGCATCACTCACAGGTTGGACCTGGGGATCCTCGAGGTCTCTTCCAGCCTAAATGAGGCCAGGATTCCAAGAGGTTCCAGAGCTCCTGGTGAGCAGAGGGACCATGCAGGTTTCCAGACGCCCGTGCACGTCTCTTGAGGCAGCAAAGTGCAGCGATTCTCCTGGAAACCCTCAGGAAATGGAGTTTGTGGAGCAAGGGCTGGCTGTCTCTGCTTTCCTCTGCCTGAGCTCAGCCCAGCCAGCAGTGGGTTGTGTGACACCCCAAAGCTGTCTGCACCCTGGCTTTGGGAACCCTCCCCTGCCCAGAACCAGCCACTCACACAAAATCCACAACAAATTTCACCTGCCTTGGCATGGCCAGAGCCACTTCTGGGAGCCAAAACATCCCTGCAAGCCTGAGGAAAAATGCCCTGAAACAAAGCCAGGGCCGTGCCAGGGCCGTGCAGGGCTGGCAGGGAAATGCTCCGGTTGTTCTTGAAGAGGGGACTGGAGCCCCTGGAAAGGTTCTGGTCGGAACCAGTTGATCTTTTAACACGTCAGCCCCAGTCAGAGTCAGCCAGGGTGAGCTGCCAGGAGCCCTGGAGATGTTTGGTGGTTGGGTGGGGATGGCCAATGCAGCCCAGCACCAAAAATCTCTTCCTGGGTTGCACAACCTCTTGTGTCACTGGTGGAGCAAGTGTTGCTAACCATGGAGCTCTCCCAAAGGTTAGAAGGAGAGAACCAAGCACAGATTACTCACCGTGCATTTACTTCCCCAACAAGGGACTGAAAATCCACCCCTCCCTTTAAGGTGCATTTGGGGACTCCTAAAATTATTACCATCATGTTGTCTTTCTTTTGCTTTTTTATGTTTTTTTTTTTTACTCCCTTTCAACATCTTCCTTGAAATCTGTTGTTACTAATTTGTCTCTGAGGTCTGACCCCCATGGAACAGGAGGAGAGCTGAAAATATCTGTTTAATGAGGTTTGATGCTGCCATGGTTGTTATTTATGTGGTAGCAAAAGAAGTTCCTAGAAAAAATCTTAGTTAATGCCAACAGTAACACTCCCAGGATGAGTACTAACATTCCATACTAAGAGAAGGAAGCACAGAAAAAAGAAATGGCCAGGGCTTAGTTTTAGTGGCCTTCTGTGCTCCATTTTATCTTTTCTATCTGCTTTGGCAGCATGTCTCAAAGGGACAGCCCATCCTAAATGTCTCTCTAAAGCCCTGAAACAACACCACACACTCAAACTTGACTGACAACAACATTCTTCCAGAATATTCAGGGCTTGCTTTGTGCTTTTCATAGGATCCTTTCGCTTACTGTAATTAATTCTCTGCATCTGGCCAAAGATTGCATTTTTTATCTTCCCGAGCATTAAGTTATGCTATTAATATGTAAATCAGCAGGTTGTGGTTTTCTTGGGGAAGAAGAACTTTTTTAACATTTTAATGCTGATTTCACCACAGTGATCCCTTTCTGTGCTTCAAAAATGTAAGTTTTGCTCATATTTCACTCCAGAAAGCCAAAGTGAAAATCAGATTCCACTACAGCAGGGAACACTGACACTGGGCAGCCTCATTCCCCTGCCAGGGCCAGCAAGCAGATGCTGGAGAACCAGGAATAATTGTGCTGGAAATGAGTGGATTTGGGGAGGTAAATCCTGAACTCTGCAAGAAAAGGAACAATATGTGGGGTAGGAGTCAGAATGATCCAGCAGACAGTCACAGAATCCCAGAATCCCATCCCTAGAAGTGTCCAAGGCCAGGCTGGATGAGGTTTGGGGCAACCTGGTCTAGTGGAAGGTGTCCCTGCTGGACACACAGTTTTAGACTTAAATTTGACACATACCTTGCCATTTGGACTCCAGGAAATTCCAAGGGGAGATCCTTTTGTGTGTAAAACAAATAATAAAAATTTTCTAAACAAAAAAACAGTTTCCCCATGTTTTAAGTTCTGGATAAACTCATTGTTGTGACTTTAGGAGAGGAAGAGTTTGGCCCTCCAGGAGAGTTAGAATTTAGCAAGTTTAATTTCATCCACAGGCATATCCAGCTTTGTTTGTCCTTCATTATTCAGCTTGGAGGGGGATTGGGGCAAGAAAACACAATTACTGCAGTCATTGTAAGCCGAGTGAAACCACAGATTTCAGTGCTGGATTAATAAACCACTTTGCTGTGAGGAGAGAGGTTGTTAAATCCACTTCTCCTTTCTGTTCTACTGCACAAGGCCACATGTGCAGGACACCCTGTTCCTTGGGCTATTTGCTTCCCCCAGATGCAGTTTGCTAATATTTGACAGGGATTTTTCCCTAGCTGCACTGGAAGCCCTCTCTGCCATGGCTGGGATTTATCCCCGAGTTCTCTGTGCCATGTGTGGAGCAGGGTTCTGTGGCAGTACCTTGCTCCTGCTTCCCATTTGTTCAACCTGAGAGTTGTGAGCATTTGTCTGAAGCAAACATTGACAAATCTCACAGCAGGAGTCCATCCTGCCAGCTTTAGAGCGGAGTTTATGCCCTGTGGCTCCACACTAAGCAGCCCTGGACAGCACAACCCTTCTGCTGGGTGTCTCTCATGTAAAGATTCAGAAAACCTGGGCTTTTCTGTACACTTTGGTTTCTGGTTTGGTTTTTGTGCTCTTGGCATTTTCCCCAGCTGTCTTCCCCTTTATTTCCCCCTCCCCATCTGCTTTACCCTGCCTTTCAGCCCTTCCCCGAATTTTGTTCTGCCAGGATGATTGGGATTTTCCTGTGAAGCCAGGTTGCCATTTGGCTCCTGCAGCTGGAATAGGATGCACTCTGCTATTCCTTGGGTGACCTGCAGTATAGGCTGGGGAGCTACAGACACTCCTAAAGTGTCCTTTTACCCTATTTCCCAGGATAAAAATTAAAATTGCCTTAAAAAAATCATAACTCTGCAGGGCAAGGGAATACAGACAAATGCATTTATTTGTGTGTTGCAGTCAACAACCTCAGGATCTCGTCCAGGGAAGCAGCAGGATTCTGAGGACCAGCATGAAACACCAACGAGCCAGGCTCCCGGTTCATGAAACCATTTATTCAGCACGGGAGCAAACTCAGGTCCAGAACAGACAGCCCTGAACAGGGGCACAGCAGGGGCTTTTGAGGGACAGAACCGAGGGTTTACACCTTTGAGGGTGGAGTTCAGGGTCAGGGAGAACCCCCCAGGGACTCAAACCCAATCAGAACTCCTGGGCCACCCTTCACAAGGGGTTTGGGGTGGGACAATGTAACTCTTTGTCTCCCCTGAGGCCGCTGCCACATTTGTGCCATGGAGGGATAGGACAGGGGGGAATGGCTTCACAAAGAAAAAAAGAAAAGTAGATTTAGAATGGATACTAAGGAAGCAATTCCTCCCTGGGAGGGTGGGGAGCCCTGGCACAGGGTGCCCAGAGCAGCTGTGGCTGCCCCTGGATCCCTGGAAGTGTCCAAGGCTGGGTTGGACAGGGCTTGGAGCAGCCTGGGATGGTGGAAGGTGTCCCTGCCCATGGGTGGATGATCTTCAAGGTGCCTCCCAGCCCACAGCACCCTGTGATTCTGTAAGAGATCATCCAGGTGCCACGGGGAGCTCCTGCGTGGCCCCTGAGCCAGCTCAGGGAGGTCACTGGGCTGAAAGCTGCTGCTGAAGTTAATCCACTAAAAAAGGCAGAGTCAGTTCTCAGCCAGCTCAGCCCTGAAAGGAGGTTCTCTGCACTTAAATCCACACCAACACAGCCTGAGGGAAGAAGGCTGGAGGGCTGGGAGAGTCTGAGCAGCCCGAGTTGTCTCACCCTGAGTCACTGTGTGTGCCCTGCACATCACCTTCATCCTTTGTGCCAGCTCAGGCAGGAAAATGAACACCAGCGTGGAGAACAATCAGCTCACTCCTCAGCATCCTGCTGTACGTGAACCTCAAATTCCTGGAGAGATGGACACAGCCAGTGTGGATGCTCTGACATTAAACACAGCTAAAGAAACAGGAATGTTGGCCCCACTAAATATGGGGGGTTCTGAAGGCTGGGAATCAGAGTCTGGGACCTGAACCAAACACCAAAGTGGCTGGAATTTTTCACCACCACCATGAAATTTTTCAAATTGGCTTAAAATCCTATTTTAAACCCAAATGACAGACTTAGACTTTTTGTATATGTTCTGGATCTCAAAGTCCTTAGGTTCTTCTTCATGAATTTTGCATTAAATCATAAAAGCTGGAGTCATGTTTTAAGTTAGGAAGAACTTCAAAAGTTTGGATTCTTCCTTAATCCATTGACTCAAAGGATTTTAAGAACATCAAACACAGCTACACTTTCAACTAAATTCTAATAGCTGGCGTAATAAATTCATATATATATATATATGTGTATATATGTATACATATTTGCATATAGGCACATAGCTATAATAAAAATCCTTATTCCTTTCCTTAAAGGAATTTCTGATTCTGAATTCCTGTATGTCATCTCTGGCATAAACAGTCCATGAGCGTTTGCAACAAGGTCCTTTGATCAGTACTTGATCTCTTTGTCTGTTTCCCCCAGGGCTCATTTGCTTTTTGTTCTCATTTTGTCTGGCACTGCTCCACTCCAGCCACGGGAACTGAGCTTTAACATTGATTCATTCTGCAGTGGCTCTGGAGCTTCATGGAAGGCTGGATCTCCATCTCTGCTGCCTGCTGAGCGAGCAGAGGTTATTTCCCTTGTGCTTGCTCCTGGGACCTTGCCAGGAGGGTTTTCCTCAGCTGCTAATTTGGGTGAGATGCTCTGTCCTGAGCCCAGGACTGCTCCGAGGAGCAGCTACTGCTGGCTGGGCACCTCGCTCCTCGCCGAGCTCTGCGAACACAAATCCTTAGCCAAAGACCTATTTTAAACTAATTTCCCCCGGGAACTTAAAATTTTCCAGCTCTGATATCAAAAGGTGAAATATTTGGAAAGCATTAAGAAGGTGGAAGGGCCTGTGTGAAACCTCGGGAGGAATGAGAGCTGCACTTGACACTTTTCTGTGTTACGCTGCTTGTTAAGGACGATATTTATAGAGCTGGGAACACATCCCTGCTCCAAAGCTGTCCCATTTCCTCAACTGCAACTGTTTCCTTATGCTCTGCATGTGCATGGCAGGACAGCCAGAGCTTCTAGCCGAGTTTAATTCTCTGTGAAAATATTTGGCTGAAATTTGTGTCCCAGAACCTGCCAGCAACACGACAACAAAACCCAGTTTTCCCTTACTGACCTCCAGAAGCTCCTGCAGCACAGAGAGCTCTGTTTTCCCTGGGAGCTGCTTCCTGTGCTCAGACAATGAGGATGGTGATGAGAAAGAAATAAATCTTCCGCCACACCAGGTTATTGCCTCAGTTTGGGTGGGAGCTGGATGTCATCTCTGGCTTCCTCTATCAAAACCTGCTTTTCCTTCCCGCTGAGCAGACACAGAAATGCACCGCGTTTGTTGTGAAACAGCAGCTTGGCAGTAAAGGATCCCGAGTTTTCAGTCACGCCAAAAGGATGGGGAGGGCCAAATTCGGGAAGGAAAGGGGTTTGGGAGAGGTTTCCAAAGGTACAAGGGACTCTCGGGGGCTGCCAGGAGTCGCCGCCTTTGGGGCTCAGAGAGGACGAGCCTGTCTGGGCTCCCCGAATCAGCCGGGCTGGAACATTTGGAGCGGGGCAGGGGCTCTGCTCCTGCAGGAGCCGGGCACGGGAGGATCGCTCCCCGCTCCCTGCGCCAGCCGCGGGGGCTGCGGCAGCACAGCCCCGCTCCCCGAGCATCCCGGCCGGGACACATCCAGCCCCGAGCCCCGGCTCCGGCAATTCGGGACTTTGGACCATCCCCATCCCTGTTTCCCTCTCCCAGGGAAATACAGACCCTGGGCTCTGGGAATTCGGGACTTTGGACCGTCCCCATCCCTGTTTCCCACTCTCCGGGCTCTGCAGGAGCCGCTCGGCCGCAGCGATGGCCGAGCAGAGCTCCGAGTGATTCCCAGAGCCAGATGTGGCACAGCTGGACTGCCCGATTTTTCCTGGGAGAGGAGAGGAGACTCGAGGAGAGGAGATGAAAGGAGACTCGAGGAGAGGAGACTCGAGGAGAGGAGACTCGAGGAGAGGAGACTCGAGGAGACTCGAGGAGAGGAGACTCGAGGAGAGGAGACTCGAGGAGACTCGAGGAGAGAGGAGACTCGAGGAGACTCGAGGAGACTCGAGGAGAGGAGACTCGAGGAGAGGAGACTCGAGGAGAGGAGACTCGAGGAGAGGAGAGGAGAGGAGAGGAGACTCGAGGAGAGGAGAGGAGAGGAGAGGAGAGGAGAGGAGAGGAGAGGAGAGGAGAGGAGAGGAGAGGAGAGGAGAGGAGAGGAGAGGAGAGGAGAGGAGAGGAGAGGAGAGGAGAGGAGAGGAGAGGAGAGGAGAGGAGAGGAGAGGAGAGGAGAGGAGAGGAGAGGAGAGGAGAGGAGAGGAGAGGAGAGGAGAGGAGAGGAGAGGAGAGGAGAGGAGAGGAGAGGAGAGGAGAGGAGAGGAGAGGAGAGGAGAGGAGAGGAGAGGAGAGGAGAGGAGAGGAGAGGAGAGGAGAGGAGAGGAGAGGAGAGGAGAGGAGAGGAGAGGAGAGGAGAGGAGAGGAGAGGAGAGGAGGATTCCCCTGCCTAGCCAGTAGCCATTTGCCAGGCGTGTTACAGACCTGTGCCACTGCCTTTGTGTAGGGTGAGATGTCCTAGTTTCCTGATTAAAACCAGCTCCTGATTTGCAATTCTGAACGGAGATAATTGCTTCAGCAGCATTCCAAAGCAGGCTGCAATTACGGAGTGGGCACGCATTAACAGCGGTAATTTAATTTGTGTCTCCATTTGTAACACAAGGGAAGAGTCTTTCAGGCACTACTGTCAGTGATATTTTTTGCCTCCAACACATATTGGAGGCCACATTCACAAGAAATACTTGCATGAATAAAACATGAGAGCAGCGATTCCTCTGTCTAGCCAAACCAAGGAAACAAACATTGCCTTTGGGACACCGAGTTCAAACTGATGCATCGGGGCCTGCACGCAAGTGCCTCACCTAAGGAGGAGAGTGGAGCTGCCTGAAACAAATATTTTATTTGGGAAGAACTGCCAGAATCCTGGCACTAAGTGGTCTTGAACATCAGCTAATCAAAATAGCTGCTAACCAGCTCAGGAGAGGAACTTATAATTAGCAGCATAATGAAATTTGCACTCGAGGCTTCCACTTCCTCTCTCCTTCAGAGGAAAAAATGCCTCCAGTGGTCAATGACATCTATTTGTTTTTTAAGAGATGGGAATTTCAAAGGTGTTGGAGGGAATTTCTTGTTCACTTCTAGAGAGAATCACAGCCATGGATGAGCTTCTGTCTCCCAGAAACAAAACCAGTGCCTGTTTCCCACAGACCACAGCTTAAAATGCTTCTGCTCAATTCCCTCCGAGTATTGTGGCTTGAGCTCACGGGGGTTTCATGGTTTCTGAGCTATATATAGGAGTTTTCACCCCCAAAACCTGTTCTCAGGTAGATTTTAGTGAAGTATTCCACAGGGATGTTGTAGCTGCTCGTTCCAGGGGCCTCATTCCCTGCTCTCCAGCCAGCAGCTGCCATCCCAGACAGGCTGGGGGAACTCAGCTCCCCATCACACTGGTATTAATCTGCTATAACTGCCCTGATGTCACACTGATATTGGTACAACTCCCTGGACTCTGAGCCGTCTCCTTCATCCACCACCCCACTCTCCTGAGCTCAGAGGCAGTTTCACAAAGAAGAGATTTTGCCTGGCTGGTGAAGGCCCCACTTTGGAGTTTTGGGTGGAGACCTCAGCTCAGGGGCAGTAAAATGGTCAGTGCATCAATGACTGGCCACATTCCCCACTCCAGAGCCTGGAGCAGAGTCATTAACCCGAGTATGTAATTAACTTGGACAAGGGACACATTGCATTTAAACTGATCATGGAATAAAAACCCCAAAAGACAAATGCCAAGTAACAAAAAACCTCCAAGGACTTGGTATGAAATAAAGCAGAATGCATCACACAAGGATACCCAAGCGCTCTGCAAGTGATCTGCAGGCATTTGCTGGTGGCAGAAATCCACTTGGAGATGAGTGCAGCACCCACCTGGCAAAGGACATGTGCTCTGCAGTGTGAGGGGACAGCCAGGAATAATTGTTTTGACTGGAAAAATCTGCATTCTGAACAGGACCCGTGGATTTCCTGTTTCCAAGGAAAGCAGAGAGGGATAATGTCTTCTTCCCTCAGATGGGAGGTACAGCTTTGCATTTGCAGTAAGAGTGAGACATGTCAGCCCCTTATTACTGTGATTCTTGTTCTAACTGGCCTTTGAGGATGGACCTAAATCAATCATTTTCTGCTTTTCCATCATTGGGAATCTCATGTTGTATCACTTGTCATTGCCTTAGTGAGTGCATGAAGCAGATTTTGGAAAACTTGTCAAAAGAAACCTTTCCATAACGTGAAGGAAGCTTAGGAGAGGGTGTCATGGACCACGCAGAGATATCCAAAGTGTGTGTGAACATTTGTGTTTGTGCTGCATCCCAGGGGAGCTAGACTCCACAGCTAGGGAAGGAAAAGGGTATGTGGGGCTTGGAAAAGCAGCCTGTTTTTCAAAGAAATCCTGAGAATGCAGGTGCACCTGTGTGGCCACCTGAACCCCCCTGGAATGCTCAGGGTGATGCCTGAGGTCCCCCACTCTGTCCTGGCACCTGCATTCAGAACAAGCTTGGGCCGGGGACAGAGGAGATGGGCCAAAGCCTCCACAAAGGGCAGTTTTCTGCCCCAGGAATGGCCTTTCTTTGCCTTGTGTCCATTTAAACCTGGGAGCATTCAGATCAGCAGAACTGGCCCAAACTTTCTCATTTTTCCCTGGAATTAAGTGGGGAGGTGAACTGGTCTCTTTCAGAAGCACTGTCCCAAATCCCTGCTCACCCTTCTCTGCTGCTCACACCTCTGCTTTTGGCCAAGGTCACAGGAAAAGCCCTGGGAATCTCTGTGTCAACACCCAGAGCACCTGGAGCACACACAGAGGGAGCTGCTGGAGCTGCAGAGTAGGGCTGGGGTGAGGGAAGCAGGAATTGTTGAGAATTGTTCTGATAAAACCCATCTAATTATTGCACACTGGGGTTTTTTTATTATTTACATAGTCATGTTACATGCAAAACGAGTGAAGAAGGGTAGAAATAAATTTGGAAGTCTGTTAAAATCACAGTGTGATTTTCATTTGCACCAGACAGATAATGACAATTATTAGTGGGCTGTACTCTGCCCCCTTGCAGCAAAGCAGCAATGCCAGACACCCTGGTTGCTAAATCCTGAGAATCAAGAATTATTGCAATGATCCCATCACAGCTTTCCTGGGGTTCACCATTACAAGTTCCATCTGACCAACTGCCAGAGGAGAAACCAAAGAGGGTCACTGGAAAATCTGATTTGGACATGTCAAGATACAAAGAAAAAAAACATATTTAGGAAGCATTTGTTTAGGACATGTTTGCAGGAAAACCACACCAGCCTGAATCAAACACTCTTCAGAAGCAAATAACACCAAGCAAGGATCTGTCCCTGTGAGAAAAGGGAAAAATTAACTCCCTCAATTTAGCCTAAAGGGAGCTTTTACCCAAAGGTGAGAAGAGAGAGTGTCGGGCTCGTAAAAGTATGAATAATTTCATGGCTCCTGTTGATTGGGTGTAGGAGGTGCTGGAACATAACAGTGTTGGGTGGCAAAGTGACACAAATGGGGAAGGGACTGCTGTCACTCCAGATGTAAAAAATGGTAGCGGCAAATTATTGCTTATATCCAACTTGGATGAAGTGCATTTGCTAAAACCCATCTCAAAACTGCATGAAAACCAGAAAGAGAGGAAGACTTAGGGAATGGGAAACCAGTAATCACACAGATAGATTCACATTTCAGAGTGACTTTGACTCATGGCCATAGTCCCATCAGGAGGAAAATCCAAACTCCTACTCCAAAAGCACATAGTTTTGGAGGGCTTCACAAAGCCCTGGGCCTGGCCAGTGTGGGCAAGGGAAGGCTGAGAGGGGATCCCTCAATGCATACAAACACCCCCTCAGTGCACACCAACATCCCCTCAGTGCACACCAACATCCCCTCAGTGACACCAACATCCCCTCAGTGCACACCAACATCCCCTCAGTGACACCAACATCCCCTCAGTGACACCATATTGAGAAGACCCCCGAGCTGTTCACCAGTCTTCACAGAAGTAATCGTGAATGCCAGTTTATTTCTATCTTTAGCACACTTTTATAGGGTTCTACAGGGTCTGCAGGCAGAACAAGCTACTATTGGCTAACACACACAGTTTACATTTTTTCTCTTACACACAAGGATATTGTTTTACTTTACTCTCTCTTCTGCATGAAGGTTTCAAGGACTTTAGCCCTTAATATCACGACTTATTTCAAAGGCTGGTTTGTGCATACAGGCCTTTACTAATATATAAAATATAGCAACAACACCAACATCCCCTCAGTGCACACCAACATCCCCTCAGTGACACCAACATCCCCTCAATGCACACCAACATCCCCTCAGTGCACACCAACATCCCCTCAGTGCACACCAACATCCCCTCAGTGACACCAACATCCCCTCAGTGCACACCAACATCCCCTCAGTGACACCAACATCCCCTCAATGCACACCAACATCCCCTCAGTGCACACCAACATCCCCTCAGTGCACACCAACATCCCCTCAGTGCACACCAACATCCCCTCAGTGACACCAACATCCCCTCAGTGACACCAACATCCCCTCAGTGCACACCAACATCCCCTCAATGCACACCAACATCCCCTCAATGCACACCAACATCCCCTCAGTGACACCAACATCCCCTCAGTGACACCAACATCCCCAGGGCTCTCAGAGGATGGTGCCAGACTCTGCTCAGTGGTGCCAGGGACAGGATGAGGAGCAGTGGCTGTGAACTGAAACACAACAAGTTCCACCTCAGCCTGAGGAAGAACTTCTGTCCATGGAGGGGCAGAGCCCCGGGACAGCTGCCCAGGGTGGGCCTGGAGTCTCCCTCTCTGGGGACATCCCAAAATCCCAAATTCCTGTGTCACCTGCTCCAGGTGACCCTGCCTTGGGACCTGGATGATCTCCAAAGGTCCCTTCCAAGCCCACAGTGCTGAGGTTGAGCAGATGTGCTGCAGATCCTGGAAGTGCAGCAGCTCTGAAATGTTTGGAAGTCCAGCGAGTAATTATTGGCTTCATGGAGTGGACACTAACCATAAAACCTGGTGAAGGAAACTGGCTGCATTTATTGCAAACATTGCAACCTCCAAAGCCAAATGTTTGATCTTCATTTTCTAAAGGTCACCTGAATCCTCAGTGCAGGGATGCATTGCACTGGAATTGAGGCAAACAGCCCTAACAGGAATGGAAATCCAGAAATATCCAGTGCTCCCTGGAAGGGCTGTGGGTCACAGGCTGCTGGGGTCCTGTGCTGAGGGGAATGGTGACCAGTGCCATGGGAACACAATTCCAGCCAGGGTCCTGTGAGCTGGGCTGGTGAGACACGGGCACAGTTCCTCTTCTGGCAAAGGCAGCCCTCAATATCACCACCTAATTCCCTCACCTGGCTTTCCAGAGGCACAGGAGGAAGACAAGAGCACATGAAGTGCTCCTGTTGCCTTTCTCTGGAAACAAAAAGGCTTCTATTGCTTTTTGTTGCAAACCAAAGCACTCGTTTATTTGGAATATCTGTCATTTTATCTCCGCTGCTTCTGGGAGAACAGAGAGAGCAGCAGAGGAACAACCCAGCTGACTGCTTCATCAGAAGATGCTGTGAGATGCATAGAAAGGGAATCAGGCTCGTGTTCTGTGTCTGGAGAGGCAGATGGGGTCTGGGCTGGCCTAGAGGGAGACACCAGCTGTTCCAGACAGTGCTGGGGTCAGCTTCTGTGACACTCCATTGCCATGTACCAGCAGATTCTGGTTTCTTAGCTGGAACGCCAAAAGTGCTCAATCTTTTACAGAACAATGAGCAGATAATTAGAGAAACCAGAAGCATTATTAATAAGAGAAGCTTGTTTTAAAAAGAGCTCAGCTCGCTCCTGTCAAGCAGCTGACAGCCTCTGCAGATCACTAAATGGGGTTTTTTGATGCTGCTCTCTAAAATCCTGCTCCGCTTCCTTCAGCCTGACTGACAGTGCAGACTCAATTAACCTTTGGTTAGACCAAAGGGTGCCACTGGTTTTATCCTGGGAATCTCTGCCTTGCTGGTAGACATTCAAAAACCAAGATTGTTGCAGGTTTTCTGTTTTCTAAAGCACCTCTTGAGATAACATTTTTTTCAGAGCACCCTCTCTGTACCTGTCTCAAAGGTCACCTGGAAAAGGGAGCAGTGCAAAGCAAAGGCAGACTCATGCCCCAAAGCAAAGAGAGGACCGAATTTCCTGAGCTGAAGCAAAATCCCTGCAGTAAATCCTGCAAGAAGCATCCCCTCCCTTGTGTGGGTGCAGCTACACACTCCTGCAGGCGTGCTCTCCTGCCCTCCTTCTGACCAGAGACATTTATGGGAAGCATGCTTGATTATGCTGTGTGTCTAAATGCACCTTAGATAGGCAGAGAATATTAAAAGTGGCAGCAAAAAAAGGGAGAGAATCTTTGAACCGAGCAGAAACATGTTCTGAAATCTTCTGCAGCCAAAAGCTGCAGGAATATTTTTGTTTACAGCCCCCACCCCTCCCCAAAAAAACCCTCATCAGCATTCCGTGCAAGGAGGTGAAAAGCAGCAAAGTTCCCTCTGAGGTATTTGCTGCCCTTGTTTCCCCATTTACCTTTTTTTAAGCAGCCCCACACAGATTGCCAGCTTGCTTTTTATTCTTTCCCCTGCTGCTGTTGTTTGCTGTGCAGTTGTCAGGGCAGGTTTGGTGTAAACCCAGCCAGGAAAATCCCTGGGATGCTGCTGAGCATCTCAGGGGGCTCTGGTCAGGAGCAGGAGGTCTCACAGGAGGTCTCACAGGAAGGAGAGTGAGAAGCAGCTGAGGTGACATCCATTTGTGGCAATTCCTGGGTGATTTCTGGCCCCTCTGTGCTCGCTCCAAGCCCACGTCCGAGGACAGGGACTCGCTCAGGGGGGGATTCTCAGCCCCACAAGGGCTGTGGACACTCCAGGGTCACTTTGGCTGTGTTTGCAGCAGTCCAAGAGCCACTGCCTGATTTTCTGCTGAGTGGAACTGGAGGGGCTTTGAGGTCCCTTACAGCCCAAACCATTCCATGATCCTTAAACGTGCCAAGAAACACAAACCAAAGGAAAGGCTTCTGTTCTGTCCTTTCTCCAGGACACAGCACAGGCTCAGAGAAGGGGGATTGTGCAGCAGCAACTGAGGAAGCGCAATAAATAGAGACCTCCCTCAAGGTCTAGAGAAGAAAAACCACTGATTTTCAGTATGTGGGAATCCTCAGGTTTATAACTTACTGTGAAGATATATGACTTTCAAATCATTTTAGGAAGCAAAGGCTGGAAGAGACCTCCAGAGGCCACCTAATCTGGCTTCCTGCTCAGCACTGGATCAGCTGCTTTCTGTAAGCAAAATAACTCAAAGGACAGACACTCTAGAGCTTCTCCACTTCAGTGCTGTGCCAGGGAAAAAAAAAAAAGAAAAAAATAAGGATGTCTGCAGCTATTTCTGCTCACTTTTTGGACTCTGAGTCTTGAAAGTTCTTGTATTGAAACACTTATTTAAAATGCTGAACACTACAACCAGAATTCTCCAGAAAAAACACTTCAGCTCTTCCTGCAGGGGGGTGACTCCACTAGTTCAGGAAAAACTGCAAGATTGTGCAAGGCCACCTTTATGAAATACAATTTTTACTCATTTTTTGCTTGAATTGTACAAGCCTGGCAACAGCCTCTGCTGTTCTGAAAGAGTCTGAGGTGGAATTTCACCTCTCCAGCCTCAGCATCCAGAGTGACAGACAGATATCTCATGTCACAACCAACACAGAGTTGTACTAAAACACTCCTATGAATTTTAAAGAGCCTTTTCCAAAAATCAAGAAGGTGGTTTATAGCTAAAAATATATCAATCCAAATTAAATATTTGCATGACAAGGGTGACTTTAATTAAAAACCTTTGGCAGAATTTAAATCACATCCATGAAAACAGTCATTGCAGAATGAAATGACTCAGAGCAATTTAGCCTTCCAGTTCAGGGTAATTGGAAGGGAATGTCTGGGGCATGGCTCCCTGCAGTGATTTTACACCCCTGAAAAAAAGCTGATTTTGAGATCCTTTTAATAAACACTGAAGCAGCTGAGCCCAGACTGATACATGATTCTGAAAAGTCATAGATTTCTATTTGCTGAAAATGAAAATGATTTTGATCTGGTCCAGATGGGTTGGGATAAAAAGCCCCAGGGTGCAATGGAAGCTGCTCCCAGGAGGATGCTCAGGAGCTCAGCTGAAGGAAACATGTCAGTGTGCACAAGTTCCTTTCTCTTCACTCACTCTCCCTGGGCATTTCCCAGCTGGCTCTTCCCTGCTGTCTGGGCAATATTGGAGTGCGCACAACTCATTTCCTCCCTAGAACTGTTCAGGATCTTGGAGCTCTCTGGAAACGTGGGAAGAGGCACTGAGCCCAAATCACAGACAGGCCTGACCTCTGCTTGTTTGCCTGAATTGTGCCTTGCAGCCAGCAGCCATCCTCCTGAGAGACAACCTGGGGCCAAAAGCTGAGCATTTTAGGAACTGTAAAGCTGCTTTTTCTTCACTCTGACCCCACAGTGCCACAGCAAAGCTTCACAGGGAATGTGCACGCAGTGGAGCAACAGCCAAGGAGCTGCTGCTCTTGAAATCACCATGCACACAGCTGTGGGATGTCTGACAGGCCTGAGTTTGCTGAGTCTCAGGAACAAATTTAGTGGGTTTCTATTCCTCAGCCAGGCACCAGGAGGGTTTTTGCCCTTTCCTCTCACCTGACAAGTTCCTGAGTGCTTGGGGAGATGCAGGCTGGGAACCTGCACCCAGTACCACCCCTTCACAGGAGCTTCCTCCTGATCCTCCCTTCTCCCCAGGCCAGAGCATCATCTCCCCATCCCTGGCCTCCCACCTGATGGGATTTAGGAGGAGCACCCAGATTTAAGACCTGTGCTGGGCAAAAAGTCCCAGAGGAATACCCGGGTTTAGGATTTGAGCTGAGCACAGAGGATGAGGAACACTCAGGTTTAGGATTTGAGCTGGGCACAGAGGGTCAGGAACACCCAGGTTTAGGATTTGAACTGAGCACAGAGGGTCAGGAACACCCAGGTTTAGGATTTGAGCTGAGCACAAAGGCTGAGAGGAACACCCAGGTTTAGGATGGAGCTGAACACAAAGTCTGAGACGAACAAGCAACCTCTGACAATGCAGGAGGTGGAACACAAAGCACAGCACATTGCTGTATCCCAAGGAAAAACCCAGACTCTCCAGAATGCAAGTCAGGCAAGAAAAGAACATCATGTTGCTGTCAGAACTTTGTCTGCAGCATGTGTGACTGCAAGAGGTTGTAATTATTTAACATTTTGATTTCAACTTCCCCGAGCGGTGAAGCCCTTCCTGCCCGAGCAGCTGCTGCAGCTCCACGGCACATTGACAGAGCAAATTTCAACTCAACAGCAGCTGACGAGTCACAGGGCTGTCAGAAATGTGTTCATCTGTTTGCCAGGCTCTGCATCCACTCAGGAGCACGAGGGTGGGCTTTGTGCAGACCATTCACATACACACAGCTGCATTTCCCAGCTCTTTCGGGCTCTCCCCAGAGATGCTCTGGACCCCTCAACATCTTTGTGGCCTCCACTGGGCCCCAGCAGCTCCTTGTCTTTTGATCTCCTTGTTAATTATGCTGCACCTTCCAAGGAAAAAGGAGGAAAACCCTACTCTCCCCCCACACAAATAAAAATATCTGCACTTCTCAGAGCTGCCAGCTGCCCTCCACAGCTCTCTGGTGGGCACATTTTCTCTCTCCTCCCGTGGTTCCTCGGGAAGAGGAAGGGTCAGAGCTGCCTCCCTGGACTCCAGGACGTGGGCAGGAGTGCTGGCTGTGAAATGCCAGGGGAAGGAAAGCAGCTGGGTGTGTTCTCAGAAGTGAGCATCTTTTCAGAGAGCACCTTGCAATCCCTTCCATTAAAAGAATTTCCCTGCAGCTGAAGACAAAGCTCTGTGGGATGATTGTGCCTTCCCTGATGTCACACAGAGTAAACACAGCACCAAATGAGTGCTTTAGGTCACAGGAAATTTTACATCCTTTGAACAGGACAGCTGAAAATGTGACTATTATTACTTTAACTTCAGGCGTTTAAAAGTTTATAATACTATTTCTTCCTTTCCTGTGAGTATCTTCCCATTTCTAGAAGATTCCCTTACTCCCCTCCTGCTCTGGCCAGTGGGAAGCTCCAGATGTTGCTGCATTTTGGGATTTGGGGATTTGTTACCTACATAACCCTTATAAATCCCCCAGGCTTGCTGAAGACCCAACATTTTCAAAAGAAGGGCAACACGTTTTTCCTTTTTGCTTAATGCTGAGGCTCAGATTTGACAAATCAACTTTTCCAGGGAAGCAGCTGGCCTTTGGAAAGGCCACATTTATTCTCAGTGACAGCACATTACTTGGAGAAAGACCAATATAAATGCATATGCAGATTATGCAGCAATTTTGGCCCATGTCGGCCTCTGAATTTGCTGACCCAGCCACCCACTTATTGGAAGTGATATCTGATCATTCTGCAAATTTTCGGATTTCTGGTTGTTTGCTTAGACTTTTTTTGGTGTGTGTGTGTGTGTGTAAGATATGTCCTTGAAAGCAGCCAGGAGACACAAGGGAAAAACTCAACACAGGAAACAAAAACATTTCTGTTGCTTCATCAGCTCTGTTTGGTGCTCACCTGCACAGATGCTGCAACCTTGTTCCTGTGGAAAAGCAAATACCTGCTTGATAATGGGAAAGTGTTGCTAATGTTAGACTGAAAAGGCTCAGAACCTGCAGCCCCAAAATTCCTGCACCTGAGTGGGCTGAGAAAGAGGATCTCAGCACGCAAGCCTGCCAGAATTCCCAAATATTTGTGAATTTTGACACTCGTGCAGGCTGTGTCATGGAGATGTTTGTTTTAAATGCCAGCTGGTGCAGTCTGAACAACACACACAATTTTCAAGCCAAAGAATAATGAGCCTAAAGCAACTTGGAGAAAAAGAAATATCCTGCCATGTTTTTCACCTCTGATTGCAGCAGGTCAAAGGCTGAACTTACTAGAAATGAAGTGGGGCACTGTCCAAATTTTTCCTTCCTTTTTATGCTTTTTATGCTTTCTCATTTGCCTAAGGGGTGCTGGACAGAGCAAAAAGACAATGAAAGGATTTGAGAAAGATCACAGATGCACCTCTAAAACAAAAATATAATCAAAGGCTAATTCAGAGTTTTTGAGGAAAAATAAAAAAGGATACATCTTTCTGTATTCATATGTCACAGTTGCAAAAGAATTGGGAAAGCAAAAGGATCTGACAATAGACTGGAGATGCTCATCAGCTACTAAGACAGATTAGCTGGTTTTTGGTTTTTTTGCACCCCCACAGAGATCATTTAACCTGCACATCCCTTCTGGAAAGCAGAAATCCAGCTGTTCCCACCCCTGGCAGCAGCAGTGGGGGATATTGCACCTCCTGGCACAAACAGGGACATCTTGCATTTCCCTCTTTGTCTTTTCAGACATTCTGGAGTGTGGAACCCCCAAACCTCTGGTTGGTTCTGTGGGTTCTTTACCCACTGAAAGTCACCTGCAGTCAGGACACTGGAAACACAAAACTGAAGTACAGACTGTGAGCCTGAATTCAGAGACTGAAATGAAGGCCCTAAAACCATCAAACCCAGAAATCAGAGATTTTCTTGCTTTACCTAAATAAGAATGATGGAAACATCTTGGAGAGTTTGGTTGATTGGCATTTCCTCTGGGCAAACAATGTTTGAGAAAAGAACTTTGGGCTCCTAAATGATGCTGAGGTCTGTCCAAAAGGAACATGACCTTCCTGGGTGGGGCAGCTCCTGCAGGGATCACTGAGACCTTCCATGAGACCTTTGAATCTCCTTACTGGCTACAGGGTTAGTGCAATGCATCTTCTGCAGTGTTTTAGGGTTACAGAGATCTTTCTATACTGAACAGCAGTGCCTGCCTCACACCAGAGAGAATTATCTATAGTACCTGAGTAGGAAGGAACTGAGCTGGCTTAAAAAACAGCTTTAAATCAAAATAAACACTGAGTCATTTAAATGCTGCAATGAATTAAGAAATTAATACATTTAATACATTGACTTTTGTGGTTTACAAACTCAAGAGCTGTTGTAGTCTCCATGGAGAAACAAGCTCCATTTGGCGACCTTTGTATTTATGTGCAAAAACATTGGAAAGGGACCAGAACACTGTCTGCCTGTAAATCAGCTTTTTCTCATTCTGAACTTTTACAAAGGAAATCCATGACTTTGTCGCCTTTAGCATTTATCCAGGTAACGAGTCCTGCACACTCCTTACCCAGCCATAAATTCGGGACAATGCAGCTGATGGCAAATCCATTTCTGACAGGGATGGAGCTCCCTTGGGCTGCTGAGAGCAGAGCAGTGGTGCCATGCTCAGGGATATTGCCATGGACAGGGATATTGCCATGGACAGGGATATTGCCACAGACAGGGATATTGCCACAGACAGGGATATTGCCATGGTCAGGGATACTGCCACAGACAGGGATATTGCCATGGACAGGGATATTGCCAAGGTCAGGGATATTGCCACAGACAGGGATATTGCCATGGACAGGGATATTGCCATGCTCAGGGATATTGCCATGGTCAGGGATACTGCCACAGACAGGGATATTGCCATGCTCAGGGATATTGCCAAGGTCAGGGATATTGCCACAGACAGGGATATTGCCATGGTCAGGGATATTGCCATGGACAGGGATATTGCCATGGTCAGGGATATTGCCACAGACAGGGATATTGCCACAGACAGGGATATTGCCACAGACAGGGATATTTCCATGCTCAGCCTGCTCTGGGAGCCCCCATGGCTCTTCTCTGGGGTCCTGCCAGGTTCCAGAGGTGGCATCCATCCCTCAGGAGGGCTTCCCGAGCTGCTCCTGCTCTTCCCTGCCTCCTGCTGCACAGGAACCGTGGCTGGGTCCTCATCCTGAGCCAATCCATCATCCTGAGCACTGATCAGGGCTCTTTTTTCGCTCTTTTCCCATTCCCTTTAATTTCTGTCTGAGCACATGTATGACTACATTTGTCATATCAAAGCTACAACAGAGGAGCTCCCGAGGCAGGCCCTGAGGCTGCTCCCAAAAGCTGGAGCTGCAGCCTGAAGTCAAGCTTGTGTGGATCCATCTGCACAGGCTGACTATTCCCAGTTTTACCCACCACAGCCTTGGAAAAGCCAGGAGACAGAGGCACCTCCTTCTGCTTCCCATGCCAGGTGCTGTGCAGGGAAACACCTTTCAAATCAGCCTAAAAGGGGATCCAGGCATCACTCGTGTCTCAGGCTGCTCTGCTCCTCCTGCTCACACAGCCCTGCTCTTGGGCACTGCTTTATTTCACATTTACCCACAGAATCACTGTAAAAGTGATTAAACCCCATGCTGATTCTATTTAGGTTAGGACTAAACAACCACAGTTTTTCCTGGCCTGTTGCAGTGTGGGGGAAAGGTGTTGCTCAGCACCAAGCATTAGCATTGTTTGCTTCACCAGTTACAAACAAAGAGCTGTACCTGGCAGAAATCATCAAGTTATCACTTAGGAAGTGGAAATCTGTTTCATGGCACAGGCTTTGCTAAGCTAAAGGAACTGGGCATTGTGCATGAGAAGAGTGGAGTCAATGCATTTTTGTTAATTGCACCTTTTATAGGAGCACTTAGACAATGCATTGGAATAATTATTTCCTGTGAAGCAGCATTTAACATGCTTCTCACTTTTGCTTTTGTGCTGGGAAATCTCACTGACAGCAGGCAACCAGAGCTCCTCACAGCAGCATTTCTCTGAAACAGCAGAAGGAATTGTTTTTAAAAGGGTACCTGGAGGAGGAAACTATCCCCTCCTTTTGTGCTTTGAGGCCCTCTCAGCAAACATTCAGCCAGATGTTTAAGCCCATGCTTGTTCCTGGAGTTAACCCTGGTTAAACCACGATGGGTCCAGCTCCTGGAATCCCCTCTGTGTCTCCCGGAGATGTCCTGTCCTGCTCCATCCCATCCAGTGGAGACTGGGAGCAGCGGGAGTGGCGCACCATGAAGGTGGCACATGGGAGCCAGAGCTGGCTGCACTGCTGGAAGGAGGAATTCCATCTGCCATGAGGCTTCCCCAGGAGATGGGGAATGGGGAAAGCACCAGGTTCCTGCTCCCAGCCAGGAAATCTGCCAGCTGCTCCATCAGCTGGGTGCTCAAACCCCGATTCCAAACCCCAGGCTGTGGAGAAACGAGCTGCAGGGGCTCATCTCTGAGGGAAGCCCAGAGGGAAGGGCCTGGTGGATTCCAGTTCACCATCCTCACTCCAGCCTTTCATGGGCTCTGCCAGGCTCATCCTGCTGGTCACCAGCATCCCAGGGAGCTTCCTGCCTCTCCAGCTGTGCAGAGGCATGCTTGTGGAGCTCCTTCATTTCCAGTATGCTCCAATTGGAACCCAGCATGATGGAAAAGCAGCTGGATGAATCATTTACAGCCCCATTTCCTCATTTCCATACTGTGATGCAGGTGAGAGCTGAAAAAATAAACCCCAAAAGTGCATATATGTTTTAAACACACAGTAAGATTAAAGCTCCTTTTCTCTCCCCTTCCCATGTATATAATGTTTAGCTGGAATATTTTAAACATGATGAAGGGCTTAAGAGCGGGGATGAATGACAGCGGGAGGGCTGGGATTTCAAATAAGTTGCAAGCCCTTCTCATCTCCCAGGTGGCTGGAAGTGTTTCACCACCCAGATTCACCAGAGGAACGGAGCAGACTTGCTTGGCACCTCAGGTCCTGCACTAGGGAAGCGTTCCTGTGGCTGCACCAACTCACTCAAGTGCATTACTGAGGCACTTTGCAGTATCCATGGAAAATGAAAGCCTGAAGTGCCAGCTGTGCTGAATTCAAAGGGAAGGTACAGCTCGGGGTGTGCTCGCTAGCTCGGGTACAGCTGTGGCTTCTCAAAGAACCTGATTTCAGAAAAGAGCCAAATAAATCTTTGATATCTTCCCCTTTTCAAAAGCATGATGCTCACATCTCTTCCTCTTCTTACATGTGTCTAAAGGGGGCTGTAAAGCCAGCCTTCATTTTAAAGCTACCTTGCTAGTTTGGGTTTTTTATTGGAGTGTTTCCTTTGGGTGGATCCTGTGTGCTCTGTTTCACTTTTTAAAGCATGGCCTCACCACTGCTGAGGGGATGGCAAGAAGGCTCCTTGGCTCATGTTTGATTCCAATTCCTTCCACATCTGCATGTGCAATGAAAACATGCCCATTGTTGGAGGGATGCAACAAGAAATGAATCCTGGGGATATGAAACTCTGTTTTCATATATCATATATAATATCATATAGATGAGGTCAATGCTGAACCATTTCAGGAAGACACTTTTGCTTTAGTTATTGCAAACAAAATGCTGTGCAGGATTTTAGCGTCTCCTCTTGTGCCTTTTTAGCTATTTATGGTTAGGAGCAGGCAGAACTCCCCCTATTCCTCCCTGTCTCAGCAGCAGCTCTCACAAATACACCTGGTAGCCGATGGCAAGTGTGGCATAACTTAACATCACTTGGTTCAATCGTGTAAAATTTTGTCCATAGCTGTGCCACCTGCAAAGGAAGTATTTCCACACAGGCTATTTCTTCCACCCAAATTGTTAAAACTCATTTCCAGATGAAAAATGCTTTTGCCATGAAGCTCCAACCCATTGTCATGTACAGAGAGTAGCAAAAGGAGAACAAAACCACCCCACTGAGGGCATTTGGCCAGCAGCAGAGAGACACTGACAGCTGAATCCTCATTTTCACCCTTCATTATTCCAAGGAGCTGCGGTGCTGAAGGACCTTACGGGACCAAAAGCTCCCTGTCCCTTCTGCTGGGACCAGAAGGACACTCTGGAGGAAAGACTGGCCCCCTCCCAATTCCAGCACCCTGCATTTTAGGGGTTTCTTGATCTGCAGCTTCTGGCTGAAGCCTCATTTCCATGTCTCCGAGAGGGCTGCAGGTTCCTGTCTGCACTCTGCAGTCACAGCCTGAGGGTGAGCATCACACTCTGGGACAAAATGCTGCTGTCTGTCTGTCCTGATGGGCCAGTGCTGGGGGCTGTGTGTGCAGGAATGGGGAATAACTACTCTTTACTTCCCTGCTCCCTGCTGGCCAGCACTTCTGGTCCCTTTGCACTGTCCAGTGCCTCCCTGGGAAGCACAGGAGGGGAAGCACAGGAGGGATGGGGAAGCACAGGAGGGATGGGGAAGCACAGGAGGGATGGGGAAGCACAGGAGAGATGGGGAAGCACAGGAGGGATGGGGAAGCACAGGAGGGGAAGCACAGGAGGGATGGGGAAGCACAGGAGGGATGAGGAAGCACAGGAGGGGAAGCATAGGAGGGGAAGCACAGGAGGGATGGGGAAGCACAGGAGGGATGAGGAAGCACAGGAGGGATGGGGAAGCACAGGAGGGGAAGCACAGGAGGGATGGGGAAGCACAGGAGGGATGGGGAAGCACAGGAGGGATGGGGAAGCACAGGAGGGATGGGGATCAGTGGCAGCAGGGCTGTGCTGGGAGCTGGGGAGGCAGGAGGATGCTCTCAGGATGGAGGGCAGAGCCTCAGCCCTGCGTGGAAAACACAGGACAGGGACAGGAGGTGATCCCAGGAGGGTCCCAGAGCTGTGTCTGGGAATTAAAACCAAAAAGTGAAAGGGGAATTCCAAAGCTGAGGCTGGGAGAAAGGCAGGGCGTGGATGAACACATTCACTGCAGGACTGTCCTGCCCAGGGGTGGAGAACAGGATTCTCAGGGAAAGGATGGGCTGAAACAGAGCCCAGAGACAGCAAAGCCCAGCTCAGCAAGGCCATTCCCAGCCGAGGCAGAACGCAGGGAAGCAGCCTCAAAGGGAGTAGGTGTGCCTGTGTGCACAGTGCCAGAGCTCCCAGCCACGCTGAGGAGCAGAAACGAGGCTTCAAACCAGAACATTTCAGAAAACTGGAGTAATCAGGCCAGGTCTGGTTTAGGGGAGGAAAAGAAGGATTTCAGGAGTGTTTGGAATCAAAAAGGGCAAATGTTCTGCGTGTAGTGGCGCAGATGGGATGGAGTTGAATTTTGGCCTTGGCTTTGCGCTGACAAAGACCCAGAGCCCATCAGGACAGAGCCTCTTGCAGCCAGTATTAATTTAAACAAAGGATCACTTCTTCAATTAATTGGCCCCAAAAGCCACAAAGGAAAAGCCATTCTTGATTTAGTTTCACGTGGAGTGTGTGACCTGTTTCAAGATGCAGCCATCAAACTTCTTCTCGGCAAAGAGGCCACAAAGTATTCAAATCTGACCTTTTGGGAGGTGGAAAAGTCAAAATACAAATCCACAATAACAACATGCAACTTAAGAAGTGGATTTGCAATCAAGGGGGGAAAAAAAGAAGATTGACAAGCCATAAAAAGGAGCCACTGAACAGATAAAATATTTGCAGGTAACCTGAAGACCACTTCAGGACATCACCATATTCCAGGCTGGGAATAACACTAGAAAAAGATTTCCAGAGGCAGAAAAACCCACCCCAAATGCATCCCTAGCAGGAATGATTCACAGTTTGGGGAAGGAATTTAAAAACCTGTGCTCAGAAATGGGAGTTTTATCAGTTTTTGGGAAATAATTACTGAATGAATTCTTGGCATCCAGCACAAGATATTCCAGAGAAGCTCCAGAGTTTTGTAACCTTCCCAGGAGGGTCACGGTGAGAGCAGGGTGGGGCACTGGGTGACTCCAGCCAGGAGAAGATCCCAACAGCAGATCCCTGTTTCCTAAAGTGGCCTTGAGGCTACAGCAAGAGACAGGGATGTATGTAAAGACACTAAAAATAAACTCAAAATTAATCCTGGACAGGAGAAATTCAGGAATTTCTCCAAAGAAAACCCCCAATACCCTCCAGTTTCTGTATTGGTAAATTAGTCAGAACAAGGATAAAACCAATTCTGTACACGAATAAATGGATATTGGGCTCATCTCCCCCTGGCTTCTGTGCAGGGAAGAAACACTTTGTGAATTTGTGAGATTCTTTTCAAATTAGCAATAACTGTAATACCAGATAACAAAAGACAGATGACTTCTTGTCTTTTTGGTTTTTTCAGCTGGCTGGCAGAGAATCTGAATCTCTGCACATTTCTGGTTTCATTTGGAAACGTTTCTAAAACAGCTCAGCATTTCAGAACTGCCCCAGAGTACACCAGGCTGGCAACAAAACCCTGACACATCACAAGCAAACATATGCCTGCTCTGAAAAACACAGCCCACATCTTCCCCAGTGAAGCACTGGAGGGATAGCAGAGTCTGCTGGGAAACACAAGGAATAAAAAACACACTTCAGGAATTGAAATTTTTAAAGTTTTTTTGTAATAAACTTAGAATTCATCACCAATTTAACCCTCTCTCTTTTTTTAACCCCCCCACCAACTGCACTATCTAATTATTTAGTTTTAGTATTTTTTGATCAAGACTTTGATTTTATTTTCTTTCTATGTCTGAAGCTCTTTTCTGGTCTTTTCTTATCCCAGGAGCTTGGAAAATTCCTGTTGTCAAACTTTCCTGAAGTTGTTTTGTTTTTTATTTCTCCAAGGAGACTACAGATTGCAGCAGACTCATTGATTTAATTTGTGGATCCTATAATTCCAAATCAAACCTAAGTAGACTATTTCATCAGGGGGAAAGAAGAACATTGCTAAAAAAAATACCCAGAAAACCAAAAGAATAATGGCAAACCCAACAAATAGTTTCGTAAGGGGCTTTAAATGTTTATTCCAGTGTGCTCTAATTGTGCCTAGGAGCAGTAAAATGTAAATTAAATTAGTACTCAAGCTTATCATTAGGAAATAAGCCATTTTTTTTTAAAGACAAGGAGAAAACACCGTAAATTAAGCCCGATGTGGGTTAGGCCCACATGTTACATAAGCCCCTAATCCACATTAAAACCCTTTCAGTAACATATGGGCCATAATAATTCCCAGTGCTCTTTGTTCCTTCAGCATAACAAGCTGTTAACTTAGAGGGCTTTGCACTGGCCCTGGGAGCTCCTGGCAGGGCCAAGGCTGGAATTTTCCCATGGGGATCCTAAGAGCCCAATGAAGAGTCTGGGAGTCTCAGTTCCCAGTGTCAGTCTTGGGGCACCAGGAATGGGGAATCCAAACCACAGCCATGGAAGTGTGGGGTCACAGATGGTTTGGGTAGGGGGGGACACGAGGATTCTCTCATTCCACCCACTCCATGGCAGGGACATCTCCCACTGTCCCAGGCTGCTCCAAGCCCCAGTGTCCAACCTGGCCTTGGACACTGCCAGGGATCCAGGGGCAGCCACAGCTTCTCTGGGCACCTCTGCCAGGGCTTTTCCATCCTCACAGGGAGGAATTCCTTCCTGATATCAAATCTAAACCTAATCTGCCAGTCTGAGTCCATTCCCCGTGTCCTGTCCCTCCATCCCTTGTCACCAGCCCCTCTCCAGCTCTCCTGGAGCCCCTTCAGGCCCTGCAAGGGGCTCTGAGCTCTCCCTGGAGCCTTCTCCTCTCCAGGTGAGCACCCCCAGCTCTCCCAGCCTGGCTGCAGAGCAGAGGGGCTCCAGCCCTGGAGCAGCTCCGGGGCCTCCTCTGGACTCTCTGCAGCAGCTCCAGCTCCTTGTGCTGCTGGCCCCAGGGCTGGGACAGCTCTGCAGGTGGGCTCTCACCTCAGCTCAGGGGCAGAGGGGCACAATCCCCCTCCCCTGCTGCCCACGGGCACACAAGAACACTTCAGGGGGTTGCTGTTTTCCTCTGGGTTTTAAAATAAAAATGCATTGAGTGAGAAGGCTGCTGGAGCATCCAACAGCAAGTTTGGATTCCTGTCCTTTGGAACACAGCCTTTGTTTTATGAACAGTACTTCATGTGAGAGTACCCAATTAATTGCTCACTTCCTAAGCATTCAGGAAATAATTAATGTGCGGGAGTGTGGAACAACAAAGCAATATTCATGCTTAGTGTAATCCCACTAATGTTGGGACCAGGTTTCAGTTCTGCCCCGCTCCACTATTCAGACCACCCATTCTCCTTCCCTTGATTCTTTTGCACCTCTCAGACCTTCTCTGGTGGCCAAGCAGCCTCCTGGAAACAGCCCCTCATTAAGGCAGAGCTAATCCCAAGGCTCAGATGAACGCAGCGACCACTGCTCCTCACCAACACCAGGATTCACTTTAAACCCTGAAATATTTGCAAGAGCAGTTTGAACGAGGCGTTTCTTTTCTGAAGCTGTTCAGGGACATTACTGAAACATTTAATGTGTCCCTGCAGGGAGGAGAGCCCAGGTCTTTGCTCTGTGTTCTGTACAGAATGGGAGCTCCACGCTGAAATGTTGAGCTCTGCAGAGAAGAGGTGGCTTTTTTATTCACCCACAAAGGGCCAGGCCCACCCACAGGGCTGCACACAGCACAATAATAGTCATGATTGAAAAAGGAAAATATAGGCCAGAACCTGGCATTAACAAAACTCTAAAAGCTGCTGCACTGACTGCAAAACCCAGACAAAGGAGATGAAGCCTGGTCACAGTGGTGAGGAAGTAGAGGGCCTCCAGGCACAAAGCTGATTTTTGCCCTTTATTGGTATTTAGCTCATCTAAAGGGAAGCTGAAGGTTTAAAAGCCATTTAGTGGTGTTTTTTTTTTTCAAATGGGAAGTGATTCATTTCTTTTTCCCCCCAACAATATGTTCTAATCTTGTTCACTTCACTGAGAACACGGTGACACATTGGGGAGGACTGCGCGGCCGTGGCGTTCCTGAATGGAAAGGAAATGTCAAACGGGATTTTTCTGCAGCCCATGTGACATCTTCCTGCCCTCCTCCAGCAGAAAAAGCAATCAATTCACAGCTGATGGCCTTGGCCACATCTTCCCAGGAATGCTGGGTTCCTCTTCCTCCTTTCCAACGCACAAACTCAGCCTCAGCTGATGCAAAATTCTGGCCAGAGGGTCTTCTTTAGGTATCAGGAATTGCACACACACACACACAAAAACGCCTTTTTTGCTTCTTATTTCTCCTCTCAGGAAGTCCCCAGCACCCTCTTCCCTTCCTCTGTCACCTTAGGGCTCCCTGTGGGAACACAGCCCTCCCTACAGAAATATCAGGTGCCCCCAGAGAAGTTCCACGCTCTGTAGAAATCCCCTTCTCCTTTTCCTTCCATCCCCTGCTAGTCTCTGAAAAATCCCTCTGAGAGAACCAAAGAGAAGGAGGCAAAGTTTTGCCACCACACAGCCAAGGGATGATCAGCTGCTGCAGAAATGAGATATAAATGAGAATAAAAGTCAGATAAATAACCAGGCTGAGCCTTAAGCATGAGAGGTCATTTAGGGGGATAAAAGAAGCTTTATCTTTGCCCTGAAGTGGTTTATGAGAGCAGCCTTTAAGCTGCAAAACTGATAAATTTTCTAGGAAAGGTTTCATTCTGTAGCAAAGTAATAAAAATCAAGCTCTCCAACAAGCCTCTTTTCCTGTGAGAAGAGAATCCCAAACAGCCACTTGCTCTGTGTTTTGGAAATTTCCTAATGAGCACGTGCCAAATGCTACACAATGTGTGTTCTCTCAGCACGGGAGGAAAAGAGGCTGCAAAGAGCAAAGCCAGCATTCCCCATTCCCTGAGCACACAGAGCCAGGGAACAGATTCCCAGCCATGCCAAAGGCTTTTGGGGCTGGCAGAGTCACAGGGAGACACAAACAGGTCAGGAAGTGTGTGATGCAACCATCTGCCATCAGGGCAGGGTCCAAGCAGATGTGTTATCCCTGGTTGGGGAATACTCCTGCCCTCTGCAATGTGTCTGAACAAATTCCCACTTGGCAGAGAGCTCTGCCACAGGGGCTGCCTCACCCTGCTGCTGCAGGAGGGGCTGGGGCCACATCACCTGCAGGGAAGGAGAGGAACCGGGCTGTCGGTGCCCGTGGAGCTCCGGGAGCCGCGCGTGGACGCAAGGTTTTTGTCTCCAGTGCCTCAGCAGGGCCTGTGCTCCTGCCCTGGATACTCATCACCACCAAACCAGGCTGACTGCATTTGCTGGAGGCTCCTGCAGAGCTCACATGCTGCCTGCACTTGGAACAGAGGGTTTTTATGTCTCCCAGCTGGCTATTTGACGGTTCTGCACTGATCCCAGAATGCACCGTGGAGGGGATGCTCAGCCTGGATCCCAGCACCCACAGACACACAGGACGTCAACAAAGACAAAAACCAAGTCTAGATTTCAAATTCCTGCACACCTGCCATCTTAATACATCAAAAAGATATAATTGAAATGACAACAAGTAATTATGACATGAAGATAAAACACATTTTAATGAATGTGAATCTACTGAAAGTTCAGCTTCAAGGAACGTCACTGACTGAAGCGAATTCTGTTGCTGTCCATCTGTAACACCATTCCCTCCCACCTTTTCCTCCTGTCAGCAACTCTTCCCTTCCCTCAGACACTTCAGATGGAGATAACAGGAGTGAATAAAACACCCCAAATCGTTATGATAACACTGTTCAGCAGAAATGGAATATTTCACTGATTTTTCTGCTTGCTCAGGGAGAGCCACCCTGTTCAAGGATTTACAGGATGGACACATAATGAGAATTTTGTGTGCTCCATCACTCAGTGCATCCAAATCCTCGTAACAAAATTAAATGACCCTTCTTACCTTTCTTACCCCCTTCAATTCCCAGCACAGCATTTAACACTTTCAGTCATTGTAAGAATACCTGATTTCTTTCTAACAGAGAAGATGGTGAAGTTATAACAGTGATGCCACTAACAACCAACCCTTCTTTTTCAGAGAAATGCTGTTCTTCACCCAATCTCTGAAAACCACTCAAAGTTTCTCAAGTTTATTTTAAGCGTGGGTTTGGAAAAGCCACTCCCCGTGTGGTGCCTCAGAGCGTGGCTGAGGCAAAGGAGAGACAATAAAGAACAGAAATAAAGAACAATAAAGAACAGAAATAATAAAGTGGCACTTTCTATCGACACCTCTCTGCAGAGGGTGCTCCTGTCAGTCAGACCTGAGGACTTCCCCACTTCACCTGAATTTTTGTCACCATCTGAGGTGTCAGCACAACATCCTGCCATGGGTGCTTTCAATAAACACGGGTTGGACTTGATGAGCTTAAAGGTCTTTTCCAACCTAGTTCATTCTGTGATTCCTCAGGGTCATTATGAATTCCACTAAACCTCAGCATGGATTCAGCTCCTCTCTGGAAGCATGGTTAGAAGGTCTCTGAACACAATTCATTGTTACAAATAACCCCATTACAAACAGCCAAGGTCCTCCAATTAAGCAAGTGCAGGATAATAGCAGAGCACATTTTCCTGAGGTTATGTGGCAAATGGCAACGTTTTTGTCATTGTCTTCATGTCTCTCAATGCTGCTGACATCCCAGTACACTAAAATAAATTCCCTATTGGAGTATTTTGAGCCTCTGCCCCCTGCAATGGGAATTTCACCAGGCTGACAAAGCATGAATTAAATCTCTCCTCTCTGGCATGCGGCTGCAGAGTGCTTTTGTGCAAGAAAATATTTCTTTTGACATTTTCGATAAAAGGGACACATTTGGGTTTGTTCTACAGGTATTTCACACAAGGGCAAAGTGCTGCTGGACCCACAGAATTCAGGGGTTTTACAATTCCCTTTTCCTTCTCTGGAACAGCATCCAGAGTCCTTCTGCCACAAGCAAGACCCGGGTTATTTTTGTGGCAGCAGAAATCTTTGCTTTCTTACTTTGTTTAGGATTAAAATAGCCTGACTCAGTTGCAAAAGTCACAAATTGTTATGTCTGACAGGTTATTCAGGTAAAAAACACCAAGAGTCCTGTGCTGGAGAAGAAAAGGAATAGCTTCTGAAACAGCACACCAAACTTCCCTCCAGATTATGGAATGGTTTGGGTGGGAAGGGACCTTAAAGCCCAACCAGTGTCACCCTGCCATGGCAGGGACATTTTCCACTATCCCAGAAAGAAGCAGCTAAAAAGCAAATTTATTCAAGCCCTAAGAAATTGCCTTTAGAATTTTACCTGTATCTCTACTAGACCATCATTAGTGGCAAAATAAATCTTCAGTGATTGCCGAATCCCTGTTTAATTTATGGACATCTTCTTGAAAAATGAAGGCTAAAATATACACAGGTACAGGATAATAAATTATAGATTTGAAAAGGGATATGCAAAGGCAGGAATCTGAGCAATCATTTTTCTCTTTTCCTTCGTTTCAGATGGAGAATCACCAAACTACAACGAGCTCTACATATCACAACCCTGCCTGGGAAACATTTTAACTATAATTATTAAAATTAGGGAATATTAAACAATGCAAATGTCTTCCCCTTACTCTCTGCATGCCACACTATTGCACACAGTCAATTTATTTGTGTGGTAATCCTTTTTTTAATAAGATTTACTGTGGATTTAATAATAGATTTACTGTGGATTCCCTGCATTTAGGGTTTTTCTCTGGAACTGGAGTGCTAAAAAGCTGTTTTAAAGCTGCACAATACCCTGACAGCCCCTCCTCCAAGGCAAAAGGCTGTCTCTCTCACCTGGGCTTTTTTTAGCAGATGTCCCAAGCCTCCAAGCCCTGCTCCCAGAATTGTCTCCCTGGTGCCACTTCCAAAAGATGCCAAACCCTTGTGTTCGTGTCCCAGGTCTCTGGATTTGTCTTGGAATGCCTCTGGGACTAGGAATTGCTGCTCCTGGCACTCCCCGGCACTCAACAGGTTGCTAAAAGTCAGATTTTACACAGGGCATTTGTTCTGTAAAACACAGGAAGAGCCCAAGCTTCACCTTTTGTTTTTTAATAGAAATGCTGTCCACAATTTTGTAGGGGTTTTTTTTCCCCCCTCTGTCAATTCAAGATTAATGAGATTCAATATGAATTTATGTGGCTACTTAAGAAACTCATGGAGGACTCTGTGATCTTGGAAGTCGTTTCAAACCTAAATGATTCTGATTTATGGGATGTGACCAAAGGTTTTGAGCTCAACAAACATGCAAGTGCATATGTAGGTCACCCCTTGTGGAGCTCACGCTTTTCCTGCTGAATAAAGGAAGAAAATACTTTCTACCTCATTTTTGCTGTTGCACAGAGGAAATTTTAAATGTATTTAGAAGATCTTGCAGCACAAACCCTTTGTCCCATTTTTAATCTGGTTTAAGATGGCTTCTCACTTGGCTCTAACTTCTGAGCATAGGAAAAGATGTTTTCTCTGGCAGAGTCACCAAGTTCTGGCACAGGCTGTCCCTGTCCTGGGAGATACTGAAAAGCTGGCTGGAAGTTACCTGAGCACCCTGGTTTGGGTGGAGCCAGAGGATTCCCAGGGATGTCCCCCAAGTTCAGCCACTCTGATCCAGAAGGGATCCCTGGTTGTGCCTGTGGATCCCCCATCCCTGAATTTAGTGGGAACCTTTGTTAAATACACCATTAAAAGTGGCTATTTTTGCAAGCCAGACCTGTCATCCTGGCACAGCCTTCCCAAGCTTTCTCCTCCAAGAAATCCCAAGTGGTTTTCAGCAGGGGACCTGCTAGCCAGAGCACCTTAACAATGCCATCACTTCCATTTCCTTTTGTCAATATTTTTAATCAGGAATCTCCCCTAAAATATTTACACATGGAGATGGCCCAGCAAGGTTATCATCAAATTAAGGAAAGCTGATAAATATCATTGTGCAGGAGCTAATGCCACCATAAATAACAGCAGGGTGAAGGTGCATTTAATCAGCAACTCAGAATAAAACCAGTCCCACTGAGGCTGAAATCCACTGCAGTGAACACCAGGTGAGGACATCCAGTGTAAAATACCAGAAGAACATGTGAAGAATTTTGCCTGTTCTGAGTGCTGTACCTAATCTGAGGGGAAAAATAAATAAATAAAAAAAGATCTTTTGAGTCCAGTGCCAGCAATTTAATCCAAAATGGCCAGAGGGAAAGCCCTCACTGTTTCTGGTGAGGATGGATTTATTTGGGGTTTTGACTGCCCCACAGCTAAACTTTGGTGTTGGATCCAGGACCCTGGGAATTCCCTGCCACGAGGGACAACAGCAGCTCATTATTTTTAATGGCACTCCTCCAGGGACAGAGGTTGGATTTTTGGGTCCCTGGACTGTGCTGCAGCTCAGGATAAGAATCTGATGGATTTCACATCATTATGTGTAGCTTTCAAGTTGTTCTGGCCTGCAGCACTGAAATCTGACATCAAATGGTCAAATTCCATGGGTTTGGGAGAAGGAATATTCCCCACACACACAGCCCCAGAATAATGAAGCTGTCTCTGCTGCTTTGGGGTTTTTTCCCAATATTTTGTGAGATACCTCTCCATTCTTCTTCCCTCCTTGGTCAAACACATAAAACCAGGATTGAGGAACAATTTATTTATTGCAGTGAGAAAATCAGATTTGTATAAATTACATGAGTAGGAGAGAATTGGGAATTAGTGCTGGAAGGAAGACTTAGGTAACCCAAAGGAATAAAAATAACTGTGCTGATTAACTTCTCAGCTGGGGCAAGCATTTCATTCATTCCTGAAAGACATCAGCTGCTGCCCTACATCAACTGGAATATTTCAATTGTGCTTCAAGCTACTTAAGAACCACAAAAAAAGTGATCTAGGAATGCTGGCCTTGGGTTTCTCAGTTACAGCTTCGTGGTTTCAGAGCTGATCATCTCCTCCTGCCCCTGCCTTGGGTCACAGAATATCAGTGCTGAAGCTGGAGAGGGAAAAGATGCTCAGAGACATCCGAGTTTGTCATGGCAGGGCTTTTCCCAAAGGGAAATTTCAGCAATTGATGATGCCAGCCCTAATTTTTTGATGCAGCACAGGGGAAAAAAGCAGGGAGTTTGGCTGAAATGTATTATCCTGCCCTGTTTCCAGCAGAAAAGTGCCTCTGGTGGGTCAGATCATGGTCTCATCAGCTCGCTGCAGAGAGCATTCATGCAGCAACACAATGGAGTGGGCAGAATGTGAATTAGCCAGGACAAAAAAAATAAAAAAGCCCCAAACCAAACCAAAGCAGGCAGGAATGGAGGGCAGAGGGAATGTGAATCTTTACACCTCATGACACAAAGCTAATACCAAAGTCTGCAGCATCACCAAAAGTGTCAGGGGCAAAAGGCAAAAGGTGCAGGGGGCTGGTTTGAGGTGCACAGAGCAGCTGGAGATGAGTGTGAGCTCTGCAGAGGAGAGGCACCTGAGGAACACGCTCAGAACCACACTCAGGCTGTGGCAGAAATGCAGCTTGGGCTGCAGCAGGCGTGTCACACACAGCTTTTAGGGTAACACACCTGAAACTTTTCACTGCTTGATGCTGCACTTCTCAAAACTGATTTCTCAGTCTCTTCTGAGCTGAGCTCCTTCGGGATATTCCTTCACGGCAAGTCCCATTTATCTCAGTTCTCTGAGTCAAGAAGAAAACTCCAAAGCTCGTTAGGATCTTGTTTTTCATGTTTATTAGGATGTTATCACAAAACTTGGCAGGCCTTCCCAGACTTTCTGCACCATAACCTGCCTCACCTTGGCTCTGAATGCACAAAAAGGCCCCAAACCAAGGGGATGTTTCATCTTTATATCCATTTTCACCCAATTAACAATGGACACATGTATTGTTTTTATATATGAACAAGTAAGTTTTCTATATCTACTTACATAACTAAAATTTGGATTAACTTTCAACCAATCACTCTTTGTGCTCCTAAAAACTGCAGAATCGTGGAGAAGGAAGAAGGAGAGCTAAAAACCACACCCTATTCCCTCCATCTTAACTCCATGTATTAAACACCCTAAAATCTATATTTTTTTACTTCAGTGACATACTAAACATTATATCACTTTCTACTTAATTTTTCATAAATCCTGGTTTACCCAGGGCTATTTGGAAGCCTTTCTGTCAGTAAGAAATAGGATTAATACCTTTTTGGAGAACGGGACAAACAGAGAAATGTTTCTCCATGTCTGGACTCCTATACACACCAGGGCTCCGTTCCCTCCTGGCTGCCTCTGGAAGGAGCTCTGCTCATCCCCAGGGCCCTGGACACGGGGCTGTGCTCCTGGGCAGTACCAGGGAGTGCAGGAGGCCAGGAGAGCTTCACGCAGCAGAACACGGAAGAGCTCGGTGCAGCCCAGGGAAGGGGCACAGCGGGAAGGGGAACGCTCAGCCCCATCCCCTGGAGCTGCCAGGGAGGGACCAGGAGTTCCTGCACGCTGTCTGGGTCCCCTGGAGCTGGGGCAAGCGCCTCCAGGCTGAGCTGTGGCCTGGGGAAGGGTCAGGAGACCCAGGGGGCTCCTCATGCCACACCACAAACGGGAGTGCAAGTGAGACTCCCTCTTCTTTCTCCAAGGAATAAAATCCTTCTCCCTCCTCCCTGCCACATGCCAAACTCTGCATCCAGCCCAGGGCTTCCTCCACCCTTGAGATGTTCCTGAGATGCCAAAAAACTCCTGCCTCCTCATAGCCTCCCCGCTTCCCCTTCCTCCTTCACCTTTCCTTCTCGGATCCAGCCCACGATGATAGTAAAAGATTTTAAAATCTTCGAAAATTCGGAGACTTAGAAAGAAAGTTAGGCTTGGCAAGCCCTGGGAAAAGTAGGCCCTGGGAAATGTTAGGCCTCGTGCTTGCTAAAGATCAGGTCAAACTGTACCTGTGTAGTCAGTATATGATAAATGATACAATTGTTAGATGTGATTAGATATAATTATTGTTTAAAAAACATGAGGAACGATGTTAGGGGGCTAGGGGGGATCACGAGAAATTCATGCTTGGGTAAAAACAATGCTTACAATAAAACAATGTAAGTTTAATAATTAATATGTAAGTTATATAAGGATAGAGTATAAAACATGTTCAGCTCAAAACCAAGGGTTGTCAGATTTGGGTATGTGTACCCCTGACACCCAGAGCTCTTAATAAAGCACCTTCATATAATCATTCTGTGATTATGTGTTCCTGAATGCTAACAAGGGGATTAAAGGGACACATTTCTATGTAATATATACACAGATTACATTTTATATAGGTGAAAGCTATAGATCTTAAAATATTCTAAGTATCCTTTCAGTTGTGTGCTGACACCTAAATTTAAACCTGTTTATACACACACTCAAAGCCCCATCTATTGTTTTTATGAGATATTTTATTTTGTGTGGGTACATAAAATAGATCATGCAAGTGCCAAGGGAGAGACAAAACATCCACACTCATCCCTAGAATGCAGAGATTTAAACCCAAAAGCTGCAGCTGTCTGTGGGTTTAGTTTTGCCAGGTGCTATGTAAATGATGATACAGGCTATCAAAACATGTATTACACATGTTTAAATTGAAACATTCCTCCTTGTGAGCAAACTTTTAGTTGTTCTTAAGCAGTGGAGCGTTTTCCAAAATCCTGCCCCACACCCGTGGAGCGGTGGAAAAGGGTCTACAATGCCAGGACCAAGGTTAACAAAGTTAATAAGGTGAAATACTCTCTTGTTGACATTTAAGTCACTCTCCTGAAGTAAGTGTGGAAGGAGAAAAATGAGTTAGGACACATTGAAATGAATGCTGGCAGAGATTTGGGACAGTCATAATTAATAACAACTAATGGCAGAAAAGAGAAAGATGCACTGGGAAAACAGAGCAGTGGAATAAAAAATATTCAATTCATTCTTCTCCCCTCCTTATTATCTGCTCAAAGGTTTGGGAGTTATTTGTCACTCCTGTAAAAAGGAGCTATGGAAAGAGCTCCTTGGAGCAGAAACCCTGCCCCTGGTCAGAAGTTGGAGGCTCCCACTCCTGTTGTGGAGCTTCCCAGGTTCCTGCAAGTGTGACTAAGCAGAATTTCACAGCAGTCCCTTCTGGGGTGTGGGAGTGCCAGAATTCTTGCGTGGATACAGGGGGCTTTCTTTTCCAAAAGTCTCTGGCTTTTCTCATACATTGTAGAAAGAAAAAAGGCAGCAAGGCCCTGGCTGAGAACAGTTTGCAGTGGCTTGTGCTGGAGTCGTGGGTTATTTGTGCCTTTAAGCTGAATTTTGTGGGGCAGAAAAGTCCCCCCAATGCAGGGAGAGACAATTCTGCACATTGATGCTACCCTGGGCCAGTGGGGGAGGCCAGAGCTGGTTTGTTCTGAGCTTCACTGCAGTATTTTTAGTGAAAAGGGGCTGCATTAATGGGTCTGGAGACATAAAGGCAGCACTTCAGCCAAATAGAGCTTTTTAAAATGGGGTGATTAAACTTGCTGGGATCACAGCAATCCTTTCATTTGTATTTGCCTTCTTATGTGTTATGGTGCTCCAGAAAAAGTACTTGGGTCTTAACATTTTTGAGTTTAAAAAGGAATTTTGCCTCCTCATACACATGGAATTCAGGGGTGGTTTGGTGTAGTTAAAGGGAGAAGGTAAAAACTTACAAAAATATTCTGTTGTACCTTAAACTGGGCAGGGTCTGGTTAAAGTCCTGAGGGCACCAGAGTTAAAATTTCTCAGAACTTGACAGAGAAATTGAGAAAATTTCCAGGATTTGGTTGTTTGCTTCTTTTTATTTAAACTTTCACATTTCCCTACACATTTGAACACACTTGTTTTTCTGATTTTATAGCTGCTTCCAAACTCAAACCAGAATTCTGGAAGGAGACAGAGTGGGAAGAAGGTGTTTTACATCCTAAATTAAATCATGAGGCCCTGATATCAGGCAACGTTTTAGCTATCAGCCAACAGCATTATATAAACTGCAATTTGTGCAATAATCACACATTATATGCAACTGGAATTCCATCTTGTGGAACAAGAATAAAGACTGGTGAACCCAAACCAGGCCTGAGAAACACAAAGTGGGGCTCTGAACACCCAAACACACCTGAGAAACACAAAGTGGGGCTCTGACCCAAGTGACTGTGCTTGAGAGTGCTCAAAAATTCAAAGGTATGAGGAAAAGCCAGATTTAACATCAAAGTGCAAAGCACAACAGATTTGTTGGCAAGATTCACCCTACTTACAAAGGACAACAAAGGCACAACAACGAAAGCAAGCAACAACCAAACCAAACAAAACCCAGGCAATCAAAGCAGAAATGAATGGAAACATCCTAGAGGGGGGATATGTGTGAAAAGAGTGCAAACAAGGATGAAAAGGAAAGAGGCCTAAAGCCTAACAAAACTTAAATTTAGCAGCACTTTTGCTTAATTACACCTCAATTTATGGCTTGACCGCCACAGTGTAACAGAGAAGTGATATTTAATATGAGGACCAGCCATTCGCAACTTGTGCTGCATCCCACAGAGGAGTTAAAGGGGAAAGCACTGCCCAAAACACTCCTGGGAAACACAAAGTTGGGCTCCAGCTGGGAATCTCAGCGCTGGGAACCCCTGCACAGCCTGGACTGCTCTGTGAACAGGAGGCAGCACTTTCCAGATCCATTTGAGGCTGATTGGGAGACATAATGTGGATGTTTTCCTTCCCGTGGCACCACAGCGTGTGCTGCCGCTGCTCGGAGGAGTTAATTTCTGCAACAATAGTCAGGCAGGCTGGAGAGGAATACTAAGTAAACAAATCTAAATTATTTCAGTTTTGGATCTCAGCTATGCAATTTTAGTCCTGTTGCTAGGTGGGAGTCATTCTCCTCTGGTGGTGTTTTCTTTTTTCAGAGCAGCTCAGGACCCATATGTTTGCTTTATGGTGAAGCACTCTGAGTTTCAATGAGCCTTCAAAAAGCAGATTTTAAAAATCACTTGAGAGCTCCAATTCACCAGGGGAAAGCGCTCTGGTGGCCAGGCCAAGGCCAGGGGACATTGCAATCCCGTGGCTGAGAGTTCAGTATTGGCCTGGAGGATCCATCACTTTGTGGACACCTGGCCCCAGACCTGCTGTCCCCTTGCTGAGGCTCCTGTAGTGCTTGGGGACAGGCACGGGGACAGAGCCACCCTGCACAGGACACCCCTCCAAAAACCCAGGAGCTGCGGGGCTGGAGGGCACAGAGGGAAAAGCTTCTGCAGCTCCAAGGAGGGGCTGCGGGGAGAGAGCCACGGGGGCTGGAGGAACGGTGACAGGGACAACTCTGTCCCTGTCCCTGTCCCTGTCCCTGTCCCCGAGCCCCGGGACAGCTCCTCGCGTGTGCGCGCTCGTATCCCCGTGCCCGCGGAGCCCGGAGCCGCCTGGCCCCGCCCGGGGCCGCCCCGCGGGAGGATCCTCCCGCTCCATCCCTCCCTCCATCCCTCCCTCCCTCCGTCCCTCCGTCCCTCGGGCGCGGGGGGCGCGGGCAGCGGCGGCAGCGTGGAGCCCCCGCGCCATGGGCGGGCGCGGAGCGGCTCGGAGCCGGCCCGCCCGGGGGTAGCCGGCATGAACTGAGCATGGCGAGCGGCCTCGGCCCGAGCTGGCCCCGCCGAGCGGCCCCGGGCGGCGGCGGGGGGCTCCTGCTGCTGCTGCTCTGCGCCGCGGCGGGGCTGCCCCGGAGCGCACAGCAGGTGCTGCGGATCGGTGAGTGCCGCCGGGGCGCGGCGGGGCCGGGAGGGGGCTCCGGGCATCTCCCGGGCCGCGGGGAGCTCGCAGCCGCCGCTCCCGAGCCGGGGATGCTCGGGCTTCTCGAGGATGTTTAGGGGTGCTCGGGGATGCTCGGGGATGTTCAGGGATGTTCAAGATGCTCGGGATGCTCGGGGTGCTCGGGGATGTTCTGGGATGCTCGGGATGCTCGGGGTTCTCGGGGATGTTCAGGGATGTTCTGGGATGCTCGGGATGCCCGGTGATGTTCAGGGATGTTCTGGGATGCTCGGGGTGCTCGGGGATGTTCAGGGGTGCTCGGGGATGCTCAGGGATGCTCGGGGATGTTCAGGGATGTTTGGAGTGCTCAGGGATGTTCAGGGGTGCTCGGGCATGTTCAGGATGCTCGGGGATGTTCAGGGATGTTCGGGGTGCTCAGGGATGTTCAGGGGTGCTCGGGGATGCTCAGGATGCTCGGGGTGCTCGGGGATGCTCAGGATGCTCGGGGTGCTCGGGGATGTTCTGGGATGCTCAGAGGTGCTCGGGGTGCTCAGGATGCTCAGGATGCTCGGGGTGCTCGGGGATGCTCAGGATGATCGGGGTGCTCAGGGATGCTGTGCTGCCGGAGGTCCGCGGGGTCGCTGCCCAAAGTTGGCCCCGGTGAGCGGGGCCAGGGAAGTTGGGCGCGGGGATCCCGGCCGAGCATCCCCGGAGCCTGAGGGGTGTCGGCTCCGGGCGCTCCGCGGGGCACGGTGCGAGGAGCCCCCAAAACCGAGCGGGTACCTCTGTCCCCACCGCAGGAAGGGTCCGGTGACCCTAAAATCTGTGCCGAGGGGTGCGGAGTGTGGCGGCTCGGAACGCAGGGCTGTGGTTCCGGAGGGCACCTGCGGGGGATGCGGGACGCGTTTGCCCCCGGGCACGGGCAGGTCCGCGGGGCTGTGCGGAAAACTCCTGGAAACGGGAATTTATTTCTTATAAAGTAGAAAACTCCGCACCATGGAAACAGGGCTCGGCTCGCAGGAAGCCTCTCTTCCTACAGTGGGTTTCTTGTGTCAGTCAAGTGAGACGGTGAATGCAAAGTATCGGAAGAGTTCGGGGTTAGGAGAGACTGTGGGAAAGATGTAGGCAGAACCTGGCACGCCGCTGTTTCTGTCTATCTCTCTTTCGCTTGGCAAACACTGCACATTGCGGGGGGAGGAAATAAACAAAATAAAAAAGAAAAACAAAAATAAAACCCGCAAAGAAGCTATTTATGGCGCTGGGGAGAGCATCCCGCAATTCCCAAAGGCGCTAAAGATCGATGCTTTTTGACCCGGCCAGCCTTAACCCCACGGAGCTCCCCCAGAGCGGCGCTCCCTGAAACACCACGGGAAGGTTCCCGGTGCCCGGAACATTTACAGGAAGGGAGGGCTCGGCCCTTGGAGGCGCTGGGATCTTCCCTCAGCTCCCGGCTGTCCCCGTCCGGGGTGCGCTCCCCTTTCCCAGGGGGTTCAGGTGCGCCTCGCTGTTCCCTGCTCACCCCTGCAGGGGAGCCGTGCCACAAACACGGGGGAATTCAGGGAAATCTCCCCCAGCGGAACCCGGGGAAGAAAGCCGTGTCCAAATCCTTGAAGCGCAGACACCAGCGGGATGCTCTGGAAATGCACAAAAACGCCGTCACTGCCGCCAGGACAGAAAGAGCCATAAAGCTGACAAAGTGCTCCCCTTTCAATCGCACCCGTGCAGAGGGAAATCGATGCTCCGGGTGTGTTCCGGGGCTGGCAATGCATAAAACATTGAGTGCACTCTTACTGCCGTGCTTATGCTGCCGATAAAGTAATGATGTTATAAAATATTAATCCTTCCCATCCGTTAACAGCGGCAAAGTTTCTCCGCGGAATCTGTCACTCCTGGAGGTGGCAGAGAGGAGTAATGGCAGCAACTCCTCCAAATCTCTTTGTGATAACATCATAAAATCATCCCCAAGCCTTTCTGACAGCGAAGGAAGTGCCATTAAGCCATCAGATTGCCTTCCCCGTGTTTTAGTTAATTAAGGGAAGAAAAGCGCTGCCGTATGACGGTGAGGCACTTGGATCCATACCCCGAGAGTTTAATTGCATTTGCCACTGTCAGGGAGCTTTCAGATTTATTTTTTATTAATATTTGTTTCCTGGCTTGTAATAGAAATGAATGGGTTGTCTTGCTGGTGTTTAATTAGTTGAGAAAGGACGTGTGAGTGATATGAATTCTAGTTATTCCTCAGCATCTGACAAAGAACTCCTTTTCCAGCTCTCTAAAGGGAAAATGAGGGACGGCAATGTGACAGTAAAACTGACTCATTAGGATAAAAGTAATGGATTTTGAGATAAGATAAAGTTTTAAGTTTCAATAATAAAATAAAATATTGGTGTCTTACTGGGTATTTCTTCCTCACTGCTGTTCAAAAGCTTTTCCCCTGACACACGAGCTAATGGGGCTGCCCAGGAAAATATCATCTTTATCTGCACATTACCCACCAGACTGTATTACATAAAAGTGTACTTAAAGTTCACCACCCCAATATATTTTGTTGAATTCCAAGGAATTTTCAGTTTTTACACCAAATCCTTCTTATCTATGCTACTTGTGGCACTTGTATATAATAAATGATCTCCAAGGAAGAATAGTAATGAACTGGAGCAGATGCTCAGGTGCAGAAACAGCTTCCAAAGACATCTCAGCAGCAACAGAGTAATCCATTTGTTAGTGCTGGATGCAGAACTCTCCTTCCTGGACATGCATTACAGATTCTGAATAGGTTAGAAGGGTAAAACTGAGTGATACTTTGTGAAAATTTACAGATGCTTGTCACCTGAGCTCCATTCTGGGTTAGAACAGCAAGTTATTAACAAAGCACTGGAGTTACCCAAAACAGAGAGGAAGTTGCTTGGATGAATCTTGGAATTGTCTCTGAAATTACCAGTTCCTGGAAATGAACAAATGGCCAGGTTACAGGGTTTGTAGGAATTGCTCGGGGTGAGGAGATAGAAACGAAAAAGGGTTTTCAGTATTTTGTGTGTTTCTGTAAATGGAATATTTACGTAAGGGTTCGTCTTTTGCACTGATTTACTCCTTACTCCAGCAAAATTCCCATATTCAGTGAATTGTGTTTTCCACAATCCAGGATTAGCCCCATAACATTTATCTCCAACTGAGAAATAGCAGATTTAAACCAAACACATGCAAGTCAGCCATAAATATCAATTTCTAATAACTTGAAATTTTCAATATAGATTTCAAAATCTCTGTTGGATTTCCCCAAGCAGGGCTAAAGCTGTGAGTTCTTTTCCTGTGTGAAATTGCCATTTTCCCCTCACGAGAATGATGAAGACAGGAACCTCATTAATTTCTCTGCAAATCTGCTACTGTTTGTGAACTCTTCTTGAGATTTTGTTTGTGAAGGGAATGATACTAACACACATCTGAGCTTCATCAGCGTGAAATGGCAAAAATCCTTCCTGGAAAGTCTCTTCTCATATTTGAACATCATGAAAAATGTTCATTTACAGAATTTCTTACTAGACGTCTACAAATTATTCTATTTTATGATATTATAGGAAGTGAAGCTGCATTTTTCTCACTGGATGATAAAACATTAAATAAATTCTTTTTCACTAGACTCTGAATGCTCAGAGGTTTATCAGTTCTTTGTGATACCAAATTTTCCTTATTGTACACTTAGAGAAAACTATTTTGCTGCAAATATTTCTAAAGGATTGTTACCAAAGCATCCAAAATTTGATTTTCACGCCTCTCCCTCCTTGCTGGATTTGAGAGCACTGTACAAGTGAGAGGCAGGGCAATGTTTGGCTGGCTTCAAATGGGTAATTGAGTTAAAAATCCCTAAAAAAAGGCTGGTGCAAGATGCTCTGCAGCCCCTCAGCAAGGGAACTGCTGCTGCCTCCCTTGGTGAGTGGCTGTGCTGGCGAGGGGGAAAGGGCTACTTGGGCTTTGGGGAAACTGCCAGGGGGCTCCAAAAACCAGCAGGTTGGGTCTCCCTCATCAGAACACCCTAAATACCTCCTTGGGCAGGGGGTAGGTGAGCTGGAAAGGTGCAGGATAGCCCCAAATATGCCATACTGCAGGTGAGTTTGCAGAGCCAGCCAGGGTTTAACAAAAACCGAAGCGTGCAGTGTCCTGTGCCCCCTGTCCCCAAAGGGGAGCAGCAGGGGTCCCGAGGCCAGGAAAGGCAAACTGAGCCAGGCAGGCCAGCTTTGTCCAGCTTGGACCAGAGTTGGGCTGGTTTAGGCAGGGCTGAGGGAGAGAAAAACCCCAAAAAACGCGTGATGAAGTCCAAGAGAAGCGTAGCAGTGCTGTATTTCCTGGGGGCTCGGCGGTGAGCGTGGCGAGTCCCCTCGCTGTCTCTGAGCAGCCACTGGACCATGGGATGGGAACTGGTGGGGCAATTCCTGGCTTCCCCCTCACCCACATGGGATTTTCCCCTCCAGGAGGGACATGGGAGCCTGCCTTGTGTGACCCCAGGAGCGGCTCCCAGGCTCCATGGAGTCCTGGCAGCGACAGGATCGCCCAAATTCCGCCCAGGGAGGAGAGTTTGGCGTCAGGTGCTTTGGGCAGGAGGAACCTTCCTTACAAACAGGATGAAAAGCGGTTCCCCAGAGCTTCTCTCTTGCCGAGCAGCCCGTGTGTAGTGTTCAGGTGTGGTGACCAGCTGTAACTCCCCTGAGTTCCCCACAGCACCCAACTCACGGGGCGTTTCCCTCAGCAGCTCTAAGCTCCTCCATATGGCCCTGTCCTCTCTCAACATTTTCCATTTGGGCTGGAAGTACAATCCCAATGCTGTTTTTTCATTACAGTCTGTTTGTATGTCCTGGTCAGTAATAAAGCTTAAATCCTGCTCCCCCCTCAATACTTTGAACAACTGCCTCTAATCTTCTTTTCTCAGAAAGGCTTGATTTGACCAACTAAACTATAGATTGTACTGCAGCAAAAGAAACAAATCCCATCCCAGAACTGATTACTTTTACTGCACAGCTTTGGGGCTGTGAGCAGCAAGCCCAGTCTGTCCTAGTTTGGGTTGACTTTAGATTTTAGTTTGCAGTAATGAGTTTATGATCTTCGGCAAGCTTTGCAGTGGGAGGTTATTACCCTTCCCTCTCTCTCCCTGCTGAAGGTTATAGGGTATTTTCCAGGAAATGATGAGCTCTCAAACCATGAATTTGCTTTCTCAGGACAAAATCAAAATTCCAAATTAAAACAGCTTCATTATTCCACGCTGGCATTGTTTTCACCTCAGCTACAGGAGCCAGTATCTGATAGGGCTGTTAAAGTAACTTCTTTTCTTTCCTTTTCTTTTTTTTAAATTCCTCTGACAGTGCAGAAGGTTCCTTAAATACCCTTAGAGCTTCACTAAGTTAGGGTGGCACAAAATGGCATGGGAAATGAGAATCAGTTCTATGGCCAAAGAGGCAGAATTGGTGTCAAAGGCTCAGTTTTGAGCTTCTTCTCTCAGTCCATCAGGCTTTTTGCAATCACACCTCCCAGTTGGGTTGTTTAGTTTTGGTTTTTTTTCCTGCTTTGAGCTTTCAGACTACACAAGTTTAAGAGAGGAGAGTTATAAATTCTTTTAGCACTGAGACTGTTCCCACGTCCTGCCCCCGGCTCTGCACACCCAAACCTGGCCTAGATCAAGGCAAATTCAAAAAATTATGTTTGCAGCACACAGGTTCTGGCAGGGCTCCAGGAGCAGCCCCCTCCTGGTGCCGCCAGGGTCCTGGTGGAGCCTCCCTGCACGGAAGTGACAGAGAGCAGAGACACCTCCCAAAACGCAGAGTTTGGGTGAGCAAACAGCACAAATCCTCAGGCTGGGGCACTGGAGACATCCCACTGAGAGCTTCAGCACAGCTCCTGGGCTCTGCTCTGGCTCTCAGCTGGGGCAGCACTGCTTCAGACATGGTAAAACACAGCCAGAGCCTCTCAGAGCGCTGGAAATAACACAGGCTGCTCAGTTCCACGTGCTCGGGGCACAACCAGCAGGGACAGACATTCAGCTGTGCTCTTCATCCAAGAGTTTTGGGGGAAAAAAATCTGTTTTAGAAGGATAACATCTGGCAGCTGTAAGAAAAGAAGAACTGTTTGAAGATACCAGTTTGTTATCCCCCTCCTGTGGGGAGAGGGAAGGAGCAAAGCCCTGACAGGTTGTTCTGGATTGGAGAAGTCAGGTTTAGTGTGGTTTGGCCAGACAGTGCTGAGAAGAAAAACTTCTACACCTGAAATGCTTGGATGTACAATTAGAAGGCAAATCCACGGAAATTTGGGCTTTTGGGGTCTTACAGTGCAAATTTTTCCCCCCATTTTGACATTTCCACAGACTTCTCCACTATGGCACACAGGGCCTCTGTATTTTGGACACAGCAGCAGTGTTTTGAGTTTGGAGCCCTTTCCAGAAGGGTATTGTGCACTTTGGGAACGAAGGTAAGGAAGGATTTTACTGGTCTGTAGCTCACTGGCAAACACAGAATTACCCTGACTTGTTCTCTTACATCGTGCCTGTTCCAGCACAGGGCTTCCCTCTTCTGCTCCCAGCAGGATCCAAGCAGAGGCTTTTGGAGCACCCACAGGGATGGGGGATGTGCCTCCAAATCCTGAAGTCTACACCAAAGCTGCACGTGTGCTCGTGCACTGCTCCAGCCAGGCTGGCTGGGGTGGGCTGTGGCTTTGGGAAAGGCTCAGCTCAATGCTCACAGCCCTCGGCTTTCACCTCCTGGTGAAGATCTGGAGAACTGGAAACTGGATGCACTGACATGTAAACACCCAGAGGGAAAACAACCCCAAAAACAGAGCTCTTGCTTCCCCAAAAATAACCCTTTCTGCACTCACACTCAGGAGAAAATCCAATAAAAGCAAATCCGTTTTAGAACTCCTTGCTGTGGCACAAGGAGCTTTCTCCTGAGCGTCCTGGGTCACAGCCATTCTCACAAAGGTTGTGGATGAGGGAAGGGGAAAGGGAGGAATTTCAGGAGTAACAGTCACTTCATTTTCCAGGAACTGCCAATGAATCCAAATTTCCCTGGCACAGCTCCAGGGGATTAATGGGAGCCGTGTGAGCCAGGATCAGGCAGAGCTGTGCCTATCAGCAGTCAGAGCAGACTCAAAACTTCCTTTGACCGTGCCACTGTCACACAGGAGCCTGGTTGGGAGTTAGGTCAGGTTTGGAGCTGTCCTACACTTTTCCAGGGACTGAAAACGCTGGGGCTGGGCACTTGAGATGCCCCGTGAATAACCTGAGCAGTGGGTCACAGCTCAGCTGGTCACAGGGAATAACGCAGCAAAAACCACCAAGAGCTGTTAAGCAAACCACAAATAAGCCACATCAGAATTCCTCCCTGAAATTTGGAGAAGGAATTACAATTTCTGACTGAAATATTTTTGTTTTCCTTTGGTTTTGGTTGCTTTTCTTCATCTTAGAATTCAGAAAGAGAATAGGAAATGCCTTTAAAATCAAAGAGATGATCCTTCCCAGCCTGTTGGAATGGGAGAGGAATGAGTAAATACAGGGCACAAGAAGGACGTGGAGTCACTGCTGGGCTGTTTTCACTCAGAATTGTTCAGACGTGTTTGGTGTGATAAACTGGGTTTGTGCCAAGCAGCTCCAAGCCTGTGTGAGTGCAGGGAGTGTTTGGGCTCCTGGGTGTCAGTGCAAGGGCAGCAGTCGGACTGGATGCTCCCCATGGAGCCCTTCCAGCTCAGCATGTTCTGTGATTCCCAGCAAAATGGCCTCACAGGGTGCTGAACCCCCCAGTTATTTGCCTGAACTTGCAAATATCAAATGCAAAATGCCACAGCAAAAGGCTGCAGTAAAGGAGGCAGGAATCTGGTGGAATTGGTGCACAGCTGGGTGACAGAAGCGGGATTTTGGAGTTGCTCAGTCAACATTAGTGTGGTGTTTCTCCATCCTCTGGGCTTTCACTTTTTAATCTTACGTGTTTATAGAAAAGGTTTGAATCCAGTTCTCTGTCCCCATGTGGAACACAGCCAGAAATGTCCTCTGAGCTTCCCAGCCTGTCCCTGCTGCCCCTTCCCTCCTCAGCTGCCCTGTCACCTGCTCCATGCCTGAGCTGCGCCCCTGCCACCGAGGCCACTTCCAGAGTTCTGGAAAAATGATGTCTTTCTTCTCGCTATCTCTGATCCAACAACTTGTACACAAAAAGCTTTTTATTCTTCCGGCGCCACTTCCTTTCAGCTGTGCCAAACCACCCCAAAACCTTATCAGTGGGGCACTGCAGCTGCAGTTTAATGTGAGCTCCCTCTTCCCTGACTGTGACTATCTCAGAAAGTTCCAAATTGTTTACTTATCTGCCAGAAACACACACCGAGGGGAGTTCAGGCTCTGCTGCCCAAGGTGCATTTTAAATCACAGGGAGAACTGCTTCAGATATTTCACATTACATCTCCCAGCTTTATCTGCTGCTGTAAATGATGAGGCTGCTCCATTGAGCTGAATGAAGATTAAATTTTTGAGCAGTGTTTTCTGAAGAATGGAGATTTTTCTCTCTGAAATGAAGAGCCTGTCGTGCCCCAGCGTGGCTGGCTCTCACTTTGCTGCCCAAGCCTTTCCTTCCCCATCAGGCACAGGCAGCTCCCAGGGGCTGAGCCTGTCCTGACATTAAAGGCATCTGCAGATGGAGTGAGGGTGGGATGTGCCCTGCACAGCAAGTGCTCTGGGGAGCTGCAATCCCTCTGCTGACATGCAGACATCCCAGCTGCTGTGAGGGAGAGGTAGCTAGGGAAATGTACCCTGTGCTATGTGCAGCCCTTCCCTTTACACACCCCAGGGACGTGGATTTTTAAATAAACCATTTTTAAATAAACCATTGCTTGCAGCAGCTCCCACCCAGGCTGAATTCCTGCCTCCAGCCCTGTCCTCTGAGCTCTCCAGCATGGGGAGATCCCAGCCTGGCTTTGCTTGCTTTGTGCCTGACACACACCCCTGGGAGAGAGCTGAGTGGGTGCCTCCTTTAAAAATACACAGCATCAATGGGATCCAGTGTGGGAACAGTTTTGTTGCCTCTTTTGGAGCTGAATTTAGTGCCTGGTCTCCCATAGGTGCCCACAAAAGCCAAAGAACGCAGCAGCCCCCAGTGCTGCTGGCTGGAAACTGCAGCACAATGCTGAGCTGGGCACGTCCTGGTGCTCAGAGGGTGAGAAGGGCTCCCCATGGCCACATCTGGGCTCCCCATGGCCATTTCTGGGCTCCCCATGGCCACTTCTGGGCTCTCCATGGCCATTTCTGGGCTCCCCATGGCCACATCTGGGCTCCCCATGGCCACATCTGAGCTCCCCACTCCCACCCAGCCCAGATCCCTCTGCAGAGCTGCCCCAACCCTGGGGCCCAGCACAGGGAGCACCTGGAGCTGCTGGAGCCAGCCCAGAGGGGACACCAGGATGGGCAGAGGGATGGAGCAGCTCTGCTGGCAAGGTTGGGATTGCTCAGCCTGGACACAGGCCTTTGGGGTGACCTCACTGTGGCCTTGCAATGCCTGAAGGGAGCCTGCAGGAAAGATGGAGAGAGACTTTGGAAAAGAGCCTGGAGTGCCAGGACACAGGGAACAGCTTCCCACTGCCAGAGGGCAGGGCTAGATGGGATATTGGGAATTGTTCCCTGTGGGAGTGGTGAGACCCTGGCATGAATGGAATTTCCCCAGAAGCTGTGGCTGTCCCTGGATCCCTGGCAGGGTCCAAGGCCAGGTTGGACAGGGCTTGGAGCAGCCTGGCACAGTGGAAGTGTCCCTGCCATGGCAGGGGATGGGATGGGATGGGATGGGATGGGATGGGATGGGATGGGATGGGATGGGATGGGATGGGATGGGATGGGATGGGATGGGATGGGATGGGCTTTAAGGTCCCTTCCAGCCCAGCCCACTCTGGCATTCCCTGATCGTCTGTGTGCTCCTCAGCAGCTCCACAGGGGGGGCACAGGACCATTTTCTCTCGTGCTTCCCTTCTCTCAGGAGCAGGGAGTTGGGGAGCAGCAGCAATGAAGAGGAGGCAGAGGTGGCCCCTGGCACAGCTGGCACAGCTGGCACAGCTGCATGCAGAGTTCCCAGTGGCTCCAGGGCCCCTTGTCCTGGCTGTCCATCGGGAGGGCTCCGGGCAGCGGCAGGGTGGGCTCAGCTGGGTGAGCTGGGGCAGAGCAGAGGGGAAATGCTGTGCACTGATGGGGTGGCTGCAGGTTCCCTGATTACCTGTGTGGGAATCAGGCTGCTCCACAGACAGGAGCTCACCCGGTTTTCCAGGGTGTACTGAAATACCTTGCACGGCAAGATAACGAGGAAGAACAATTCTCTCCTTCCCTCCTCAGCCTTTAATTCCCCCCGCTCGGTGTGACAGCTGCTGCTTTAGGATGACTCGTGTGCTAATCGATTTCTACAGGTCCTTGAGCGAACATGAGGAGATCCCACCTTTCCCACTCTGCCCAGAGAGGATTTCAGGGAGCTGCTGCAGGAATCTCTGCAGGACTGAGCAGGAAGGGGTGGCAGAGAGGAGCTGCCCCGGGCCCCCCATCACCTCTGTGCTGCTCAGGCAGGGGAGGTGTGAAGCTTAGCCCGGGGAAAGGTGGTGCTTTAATTTGTTTTGTTTCTCGCTACCCAAACCTATTTCCATTGGAAAAAAATTAAATTAGTGTTGCCCCAGCTGAGCCTGCTTTGCCCATGGCAGTAGCCATTGAACCATCTCTCTGTCTTAATCCTGACCCAGCTTTTCCATCCAGGTTTTGTCCTTGTGTCCTGGCGAGGAGAGGCAGTGAAAGAGCCCTTGGGAGGCCGTCACCCCTCCACAATTAGGAACAATTGAGAGCTGCTCTTTCCCTGGCATGTTTATTGGAGTTGATGACTTTCAGCAAGTCCCTAATAAGAAGAGTGTGAAGCTTTCATCTGGGGCTGAGCTGCTCTGTGGTACCGGAGCATCTGCACAGTGAGAACTGGGGGGTTCAAAGTATTTAAATAAGGTAATTTAGGAGATGCGGAGCAAACTTTGCTGGGGAGCTTTAATTAATGCTAAAATTCCAGACTTTTATGTCTGCACTCATCTGTTTGCAACACCAAGAGTGTATTTTATGGCAGTTCTTACAAGGAGGCTCAATCCCCACTAAGGAAAGATGTGCCAACGAGCTCATGCCTCATATTTAAAATCACTTTTAACTGTGGCAGTGCTAAAGAAAGGGGGCACAGGCTTTAAAAGAGCCAAAACTTGGTCCTTGTCCCATGGGAGTCACCTTGTTAAAAACCTCATTGGCCACAGGCAGAGCTCAATGAATTCACATCCAGCTTCTCCAGGAAACTTCAGTGATGGGAGCTTTAAATTCAGCAAATTTAACTGCAAAACTTCTTTCAAATCCAAGCCCTCGCTCTTATCTGTGAGTGCTTAGAGAAAATCTGTGAGAAAATTGGGTACAAAATCATCTCTTCTGGCTCCCTGCCCTTTGTCTTAAGTGGCAGAACACTTTTTCTCCAAAAAAAAAAAAAAAAGAACAAATGACCCAAAGACTCCTTTAGCTCTGCCTGTGCCAGAGTCAATGGAGCTGCAGCAGTTTATAGTGATGAGGTTCTGGCAAGTGCATTATTCTGGCAGAAGAGAACAGTTGGGCAATTTACTGCAGCTCATCCAAACTGCAAATGAAGGTTCTGTATTCCCTCAGTTTGAGGAAATCAGCAGGAAAAGACCTCCTCCTATTTTTTTATCTCCAGCCACTGATTTTGCCAAGGTTTCCCACTTCTGCAAAGGTTTCCTTCTCTCTGCCCTGCCTTTCTTACCACAGCAGAGGCAGGGAAAGGACACCAAAATTCCCTGGCTTGTAGGAAGAACCAGTGCTGTTGGGTGTGAGTTATTCCAGCTAGGATGGAATGAAGAAGCTGGAATGTCTTTTAGCCACAGTCTCTAGAAATAACGTTGTTGTTGATGATGATTATTGTTATTGTTATTATTATTGCTATTATTATTATTATTATTATTATTATTATTATTATTATTATTATTATTATTATTATTATTATTATTATTATTATTATTATTATTATTATTATTATTATTATTATTATTATTATTTCCCATGCCAGGGCAGTCAGCAGTAAAAGCACAAACCTTTCTTTAGATAGAAGAAAGGTATTATTAGGAAAGATTGTGTCCCTGCTCAGTGCAGCTCAGCACAGAGCTGCCGGTTCTGTACACAAATATATCAAACAGGGTCAAGCATGACACAGTTCTGGTGTCATGCTGAATTCGTGCTGGAGCTAATATTGTTACAGCCCCGTTGTGGCTGACATAAACCTGTCACTTCTTCAGGAGGGTGATTCATGAGAGACATGGGAGAATCAATGGAGATAAAAATAGGGAATGCAGTAACAGCATCCATCTCTTCACCATTTCGCTCGTATTACACTGAGTAACCTGATTAAAAGGGTCATATTTAAACATCATCTGGCACAACTGCTCAGAGAAGTGAGAGTGGGAGAGGAGGAGCCCAAAGTGGGGAGCCTCGGAGGTGGGGAATCCATCAGCCTGCACAGGGCAGCAGCAGCAGAGGAGGAAAGGGGGCAGTGGGCAGCCCCCACTATTCCCAAAGCCTGGACTTAGCTGAAGAACTGCTGGCACATCCCTGCTTGGACAGAGCCAAAGTGAAATAAAAAAGGCTCAGAGAGGTGTGCTACAAAGTAGAAAATCCCCTTTGTATTCATGCCTAGTGAATATTCAAAGAAAACAAAACTCTCCAGAATCAATCTCTAAATGTGCACGGATAATTTTCCCTAGAAAATCTGTCTGGAAAAGGCACTTAAAGTGTTTGGATTAACCTTGCGCATGAATTAACTTGTCCTAGAACAGCCAAAAGGCCGGTTTTCCCATTCTGCACTCTCTGAAGATGTAGAATCAGAACCAAAGTTGCACATGAAGCTTGTGCTTTTGCTGAAGATTAGGTGTGTGGGGATCCTCCTTCCTGCAGGGTTAAGGTGTGGTGCTGCTTCCATCTGAGTCATGCAGAACTACAGCAACACCCCCTTCCTTCCCTGCTGCCTGGGAAGAGCTTGGACAGCAACTCCTGGAGCATCAGGAGCTCAGCTCTCTTCATTAGAGGCAAACCTGTCCCAGGATCTGAGCACGGGCAGCTCAGGCGTGCACTGGTGCTGGTTATTCCCAAAGTGGGATCTGAATCCTCCCTAGAGCTCAGTTTGCACCCATCTGCTGGGGATGATGAGCACGAAATAGAAGAGAGAATTTCCCTCTCCCCTTCTGGAGGTGCTGTTTTTTCTGGGATTCAGGATGGGAGTCCTGCAGTAGCTCTGAACTGCAGGCTTGAGATCTCCTGTCATCATGGGCTCAAGCACCGGCACACAAAGGGGATAAAGAGAAGGAGATAGAAGGTAAAAAGTCTCAGATAAGAGGGAATTGGCAGGTTGATGATAATCTTAAATACGTGGGACTGTGTTTGTGCCTGGTTTCCAGTGGAACTCCAGTGCTTTCCAGCACACAGCACGCTTAACAGATTAAAAGGTGTGGGATTTAGTGCCAGAACTGTCAGGAAATTCTCAAACACTCTTCTCTTATCCTGGCACAATTTGCTGTGCCCCAAACTTGAGAGAACACTGCAGTGGGAACTCATGGAGATGTGCTCTGAAAACCTCCAAGGCAGAAACCAGGAGGATTTCTCCGTTTCCCTTTCCGGGATACCTTGGAACTCAAAGGCGTTCAGCGTTTCTTGCCAGGGTGAAGAAAAGCTGTGGCCCAACTCTGAGGAAAACAGAGAGTTTCCTGCCTTTGGAAGGATTAGAACTGAGGTGAGTGGCAGTGCCAGACAGGGCAGCTCCTGTCACTTACAGTCGCCTTGCAGGGCTTCACTGCCTTGCGGCAGCTGGAACAGACGGCTTGCTGCAGATGACAGGATCTTTACAAGGGGCAATCGTGATGGCATCAGTGTTTATCCTCTGCAGCAGGTGGATAAATCACAGCAAATGGGCATCCCCTCTGAGCTGGAACCTGCTGGGCTATTTCTGGGTTATTTCTGCTCAGCCACAAATATTTCTCTGGCCTGTGGTGGAAGTGCCAGGTGCATCCCATGCGATGCCAGAAACTCCTGCCCCGAGCACACACCTGGGACAGAGGCGCTGCAGACTCAGATGCTCAGTCAAAGGTGGCTTGTGCAGTTCTCGAGAGGCCTGCCACGTTCCTGGGAGCCAGAGGTGATTTGCAGGGTGTCAGGGTGAGTGAACACGGGTTTCATGGGGGCTCCTCTCTTATGAGGTCCTGGGGGGAGGCTGAGGTCACACACCCTGGCCAAGGGGCTGCAAGTGGGCCCCAGGGCACAGACCAGATTCACTGTTGGCTCAGAAACAGAAGGTTAATTTTACCCAGGTAAATACTGAAATGCAGTTTTACCTCCACGCTCAGGCAGTTTGTTTTCAGAGAATATGCACTTCCCAGAAATGGTTACATAAATCAGAGGCATTACAATATGAGCATCCTCCAGAGCTTTTTCATTTCAGTTTTCAATGTCAAACAAGTGTTCAGTGTTAGAGGTTTGAAAGGATGAAATTAGAAAACCTGTAATGGAGTATTGTGGAAAGATATCCCTCAAGAAAGCTCATTCTCAGCTCCTCACCCTCTGGTGTTTTACCCATTACCAAGGAGCGTGAATTCTGCATTTAATCTTATCTGATGTAATCGGAGCTGTTCTCACTCTCCCCGAGCTTCCTCCTTTCCTGAATCCCCTGAACCCTCAGCTCTCAGGATCACCTTGCAGCCACACATTCCCCGAGTTAATTATCCCTTGTATCAAACTGCATTTTCTTTTATCCCTTTCAAATTCGGTGCTTTCCCATTTCTCCAAGCATCTGCCTGTATCCACACAAATGAAAAGGATCAGCTGGAGAGGATAATCTTCTGCCTGCATCCCTCTTGCTATTTTATGTATCTGCATCCCATTTTCTCTGCTTTGTTCCATCTGTTGGCTGTTCCATCCCCAAAGGCTGGGAGGCTCCGTTCCCCTCATTATTAATTCGGACCCCAATTTTAGTTGTGGTTAAACCTCTCTGCTGAGAGGGAAGGAAAGAACCAGCTAAGAGAACAGAGGGGGGTTGCTTTTCCTTCTGGAGTCATCCTAATGGGAATTTTTTGGTCCTGAAGGGGGATTCCAAGGTTAAACAACAGCAGCAGGAATTTCACAACTTGGGGTGTGCATCTGTGCTTTTGGTTGTGCTCTCTCTCCTCCCTTTGCCAGAAAAGGATGTCCTGAGAGGAGCAGCATCTCCTGATCTCCCAAAAAAGTCACCCTTCCCAGAGTTTCCAGAGTGAGGTGAAGTCTCTCCTTGGCTTTGTAGATTTTTGGCCACAGCCCTTGAAGGTCACCCACCAAGGTAAAAGAAGTGCTCATTTTCCATGTGTGAATCAGGACATCAGGAATGACACCAGGCTTTGCAGCCCACACAGAATTCCTTCCCTCTTCTCCAAGTGGGCTGTCCCACCTGCCAGGCAAGGTTTCCCTCAAAAACAACCCCCTGCCTTTCATTCAACACTCTGTTTTCTGGAGCTCTCTGCATTTTCCTGATCTGAAGGGGTTTGGTCACTCTGTGAGAAAGAAAAGTGGGACTCTGGCTCTCTGTGTTTGTCCTCAGATAGTGCTGTAATGGGTATTTATGCACCTACATAAAAAAGATGCAGGGACTTTGTGGTTGTCCAGTCCTATCCAGCTATATGAATATTTACCAATGCCATTGCTTTTAATTCCCATGCAGGAATTCTGACAACTGCAGAGCTGCTGAGAATCCATTTTTTTACATAAAAAGAAGAGCAGTTCTTTAAATCCTGAAAGCCACATCAGGAAGCGATTCTTGGATTTGTTGTTGTGGGGTTTTTTGGGGAAGAGGGATAATAGCAGGAGGAATTTATATGGAAAGATTCCTGACAGTCGATTATGTACCTAGTCCCAAAGGATTAGGTGTTTGAAACTGCATTTTACAGCCCCAGTGAGGGGCGAGCGCTCCTTTCTTTCCTGACAAGAGAACTGGAATGGTGAATCAGGGAATGAGTGATGGGGGTTCCTTTTTCCCCAGGGTGGGAGGACAGCATAGCAAAGAGCAAATTCCCTGAGGAATGCACACACACACACACACTGGGGACATCCACTGCTGTGTGCCAAAGAATCGCAGAATTATTCAGTTTGGGAAAGGTCTCTGAAAGAATCAGGTTCAACCCCTAACCCAGCACTGCCCAGCCCACCACTAAACCATGGGTGGTAAAATCACCTTTACTTCCCTGCCTTTCACTTCCCTGAAAAACCTGGCTTTTCTGCCCTCTGAGAAGCAGGAAATATTCCATGTTTCTCTGTGCCTGTTCCCAGAGGGCTGTAAGGACGCAGTTGCTTGGATGAGCACACTCAGACCAAAGGAGGTGTCAGTAAATCACTGCAGGATAGCCCAGGCTGTGAGAAGGGAACACTTCCCTGGCTCCACTCCAATCCCTGTTTTTATTCCCCCACTTGGGACGCTGATAAAGATGCTTAATATCTGTTGGAGAAGCCCTAACAGGTTGTCTGCTGAGCAAGGGGCTGGCCAGGCACACACTCCTCAAAGAAGCAAATGTGAAATGCAATTCAAACCTGCAGTGAAATCCAACAGCGTCCAGTTTCTATCCCTTCATGGTGTAAAGATTGCAAATCAATGGAAATGGAGATTCCTGTGTCACTGGGTGGCCTTGACCCACGTCAGCACAGGGTAGTTAGAGACAAAACACTGGGGAGTTGCTTCATTTCTACCTATTGGAAACAGGAATAACCCTGTACTGGAAATAGAAATAGCCCTTTATTGGAAACAGAAATAACCCTGTGCTGGAAATAGAAACAACCCTGTACTGTTTCTTTACTGGAAACAGAAATAACCCTTCACTGCGCAGACCCATTTGTCCAATAGCTCATTCTGATTTCTCAGAAGTTTCTGTCTCCCTTAGGAGGAGGTACATGAGGGCTGAAAGAGACAGAAGCCTCTGTGTATTTTCATTTTTGATTCCCAGGCTCAAGGACAGTGAGCCAGGGAGCAGGTTCCTCACCCAATCCAGCTTTCTTTCCCTTAGGGTAAATTTAGGAGATTTCTGGTGCCCTGTTTGGGATTTAGCCCCACATCAGGGCAGTTGCAGTGGGGTGGATTCTTGAGCTTCCCAACAATTTCTCTGGCAGGCTGTTCCTACAGGGAGCCCTTAGAGAAAGGAGAACACAAATCAGGCTGTTTGCCTTCATTCATGCCCCTGGCTCATGGGGCTTTCAGAGGTGTTCAGGTTCAGGGCATCCTAAAAAATTCCTCCCTTGCCCTTTTATTTTTTCCCTTGTCACAGTATAAGATGCTGGTTGGGACACTTTGTTCTTCTTTGCTTTATGTATTTCCTAAAATAAGCTCAGAAAGAAGCTGGGAACCTTCCCCTGTTGAAAATCCAGCACAATGTGAACGCAGGGGTGGTTTTTCCCTAGGAAGCTGACCCAGGAAGCCGTTTGCTGTTCCCTGTGCTTCAGCCACACAGAAACTGAAAAAATGGAAGTTTTATTCATGCCTAGAAGATTAAACCCCTATTTATATATCTCAATCCTATGAGCTATGAAGATCTCTCTTTTTTTTTTTTTTTTCTTCCTCTAAGCTTTGTTTTTACTGTTTTGTGGGTTTTCTTGAGTCACTCAGGTTTGGGAAATGTGCTGGAGTTGTTTGTTGTACAAAGGAGAGCATTGTGGGGAAACTCTGAGAGGAGAAGCTTCAGACAGAAGCTGGCCACAAGTGCTTTTGCAATGTGCAGACACATTATCCTCCTCCCCCAAGCCTGTCTACAAAGAGAGGAAAAAATAATGGTTAAATAAACAAATAAAAATCCAAGCAGGCAATTAAACATTTAATGAGCCTCTAGAGAATATCCATCCTTCTCCTGAACCCTGCACTGGGTGGCTTAGCACTGTCTGGCCTGATGTAGTTTTAAGCACTGAAATGTCACTTTTTAAATTTAAATTTTAGTGGATTTTCAAAAATAAATGATTGCGGAGCAGGTCACTTGGTGACTGCGCTCCCTGCCCAAGGGACTGGAGTGAGGAGGGAGGGAATCCCAACCCAAGGCCTGCCCATGTCCCACTTTCAGCTCTGTTTTTGAGAAGTTCCTTCAGGAGCCACAGATTTGTGCCAGGATTATGAGAACAGTGGGACATGGTGCTTTTCCTGAAAAATGGCACCTGTCAATATCCATCAATAAGCTGGGATTCTCCCAGCTGCCTCCAGCCTAAATGTGGTTACAATTCCCTCTCCTGGTTTATTCCTTCTTGTGTGTATGCTAAGAGATGAACATAAGTCTGCTGTCCTCACATTTAAACACTTATTTTGTTATAAATAAGTATATTCTGCTGTGGGGGTGTTCATCTGCTAAAAGCCCAGTTCGTTATGTTTGATTAATGCCTGAATAAATCATCAATTTGATGGTTTGTTTTCAATTTAAATCAATGCCTCCTATTTTCTGATTCCTTAGTCCAAGAGAATCGAAGGATAAATTGCAGATTGATCTGATGGGGATAACTTTGATCCGATGAGGCATTTCCTAGAGGCTGGATCAGCACAAAGGAAGTCTGGGGAGGGAAAAAAGAAGCCACTTTGACAGGACACATTTGTCAAGATCAATGGTGTGCAGCCCTGGTGGAAAACTGGTAGCTGCAGGTTGTCTGGGTGGAATTGTAGTGATTTTTCCTACTGCTCTCCTAAGAAATATGAACAGTGCCACCAGTACCTGTCCAAGCTGAGAGTTGCTTTAAGTGGTAAATAAAACTTAATTCTCTGAAGAGGTTTTTGTTGTAAGCATGGATTTCACTCAATAGCTTGAACACTGAAAAATTGCTTCAAATTGCATTTTGTGCTGTGATTCCGGTCCAGATATTTCTAAGCAGATATGGTGCTCAAGCAAAAATTAAGTTGTTTGCTCTTTCCTGTTTTTTTTTAGTTTTCCTTGTTGCCTTGTGGATACACACAGTGGCTTTTTCAGAAGGGATGCAGCTTCTTTTCAGACATGCAGCAAATTGGGCACTTCTCTCCAAGCAAACCCTGGGGTGGACTCGGCAGGGGGAAGAAAAATCAGCCTCTGGCACAAGAATGTTTTTTTTTTTCTCTTTTTGGGTGTGCTGAAAGCCAGAGGAGAGGGATCCTGCTCACACAGTGGCTTTGCAGAGCTGTTCACATTTGGAAGAGATAAATTGTGTGCTCACAGATATCCTGGATCCTGCAGGGATCCAAGATGCTCCTGAGGTTTCTCTGCCACTCCTTGGAGAGGTGGGAAGAGTGAGTCCCTTGGAAGTGTTGTCTAAGCAAAGCAATGGAGCAATATGCTGGAATATTTTCAATTTTAATCATTTTGAGGAAGAATTTTTTCACGGAAAAGCTGCCCAGGGAGGTTTGGCGGTGTCCAAGGAAGGTCTGGAGGTGACACTCAGTGCTCTGGGCTGGGGACAAGGTGGGCATTGGGCACAGCTGGGACTTTATCTTGGAGACCCATAGAATAACTTCGGCCACATCTTCCTGGCGTTTCCTTTTCCTCAGGCACGAATTCTTGTAAAACTGGCAGCTTTCTTACCCAGGCACAGGGTAATGGCATTGTTGACATAGCCTAGGATGTATCTCTTTCCAAAGGGACCATCTATTTTAAGGGATTAATTTTCACTTGGGATAGTTAGTATCATTTTAGTGTTATTTCATGGCACCCACTTGCCTTTCAGAACTTTGTAGACCTTTTTTGACCTCTGTAGCACCATCGTCTGGGTGAGAATTCGATATGCTGCTTAGAGCACCAATTATTATCTCTTCCCAGCTTCTCTTGTTTGCCCCTTCCTGGCTTTTGTTCCCCCACCTTGCCCATCATGGCACTCACTACACTGGCTCTCCTTTGCTGTTGGATCCATGGTTTTGGGATGGTTTTCCTGCTTTGGGTGGATTTCACCTCCTCTCATATAACCCCTGGCACGCATCTGCTCTGCTCTGCTCATCTTGCTGCCTCCCAAGGGCCACTAAGCAAAGCCCTGAGCACTGCCCTGAGTGCTCAAGGTGACAAATGTCCTTTCCCTGCTAGAGAGGCTTCCTGCCTTGCCCTGTCCCAGTTGTGCCTGTCCCCTGTGCCAGGGCCCCACAGAGGAACAGAGCTGGGGACAAGCACAAGGCTCACCAGGCTCTTGCCCTTCTGATGGTGGAGCAAAGCATTTCTCCAAGGAGATTTCCTATCGTGCAGCAGAAAACATCTTTTAGTAGGAACTACCTTTCATTTTGTAGTCATCAGTTTGGAGCTGGTGAACAGCTGGGAAGAAAACCTGAATCCAGAAAATAATTATATGGATGAATATCTAACATGAGAAAGATCCCTTCTGAGAAATCAGGCTTTTCTTCAGCACTGCTGTGCATGCTTGCAAAGACACGAAAATCAGTGTGTTAATGTGCCTGAAGACACATAAAGCATCTCTTTGTTTTCTTCCCAGAGGTGTAACATCATTAATTCAGGGGAAATTTGTGCAGACAACGCTGCCAGGGATGCCCAGGGTGGGATTGCTGGGGTGTCTGTGCAGGGCCAGGGTTGGACTGGGTGATCCTTGTGGGTGCTCAGGAGATTCTGTGATTTTATGGTCATCCAGAGCCAGGCTGGGACCTGAGGACAGTGCTGCACCTCATTGGAAAAACCCAGCATGGAACAGCTGTGAGCAGCTCGACCTGAAGTGCAAATGTGATCCTTTAGGAGGTGTCACTCACTTTTTACATGGTGCAAATTATCCTGGAGTATTTTGCCAGGATTTCTGCCTTGGGAGAGCACAGGAGAGTACTTTGGGCACCAGCAGTCCACAGAGACCAGAGTCTACAGCAGAAATATAAATTCTCAGGGAACCCCCTCCCTAAATCTTGGGAGGAAAATGAAAACAGTGATCCAAAGATTATATTTCTCCCATGTTCCTCTGAGCTGATTTTATTCTTCTTTCTGAGGAACATGACAAAAAAATGAATGAGCCCCAAATTCAATCTCTTCCTTATGTTCTTATCACAGACATCTTGATATGTTGTATTTTTTCTCATCATGTGTTTACTGTAAAACAGGGAAGTTGAAAAGTACGCGCTCTGTCTCTACCAAAAACTCTTAGGACCCCCCAAAAATACAAATTTAACCCCAAAAATAGATTATTTGCTCATGCGGCAAGATAAGGAATTTCTTTGTGTTGATAAATCCATGATTTTGCATCCTACTTAATAAAAGGACAAAATAAAAATCAGTTTGCAAATGATTAGAATTCATTAAAATGTAATTATTTGTGAACTACCCTGAACTGATGTTCCTGATGAGCTGAGCTAATCCTGTGCTGCTTCCAACCTGAACAGAATCAAAATGTAAAAGTCAAGGCTCAGGGAATGAATGCTTGGGGAGTTTGGGGTATAAATAACATAACATAACATAACACAACGCAACGCAACGCAACGTAACGTAACGTAACATAACATAAAACTATGAAGCATTTCCTGGGAGTTACAGGCCAAGCCAAAAAGCCTCAAAAATATTTAGGCCTCATAACTTTGCCAGTTTTTGAACATTTAGAAATGTTCCAATGCTTTGGAAGGCTGTATGTAAAGAAAACACTACTCTGGAAGGCTGTATGTACAGAAAACACAGCTCTGGAAGGCTGTGTATTCAGAAAACACAGCTCTGGAAGGCTGTGTGTACAGAAACCACTGCTCTGGAAGGCTGTGTGTACAGAAACCACTGCTCTGGAAAGCTGTGTGTACAGAAACCACTGCTCTGGAAGGCTGTGTGTACAGAAACCACTGCTCTGGAAGGTTGTGTGTTCAGAATTCCCCACGTTTCCCCACTCCTGCCAGACCATATGCACGCAGACAATTTGCGTCAGGCCCCGGTTCCAACTTGTGAATTCCTGCTTAAACAGGGAATATTTTGATAAAAGCAGAAAGCTCTCTGATGGCGTTTCACGCCCCATTAGGAGCTCGAGAAGCAGTCACTAATCAGGTTACCCCAGTGGGCACTTGCTCAGGTTCTGTCTCCTCGCTGTGCCGGGCTCCCCGGGCCTGCCCGGCCTGAGGCTCGGGGAGAGGCCAATTCGCCCAGTGCGTGCAGCCCTGGCACCGAGAGCTCTGCTGATGTGGCAGTGAAGTGCTGCTGCATAACCCAGCCTGGAAGCTCTCTGCAGAGCTCCCTGAACACTATTCTGTGCTGGAGAGGTCCTCGTGATGGGGAAATTCGTCTGCATCAGCTCCTTGTGGCTCTGCTTGGGTGGCAGGCTCAGCGCTTGGGAGGGAAGTGCCACCCACAGGCACTGCTGGAGGGCAGAGGAAGGACAACGGAGTTCTGGGCTCTGTTTCTGGGAACTTCGAGCCTCAAAAGCTCAAAGGGACTCCCCAGTGGTGGAGGGTGTCTGCTCTAGCTCGAAACCCCACTTCCAGCCAAGATCCAAGTGCCTTTGGTACAGTAGCCCCAGGCTTGGGCATGGACCACCTCTCCAGGAGACTTGAGCCAGTGCTTAAGCACCTTCGCTTCCTAAGGTCATGTCCAACAACTTCCCATAAAGTCCTAAATGCCCTTTTCAGCCCCCACCTGCTGGCTCCCCGAACTCCTGGAATCCCAGGGGTGCCACAGTGGGGACGTGCAGTGGCTGAGACTGCAGCAAAGCAGAGCCAGGGGCTGAAGTTCTGTCCCCTGAGCATGTTTGTGCTATAAAATTATATAGGGCCCAGAGAGCGTCAGCAAGGTTAAATCAACCTCTGCACTGCCAGCTCGTGGGGCTGTGCCTGTCTGCACCTCAGCAGGGATCTGCAAGGAGGGAAAGAGACTATTTACAAGGACCTGGAGGAACAGAACAAGGGGAATGGCTTCAACGTGACAGAGGGAGGGGTTAGATGGGATATTGGGAAGGAATTCCTGCCTGTGAGGATGGAAAAGCCCTGGCACAGGTGCCCAGAGCAGCTGTGGCTGCTCCTGGATCCCTGGCAGTGTCCAAGGCCAGACTGGACAGGGCTTGGAGCAGCCTGGGACAGTGGGAGGTGTCCCTGCCATGGCAGGGGTGGCTCTGGGTGGGCTTTAAGGTCCCTTCCACCCAAAACATTCTATGGCTCCATGATCTCCCAGAGTCACTGTGTGCTGGCATAATGTCTGGACCCAAAGCTGCAATGGGAGGTTTTGACCCAAAAGATGCAGCTGAATGTTCTTAGTGAGTCTCTTTGAGTTTGAAACTCCATTTTATCTATGGGATGGTTTTAAGCATTCTGGATGAATGCTCTTGTGTACCGTGCTCAGTGATTCCTTGCTATTCCAGGACCATCATAACAAGGTTTATTATGTTCTTACCCAGCGTGTTGTGACATTATTGCAAAATTATTGTTTTGTTTCTCCTAAACTCGAGATTTTTTTGTAAGGCTGATAATAATAAAAGACATACAGGCTGATGAACTATCCACCATGTCAGACTGCAGCACAGCAGAGTCTGAAATAGCTGAGAGAGTAAAACAGAAAAATACCTCAATTTATGAGCGAAACACTAACACACACCAAACTTTTGCCATGCTATTCCTCATCTGATTTTTAGTTTTGTCTTCACAAGCAGACAAGATTTATGCTTCTCAGATGATAAATCTTAACTAGATTAAAGGGATATTCAGCACAGGACTTTGGAAAGCATAAATTGTGGGTTTTGTGCAGACCAGGCTTAGAGAAAAGCACTGCTCCTCGGTCTGGTAAGAAATGCATTTCCAAATGAATAAATAATCACTGCTGGTGCACAGGTAGATAATAGCTAACTTCTTGTATGACGTGTCAGGTAGGATAATTTGGCATTGAATTGCTGCTGCTGGCCGTGGGCAGTGAGTGTTTTTTACTACGTAATTCATGGCAGCTTTGCAACTCCAGCTCCTGGAGTGGCTGTCATTTGCTTCGATTTACAGTGGGTAGCTGAAGGCAGGGCAAGAAATGTGCGCTGCTGTCTGCTTCCCACCTGAGGAAAGCTTTATCTCACCTGAGGCTGCAGGCAGGAGGAGCAGGAGTGGTGGAACAGCAGGGAGAGACTCCAGGGCTGGACTGCTCTGGTTCTGATAGGGGTGGGTGCAGCCACATCTCAGCCTCTGCCGAGGGAAATTCCCCACCTGGCATCCCAGTTCTGGGGCAGGAGCCCTCATTGCTGTGGGGTTTGTGTGAGCAGGAACTGTCAGCTTGTAGTTTGAGGATGGATACTCTCAAACCCTGAAATCTTCCCTGCTGGGGAGAGGATTTAAGTGTGCATCACCTGCCTTCCACCTCTGCAGTTAAATTCCCATGGACATGAGGAGCGTGGGTAGGTAAGAGCTACTTGAAGAAATTTCTAGGTATAGGTGGGACTATTAATTTTCTGGCAAATGTATCCATCTTCCAAAAGGAACCAGGTGAGGTTTAACATCCCTTTCCATGAAAAAAATCCCTCCTGATATCCAAAAACATAATTTATGCAAATCCACTTCCCTTCCTAGTCATCTGCCATATGCTCCACATCCTCCGTGGATCCCTCTGTGCTTCCCTGTGTGCAGAAGTAACAGGAATCCTCACTCTGTGCTGCAGAATTGGGAAGACAATTTAGCTTTGATTAATTCTAGCTGCCAGTGATTGCAGAACATGCATGGGGACAGCTGCCCTCTAATCTCTGTTCACTCCCAAAGTTCCCAGCACGGAAATACTAATCATTATCTCCCCAATTGCACAGGATAAAATGCAGGCTCACTGATTATGGGGGAAATAACTTTATCAGTTGCAATTGGGAAGGTAATGCTTAGTGTTATTACACTGGAATGAAAAAGTGCTTTTCTGTGCAGACATCCTTGAGGATTGTAAGAGAACGAGGCCAGGAAACCCACAAGTTTTTTCTTCCATTCATCCTCTCCTCTTCCAGCCTGCTTGGTGTCACAGAACACTGGGGATGGGGGGTATCTTTGATCACTTGATACCCGTGGAAAAAAATGGTCAGGCTTTTAGGTGCCCCATCCCTCTCACATGATATTTGAGTGTGGCCATCTCTGCTCTCCCTCTGTGCACATCCCTTCTCTAAGTCTGAGCCATCAGGTACCCTGCCAATGGGCTTCTTTTCTTACTAAAGATTACTGCAGGTCATTTCAACAATGAAAGTGTCATTAACTCTCTGAGGGTGCAAACAGATTCACAGTAAAGGTGTGATGAAGTCATGGCACGGATCCACACTTACTGTGCCCCCCAAGTCTGTGTCAGGTTTTTATTGAAGCAGCCTTTTCCTGTCCCAAGCTCTCTGCGCCTTCTGAGGCTCCAGGGGGTTTCTCTCCTATCACTCATCATCGTTGTAAGCAGCCAAATTCTGCCCTCAGGTTCCTCTGAGCAGCCCTGGTGCCTTCCAAGTGCATCCAGGGATGTACAGCCTCCCTGGGATTGAGGGAATCTGCAAAGGTTTCTCCAAAGGCAGGGTCTGGGAGGAATGGCCTGGTAGAATATTGCATTTATTGCAGAATATCCTCCTGCTGCTGCTGCTGCTGCTGCTGCTGCTGCTGCTGAGCAGGATCACCCAGCCGTGCTGGCTGAACTTCTGAGGGGGGACAAAAAACTCAGAAGGAAAATATCAGCTGAAGTAGGACCCAGTAATTGCAAAGCTTTGATGTGTTTTTACAGCCCATTTGAAACTGATTTTCTTCATAACACTTCCCCTAAGTTGAGGTTTGGTAAAATAAGGAGTTCCTGGAGCTGCTGGTGATTTACATTTGCATGGCATCTTTTCTAAGTCTCTGTTAAAGAAGGCATTTTGAAGTGCCCCAAATGGGTCGGGCACCTGATTAAGAGACACAGAAGTGCTAAGCAAAAGTAAACACCAGAAATCACATGTCACAGAGGAAAATGAAGGATATATTAAAGGCAGCTTAACATTTAATAAGAGTTTTAATTACTTTTTCTTCCACTATGTCAACATTACCAGAGGAAATCCAAAGCCTCACCTCCTGGTGTGTCCTTTTCAAAAAAAGAGCTGCAGAGAATAATTTTTCTCCTCTGTGGGGATGGAGTACAGATCAAGTTCAGTAAAACTTGTCTCTGATCAGACTGCAATAATTTCTCCAAATGGCTCTATAAATTAAAATATTTGCTCTGTGTTGAGAACCAAGGGAAGACAGATTGTAGCTCATTCACTGGGAAAGGTCAGCAGACCCAAATGAAAATGCAAAAACATCAATTGTTTCCATTCACTAATCACATATAATTGGTCTGGCTCACCTGAACTAGAACACATTTGTTATTATAATGCATAATTAAAGTTCTTTTCATTTTGCTGCTTTCCAGATGCAATTATCTTTCTTTTAACAAATGCAGAGACAGAAACTTCTTGTAAAACTGAAGATACATTTGACAAATTAGGATAATTAAGAAAATGTCCCTAAAAGAGGAAAAACTTTCTAAGTAGGAACGTTGTCAGTTCCCAGTATTTATTGTCTGTCCTTTGTGGCTTCCATCGACAGAAGAAATTCTGATTTATGGGCAGGATGGAAGCAGGGCTGAAACGTGAACATCTTTGTTTTGCTCTTCACTTTCCCATCTTCTCATGCTTTCATTTTACTCTTGGAAAAAGAGATTTTTCCCTCTTCTTTCCCCTACTCCTGGAACACAGAGTGTCACCCAGCTCTGCTGGGCTCTCCCTGTGCCACCCCTGGTTCCCAGTGCCCCAGCTGGGCAGTGGCCAGGACATCGGGGCTGCACAAAATGGGCTCAGGTGGAAGGTGAGGTGACCCCTTTGGGGAACCAGAAGGGAACAAATCCAGACAGATTGCTCCTCTGAAGAGAGATCAGACATTGGGACAGAAGGTTTTGCCGTCAGGCTTTTAGGGTTGCTCAGCATGGGCTGGGCCTGAACCCCTGAATCAGAGGCTCCTGACCCCAATCAAACATTCCGAGGTTTCTGCTCCTCTGCCCAAGAAAATCCCAGCCAGCTGTTCCCTGCCATCTCATATTTGCAATATCAACACAACAGGTTCACTTAAATCTCACATTCTGAACAGATCTTGCCTCATTCTGGTGCATAATTTTACCTTTTTCTGGTGCAGAATTACTTCCTGTTACTTAAAGCTGATTTTAAATAATGATGTTAAAGTCAGTGATGGGTTAGAGACTTATTAGTATCTTCCGGGATCTAAGATTAAAGATTATAATATTAAGAAAATGCATGCAGTCATTAATGTAATTTTGAAGCGTAAAGCCTGTCTAATCTAATTTACTATATTACAGTATGAGCTATAATTTTGACTAATTAAATGTCTCTAATCTTTTTGCTAGCTTAAGCTTCGATTAACCAATATTTACTTAATTAGGATAAGATTAAACAACCCTGTTCCCAAGAAAAATCTTTGAGAAGTTGAACATCCCAGTTTCCATTGGAGCAGTGAGGCACGGGGAAGCCAAGAGCCATTTTAGAGAACCAAAATGTGCTTCAAGACTGAGCACAGCATTTCCATAACAGTCACTATGAAGCCAGCAAAATGAATTTAGTAGAGTGCAGTAAGCACAGTGCTTTGTAGTGCAGAATTTAGGGTGCAGGAAAAGCAAATTGCTTTGTTCTGCTTTATTCTGGTCTGTTTGTGCAGCTCACGAAGTGAGGCAGGTCTGAGACAGGTGTGGGTTTTCAGTGCCAGCCAGAGTGAGTAACAACTATTTCTGCGTGCAAATAGAAGACACTGCAGGGAGAAAATGCAGCGTGACTGGAAGGTGATTTATTGAACTCCTCAGTGCCATTAAGTGCAGAATGAAAGCTGCATTTACAGGCCAGGGAATGCATCAGACAGGATAGGAGATAATCGTGATAAACAGAGGAGAAAGCAGAAGACTTCTGCACGGAGAGGAGCGGAGGCATCTGAGCAGAGCCTTCACTTCATGCAGCACAGCAGCAACCCAAACTCAGGGCTTGCCAAAGACACCTGTCCTCTGGATAATAAAATACCCCCACAGCAACACCAGAGGCTTTCAAACAGCCACCAAAGGGGAAGCAAGCACCTGGAAATCATTGCCTGTCGCTCCTGCTGAGGGATGAGCCCACAGGAGCACAGCAGTGCCTGGGAATGCTGAGCACTCCCTGCTCCTGCTCCCTCTCTCTCACCCGCCAGACCCTGGAATTTCTTAGGAAGGGGAGAAGAAGGGTATGGAAGAGAGGATTTCTTTCCCCCACTGCCCTATGAGAGCTCAGTTTTTAATCTGAGCCTGCTGGGATAGGAGGCTGCTCCAGAATTGCCTTGGGTTCATTCATCCACACATCTCCTGTGCTGGTTGTGTCCTTCAGCCTTTCCCTCCCTTTGTCTCACAGCTCCCCACATCACCAAAGCTGGGTTTAGAAGGAGAATCCCAGGAGCTCTCACCAGGAGGTTACACTTTCCAGGGGATGGAACATCCAGATATTTAATTTTCCTTGCTCATGGGAGCTCAGCCCAACATAACAACACATTTCCACACAAACACCAATCTACTGCAACTTTGCCACTTTATTTAGAGGCTGCACTTTGTTCCAAAGGGAACATTCCCTCTTGGGAATGCAGCTGTGGAAGCTCCGTGGCACTCTGAGGTAAATCAGGCTGCTCCCTGCCCAGTTCCCATCTGGCTCTGACTGCAAGAGCAGAACTGGAGTCATTATGTGGGAGGTACAGACCAAAGCTTGCCAGGAGGGACGAGGGGAGGATGACACGGATTCATGGAGAAAGATTTGGGAAGAGCCAGCGATCTCGGTACCCCCATCCCACCCCACAGCATCCCTGACAGCAGCACTAGGTTCTTGTGCACCTCCTGGGGAAAGGCAAACTAACACCCTGAGCTGGGCTCTGAGGCAGATCCAGGGCTCCCAGCAACCCCTGACTGTGCAGAAAGTGCTTCAAAACACTGGCTCCAGGCCAGCTGTTGTTTGGTTGGTTGGTTGTTTAAAAGGTGTTTGTTTTCACATGCCCTGTCCGGTTTTGTTTTGTTTGGGTGTTCTCTGCAGGCAGCCCTAACCTGGAAAAAAAATCCTGGAATGGTTTGGGTTGGAAGGGACCTGAGAACCCACCCAGTGCAGGGACACCTTCCACTGTCCCAGGCTGCTCCCAGCCTCATCCAACCTGGCCTTGGACACTGCCAGGGGTCCAGAGGCAGCCACAGCTGCTCTGGGCACCCTGTGCCAGGGCCTGCCCACCCTTATAGTCAAGAATGCCTTCCCAATATCCCATCCATCCCTGGCCACTGGCAGTGGAAGCCATTCCCTGTGTCCTGTGCCTCCATCCCTTGTCCCCAGTCACTCTCCAGCTCTCTTGTGGGCTCCCCTCAGGAAGAGATACACCGAGAAGCATTTAAGTACAATCTACAGAAATAATCTCCTTTTGAAGCTTTTTATGGAATAACACTTAATGCTTTTTTACTAATATTCCTTATCCCTTACAGTTCTGACTCAACAGACCATAGCTGGGCTATGAAGCACAGAGCAAAGGGAAAACAAAGGGATTTTTTTTTCCTGAAAATAATTCAATTTAAAAGCATTTTCCTTACACTTTGCAGTGCAATGTGCACCAGTTCAGGAATGTTTACAATAATTGTTTTGGTTTGGTTTAGTAAGGTGTAACCAATGGTAACATGAAGCAGCACACTGTCTGTTTTGGCCACAGCAGTGAAACATAAATGATCAAATTAAATGGATATGATTGCAGTAAATATTACTGGGATGGAAATAGAAGTCAGAGCAATTATCATGAAATGAAGTTAAACCCAAAGCAGAAAAAATTCTGTAGCATAATTGCAAAAAATACTTCCATAAAGTAACCTGGATCTTCCACAGCCCTTGTCATCTCTTACAGCGCTTGCACCTTACTTGAAAAATGTTGTTTTCACTCCAAAGCACTTTGTAAGAAAAAATGTCTTGGTCCATTGCTGATTAAAGCCATACAAAGGAATAACGTACAGGAATTTTGAGCAGTGGGGATCTATAAAAAATGCTGCATGTGGCCCAGGGGTATGTGGGTGCAGACAAAACCCCTGCGTGCCCTGGAGCTGCCCTGGCTGTGGGAGTGACACTCCAAAGACAGGAGGGGACAAATGGCCTCTCTTTTCCCTGGACAGGCACAGGTGCTGTTCTTTCCTGCTGGAGCCAAGCTTTCCTGGCACGGCAGGGAATTGAGGCATGGCTGAGGGAGAGCAGTGTCAGCTCCTCCAGGGTTTTCCCTGGGAATCTGCGGCTCAGGAGGGGGCCAGAGCTGACCTATAGGGAACTGAGGAATTCACCGGTCCCCTAAAGCAGTTCTTGGACCTAAAGTTGCCCGTGGGTGCAAATCTGAGAGCAAACACACTATTGCTGATGGAGCACCCTATGGAGGAATTATCACCTCCTAATAACCGTGCCTGAAGGAATGGGCTCATCTATCATCACGCTAAGGATATTTATAAATATATTTAAAAAGCAGGAGGGGAAGTAGCAGGCAATTTTGCTTCCAGAACATAAGTCAAGTGTGTATTATTAAGCCTAAATAGCCTGGATTAATCAAATGCCATACTGGCACTTCTAATAATGACTTTACATTGCAAATTCCATTACCTGGCTTTGCCAGCCAGGAGAGAAGCTACAGAAGATCAATTAAACAAACAGGAAATTACCTTTTCTCTTTATAGTCCATGACTTTCAGCACTTACAATGGTGCCAAGATCCTGAAAATTAAGCAGGCATTTGCATAAGATTAATAACTCGCTTTCTCCCCCAATCACTGTGGCTTATTTAGGACTCCAGAGTTATCCAATGTCTGCTGGAGAGGCTGGGGATGATGGGAGCAAATTAAAACTGGCTTAATGTGTCAGAGAGGATCCCAACGTTTGAACAGGGGCTCTGCCATTAATAAATGCACCTGCAGCATCCCAGGGATTAATGAGCAAGGTCTGGGCAGAATTAAGGGAAGTAGGACGCTGCCTACATGTGTTCCTGGAACGCTTCCCTGCCCTGGAGCGCCCTGTCCTGCTGGGAATGATCGCCTTAGAGGCCTGCAGGGAAAGGTCTGGGGACAGCACCCGCTGTGCCATGAGCAGGGAGCTCTCAGGGAGCCCAGGCTGACTTAGGGCTACATCTGACACAAGGCTCCTTCTCTTGGTTCCACTGTGGGTGCTTTTTAAAGGATGCTCTTCAGGGGGATTTCTTCTGTGCCACAGAAGACAGCGAGGGGTGAATCTTCCAGCCCCAGGTTTTGCCTGCCTTTGCTCAGGATGGGGTTTGTGCCACCAGCACCAGGCACAGGAGGTCAGCAGGATACTCTGAACTCTTGCGGCTCACAGTTTGGGTCTGGGCTGGAGCATCATTTAGGAAGGCACAGGCTCCCCTTTGGGATATCTGGGCTGGGGAAGACAATAACTGCTATAGGGGATAAAACCAGGTTGGTAATTGGAGGGGAATAACCGTTCTGGTGGCTGATTTGCACATCCTCACCCAGCAGGGCCGGGGAATCCTCTGGACAGGGAATAAATGCTGTGGTTGTTACTACTGGAGCTTCTTCCCTGCACTCGGGAGAAGAGGGAACTTCCTCGTGCTCCCAGTGCTGGCTCCTGCAGGATCCTGGCACTGAGATTACTGGGAAATGATTCCAGAGAGAGCCCAAACCAACGGCTGCAGTCCCAGGTGCCCTATCTGGTACTCCAAAGCACGGGAGCAGTGCCGAGGGAAGTGCTGCCGGGCTGTCCCTAAAACCTTTCACAATTCCCTGGGTGTTCAGTGTCTCCAGAGGCACAGCACAACCCTCATCTCTCTAAGGAAGGGGTATGGAGGGGTGGAAAGCGGCAAAAATTTCCTTTAGGGGCAGTTCTAGAGAACAGGCACAGAATGTGGGAAGGCAGGAGATGTGGGGGTGAGGGGATGAGGGCAGGGATCTTTTTCCAATCCAAATGAGAATTCACTTTTTCGTAGAGTGAAGAAGTAGAATTAGAGTGAAGGGCAGCTTGATGAAAAAAAAAAACAAAAACCACCTATAATTCCTTGTTTTGGTACATGAAATGAATATAGTTTAAAAAAAATCCAAACTAACCAATGAACCAAACAAAAAAAACCCAGCAGGATTTGGCAGTTAATTCCTCTGTGATTAAAGGATGCCCAAACATATGAGGCTAACCCAGTCTCTGAGGGTGATTAAATGCTGAAATGAACCCAGAGACATCTGATAACTGCACAAGTAATTTACTGAGACTGTTCCTCCTAATTCTGATGGCTGCCAGAGTCTTCACTGAAGGAAAATAAGTTTGAGTAACCCCCAAACACAGATTTTTTTACACACATATGGCCATATAATAGCTATGAAAGTGGGAATTGGAGAGTTTGTTGCTGCTGGGGTTTGGTTTGGTTTTGTGTTCTGTGTTTGCCACACTGAGCTGGGGCTCAGCTGAGCATTTATGGCTCTGGAGCTCGCCAAAGGGATGAGCCTAGGGAGCAAGATTGAAAAGCCAGATCACAGCCAGGGAGGGATGCTGAAGCTGTGCAAGGAGCTGAGTTTGCAAAGGTCACCTGGTCCCAGTGCGTCCACACATCATTTGGTACACCACTGCCTGGATTTTCAGGAGTAAGGGAGGTTCACTAAAGACAGCTGGAAGCGTGACAGGAAGGTGTGCAGAGCCAGCAAAGAGACAGAGAGCTGGGAAATCACCCCAGGGTGGGAGGAGAAGGTGAATTTGGAATGAGCTTTCCTGGCCTTGCTGGATACAGGGATCGAGGTTCACAAAGTGCAGCTGCCCAGAGGCCAAAGTAGCCACAGGGCTCCTCACACAGCCTGCAGTCCAGCTGGGAAACTGCTCACCACAGGGAACTGGGGAAGCTCACAGCCTCCCACAGGTTCAAAAAGGCACCGGGAAAATCCTGGGAAAACAATTCGTCTGAGCTGCTGAATGCAGAGACATAACCTCTGACTGGGAGGCTGAGAGAGCTGCACTTGCCAGGTACCCAGGGCAAAAACTCCTGTGAGGACAGGGCTCAGCACCCACTGGCACCAAGCAGCTGAAACTTTCTCTATGCAGAACTGAAAATGCATTCCAGGGAAATCTGAGAATGCTCATATTTGGAGATATTCAATTAAGTCATTCTAGTTGATGGCTAATCTGCCTTTAAATTAATGAGACCTAGGCACAACCTTTATGACATCTTAATCTGCTTTTGTCCCAGCATCTCCTTGGTTTTATTAAAAATTTAATAACTTTTTAAGCAGGGGAGTTATGTCTGATATTGACTGAGTTATGGCTAAGTCAGAAGCTGGCGAGTCTGGAACCCGACAGTTCATTTAATTCAGGGCTCCAGACCTGATTGTCACAGACTGCTTTTACTCTCCTTAAAAGTTGCAATTTCTTTTGGGGCTGGAATCTCTACCTACAATTGGTTTTGAGAATAAGAGCAAATTAGGGCTCTTATCTGTGTTCCATTATTCAGCCTCAGGCATCCACTGCTTGGGGATGCAGGGATCTCTATCTTTGGCAAAACCTGTGCCAGGAGAAGGAACAAACGATTGGATTCTCATGGAAAAGGAGGGGGAGAGAGGTGGGGCTGCAGCAGAGATGAAGTTGGGAAATACAGGAAAAGCTGGGTGGCAGAGTAATGGAAACTGAAGGGGAAAAGTGAAGGGGAGGAGGTGAAAGTGAAATGAAAAGTGAGAGGGAAGGGATGGCAACAGAAGGATGATGCGAGCTAAAAACCAAGGCGGGGAACAGAACAGCTGAATAAGGGTATGAGAGGAAAACTGGAAGTTGTTACCACTTCGGGGCTTTTTAGGAAAGGAGCCTCAATTTTATGCAAGAATAAAGAATAAAATGTGAGATTCCAAGTGATGTTGGTTGGGATGCGCTGGAAAGGGAATAAAGTGATTTAAGAAGGAAAATATTGGCTAGGAAAGTAAATATTGGCACAAGAAGAGACAAGTGAATGAAATTAGGGATGAGAAACAAACTGGGTCACAGAAGGAAACCAAATGGCTTTTTTGGGAACAGGGACCATGGCAGTGGCAGAAAGAAATGAGGGCACGAAGGGAAAGGAAACAAAAGGGCACCGGTTTAGTTCTTATTTTGCTAGAGACTGAAAAAGAAGGGATGGGGGGAAGGAAGGCAGAGGAGAGGTCTGAGAGGACCCTGAGTTCAACTTCTAAACTAATCTAAACTTACCGATCTAAACTTACCCTCTTTCAGTTGGATTGTGCATTTAGATGTTGATTTAAAACAAATCTTACCCAAATTCACTGTAATTCTCCAACACCATCTGCACTACAGTGCTAGGACTTGAATACATTTTAAAACCCCTTAATTTTTGCGACTAAAATGTTGCTATTTAATATTCCCCAGTTTTCTTGCTGCACTTCCCCCATGTCTGGATCAGGGAGTGAGAAGCAAGCAAGGGTGACAGTTTTAGCATGTTTGCAAAAATGAGCTGATTCTTCCTCTTTTTTTAATGTATATACTTTGAATAAAACATTAATTCCCTCTCCATTTTGGATGAAATTCCTACTTTTTTAACACATTCTTGTATTGATTGAAGTTTCTGCTGTCTGGCATTCTCCAGTAGAACCAAATGGAGGATATGGTGAAAAATAGGAAGAGTCCAACTCCAAATATTTCAGTGGAGATAACAGTTTGAATCCATCCACTAAATCCTGCCCTGTGATAGCTTTTCCTGGGAAATCCATGGTATGTTTATGGTATGTGCCATTTTGCAAGTTTGTGGAAGCAAAATCTTCACCAGTTCTGCAGAGTTCACATTCAATTTCTCTGTAGCTACCACCATCTCTGGGCAAATAAAAAGTCACCCAATTAAAAAGCAAAGACAGGGGCAAGCTTCAGAATGGAAGCCCAGCAGGAGATAAAAATCTCGGTTCTCTGAGTGGATTAGTCCAGGAAGCTGGGCCGTGGATGTTACAGGCGGGTCAGAAAACAGGATCTGTCAGAAATTACAAAGTGATTTTGCTCAGAGAGCCTTTTGTACAGCTGAGTGAAATCTGCAGCACTCAGTGCAGGGAATATCTCAGCTCCTCAGGGTTTATTAGGCAGCATCCTCTTGCACCTTCAGTGTCTCACTGGTTGCATATTTACTCACCCGAGTGGGGAAGGATAGCATCGTTTACATTTGCAAAACCCGTCTTTTATTTTTCTCCAGGAGAGTTAACAGCCCTGACGAGATTTTCCAGCTGCATCGTGGTTTCATAGCGTGGGGAAAAGCCCATTTCAGCATTTCCTGCCTTCTTTGCATATTAAACAGCATTGCTGGGGAGGAGGTGCATTAAAACCTCTGTCAGACTGGGGTGTGAATCTGAACTAGTCATAATATTTAGATGTAAGCACTTTCGAGCCCATGGAGAAGAGTGGAAATTAAGCTTTATAAAACTCCAATGCTTTGCCTCCTTTAACATAATAGCTTTTATTTTTGTTATTGTGCTTCTTTTATTTTTCACTTAATGGGGGTCCTTTTTACTTTTTGTAAGTCTACTACTTTAAAATAAAATCATATAATACATATAGCCCATGCCTCATAAATCCAAATGCTGGAACATGGAAATAGTTTTTAGAACAACATTAAGGAAGATCTGTCTTTTTTATGTGTACCGAAGGCACCGCAGTGACGTTTTTAGGTGATGCACCATAAGTTTGCCAGTGCAGCAGACCCCAGGGAAATTATGATAACAATAAAGCACATATTTAGAGAAAGATTCTTAAGGTTTTTAAAGCTGTGTTGCAAAGAAAAAAAGATACAGAGTAATTGTATAATTACAGTTTTAATTTTTTTTGGGGGGTGGGTTTTTTTTGAGAGGACTTCGAGTCAGGCTCTGATTTTATGGGAGCAATTTGCCAGAGAGAGATTACTCTAGGAACATTCTATAGCACAGAGCCATCTTTTTGTGGGATAATCAGGTAGGCAGAGATCTACAGTCAAAAGCTGCCCTTGCCCCTATCTGCTATAAATTGTACCTGTAATTATTTGCAGGCATGGAGGCTAATCCTGAAAACTGGAGCCTTAACACCTTGAATTGAAAATGGGTTTGGGTAGGTTGCAAGTTGTAAAATATCCTAGAATCCATTTCCTATGTCCATGTGGACATTGGCCAGTATGGGCCAGCTTGGGGTGTAAAAGCAATTTCAGTAGTGAAGAGGCAAAAAGGCTTTGTCCTGGTTTTTACCCACAACATTTAGCTTGGCAGCAGTGCTGACATCAGTGAACACTGCTGGAGTGGCTCCTGCTCCATGCCTGGACATTCCCTGGAGAGCTGCAGCTTCCCCAGCACTCCTGGCAGTCCTGCATGGGGGATTTCACACCCTCAGGGCAGGGGATTCACTCACAGCCTGCACTCCATGCTCTTGGAGGTCTTTTCCTATGGATTCTGTGGGAATCTTAATTTCCCTTCCAACCCAAACCATTCTGAGATTCTGTGAACAGAAGAATTAGAAGGAAGAGGGGAAAATGAGCAGGATAAGGTGTCCCTGCCCACTACAGGGAACTAGATGAGCTTTAAGGCCCTTCCCACCCAGCCCATTCCATGATTCCATGGAATGTGCATTATTCCAGCCAGAAACCCCTTTTCCAAACTGTGGGACTCTATGGATGCTAACTCTGAAACAGAGAGCTGTAGAAGTTGCAGGCCACATAGCTTCTCAGTCTTGCCTGAGAAGGTGGCCTGGGAAATTCATAAGGAGGATTTAAAACAATCCTTAGAGACAGAAAACAGCCTTGCACGTGCTGTTTTTCTGTTCCTTGTTTTCTTTGCAGGAGAAGGTCGAGGGGTGTGTGCCCCACTGACCAATGATGGTGATGTAGTAGTTTGCTAACCAATAAGAGTTTCCTTTCTGTACTTTCCATGTATCGGTCTATAAAAAAGACCTGAAGCAATAAACTAAGAGAAATTCTCCTGATTAACTCCTAGAGAGTCTGTGTTGTTTCTTCCCAGCCGTTCCTAATAGAGCGACAGGACTCTGTCCTGGAAAAGCTCCCCAGCTGTTCATAGGGTCAATGAGGCTGGAGGGGGGCACAGGGGCTCGGGACAGTTCTGAGTGTCACTCCGCAGCAGATCAGAACTTCAGCACGACCCTCAGGTTTTCCCCAAAATGGTTCTGTGTCCATGGAACCCTCCCACCGGGTGCTGTAAACATCTCCCCATGGAGCAGAGCTCATCCCTGTGCCTGTCTGCCCACCTGCTGGGGCTGCACCGTGGCTTTCAGGGTTTAAAGCTCAGGAGAAAGCAGAAGTGTCAGCGTTGTGCTGTGTCCCAGCCTCTGCAGCACAAGGCACGTTTTGCTGGCTGAGGAAATCTGTGATTAATCACCACCAAGCCTGAATAATGCAAAGGAAGCACTTCCATAACAGAAGTCCCCACACGAAGAAAAACCTTATTTCTTTAAAAAATAATAGATCTTTAAGTGATTTAATCTTTAAAACCCCATTGCTGCTCGCAGATTATTTAGATATAAGGAACATCTCCAGCACATGCATGATTCAAATACTCTTTTCATATGAAGCCTTTGATGGAACAAGGGAATTAAACATCAAACCCAACATCTCCCAATTGCCAAAGAGCCCTTGGTGTGACAGCTGGTCAGCTGAGCAGCAGAGAGCTGACAGCTCCATCACTCAATTCATTATCCAAATGTTTCAGAGCACGGGATCATTTTATTAAAGCAGCGATGTCTAAGACTTGTTAAGAAAACCAGCAGAAAATGCTCCCTAAAAGCAAAAAAGAAAACACCAAAAATGTGTTTGGCACTCTGGATGGAGCCATACAGCTTCTAGCTGAGCTTTGCTTTTTTTTTTTATCCTAATGCCACAATGTAATTTCGTGTGCTAAGGAAAAAATCAGTTTCACTGTTAGAACATCAAAGCAAGCCCAGGCCATGCTGTGTTTTAAATAAGTGGACAAACCTTTGGTGCCTCCATTTCCTCCTTGCTGGAAAGCTACATCAGCAATCTTTGAAAGGCCTGAAATGTGGAAAACACTTCTTTTTTGCAAATTTTGCAAATTCCACCGGTTTTCAGGTGGTTCTCATATCTCTCCATTCTCACTGGAGGAAAAAAGAGCAAGAAAATGAATTAATTTAAGTTTGCATTGCTATTGTACAACCCTCCTGTTTTTTAATGTTCAATTTGATGAATGTCTTGGGGCAGGTTGGGTAAAGTTCATGTCACAATTTCCCAAGTTCATTTGGGTCTAAGTAGGGCAAGATTCCTTCCAGGGCAGAAACAGCATGAAATTCATTTTTACATCTTGGTGTAAAAAATGCACAACCTCCACATAAAGAGATTTTGAAGATCTCCACCCCTTTGAAAAAACCCCAGTCATGCTCTAGGAGCTCACCAGAAAACACCTGCAAAAAAAACCCAGTTGATTGAGGCAACAGGAGTGTGCCAGTCAGAAACTTTTGGAAGATCTTTTTAATTTTCTCCTGCTCTTCATTTCTTGCCAGTTCTCACACATTGATCGAAATTTGTCAAGGACCAGCAGCAATTTCTTATATTAATAAGCTAACTCGGCTCCCTGCTGCAGCTTGATTGAACAAAAATGAGTTCTAAATGCCTAATAATGTATTTTTACTGCCTTTTCTAGAATTCAAACCTTCAGTCTATCTCTGCTCACACTTTTGGGGAAGGAATTTCCCTGATATCCAGCCTATCCCTCTGCAGAGCCTTCCAGCAGATCAGCACTCCCACCCTAGCTGGTGTCATCTGTGAATTAAATTCTGCCCTCATTTCCCTTTTCTGAAACAATTTAGTATTTCAAAGATTTCGGGAGCTTAGGAAATACTCCATGTTTTGTTCCAGGGAGATGTAATAATCATTAGGGAGCAAAGGGGAATCAGAATGAAGCTTTACAAGATATCCACATGCAGAAAAGTGTGAAATTTCACACTTCCATGTTCTGACTCTTTTATTTAAAGAAGCTTAGTGTTTGTTCTCCTCTCAAACCCATTTAGTTGATTCCTATTTAATGTTCCCTTAAATCCCAGGTGGTTTTCTGTACAGGTTTCACTGAGCAAGAAGTTTTTGGTTCTGCACAGAGGTCAAGCTGGCTCCCTTCCCCTCAGGAAAAACAACATTTCCAGAATGTTCCTAGGCTAGGAAGGAGTGCAGATGTCCTCTGCAGGGGCTGGGCTTGTGAGAAAAAGGGTTCTTGGGAGGTTTGGAGTGCCCATCCCTGGAGGTGTCCAAGGAAGGCCTGGATGTGGCACTCAGGGCTCTGGGCTGGGGACAAGGTGGGATGGGGCACAGCTTGGACTCAGTGATCCTGGAGGGCTTTTCCAGTCTCAGTGATCCTGGGATTCTCTGATAATGAAATTAGCACTGCTTCAGTGGCCCTCAGCCTTTTTGTTCCAAGGCAGCTGGAACAGTGCTATGGGAAATGACACATCCATTCTGTCCCTGACCCTCGTCCCCCTGGGTTTCACCAGCATCCCCCTCAGTGAGGGCCAGAGCAGGGGGTGCTGGGGTAGGTCCAAAGGCCAGGGAAGTTCATGGAATGCCTTCTCATATCAGATCAAAGCCCACCTTCACCCCCATACAGCTCCAGGGTTGTCTGTGCACTCCCCTCCCACCTCATTCCAGCCAGAAATGGGGGCCTGGGGTCTGCAGGGGATTTGTGCTGCTGGACACTGGGGTGGGGTTTCCATGGGATGTGACATCCCAGGCAGCTGCAGCCTCACACTAAGCTTAGACTGCCACCAAATTCCATGGTGACACCTCTGAACTGTGGATTCCTTCAATCAGCAGCTCACTGACCAGCACTGAGAGACAGAGAAATGGGAAAGCTTCCTAAGGGGTGGGTCGCCAGTTCCTCCTAATTCTCATGGGAACCAGATACCCCAAACCCGCTGCCAAGGTGGCTTTAAAAGGTGCAGATGTAACAATTAAATAAATAAAAGATTCAAATACCTGGGAAGGGTGATTTTGTTCTGGTGTCTGATTTTACAGCAGGCTCTGATTGCTCTGGGAAGTGCTTGGACAATTGTAGGGAGACACAGAAGTGAGGCAGGAGCCCACGGCTGAGATCCTGCTGGAGACAAATGGAATGTGGGCAGAGGATGATCCTCAGATGAGCACAAGCTGCAGGGTAAAACATAAGCTTCAATCAACTCTTGCAAATAATTTGAGCCCAATGCCATAAGTGCCTTAAATTAAATCCCTCTCAACAGCAGCCAATCTGAATCATTAGACATATGTCATGAAGTGAGCCACAATCACCAGAAGAGTGGTGCACACAGCGTTCCATTTACATGGGGGATGCATTGCAGCAAATGAAATGCATTCATTTGACTATTTGTTCATGTTCTGTGTCTCAGAGAACACAGAGTGAGAACAGGGCTGATGGGGTCACCTCCTGCTGTGCCCCAGCTTGCTGTGACACACAGAGCTCTGCTGGAGCAGCCCCCTCTTGTCTGAGCTCCCTGGCCAGCACTTATCGCTGCCCTCGGATTTCAGAAAGTTTCAGGCCAGGCAGGAGCATCACAGGATCTCCAGTAATCTCCCAGAATAAACAAGCAGTTTGATTCCATGCCCTTACCCCAAAAGTGAGCCCAGTCAGTTCTGCCAAAAAACCCAGACCTGTTCAAATATCAAATCATGGAATACCCTGAGTGGGAATTCTGACACACACAGGAGAAAACTGAGCAAGGAAAAATATCACGTGTCTACTTCAGCTGAATTCTTCATTTTATTTTGAAATTTAAGTTATTCAATCAGGAGTTTGGTGGTAACACATTGCAATGATGGCCATTGTAGCTTCATCAGTTATGGAAATATTTAATTGAATTCAAGCCATCTTTACACACTGTACTAATTACAGTTTCCTCTTCATGGCAAGGGTATTTTATGGACTTTGATGGAAGTTTATTTCTTACAATGAAGTTATGAGGCTAAAAAAAAAACCTACAATATTTATGCCCAGTAACATAAACTCTCATATTTTAAAAATATGAGTAACAATTTAGTAACTCAGATATTCACCTTGTGGGGCCTGGAGATGTTGTATCGGTTTTTCCAATAATTGTCTTTTTCTTTCTTTAATTTTTTTATTAATTTTTTTAACACAGTTTTAACCTCAGGGTAAAATTATCCAGGATTTTCCTACCATTTTTTTCCAAAGTGCATATCTAACTTCCCTATCCATAAGTGTAAAAATTACAGCTAAGAAGACCTTTAATATAATAAATGCAATAACTACAACTGCCATCTCTAATTAGAGTTAATAACTCCTGATAAAGCTGTTCCCAGTGAAGCTGCTGCAGTGGAATGTCTCAATCTGAGTGTAATTTGTGGTGCAGGACATTTCTATGGACACAGATGTCGAACATTTCGTGGTTGGGATTTATCTGGATGTAACAGTGCTGCCTCAGGCATCCCCAAATTTTCCCACACTGCAGGAAGGTGTCTCAGCTAAAAGATCCTCCTTTTTACAGCTCTCATCCCCTTTTTACAGCTCTCATGAGTGATTCGAGCAGGAGCCTCTCAAGGCCCTGGCACAGGGTGCCCAGAGCAGCTGTGGCTGTCCCTGGATCCCTGGGAGTGTCCAAGACCAGGTTGGACAGGGTTTGGAGTGACCTGGGACAGTGGGAGGTGTCCCTGCCCATGGAATGGGTGAGAATGGATGTGCTTTAAGGTCCCTTCCCACCCAAACCACTCTGGGCTTCTCTAAGTTCTTTTTTGAGGGAAACATTACAAGAAGCAAGTGCTGCTAGAGTTGTTTGGGTTCCCGTTCTGTGCTTCTCTTGGAGCTGTATAATTTAGCACTTGATGTGCAGTTGTCATCAGGTGCAGCAGTGTTTTGTTTACACTTGGTGCTTTAATATTTGCAAATGTAGACATTGAATAAGGCATTCTTCAGACTCAAATGGCCCTCAGTAGATTCAGGAATAGGATTTTCCAGGCTGATAATTACTAAGAAAGCTTTAAACTGCAGGCACCTCCAGTAAAGTGTCTTTTCAAGAGCCAACCATCATTATTATGAGGAAATGTGGCAGCTCCAAGCACAGGTGCTGATTAAACATTCCCCATAAGAGTGGATCTGTTGGAAAATCTGCACCCCCCACCCTTAAGATCATCATCCCAGATGAACTCCTTAGACATTACACTTCCCAGGACTGAAAATGTACCTTGTTTTATTTTTAAAACAGCTGCTGCTGAGGCTGCAAGGTAAATAATGCCCTGGTTAGGTGAATGGCAGCCTGTTTTCTCTGAGTGCCTCCCTGATACCTGAGGAATTAAGGATGAAACCAGTTAAATTTAAATTCCTGGTTAAATTCCTGGTTAATTCCTGGTTTTAACCAGGAATTAAGGATAATGCCACTTAAAGGGAGGCAGAATAAGGATGCAGCAGCATGGGGAAAATATGTTGCTGTAAGGTTTAAAGAAAATCCTGAGCAAAACCTGCAGATTTCCTCATGTCCCCCAAACACCAGATGTGTGTCTGGAGCTTCAGGAGAATAAAAACTGTGGATCCAGTGGGAAACCTGGTTAGATTTGGGTTTATATCCTTCCTCTACGCCAAGAAAAGCTAAAGCGGGGATTTATTTCTTACAATGAAAATCAACTCACTTACGCCTCTTTGCGGGTTTTATTTTTTAACTTCAGGTTTATCCTTCCTTCATGCCAGGCCTGGAACGATCTGGGGAGAAGGAAGGATGGGGACAATCACAGGCAAAGTCCTCTCCAGTTTAACTGAATGATTTTAAGCCTTTTCTCCAGAGTGAGAGGAGCTACTCCAGCCCCAGAGAAATGTGCCATCAGCAATTGTTGCATTTGGGATGGGAGGCAAAGCCAGAATTCCCCACAGCCTTGTGCAGAGGTGTGACAGCAGGAGCTGGTATCCTTCTGTATCCTTAAACTTTGAACTCTTGATCAGGACTTTTTGCATGGTTCAAGTGCAAAGTGTGCACTGAGGATCCCAAATGGGGATCTGCTGCAGCTCTGGGGCTTCCAGGCACCCCCATGTCCATCATTCCCGGCTGGACAGGCAGCTCTGCCCTCAGGGCAGCTGGAGTTCAGAAAGACAGCAGCCAAAGACTAAAGTTAGAGCTTAAAATGTCCCCCCTTCCAACTTCAACCTCCCTCCAGCACCTCCTCTCTGGAAGGGATGTACTTTGGGACGGTCTGTGATCTGATTTATCCATGCTTTTTCAGGATAAACTCGGATTTTTTAGCTTTAATAAAGATCTTATATTCCTAAGCATCTTAGAGATAATAGTGCTTAATGGGCACTCAGGAAAAGACAGACTGTGTCATTTTGAAAGATGTAACCCTGACATTTATGCACAAAGATGCTGTTTGCTAAGTAGCTCTCATTTCAAAGCATTGTGTTGGATTTTGGAATGTCTTTCTGGAGGACGCTGGCTGATCCTGAAGCAGTTCTATTGCAAATGCAAACTCCCAATGCTCTGTAGTGGGGTCATCTCCCCTCCCCTCAGGGTTCCTCTCTGGAGTAACTTTCCAGGGATCTGTGGAGTGAATGTTTCTGTCTCTAAGGGTCATCTGCTGTCAGAGTGCAGAAAAACTTGCTTATTTATTGCTGCTTTCTGTGAGTGTCACCTCTTGCAGTCACTGCAAACAGTGTAAAGCATTTTTTGTACAGATATCCTCCTGATTTAACCAGGTGTCTGTGTCAAAGCAGTGGCAAAACCCCCTCTGAATTCAATTTTCCTTGCTGTTGTTTTAGAGGTCTCTATGGCTTCACTTGGTTTGAGGTTTCTTCAAGTGTAAAGTACAATTGCTTTGTATCTGACCAAAAAATCTCACTATATTCGTAATCAACTGAAAACTTTTGGGATGGACTCAGGCAAAAGCAGTAAATCCCAGCAATGCCTACAGCTCGGTGCCATCAGTCTTTCAGTCTTCATCCCACCAGCTTGCTTTCTTTCCACTCTCCTCATCTACTTTTCATTTCTGACAAATTCTTTTCCCCTTCTTTTACTCCTTAATGTGAGCATTGATATTTTTGTTTTCCCCGCTGTGATTGTCCCTTCCTCTGTTTCCTGTTGCCTCTCCATTTCCAGCAGCTCCTGTAGCCCTGCACATGATCAGCAGTGAATGTGCCAGGAGGTCTGGGTGTCTCGGGGGGAAATCCTCTCGCTCAGACTCAGGAAAAGCAGACCTGTAGGGCTCTGAAAGACTTAAAAAGGCAGGAGAAAGTAAGTTTATTTTCCAGTGGGACTAGTGGAGTTGTTTCAGCACAGTGGGAGGAACGCTCAGCTATGAGGGCTTTGATCAAACCCTGCTGGAAACCGGAGAAGCGTTTGGAACAGCCCACAACCCGTGGCATAACGCAGGCAGAGGGAAATATAAAATATAAAGGAGAAAAGCAACGGTTTCAAAACTTCCTATCAAATTGAGAGTTTGCACCTCACAAATGATGCTTTAGTTCCTACATGGTGTTGCAAGAGATTCCTAAATCAGGCCAACCAGATTTTTTCACTGTTAGTAAAAAGGAAAAAATTCATTACTTACAAATTCTGTACCACGAGTCATGCCAAATGTGCCTTTGGGAAATATCTCCACTTGCAAGCTGAAGTGAAATAATTCCCCTTGGAAAAGACAGATCTTTGTATCTTAATAAGCTCATTTTTTCTATATATACGTACACACATGTATTTTTATCCCTCTGCTTTCCAAAGGATCGAATCAGGGCTGAATGCCCCTTTCTGGAGTGCAGGCAATGATAAAAACCTGCCCTGGCTCTCACAGGCGATATTTTGGGTGGAGAAATAGTTCCCCATTTTTATTTAGCCCTTTTTTTTCTGTTCTCTGTGCTGGGTGATGGGTTCAGCCCCCCGTGAGGGGCTGGCAGCCCTGGGGCAGTGGCACACCTCGCCCGTGCCTGAGCCCAAAGTGGGATCCGTAGCAGCTCCCTGGGCACTCAGCACTGCCCACACTGCATGAAAAGGGCAGAAAGGCCAAGTACCTCTGAGAGTTCAGCAAAAAAAATCAACCAAAATTTGAGCAGCCTTGTTTCAGCCGGGAGCAAAACCTTCATAAAAGCAACTGGAATAAAACTGCATCCAGAACACGGAGCTGGGTTTTGGATGGGCAGTTTGGAACACAGGAGATACCAGATTTGACAAATAGGCAGTGACCTTGCTATCTCCAAGCCTAGTCTTTAAAAACTCCCATTTGCTGAGTTTGGCACTTGGGGCTCATCCCCTCCCTTGGTCAGGATTGGGTCCTGAGCCTGTCCCAGGTTTCAGCTGCCTGCAGCCATAGAAAGGAGAATTCAACCGTCCCAAACCCCAGAGCCAGCCCTGCATTTATTACATTTAAAATCAAAAATTCTTCTGTTTGGCTGCAAATTTCTTACAGTCTTGAGATGCAATCTACAGAGACAGGGACCAAATAACTGCAGAGTTATTTGGGGTAAGGGAGGCCGAAATCCAGGGGGGTTCCAGAGTGGGGTGTTTGCCTTTCCATGCTCACCATCCTTCCTTCATGGTTCTGATGGCTGAAAACAAGGAGGGGAATGGCAAGGGCAGGGCCCTAGAGCTCTGTTTGAGTGCACCCTATAAGCAGGAGCCCACAGAGAGGTGATGAGTGACAGAGGGGAAGTGATCCCAGAGCTGGCAGAGGCAGGGCCATGGCAGGATGGAGCACTGAGGAGGAGAACTGAGGGTGGGCTGGCCAGGACCCAGCCTGGAGAACACAGGGATGAGGGATGCCAAGGTAGGGCCAGGGGCTTGGAGAGGGTGGGAATAGGCTGGAACAGAGCACAATGCATGGAAGGTTTCCAAAGCAGCTTTTGAACAGATTGGAGAGGGAACGGAGGTGGGAAGGCAGCTCTCGGCTCCACTGTGTGTAAAATGAGGATGATAATAGCTCCTCACCACAAGGGCTGCTGCAGGCTCAGCATGCACCGAATGCTGATGGGCTATGAGGGGGTTCTGCCAGCCAAACACGGCCCCTGTGCTCCAGGAGAGCCCCGGGGAGCAAACCCTGTGCAGCCCACAGGACTGGGCAGAGGCACATGGCAATTCCTGCTGCTGACAGGGCTGGGGTCACTCGCCACTCTTCCTGAGAAACTCCCAGTCCACATCCACACAACTTACGGAGCAGCTTATGCTGTTAGCTCTCTAAATTAGAGCTAACAGCAAATTTCTGGACAGCCTTGTGATGTCAGAGAGGTAACTTTGCAAAGGAAGATGCTGCTAAACTGTGAGCAATGACTGTGAGCAATGAAAATCTGTCCTTTGCTAACAGATAAGGACAGAAAAATATGCTTGGAGGGGGTTTCCAGTAGCTTCAGTTGAAGTGGAACTCTCAGAGGGAATTATCTAGAGAAAAATATCTTCCTCAGCACTGTTTTCCATGCCCTGCTCCTTTCTGACCCTTCAATCTGCCCCCAGCCCCACTGAGTGTGTGTGATCCAGACCCCCACAGAATCCATATCCCTGTCAAAGAGCCCAAGGGCAAACCTTGTGTTCATTTGGCTTTCACAAATCCCCTACATTAACCTAGCACCAACAACAGTTTCTCTTTGGGGAAAGCAGCAGCACAGAGCTCACACTCATTAGGATTTTAGCTCTCCTTTCCCTTCAGTGACTGACAGGTCTCATGGACCTCCTGGGGTTCCCTGTGGGAAGGAGGGGAGGCTTCTCAGAGCAGGAACCCCTGCAGGAGCTGGATGTTCAGATGTTTCTGGAAACCCTGCTAGCAAACCACCTGCCTGTCCTGGCACTGGGCTGCTCTTGGGAGCTGTTGGTGGCTCCCAGCTCAGGGATGGAGCAGCATCCAGCCAGCCCTATGCTTCCACATGGCTGATTCCATGTGTCATCCCGTGTCCCAGCACCTCCCCAGCTGCACAGCTGACACCCAGCCTGGGAAAATTCCTCCTTTGAGCCAGGACAGAAAATATGGGCATTAACCATGTAGAAACAGGGATTTCTCCTCAACCAGAAAGAGTCACAAACTGTAAAATTCTCCTTTGAGGATGGATTCATCCCTGACCTTTACTGAAACTCCCTCAGTCCCTGATGACCCCTTGAAATAGAAATGTTTGTTTGCCTGGGAGAACTGGAGGAGCTTTTCCAGGTGTGCCTGCTGAAGTGTGCTGTGTAGTTGTGACATTTTCCTTGCTGTAGGGATTTTTGTGCTCAGAGAGTGAATGGAGCTGATGCTTTGCCCTGCCTGTCACTTTGGCTCACTCACATGGCTCAGCCCCTTGTGGCAGAGCAGCTGTACCCAGGCTGTCATTCCCTCTTACTTTCCACTGGTAAATTCCATGGAGGGGCAGTTACTGGTTTTTTCCTTCGTCCCTGAAGAAATCACGTTACAAATGATGTGCTGTAAGTGAAAAGTCAGGTCTGCCACTGACCAGGACACAGCAGCCTTTGATTTGCTGTGGAGAATTCAGTCTCTGACTGAGGGAGGAGGGAACTGAAAGGGAGGACTCCAAAATTTACAATTTCCCAATTACCAATTTTACCAGTTACCAATTAGAAATTACCCAAGTGCTACCAGCAGCCCAACATGAAAGCCAGTGCTTGTTTTCACACTCAGCAATAACAGCTTCCTACCTGGAACATCATTTCTGTCTTGAGTTAACATTCCTCCCTCCCTCCCTCCCTCCCTCCCTCCCTCCCTCCCTCCCTCCCTCCCTCCCTCCCTCCCTCCCTCCCTCCCTCCCTCCCTCCCTCCCTCCCTCCCTCCCTCCCTCCCTCCCTCCCTCCCTCCCTCCCTCCCTCCTTCCCTCCTTCCCTCCTTCCTTCCTTCCTTCCTTCCTTCCTTCCTTCCTTCCTTCCTTCCTTCCTTCCTTCCTTCCTTCCTTCCTTCCTTCCTTCCTTCCTTCCTTCCTTCCTTCCTTCCTTCCTTCCTTCCTTCCTTCCTTCCTTCCTTCCTTCCTTCCTTCCTTCCTTCCTTCCTTCCTTCCTTCCTTCCTTCCTTCCTTCCTTCCTTCCTTCCTTCCTTCCTTCCTTCCTTCCTTCCTTCCTTCCTTCCTTCCTTCCTTCCTTCCTTCCTTCCTTCCTTCCTTCCTTCCTTCCTTCCTTCCCTCCTTCCCTCCTTCCCTCCTTCCCTCCTTCCCTCCTTCCCTCCCTCCCTCCCTCCCTCCCTCCCTCCCTCCCTCCCTCCCTCCCTCCCTCCCTCCCTCCCTCCCTCCCTCCCTCCCTCCCTCCCTCCCTCCCTCCCTCCTTCCCTCCTTCCTTCCCTCCTTCCCTCCTTCCCTCCTTCCCTCCTTCCCTCCTTCCCTCCTTCCCTCCTTCCTTCCTTCCTTCCTTCCTTCCTTCCTTCCTTCCTTCCTTCCTTCCTTCCTTCCTTCCTTCCTTCCTTCCTTCCTTCCTTCCTTCCTTCCTTCCTTCCTTCCTTCCTTCCTTCCTTCCTTCCTTCCTTCCTTCCTTCCTTCCTTCCTTCCTTCCTTCCTTCCTTCCTTCCTTCCTTCCTTCCTTCCTTCCTTCCTTCCTCCCTTCCTCCCTTCCTCCCTTCCTCCCTTCCTCCCTTCCTCCCTTCCTCCCTTCCTCCCTTCCTCCCTTCCTCCCTCCCTCCCTCCCTCCCTCCCTCCCTCCCTCCCTTCCTCCCTTCCTCCCATTAATTTGTTTTTACAATGTTGTACAATAATTATTTTATTTAAATGAATCATCTGACAAACTAGTTCTTCATAAAACTTGTCACTTACTCTGCTGTTTTTCTTTTAACCTGGACCTTACAATAAATTCTGAGCTTGGCTGTCAGTCAGCACCAGAAGAAGGAGAAGAGACTATTTATGGAATTGCTGGATTTCATTAGGGATGTATGGATGAAAATGCTACAGCACAGCTTGTTTGTGATGCAGATTTATCGAGTAATTCAACTCCTTTTTAGCAGCTGAATAGGCCTGAACAGAAGAATCAAGCTCCAATAGGTACAGTCCAAGCCTCTTAAATGCAAAATCCCCCAGCTCAGTCACAGTAAGGAATTATTGCCTCAAAAACTCCCTCATGGGCTTGGCCCATAGGTGTGGGACTGGATGAGCTTTGAGACCCCCTCCAAGCCAGACCATTCCATGACTCCCTGTTTTATCCAGGGTATGTCACCAACAAATAAAGGCTGCAGTCAGAGTTCCTGTGAGTGCTTTCCTGCTCCATTATGTGTGTAAAAAGAGCCTGCAAGTGTATTGATAGTGCAGAGTTTAATTTGTTTGCTCAGAAAATGCATCCACACAAAACTTCCCCTCTTTGCATCACTCCTCCTTTCCCTCCCTGCCTTCCTGCTGCCCACTGAGCGTTCACTCTTTTCCAAAAGGAAAAATCCAGAGGAATTCTGCTAATGAAGTATAAATAGTTCCTGGTTATACATCATTAATTAAAATTAATCTCCATTTAACAGGCAGTTGATTAGAGGGATGGAAATAGTTCTGGCCCTAGAATGAGGAAGTGCTTGTGCACATCCAGGTATGAAGGTTGCCTCAAGGGTGGTTGGATGAAGTAGTTTTAATTAATTAAAAAAAAAAATTAAAAAAGCAGAAAGTGCTGGAATGCACAGTAATAATTTCTGAGGTGGAGGGTTTTTTTTTGCCAAGATCAAATGGCAGAATGCCCATCCTGTTGGAAGTGGGGAGGGATTGTGGGCACCCTTATTTCCAGGTTATCCAGGCTGTCCCCTGTACCGTGACATCCACCTTCCCTGGTGGAACAATGCTCTGCTGCTTCCCTCAGGCATTCAAGGGAAACTCAGCAGTGGAACATTTCTGGCCCAAGCCCAGGCTGAAAAGAATTGTCTTCCTTGGGTGAAATGAGGGAAAGATAATTGAATTTAACCACTAAACTTGCTGGGATCATAGCTGGGATGAGGAATTACAGGATTGGATTTGAAAGGACAAGCTTTAGATTTTTTTTCCCTTCAGGTTTTCTGGAGTTTGCAGCTCTGGAAAATCCTGCTGGCTTTTAGCATTCCACTGGATGTTTTGGTTCCAAGTCCTGCACTCAGGCTTTTATTTTTATTTTTATTTTATTTTTTGGCTGTTTTTGTGTATTACACTCTTTTGTAATCACTCGGATGTTTTCTGAGGAAGAGGGAAGAAGTGTTAGATTCTGATACCTGCACATTGTACGTGAGAAATCCATGGAGTGTACGAGAAAATTGCTGAAGCTGGCAGATTGTTTAAGTCATGTCAAGGCATTGCTCTGTGTGGGTTCAGGAGATAAAATAATGCTGTTTATTCCAGAGGAGCCCGGGATAACATTACCAGACTGGGGCTGGTAGCCTCCAGGGTTCTTCATTGCTGGATTAAAATTCAAACCAGGTTCTGATTCCAGTGTGTTCCCATTTCTGATGGCCAGCTAATGGCTGCACTATTCCTACATGGAATCAAAACCACAGGAGATTGCAGCTCATGAGCTGAATGCATTCAGATTGCCAGAAATTACAAAGAGAGTGGCCTCAAATTCAACATGGGGAAATGTGTGAGAAATCCAGAGTATTCTCTAGTGACATGCACTAAATGAGTAAATTATACTTGCAAAATCAAGCACTGAAGCTGGAGATTGCTGTTTAGAGGAGCTGGTTTTTTAAAATTAGCTGTGTTTGCTGTGCATTCCTCAAATCCCACTGCCCCTGGTCAGTGGGAATATGCTGTTGGCACAGTAAGGTCTCTAGAGGCTGGACATCCCAGCCTACTGGGACAGGCTGTGGCCTCGAGACACCTTCCCCATCCCAGGATACACTCCAGGGAAGATCATTACACTTCCAAAATTTGGGTTATTCCCAGTCCTCTTTAGGAAAGCTTGCTCACTTGCCTTTTGGAAAGCTTGTGCTGTGTCCACAGGTTCAGCTCCTTTTCCTGGGAAAAAGTAAAAATATTCCCCTGTCCCTGAGCAAGCTGAGGAATGACCAGCAACGCTGCCTGAGGTTTATGAAAATCCACAGGAAACACAGAGCTTGAGGGGAGATTCTCAGTCTGTTTGCTCTCAAACTCCTCAGTGGATCTTGGACGGCCAGATGTGCAGGGACACTTCAGAAAACGTCCACATGGCTCATTCCCAAATGTGGATTAGACTGGAGCAGGGAGAACAAGAGCCATGTCCATCCCTACTTTCATTAGAAAGGAGCTGGGTAGAAGTTTTCAGAAGCATTTAAAATGTTCCTCTGGAAAGGCTGGACAATAAACACGCGTCATCTTCCCCAGATGTTTGAGAGCAACATTCACAGCACTGAGTTAACCCCAGTGCAGATAAAAACTAATGATCATTAATGATCTTGCTGTAGTGCTTTGATCAGCCATCGGGTTTGACATGATGAACGCTCATCATTTGTTTTTTCCCCTCTTTCTGTGCGGCAATTAAGAGGTGAATAATCCTTCACATTTATCTCTGTTCCAACAGGAGGGATATTTGAAACTGTGGAAAATGAACCTGTTAATATTGAAGAATTGGCGTTCAAGTTTGCTGTCACCAACATTAATAGAAACAGAACACTGATGCCTAATACCACATTAACCTATGACATCCAGAGAATTAACCTTTTCGATAGTTTTGAAGCCTCAAGAAGAGGTAAATATCTCAATTACTGTGTCAGTTACATGTGTGGTTTGTGCTCTGTGCCTTTCCCCATCCTGATCTCCTTTTCTGCCCTGCTTGCATCATGTGTACCAACAGGAACAGAAAATTAATCTTTCAAAGGTGGTTGAACTAAGAATCAAGCTGGGCTTGGACCTGTCATGTGCTTTCTGAATAAACCCCTACGTCCTGTCTGCATGCTAAGAGCCCCAGATGGCAGGTGACGAGTCCAAGCCACTTTTCTTTCCAAAACATAGATTTGCCACCTGGAATTCTGAAGAAAAATGATCAGGGACTCACAGGAAGCACAGTGGGATGCCACAACCCATAATTAGCACAGATACCCATTACTGGTAAATTATTTCCACTGCATTTTAAGGACCAGAGGCCAGTAGTCCCCCTGGCCTTAAATAATAATGCTCAGTGGCCTGGGGATAGAAATAAGTTTCTCTGTTATAAACAACTGTAAGAATTGAAATGGTCAACTTGGGAAATTTTTTGCCTCTTCTTTTTTTTTTTTCTCTTGAGAAGGAAAATTATGGCCCAGTTTACTCCCATCTAATTGACTTGCAGGCCAAAACAGAGAGGGATAATAAGTCACAATATTCCTAAACTCCATGTGTTCCTTGGCTCTAGGAAGCAAGCTTGAAGTTTGATAAAATGTTATAAAGAGCAGCCCAGTTCCTGGAACTGGATTTGCTAGAAGGCTGGAAAATAAAAATGCCTCACTTCAGAAACCAAGCTGGTGACCTGTCACCTTTCAAACATCTACACTACCAAATTTTCCTCATGCTACTTCAGTTTCTTAGGAAGAGTGGAGAAAAGAAGAATGATTTCAAAGAACATCAAAAATAGCTTTAAATGGCACTTTCTGCATTCCTTTTCACTTATCAGGTACATGCTGGAGCTATATACTATAGAATCTCAAGTGTGGTGGATTTATAATCGATAGAATCCAGGCAGATACAGATCCAGGCAGATACAGCATTTCAGATTCCCCGTAGAGTGAGAATCTCTTCTGTGACTGTTGTGAAAGTGCCTTCTCCACTTAATATATAGGAAGTTGTCAATATACATGCAAGAAACTCACACAGACAGCAGTAATTTCTTCTCATCATGAATTATTGAAGTTATTTATGGAATTTGCACATTAAAACCTGTGATCTTTTAGAAAGGCTTCTGAATTAAACCTGGAAAGCCCGTGCACTTCATGCTGTCTGTGAAACATTCATTTGTAGAATGGAAACAGAAAATAATTGATTTTCTGTCATATTCTATTACAGCCAGAGAGCTAAACAGGAATTTAAAGAATCTCAGCTCATTGTGGAAGTCAGTGTATTTAATATTTCCTTCAATCAGAGTAATTTCTAACCTTCCCACCCTCACAAAGAGAGCAGCCCTGCAGCTCAGTGCAGGACCTTGTCCCAGTCGGGAGCCTTGTAAAAAACATTGGCAGTAAATTTTACCAATAGACAGAAATAACTGATATTACTTCATCTCCTGCCTGTTAGCCTGCAAAGACATGGGAGAGAAAGAAAGATGCAAAGACAGCTGCAGGCAGGGCTCTTCAGGCTGAGATATGGGCACAAGGAGAAGGAAGCCTTTGTTGACGTATTTGGCTGATTTGGAGGGGTATAAACGCCAGTGTGTGAGGGTTCTTTATTTCCCGAGGGCTGTAGGCATTCCTGGCTGCTCTGAAAACACAGATTATGGAGCGTGGAGCCCTTTGCTGCTCAGCTCCCTGCAGCAGCCTCAAATTAGAGAAGCTCACACAGGTAGAAAGGTGTCGGTCCCAGGGGATCCACGGGGAGCCTGCTGTGGCTCCAGGGATGTATTACCTGATGCTCTGCAGTGGAACTTCATTTCTGTGACATTCCTTGGGCAGCCAGAGAGCTCCTGGTTCCTTCAGGATGAAGCCATTCTGAGAAAGGCAGTCCAGGAATCCATGTGATCTGCAAGGCAATGAGCAGAGAAGGTTTTGGTTGTGGCAAGCAGGGTCAAGGGTATAAAGCTGATCAGTAAAGCCATTTTCAGAACCACATTCAAACCAGAAGTTGGAAAAGACCTCTGAGCCCATGGACTCCCAGCTGTGCCTGATCCCCACCCTGTCCCCAGCCCAGGGCCACCTCAACCTTTCCTTGGGCACCTCCAGGGATGGGGACTCCAAACCTCCCTGGGCAGCCCCTGCCACTGTGTAAAACCCCTTTCCATGAGGAAATTCCTGCTGATGTCCAACCTGGCCCAGCCTGAGGCCATTCCCTGTCCTCCTGTTACCCCCCGGCTGTCCCCTCCTGTCAGGGAGTTGTGCAGAGCCAGAAGGGCCCCCTGAGCCTCCTTTTCTCCAGGCTGAGCCCCTTTCCCAGCTCCCTCAGCCTTTCCCTTAACCCTCTAAATCACCCCTGAAGACCTCAGGAGCCACTGGCACATCTCTCGGTGGGTCCCAGAGCAATGCAGTGCTCCGTTCTCTCTTTGAAGGGATGGGGATGGGAGCAGGATAAAAGCTGGCAGTGAGCATCCCACAGGTCCCGTGCTTTTGCCCACCAAGAGCCTCCTGTCCCCTCAGCCTGTGACCAGCTGGCCCTGGGTGTGGCAGCGCTGTTCGGGCCGGCTCACAGCTCGTCGGTCAGCGCCGTGCAGTCCATCTGCAACGCCCTGGAGGTGCCGCACATCCAGACCCGCTGGAAGCACCCCACCGTGGACAACAGGGATGCCTTCTACATCAACCTGTACCCCGACTACGCTGCCATCAGCAGGGCCGTCCTGGACCTCGTGCTCTACTACAACTGGAAAATTGTCACCGTGGTGTACGAGGACAGCACGGGTGAGTGGGGCTGGGCTGCGGGGCCGGGGTCCATCAGACCCTGCCATGCCCTCAGCAGCTGCCCTGGCTTACAGGAGAAAAAGCCCTGTCCCGCTACTGCTGTGGCTTTTGGAAAGCTGCTCGCTTCACCAGAGCTCGGGACAGAGCCCCTGGGGTTTGAATAGTCAATCCCATTTTGCTTCCTGCTTCTGGAACCCGTAATACAGCCTCAAACTGATCCCAGGATCCCAGAACCTGGAGATCACCCAGTCTAACCCCCCAGCCAAGGCAGGGTCACCTGGAGCAGGTGACACAGGAATTTGGGATTTTGGGATGTCCCCAGAGAGGGAGACTCCAGGCCCACCCTGGGCAGCTGTCCCAGGGCTCTGCCCCTCCATGGACAGAAGTTCTTCCTCAGGCTGAGGTGGAACTTGTTGTGTTTCAGTTCACGGCCACTGCTCCTCATCCTGTCACTGGCACCACTGAGCAGAGTCTGGCACCATCCTCTGAGAGCCCTGGGGATGTTGGTGTGCACTGAGGGGATGTTGGTGTGCACTGAGGGGATGTTGGTGTGCATTGAGGGGATGTTGGTGTCACTGAGGGGATGTTGGTGTGCACTGAGGGGATGTTGGTGTCACTGAGGGGATGTTGGTGTGCACTGAGGGGATGTTGGTGTCACTGAGGGGATGTTGGTGTGCACTGAGGGGATGTTGGTGTGCATTGAGGGGATGTTGGTGTGCACTGAGGGGATGTTGGTGTCACTGAGGGGATGTTGGTGTCACTGAGGGGATGTTGGTGTGCATTGAGGGGATGTTGGTGTGCACTGAGGGGATGTTGGTGTCACTGAGGGGATGTTGGTGTGCATTGAGGGGATGTTGGTGTGCACTGAGGGGATGTTGGTGTCACTGAGGGGATGTTGGTGTGCATTGAGGGGATGTTGGTGTGCACTGAGGGGATGTTGGTGTCACTGAGGGGATGTTGGTGTGCATTGAGGGGATGTTGGTGTGCACTGAGGGGATGTTGGTGTGCATTGAGGGGATGTTGGTGTGCACTGAGGGGATGTTGGTGTCACTGAGGGGATGTTGGTGTGCACTGAGGGGATGTTGGTGTGCACTGAGGGGATGTTGGTGTCACTGAGGGGATGTTGGTGTCACTGAGGGGATGTTGGTGTGCATTGAGGGGATGTTGGTGTCACTGAGGGGATGTTGGTGTGCACTGAGGGGATGTTGGTGTCACTGAGGGGATGTTGGTGTCACTGAGGGGATGTTGGTGTGCATTGAGGGGATGTTGGTGTGCACTGAGGGGATGTTGGTGTGCATTGAGGGGATGTTGGTGTGCATTAAGGGATCCCCTCTCAGCCTTCCCTTGCCCAGAGTGACCAGGCCCAGCTCCCACAGCCTCTCCTCATAGAAGAGATGCTCCAGACCCCTCACCCTCTCTGTGCCTCCCACTGGACTTTCTGCAGTAGTTCCTAGAGACATCTTCTAGACAGAATAGAAACAAGGAGAGGTTTTTTCCAGTCCACCAACCACCATATCAAGTTGGCATTCCAAAACACCAAGTGCTCAGCTACAAAAATGCCTGATATTAAAGAGATTTCATTTGCAGAGGTATTTGCAAAGTAAATTAATCATCAATCATCTTATTAACCCAGAGTCAGGAAAGTAAACATGTCAACTTTGATCAGTATAAATAGTTCTTGGATTTGGGGTTAGAGTGATGCCAGTTAACCCAAGCTCTTTTGTTTCCCATCCCTGATGTTTGACATGGTTACACCACAAGGAATAAAAACAATTTGGCTGGGTAGGACGGAGCACCCTCGTCTCCTGGGAGGTGTCCCTGCCCAGGGTAGGGGGTGGCACTGGATGGGCTCAGGGGGTCAGGCTTTTGCCATGTCCTCCAGAAAAAGAGCTGCAGTTCTTTCCATGGCTGCTTTGGCTTCTCCAGGACACCACACTTAGGCTCCATCTCCACTTCACGTGGCAGCAGGAAGTGTTGGGAAGTGCAAGGTCCCAGTCTGATGTGACCAAAGGAGATATTTTAAGGCACACAGTAATTTCTCCCCCCTAAATGGAGAGGAAGGTGGGTTGGAAAGTCCTTTATTTTTTTTTTTTTTGTTGGTTTTTTTTTTTTTTTGTTTTTCACCACACCTGCACTCAAGCACTTTTTGTTGCTGGGAAGACAAACACCAGTTCTCAGTACGAGGTGTGGATGAGATGAAGGCTTCCATGAATGCTGGACTCCTCCTCCCAAACCTCAGCTTTCCCTCCTGGAGCTGCTGTCCCAGGGCACTGCAGACAGGAGCGAGCCCTTGGGACTTGGGCTGCACTTTCCAGCCAGGTGACACCGACCCCTTTCCCACCATAGCCAGCTCCAGTGGTCTCTGTTCCTCAGCTGGCCCCTGGCCAGCTCCCAGTGCATGCAGCATTTCCAGCTGGACACTCAGAATGTTCCACATTCTCTGTTGATGAGGAGGGACAGCAGCTTCTCCCTCCACGTGTCCAGTATTGAGTGAAAGCCAAAAGCCCTGGACTCAGTGAGCCCTCAGAATCTGGGAGGGAAGAGGGAGCTTTGTCTTGCCTTCAATGTGCCACTCAACCATGTTCACACCCCACACAAATATTATCTCCACTCCCAGCAGGAGAGGCAGGAGCTCCTTAATTTTAATAATTTGTTTGATTTTTGTTCGAGAAGCACTCCTTGCCTGTGTTCTCTCTCTCTCTATGCATGTTTTTAAGGCAGCCTTTTCCTTCCCCTCAGCAGGAGATCAGGAATTTTTTGTGGGAGAATTGCATTCATGGATAATGAGAGGCTGTAATCACACACCTCAAAGAGCTCTTAACTATCTTCCCTCGGTTTTGGAGGCAAATGGCAAATGGCACAGGAGTGCTGATTTAGCCAGTGGAACTGCACTGTGTTTAAACACTTGGACGAGGCTCTGGCTGAGCTCCACTGACTTCAGCTAAGGCATGTAAAGCTGTTCCAGCTGAACACCAGCTCTGAGAAATCACCTGTGTTTGAGGACATAGAGCTGCATCTCAAAAGATTCTGTAAGATCTCACAGCTGCTGAGTGACATCAGGCAGGAAAGTTAGAGGCTTTATCAGTTTTATCTTCTTGCTGTTTGGTATTGGAATAATAATGAGCTGCACAAGAAGAAGCCTTATTTGCTTTTTATGTCTCAATTTAAACGTACTGCAATATGTTTATATTGTATTATATCAATGCAAACATATCCTGTAGTCAACCAGTTAAAAACACCTTTCAAAATATTTAGATGTTGAAGCCAAGTATAAACATGGGAATGAAAGGCTTTAATAATATTAGTTAGGAAGCTGTCAAATATGTAACTAGCAATTATCCTTAGGGAGAGTGGAGTGTGAGAAACCCTGTTTAACTGACAAGAAATCCTTGTGGCACAGGATGGTGATTGTGTCCTTGCCTGTCATTTTTCAGGTCTCATTCGCCTGCAGGAGCTCATCAAAGCCCCTTCCAGATACAACATTAAAATCAAAATCCGCCAGCTGCCCTCTGGGAACAAGGATGCCAGGCCTCTGCTGAAGGAAATGAAGAAGGGCAAGGAGTTCTATGTGATATTCGATTGCTCGCACGAGACGGCGGCAGAAATCCTCAAGCAGGTACCAGGGACGGGGACGCAGAGCTCCACCTCAGCCTTGTACCCTGAAATCCTCTCTGATTTCACTTCCTGGGAGCACTAAACCCAAAGGCCTGGGCCAGGGGTTTGTGAATGCAGGGACAGAAGTGACAACAAAAGGTGCCACAGAGCCCCTGACATGCCCAGAGAGCCCCACGTGTGTCCCACAGGAGCAAAAAGGCTTTTCTTTCTGACATTCCAGGCGCTGCCTGACTAGGGACAGCATCACTTCATGGGCTTCAGCTTGTCCTGGTTTAATCAACAGAGTTTTTATTTCTTTCCCATTAAAAAAAAAAAAAAAAGGGGGCAGAATCAGAAGAAAAAACTATCTTTTAAAGCAATGAGAGAGGTTGTTGTGTGAGGGCTGGCCTAGCCCAAGTGTGAGATTTGGGCAGCCACAGCAGGCAAGGACAAACACAGCTTGACATTAATGGGCTGGCACGTTCCCAGGGGCACACAAGGAGTGGTGGGAATCAGAATTTACTGGTGTCACTTGTTGTATATTCCTTGACAATCAAAGTCTAAAGCACAGTGTTAGCCTGCAGAAAATAGCTCCATACATTTTGAGGGCAGATCCCTTCTTGCTGCACCTGCAGGGATGAGGGATGAGTTGTTATTTCTCCTGCCAATCAAGCTGATGTGATACCCTGATCACAATAGAGCACCAGAGAGCTTCCACTAACTAAGTGCCCATAAAAGTCCCTTTCTGTTCCCATCCCAGAATGTTTTACTGAAATACTGAGGTTCTGCAGAGCAGCTTTTCATGCCAAAGTTGGTAAGGCAAGTTATTGCATTCCTGTGTGGAGCCTGGACTCTTCCTCTCCAGGCTGTAGAGAACTGGGACTTGCAGAATCAGCTGCAGCACAAAATTCCTGTGAGCTTGTAGGGTGAGGTTTCCTGCTCTCAGGAATGCTGCCCTGCAGCACATGTTAGGATTTCCTCTCTGTGAATGCTTTGAAGTTCAGGGGTGGGGAGGGCACTGTAGGGCACTGCTTGGGCAGGGGGAGTGGGCTGTCCCCCCAGTCTGCTTCTTGCAGGGCTGCCCAAAAGTATCCCCACTTTTGGCTGCTCCAAAAGGAGATCTGTGGGGGAAGAGTTAAGTTGACAACACAGATTTTGAAGGACCGGCAAGATGAAGGTACAGATGTCTGGCACAATGCAGAAGGCACAAATCTTCCAATATGCCAGGCTGAGTATGGAAAAAAACCCCAAAACAAAACCCAAGTGTCAAAAGAAGAGGAGGGAGTGCTGAAAGATGCACTAAAGCAGGGCAAAGCAGCAGAAAAGTTTGTGTGGGATATGGATCAGCCAGAGAAGTGACAGGCTGCAGATACAGATAATGCTCTCCAGTGCCTGAAGAACTGGGGGAAGGAGAGGGAATGACAGTGTGGGAGATAACAGGAAGATTGAGAGAGGTACACCTGTGGGTCAGTGCTGTGGGAGAGGAAACAACATAAATACAGGCTGGAAAGAAAGGGAAAATGGCTTTTCTGTGAGCTAGTTCTGTGGCTGGGTGTGGATGCTGGCAGCAATAACTCGGGGGTTGAGTCCCTCCCTGCCAGAAACAGCTGTGAAATGTGCAGGCGTGGAGGGCTCCGAATTGCTGTGGGACTCCCCTGATGGCAGGTTACAGGAAGAGCCCTGGTTCACCTCCCTATCCCTGCACTCACAAACCCCTCTGTCATTTTACCCTGTCTGGAAGCAAGATATCAAACACTGGAGAAATCATTTCAAGGAAACTCTGTGACATCTGTAGAGAATATTTTTGGCTTTGCAAACACACCAGTAGCCATCACAGGAAAAACAGGTGTTGTTAAATTATGTAAGATTTCTAACAGGAGCAGGACTCAAGGTCACCTAAAGCTGTCCCTACAGCAGCTCTTTCTTGTCTGTTCACTGTTTTTAGGTAGTAGGTGTTTGGTAGCCCATGGAACAGGGAGGGGACACCAGCTGTGGCACTGCTTGTTACCCAGGGAGGGAGGTGCCCATAAGCTCCTCTGGGAGCAGGATTAGCCCAGAACTCTGCTGGAGCTGTGCTGGCAGTGTGTGCACCTCTCCACTCACCACCTCCAGTCTCTGCTTTAAAAAACACCACAAAAGATAGATTTCTTCTCTAATTTCTGCTTATTTATGGCTTCCACTAAAACCCCATGAAGCCACACTTCCTTGTGTGCACAACAAGAACAGGTGAATCGATAACCTAATTCAACCAAAATACAGAGCCTGCACACAGCTGAACAAGCTATTTTCTGAATTCCCACATTTCCCCTTCTCTCTGACACACTCAGAGCCTGGATGTCCTCAGTCCCTGAGCAGCCCAAGAAGGCTCCTTTGCTGGTTATGGCATTTACCTGGAATATTTGGTGGACAGAGGGTTGGTGCTCTGTCTGCATTAGGCAAGCACTCCCTGGGTAAATTAAATATGGCTCTTGCAAAGTGCCATCTGTTTTATGCACAAATCCTGCAATTTATCCTGCACACTGTTCAGTCTGATACTGCCTTTTGTATGAGGTCGAGTTGTTTTGCTTAACCCTCAGTTTGTGCTAATACACCAGGAATGAACACAGATTTTACTGCTAGGCAAACTCACCCCTCACAAAGTACAACCCTGCTAACCTTAAATTACCTACTCCTTTCTTCACACCCCCAAAATACATTTGAGGAAGTGTACTGTATATTTAATCAGGTTTAAGGCTCTCACAGAGCATCTTGTAGAGACAATGTGACAGACAACGAAAAGAATCATTAATTCAGTTCCTCCAGAAGGTTGAAAAACCAGGTGTCACCATGGAGTACATTCCTGGTACAGTAATAGATGTGAGAATAGAAAACTTCAGCTCCTGACTGTGCTCCTTCGAGGAACCTGGCAGGTAGGCTGGAGCCCACTCCCTGCTAAGAAAAGGCAGGATTAGCTCTGCTCCCACTTCCACGGGAGAAGCAGCAGTGGCAGATCCCCCAGGTGTCCCCGTGTGGCTGAGCAGCAGGGAGGGACTGGCTTTAGAAAACAGTGAGGCTAATTAATTGGAAAATGAAATGCATTTAATGGCCATGAAATGAAATAATAGCTTGAGAGGGGGAAATGCAGAGTGAAAGCAAGCACAGGATTCGGTGCAGTTCCTGCTAATGCACTTGCCCATCATTCCATTTCCAACCCGCCTCGAAGGCAGACTGACAATGGATCTAAATGAGGCAGGGAGATTTTACAAGTTGAACAAATGCAAGTTAGAGCTGGGATGTGATTCAAGCCAGGAACAGAGCACCCAAAAGAGATTTTCAGACATAAGAGAGAGTATTTTTATCCAGTCTCTGTCAGCTTGCCATATATAATTTGGCCACTGATACTTTTTTGGATTCATTTCGTGGTTCACGACCCACAGCTGAAAGTGCACAGCTGCAAAGGACAAGGCTCAGGCTCCTGATCTGGAATGGATAATTAGAGATGGAAGTGTCTTTATCTCCCATTGTCCAACCATATCTGAGTTTGGCTGAAGAACAAATGTTATACAGGGAAGGCTGGGCAGGAGATGTACAAGAATATTTGAGGCTGATTTCCCTAGTTTACATTCATCTGAATTCCACTGTTAGTAAAAGCTATTATTATTTAAATAGGACATTTGTATCAGGTGCATAATTATTTACATAATTACATGCAAAGTTATTTAAATAGCAATGTGCAGTGAAACCTCATCCCAGTTTCCTGTGGGCAGGCACACAGAGATGTTGCCTTTACCTCTCTCTCCTAGGCTGCTTCTCTCTTTCAGGTCACTTGCTCTGTGGGAAGCTTTGCCAGCTGCTTCAGGGGTGTCCCAGCCTGAAATCCATCCTTGGTCCAAGCAGGCTTTTATTGCCCTGCTCCTGGGAGCTGCTGGGAGCTGCTTTCCTGTGTCTGCTGTGCTGCAAACATTCAGCAGAGGAGCCCTGGAAACTCTTATTTACACTGACAGGAGCATCCAGGGAATTAAAGCTTGGGAGTTATTGATGCTTTGGGATGTCCAGCATGATTCTCAGCATTCCTCTTGCTTTTGCTCTGACTTGATTCCACCTCCTGTTTTCCTGTATCAGACCATTAAACCATCTTTTAGTGTGAATTTTGCTTAGCAGCCATATTTCCCTTAAATTGTTATTGCAAAGCCTGTTTGATCCACAAATAAAAGGCCCCTATTTGGTATCTAATGTACATGTCACAGGCATGCCAAAGTGCTAAATAGCTGATAGCTAAATATCATCCTCAATGACTGAGAGAGGGGAGGACAACCAGTTAAGGCTGTTCTGTTCAGGTGCTTTGTTTCTGTTTGTTGGTGGATTTTGGGCTTTTGCTTCTTTATTTGGGCATTTTCTGTGCCTTGTCTCAGGGTGCTTTTATTTTAAAGAACAAACCTGCATCATGGCTTCTGCAATGATGACCATCCCCAGCTCTGTGTGCGTCCTGCCAGCTCTATTCACAGACATTGATCAATATTCTCCTAAAATCTCCCATCCAGGGAGCTTTCAGAGGCAAACCCTCCTGTCAGGCTGTTCTCCTCGGGTCTCTGCTTACCTTCAGCACTGCAGCTGCAGCAGCAAAAGCTGGGAGATGCTTCCCAGACACGCAGGCTGCCCTTGGCTCTCCCTTGTCTGGCTGCCCCGTGTCAGGGACCTCTCAGTTCTCCTGTCTCAGGTTGCAATCCAAGCTGGAAAATCCAAACTTCAGTCTGGGCATTTGGATCCCCATGTAAAGTGATGAGAACCTGCTTTCACCCTAAAGCACCACCATGGACTGACTGCAGACATCCTGCAATGGACCAAAGGTGTTTGGGCATCTCTTGGGCTCAGACCACATTTCTTTAACCTGGCAGCTGCTCTGAGCCCCTCAGGGTCATAACTGGGCTGTTTCAGAGCAGTTTCAGCTCAAAGGAGATCTGCACCATAAAAATCCCACAAATTTGGCACCTCCTTTGCAAAACCACAGAAATCCAGGCTCCAGGGCGGGGGACTGAGTCCAGCCAAGTCAGCTGGGAAGCGCAGCACACAAAGTTCCCCTGGCTGCAGCCCTGTATTGTTATCTGTGCATAAACAGGGAAGGAACAGCGGCCTCCAGCTTATTCTACAGGTAATAAAAGCGCTCCAAGAAACAGAATAGAAGACGATTAATAAAACCAGAAATAAAAAAGGCAATTTTGATGTGTAAATCCAGTGGAGCATTTCAATGAAATAGTTGCCTTCTGGCTTGACTTTTAGCGGCTGGAAAAGGATCAGTTGCTGGCGATTAACACTGAGCTGGTTTTATTATCTGCTGCAGCTCAGAAAGTTCGGGGGTTTCTTTCTCCCTTGCTTTTTCTTTCTTTTTTTTTGTTTATGTGAGGAATTGCCATAGCAAATCACTCAGCTCATGTTCAGAGGCTTCTGCTAGGAAAGGGAATTTTGGCCAGCCAAATCCCACTTTTCCCCCCTGCCTTTCAAACAGCTATTCAGGCACTCCAAAAACTGTCCTAAAAGGGTATAAATAACAGATCCTTACATTGCTGGGATCAGGACTGAGCAGGAGTTAACCTTGGTTTGTGTTTCTGTCGTGGCAATGAATTCCTCAGCAGTTTCCCAGTTTATAATTCCTCCTCACAAGATCCCAGAGAGGGCAGAATTCTCCCATCCTGGCGAGAGCATGTGGGGAGGTGAGGACAAGTGGAGGAAGGCTGCAGGGAGGCTGTGGAGCAGCCAGCTGGTACCCACACATCCTCGGGGGTATGAAAGCACTGCCACTGATTTTGTAAGCATTCCCAGTGATTTTGTAAGCATTCCCACTGATTTTGTAAGCATTCCCAGTGATTTTTGTAAGCATTCCCGCTGATTTTGGGGAGGGCTGAGGGAGTAAAGCACATTCATCAGGAACTGTCCTGCAGCACAAGGGCTGGGAAGGAAAACCTTGTCCTCCTCTGCCCGAGGTGGCCAGCAGTGTCCATTTAAACCTCCAGAAGACCAATCCAGCCCAAAGTTTCTTCCATCCCAGCTGTTTTGGCACCCTCCTGCTGGCCCACGTTCCCCAGGGGAATAAAAGGCACTTAGAGAACTTCCTTTTTTCTGTTTTCCTCTACCCCTGAGCCCTCACCAGGGTCCCGTTCTCACCTGGCAGCAGAATACAAAAACCTGCCCCTAAACACTTCTCCCTACAAACCGTGTTGTCTGCTAATAAATTCCTTTTTGACACTTCCAGACTGCAGACTAAAATGTTTTCAAAATCAGCATCTTGTTATCTCTAGTAATTTTTCTTGTCCTGGAAGTTTTGCAATCTTTAATCTCTTTCCTGAGCAGAGGTGATAAAAACATCATTTAAATACAACAGGATATTTTTGGCTCCTAAAGAAAAATGTAGGGTTTATTGCAATCAAGCTCTCATGGCCTGTGATGTGTTTAACCCTTGCTTTTCAAGGTCACTGCAGCACGCTGGGAGCTTTCAGAATAAAGTACCTTCACCTTTCCATCTCTTTCACAGATTCTCTCCATGGGAATGATGACAGAATACTACCACTACTTTTTTACAACACTGGTAAGGAATGCCATGAACATCTGGGGGGGGAATTTCCTCTGTTTCCCCTTTTTCTAGGAGATATTTGTTGCCATTAGTCAAGGAAACCCCTGGAGAATGGGTGCTAACGGTCCTTAGGAATATCAGGACACACAATTTCTCAAGAAAGCTGTTTGGCCCCATTTCTGGGGCCGGCTAACGCTTTAATGCAGTGAAAATTAATTGCAGTATGCTGGTTAATGGGAAACCATTAGTACAGATGAACCAGAGTGAAACAAAATAAAGAACCAATGGCTTTGCACTGTGGGCACTGTTCTTCATCACTGTTTAATAGTTTCATTTACTTATAAAACCACCAAATCACAAATGGATGAAAGCACTCAAGAAATTTTATATTAGAAGCAAACCCCTATGTTTTCTTTGATGGTACAAGCAGAACTCGGGAGGTTCCCACATGGTTCAGTCACCCCAAATGCCCATTCTTTTCCTGTCCTGTAAATGTCAAGAGCACATGGAGCCTGCATGCACTGACATATCCATCCCTCAGCCTGGCAGAGGTGCCTGGGGAGGCAGGCAGGGGAAAATGGGATTCCTGAGCAGCCAAAGCACAGTGCTCGCCGCGTCTCTCGGAATTTTCCTCCCCCAAGCTCAGAAGGAAGCTTGACGCTGGCCAGCTAATTCCTCATGTCGGCCTGTCAGAGCTGCAGCACTGCTGGAAATTAAAATGTGCAGGTTGCTTGCAAAGCAGTTCTGCCATGGGGAACTGATCTTCTCATTCCCAGAAGCAGATGTGTGCTATGTCACCCATCTCACGCAGCCTGGGCTCGGTCAGGTTTCAAATGCAAGCCAGGGTGGGCACAGGGAGAAAGCCCCACAATTTCCTCTACCAATGGTTTTGTCTGTGTTCTTGCCGGTGCTTTAGGACCTGTTTGCACTGGACCTGGAGCCCTACAGGTACAGTGGGGTGAACATGACGGGCTTTCGGCTGCTCAACATCGAGAACCCACACGTGTCATCCGTGGTGGACAAGTGGTCCATGGAGCGGCTGCAGGCGCCACCCAGGCCCGAGTCGGGGCTCCGCGATGGCACCATGACGGTAAGTGAGCTGCCACGGTGCCATCCTTCACCCCAGAAAACAAAAATGCTGCCTTGCTTCTCCCACCGCGGGAAACGCACCAGGAAATGGAGCTTCCCAAGCAGTGAGGGATTTATAACCTGCAGGGGCAGATTCCACACCTGGGGGAAGGGAGCAGCATTTTTAAATGGGTAAAGTGCCCTTTCGCTTCACTTCCATCTCTACAGAAACTTTTGAGAGGTAATTTAAAGATAGACACACGGTATCATCGAGCCAGAGAACCAGGATTCCTCCTCTGCACTCCCCCAAGTAGGAAAGGAAAGGAGCAATTACATGGACAACATGACCCGGTTCAGTTTGGCAGGGTGAAGGGTTGCCATCTCTTTGCAGCATGAGATAATGTATCTCATGGACTGAGCGGAGCTCACAGCAATAAGAAATAGACTTTATTGCAGATGATTGCAGGGAAAATTTGGAAATGTCTTAACATCCTGAGGAGAAACGCATTAAGTGTGCTTTCCCTGGCACCGCACACGCTGGTGCTGCTTTGGGCAGTGGCACTGTGCTCACTCATTCCCAAAGCAGGGAGAAAGCTGTTCCTGGGAATTCCTGATGGTAATTTGCACAGAAATCAAACAAATACAACACCGGGAAAAGCAAAGTTCTCACCACCCTTCTGCTCTCCTTGGTGTCCCTGACTCTTGTCCTCTCCTTTGCACCTTCATAAGCTCAGTGCTCTCGATGCTCGGTACAGCACTGGGGGAAGCCTCTCCCTCCTTGCTGGGATCATTTCAGTATTCCCGGCAGGTTCCAGTTCTGATGTTTGATGGAGAGCTGCTCCACTGCTGCGCTTCACTTGACAAAAGGCTGCGACAGGCGGCACAGAGCACGGAGATCGGGACTGTACATCTTGTTATTAACTCCAGATTTAGCCCTTCTGCTTCATGCTCTGCTGTTTGGCCTGAGAGCAGCCTGTGGGAAGTCAGCAGGGCACACGCAACACAGTTCTGAGTTCACGTCCTGCTGGATGCCCAAACTGCACCCAGAGGCAGAGCTGGCCTAATGAGATCTCTGGCTTCCTTTGCAGTGCTTTAAGCAGCACACAAAAAATCAGAAAAACAAGTTGCATGACTGACTCTGAGTCTGTTTCTCCTGACATAAAAGCACAGAAATCAGGGTGAGGTGATGGACTTTGGGAAATGAGGTGACTTGTTGCACCCTGAGACCCTAAAGAGAGCCACAGTGAGGGGAGGTGACAAGCCAAGGCAGGTGACACAGGCGCCCCCGCTGCTGCATGAAGGAGGGAGAAGTGACAAGGGGCACAAGGACAGGACTGAGCAGCCAGGCCTGGCAGTGCTGAAGACACTGGGGACACACCGTGTGGCCAGGGCAAAGCATCGGCACTCCCACACAGGACAGAGTGGGGGCAGAGGAGATTCCCACCGAGCATCTCCTCCCAGGGTCTCTGGGCCTGGGACACAGGCAGAGCCAGTAAAATCCAATCCTGAGGGCCCACTCCAGTGCAAAAAATGAGCTCTGCTGACATTGATGGGAATATTTCCATCGATTTTGAGGGATTTGGGGTCGGCCCTTGATTCCCTGAGTGTGCTTGGAACAACTGCCTGTTGTGAGAACAGCTGGTATTGTCTCCTCCTGCTTGACTCATCACTTACAATGTTTCCTGATCTCACAGTTTGCTCCCATTGTGGAGCATTATTTTGGGCTGATTCTGACAAGCACATCAAGACCAATTCTTTTTCTTCACTATCTTAAGATTAGTTCTTAAATTCAGATACATTTGAGCAAACCCCTCCAATACTGATAACACCAATGCTGTTGTAATTTACTCAAGTAAACAGCACAGACAAAGAATCAAATGTATTAATTTCCCAGAGGAATTGCATGGAAAAGAAATAGAAAACTGATCAGCTCTGTAGTTCCTATAAAGGAGTCCAGTTTCACAACTGCAAAATTACTGCCTTTTTTCCCCCAGGCCCCTGCTTAATTATTCATTAGGTTTACCTGAAAGGTAATTTGTGCAGCATCATTAAGGGAGACCAGCCATTCCCACCTCACTGTGAGAGCACTGAAGGCCAGTGCAGGTGAAGGTGAGACTTTCCTGAGGAGACAAAGTGGGACAGAGTGTGTGATCTCAGTTGGAGGCCATGCCTTTAAACTGACAAACCCACTCTCAAAGGAAGCACAGGTGCACAAAGAGAACCCAGTAATTCTGGTATCTGAATCTGTGGGGTAGTATTCAAGGATCCAAGGGCTGTGGTGGGAAGTTAGATGTGTGAGTCCAACTTAATCTTCCCGAAACACACCTCCAAAGGACACATCCCCTCTCTCTAGGACACCACTGCAAATATCTGTGCCAAAAGCTTGGATCCTCATGGGCAGCAGGCCCTTGGATACAGCAGATACCTGGGCAGTGGGATGTCTTCCAGGTGATCTGTGGGATTGGCTTCCCTGGAAAGCAGGGCCAGCCTCACCTGTTGGGAAGGAAACAATCCCACAAGTGCCATGAGAAGAGTGGCTCATACACCTGTCACTTCTTAAAAGCCCTCTCCAGCCTGCCTGGAGCCCCTGACCTCCATCTCCCCATAGCTACCCGGTGAAATTGCTGAAAACACCCCAAAATTACTGTGAAGGGCTGGATTTTGCTGCTCCTCAGGGCTGTGTGGATGGCCCAGGAGAGGCTTTTCCCCGCGAGGAGCGCGGGCAGGGCTGGCAGCGGGCGCTAAGGCAGGGCTGTGTTTCCACAGACGGAGGCAGCGCTGATGTACGACGCCGTGTACATGGTGGCAGTGGCCTCCCAGAGAGCCGCCCAGATGACCGTCAGCTCCCTGCAGTGCCACCGCCACAAGCCCTGGCGCTTTGGGCCCAGGTTCATGAACCTCATCAAAGAGGCAAGTGCAGAACCTCACCTGGGCTCGGTGGCATCCTTCCTCTCCTCTTGTCCTGCTTCCTGTCCTGGTCCTTGCTGCTCTCCTGTTCCTGGCACTCACAGGGGAAATTCTCTCTCCCCTTCCTGGCAAAACCCCTGATTTACAGGCACAAGGCTCTGACCTCCATTCTGGTCTTACCCAGCTGCTAAACCCTGGGTGTGGCAAAGTCTCAGACTAAAACCCTGTAAGACCGCCCAGGTTTTTTTATTCGGTTAATGTTTGCTGTGGATGTTGATGATTTCTAAAACAACGAGGTAACTACAGCAATTGTTCTGGAAATTGAGAGAAAAGTGAGTCTGTAGCTCTGTCCTTGCTTCACCCCATAATTCCAATTGTTCTGCAGATTGTTTGATCAGTGATCAATATCCAGAAAACATTGCAGCCAGTATTTCTAAAGAAGGACATTGCTTCCTGAAAGCAAAGACGGAATTTCCTTCTAAAGAAGGAAATTGCTTCATGACTGAGCTTGATCCAGAGATATCCTAAAAATATGCATTTTGGTTGAAATGCCTCGACTCTTTCAGAAGTCCTGGTTTTATTTTGATTTTGAAATGGAAACCTTTCCTTTAGGGAAGTGTGGAAAAGAAAATTGGAAATTACATGGAGCGTCCCACTTACGTTTTACCTTTTCCCCACCTCAGTCTCTGCATTTGAAAAATAATTATAACAAAATTGAAAGTTAACTAAAGAGTTTGTATCAGTGAATGCTCCTGCAGTGATACCCTACTTATTTTGGGGGCTGCTGAGTATAAAACTAAGGGGTCCTGAAGCCTAAACCAGAATACTTTGCCCAGGAGTATCAGATGTACCCCAGCAGATCAATTCAAACCTGAGCTGTGACACAGCTCTCATTTATCATGGACAAGCAGCTTCTCTTTCATGGAGTGAGATATGGGAGCTAATTACAGATGGCCTTGCAAATAGAGTTTCTCGTGGTCAGTAAAACACTGATTTAAATACTCTGAGAGTCTTATCTTCCTGTGTCTGATGTAGGCAAAAAAAGAAGGTGGTTGTTGAAAGCAGAGGATAAGGTTTAATAAGACCATATTGCATTTCCTGTAAAGCCTAAAATACAAGTTGGAAGCAAATACCAAATACATTTGGACCTCCCTAGATCATGTTAGGGCCTGGTTTGTTCAACGGGGATTGTTCAACCTTTATAATTAGGAATCAGTGAATCAGTGTAGAAAATAAAGTGGAAGAGGCAGAGGTATAGCTTGGGCTCACATAGGTGGAATTTAATTTTCCCGTTTTGTTATGTGGTACTGACATTCTGTGAAGGCATTTCACAGGCTGATCTAAAGACAAATATTCAGTACTCCAGTCTAAATAAACCAGTTTCAGACAAAGAATTTGCCTGCAGGGATTCCTGCAGATGCTGGAGTTAACAAGTGCTTCGTGGGCTCCCTGGTGAGTTTTTGCATTTTATTTTGGTGGTGAAAAGAACTGAGGTCACCTCATTTGCTTTGTGGGCCTTTACTATGAAATGTCTGGGATCAAGGCTCTGCAACAGCCCATTAAGGAGTTTTTAATGAAAAGTAAATCCTGGTCAGAAGCTGCATCTCTCAGTGACCCAGAGCCATTCACCGCTGAAGGATGTTCTGATCTTTGAGCCCTTCTGGAGGCATTTGCAGGGGGTGCCCCTTACCCCTGCTCAGAGGGAAAAGGAGCTTCTTGTCTGTCTGCAGAGGGGGAGCAGGGACAGAAAGGATGATCCTACCTTTTCTGAAGGAAAAATGGGGGTAAACGTGAAATATGTTTATAATTGAGTGGTCAAGTTCTGCTCATGTTCCCTCTAAATCATAAGGCCCCAGATGAAGATTGTTTTTCAATTACCATGGAAACCAGTGTGAGCTCCCCTTGTTCAAATCCAGCCACAATTAAAAGAACAACTGCAGAGAGAAGGATAGAGATGCAGATTGGATTCTGAGTGACTGCTAAATGCCCTCAGGCAGAATCACAGAGAAAAATCTCAGAGTCTGAAAGAGATCTGAAGAGATTTCAGTTCCTGCTGTGTTTCTGAGGAGATCCATGCCAAGCACTGAGACCAGGAGTGAGAGCCGTCCATCTGCATTCTCTGCTGGAAGGAGAAGGAGCTGGAGGTTTTTCATTACAGTAAAAGTAGAAATTTAAATTATGACAGAAGGGAAAGCAATCCATCTGCAGAGGTAACCATCCATTTGTTCTGTTTGTGATTGGCAGCATCTCCAAACACAGGAGCACAAAGAATCTTGGAAGAGAATAGAACATTTCTATTGTTTAATGGTCTTTGATTGCTCCCAGAGTTAGCATATCAGAGTGTTTTCGTGGGACTCCAACCCTGCAGAGTGGAACAAATCAAAAGGAGAGAGCAGTACAAGACCCTGCTGGCAAAAGAGCCAGGAAATCCCCACCTCCCCTGCTCTCTGAGAGAGGAGCTGTGGGGCAGCACTGAAATCTGTGCAATGGCTGGGAAAAGATGACATTTTGCTCCAAAACACAAAATAAAATCTCTTCTGCTGCATTTTTTTTCTTTGCATTTTAGCACTGAGCCACTGACAGGGTCTGTGGGTGCTAGCTGGATTTATTCTCTGGGCTCTGGTGCTGCAATATTCACTTACATCAAATTGAAACAGTTGTCTACTTCGGTAGGGCTTCTCTCACCAGATAGTTTAATATTAACACTTGATCTGCTCTCACTAAAACAAGCTTTTTTCTTTGTTTCACTCTTTATAACCTTTTCTTCTAGTCCACAATGTGCATTTCTGCTATGAGCCTATTACTGGCTGTTACTTTGACCTGAAAACTCTTAATTAGGAGAGCAAACAAAACAACTGCCTGACCTGCATCCCGTGGTGCTTTATTAGGAAATAAAGCTCAGCTTCCCAAGAAGACAATGAGGCTGAGGGTAATGTCAATAGGCATTCTTATTCTGAAATCAAATTTCAAGTGGAAAAACACTTACTTATGGAATTATCTATGCCCAGATTGCAAAGCAAGAAGGATTGCACGCTGAGAATAAATACATATTGAATTGATGAAAATTGATAAAAAATTACCTGCAGGGTACTGATACTGTGATATCCAAAATCAAAACAAGCTGTTTGACAAAAAGATTACATAATTTTTCTTCCATTCTGTTTTCAGCTCATTAAATGTTACCTGGGCAGTAGATTTGTTCATAAAAAAACAAACAAGAACCATTATAAAGTGACTTTATCTGAATATATGGAGGATGTTTTGATACTTGCTACACAAAACTTTTTTCAGGATGTATTTAATACACCCAGGCTTACTCAAACATAATGCACAGGTTACATTTGCCATGTTCACAGTCCAATATAATCCCACCCCTCTGGCCTTGGAAAATGCGCCTTTCTGCTTCTCACTGTATTTCTATTCCCGTGCTGCTCAGTGAAAGCCCAGGACTTTTCCTGGAGCTCTTCCAAGTAAAGAGGCTGTGGAACATCATAATTCTCAGTTTATCTCCACAGATAAATCCCTATGCTGGCAAGTGCTGAAATTCTCTTTATTCCATCAGTTATGCCAGATTTGGAGCAGGGTAATGGCAAAGTCATACTCGAACTCACTGCATTCCATAATCCTGGGGGAATCTCTGTTAATAAGAGGATTAATTGTAAGAGCTGACAAGTTGATGTGTGGCTCACCACACACAATTTCCACTCCAAGGAGAAGCAATATCACTGTCACTTCAATCTGGCAGCTCTCTCTGCAATTCCAAAAAAGCAGGGGCTTTCTCTTCCCAAAGGAAAGAAAACTAAAGGAAAAATTAATCTCTTCTTGGTCAGTAGCACTTTCGTTATTATTTATTTATTTATTACTCATTATTATCATGGTATTGTTATTTATGGCCCTGGGAGATTTTGTTACATAAAAGAGACCTGAGGTGTTCTGAGCATTGTAGGTTTAGGTGTTCCTAGGTTTTTAAATTTTTCATTCAAGTGTCAGGTACCACCAAAGCCCTTGTCAGAAATTTGGGAATATCAGTTCCTTCACCCCTGTAGTTCATTAGGAATGTACATTAAACCAATAACTGATGTTCATTTTGCCTAGGAACTTCTGATAATAAATAAAAAGATTATAACCTGAAGAATTAAATATATACATATCATGGGTCAAAATAATCCCTCAACAAAACAGAGTAGGCAGGAAAATATTCTTATCTCCAATTGGACTTCAGTTTCTGAGTGTAGTCCTCCCACAAGGAACAGTACAGGTGATTGATTTCTGACCAAACTCCCATTAAAGCCAGAGAAAAACCCAGCTGATTGCTTGCCTTTAGGGAAAAATTCCCAAATTTTCAAGTTGTACTTAAACAGCAAGAGAAGGAAAAAAGAGAGAAAGAATAAAAAATACAGGTCTGTTCTACAGTTTGGACACTGCTCCCAGGGGCGCACAGGGTGGGATTGTTTGGTGTCTGTGCAGGGCCAGGGGCTGGGCTGGGTGATCCTTGGGGGTCCCTTCCCACCCGGGATATTCCATCGTTCTGTGATAAGTCTGGAAGCAGCTGATCTGATTGATTCTGGGATTGAACTGGTGATTGGCTCTGGCTAGAACGGAGGCTGCTGCACTGATCCAAGATGGTGAAGTGGAAATTGATACAAAGACCATTTGATGGGTGGGAATTGATAAAACTCCTCTGGAGTGTTTGACCTTGGAGGCTGAGTCAGCTCCGTTCTCCTGTTGGTGTAATTTCCCATCAATCTATTGATAGGGATTGAAATTGGAATATTTAATCCCAGATTTGTGCTTTCCCCACGATCCCTGTCTTTCCAAGCAGTGAAAGCAGGAAGTTTCACAGCTCTCATTAGGTTGCTTTGTGTATTTTAGCCATGGCGGGTGCCTGCCAGCCTCTGAAGGTGGCTGAAGTTAATGGTGTAATCTCTTCTGTCCGTTCCCTTCTCGGGCTTGGTAAAGGAGGAGTCTGAGTAGCTGCTCACAGTTATGTTCTTTGATCAATTACCTGATCAGGCTCCAATTCAGCTTTTATTATGTCCTGTAACACTCAGTGTGTCACCAGAAACATAAAAATTGCTATAAATCCTGTGTGTGAAAGCATGAAATCCCACCTCTGTGATAGATACACATACAGCTCCTGTTTTTCAGAAAGTTCTGCTTCATTTCAGTTTGTTAATTAACCAGAACTCTGCATGTGCTGCTTTCTCTGTTTTGGTTTAGAAGCAAAAAAAATAAAAATCAGAAAGTAAATTTAGAATTCAGATGGTACCTGAAGTGTGTTCCTCACCATTAGGTTTTAAAAATCCCATATGCATTTAACCATCCTGAGAAACACTCGCCTGGCTCCTGTTTATACTGAAACCACATTTGGGTCATTATTTGGTGGTCTGAGTGGGACTTCAGTTGGACAAAGGCCCTGAGCACTTCTCTGGACCTCACAATTTAAGCAGCTTGTAACGCCTTTTCCTCCCCTTGGTGCAGAGGTAGAAGCACCAAAGCCCGTTTGGAAAAGTGAGATGCATTTCACCATATAAATCTTATTTCCACAAGAGTGGAGATGGAGGCTCCTGCTGCCAGTTTCCAACATAAAGCTGGGAATCAGGATCAGCAGCATAGGATATGTGATCAATAAATGGGAACATCTCTCAGGAGCAAATCGCCCTCCCAGGAGAAACTGATCTCTCAAGAGCAGATTTGATAAAATGTTCCATCTTTATCAAAAAAGAGGTGGGGGCACATCAGAGGAATAAAAGACAGGCTGGAAACAGGGATGTTAGTGATTGAAATTCATCCATATGTGTGCCCCCTGCTATCTTGATTATATCCACATAATGAATAAGTAATAAATAACCCTGCCAGTGTTTCACTGTTTACAGCACAGACTTGTGTATACTCCCAAGTCATTAAGATGGAAAATCTCACAGCAAATTTGTTGCATTAATGCTTTTCCATTCTTATGTTACTTAAGTGTGTTACCTTCAAAGTCCTGCTGTTTCCACAAATTCCAAATGCACCAGATTTGTCTGAGACATGTGGTGAGAACTCCCCAACATCCGAGATTAAATCCTGCAGATTCGGGGCTGGAATTCAGATTAAACAGCAAGGGGAGACACCAATCTGTAAGTGTGGTGATTTTATGCAGCTTTACTTCTGTCCTCTGTCTCCAATAAATTAAATGAGGCAAGGAACGATGTGTGGTGGAAAAGCTTGTAATTTAAAATTATACGGCTGACACACACGAAGGAACAATGCCATCATTTATTGTCAGCTCTCCTTGTATCTCTGACAAATTTAATCTAACGGGGGACTTCCCAAAAATAGATTGTGAAAATTGTCTGCACTTTGAAACCCATAGCCTTGTTTTATGGATAAGCACCAGCTCTGGGACAGAATGGGGTGGGAGGGAGGGAGATCTCATTCCAAAGCAAACGGGCTGGGTTGGAAGCTCACAAGATACAGGAGACTGAAATTGTGGAGAAGGTTCATCCTTGCCCTTGGTCCTTCTCCCTGAAGAAGGGCTCTCCAGCACAGGGAATCCTCCTGGCTGCGCAGGACAAATGCAGGCCCTGGTGCTGGTGTTTAAAACAAGGATTTGGATTCGCTGGGTCAGGCTGGAACAGGGAAGTGCTGCTTGGACCAGACCTCTCCTCTGTGACTCATGTGCTGTCCTTCCCCCTGAGTGTGACATTCCATGGCCTTACCATAAAGCTTTTATGGGCTCTCTGTGACTGGCTGGGCTTCTCCTGCAAGCTCCAAGGCCCAGCCCCAGAGCTTGGACAGAGCAGACTCCTTTTCTTAGCTCCTTAGTGAATTCTTGTCCATTGCAGAGCTGCCCTGGCTTTGGGCACATGCAATTCTCCCTTTCTTTTTAGTCAGTCTGTATTTTTTTATCAGTACCAGACATACGTAAATCAATCTATGTAAAATGTCACAGACTTGTGCCTGATTGCAAAATAGAAAACTTATCAGAAAGAAACAACAAAAAATGGGGGTTTTGTCAGAGTAGCCAAGCCACATATGCTTTAAAAACCCCAAATTTGGAAGTGATTGGGTGCTGTGGTGTATTGAAATTGCAGTTCTTGTTATGAGGTCAGAGTAGCCCATGCTGGGTGCCACAGGCAGGTGTGTTTGTGTCCCCAGGCACGCTGGGAGGGCCTGACAGGGCGCATCACCTTCAACAAAACCGACGGGCTCAGGAAGGACTTCGACCTGGACATCATCAGCCTCAAGGAGGAAGGCACAGAAAAGGTAAGCAGGTCTTTTGTTTAAAAAAACATGGGAAAAAGTTAATTTGATAAGGTCATGGTTCCTCAGTTTGAATCTCCTATGACTAGGGTAAAAAACCCCACTATTCTCAAGTGATTTGAGTCAGAGTTAAAGCAGAGCTGCTAAGTTTTGTTCTTTATTTTGCAGTGTATTTCAAGGTATGGGCGAGGAATGTGGGGCAGGCAATACTTACCTAATGGAAAGAATCATTTTAAGTGCACCTCATTTTCAATTCTTGCCACTGCAACTGTGAATGGTAAATTCATATATAGAGAAAGATACATTTATATAGCATGCACAGATAAATGTGACATGAGGGAGAGAGGAGAGAATGTACTTGAAGGTACCTCAACAAAGTGGAGATGTTGAGAATTCTCCAGGTTTCTGAGATTGGATTTGCTCTCTTTCCCTCTTCCCAGCCCTCAGCCAGCGATATGGGCTGCCCTGGGGATGGCAGTTGTGGGTGTCCCAAAACCCAGCACAGGTGACAGCAGCTCCCGAGGCTGCTGGCCCTTGCTCTGCGTGCTGGCTCAGCTCTGGGTGGTAATTGCTGATGGGTTAATTGAGAATTTAACTGTAATTGCTCCCACACAGCTCTCCAGACAGCTTCTCTTTTCATTTTTAATGAAGCACTCTGTTTATTTTTCCCTGTACCAAGGCTGCTGGCGAGGGTTCTAATCATTTATATAAAGTGTGGAAGAAGGTTTGTACAGACAGGTGACGCCAAAACTCTGTGGGCTGGGTCTTCACACTCAGCCTTTGGGTTTTAATGATGACTCTCCTATTGCAGTTTAGAGACAACAGTCTCTCAGAAAGCAGGAATTTTCCTGGCAGGGTAAGCTTTTCTCCACTTGAGACACTGTGATTGCAAAGACTAAAAAGATCTTGGCAGGATTCAGCTTTTTCACCAAAATCAGGGGGGTTTAATTATTATTTTACTGCTTGGGAGCTGTGCTTCTCCCATCTTTGAGTAGAGGCTCCTGCTGCAGCAAAACCAGTCCTTTTCTCGTGTGCCATCCTTCCTGATTCACCTAAAATTTACCCTGAAGGGTAAAATGACACCATTTTGGATGTGTATTGGCATCACCTCCAAAGTCTGGTTTAACCTGCAGGGTTGGGGGTGTTTTTCCCCACACAAACCTCTCAGTGCTGGCAGCATTCAAGCACTATTGCCTAAAAATTTGGATGAGTATGTTATTAGCTCCTTACAGAAAATAATAGAGATGATTAAGTGGGTGCTGTCATTCACTAACATATGGAAATTGGGACTAAGCTTGTTTATAAAAGATGTAAATTACCCCAGGAATCTCATCCCTCTTTGAACGTAAGGTGCTTAAAACACAAAAGTGGGATTTGGAGACCAGCTTCCCGCACTGCTCCCCACAGGACTTACAACCCCTGGTTGCTGGTCTATGAGGAGAAGATAAAAACTCCATCCACTAAGTCTGAAGTGTTCTGCAGTCATGAGACAGATTTTTTTTTTTTAAATAATGCTTAGAATTGTATTTTGTCTATGGTTCACACAGATCTCATTATTCCACATCCCCTCCCTCATACGCAGTTTAGAAAGGTTTTGGGGTTGGAATGTTTTTGTGAGAATAGCTCAGTGTAAAACACCTTCTACACCCCTTTCTGTGTTCTCATGGAGCACATACATTCTTAACCCAGTTTCATCTCCAGTGGATCAGGCTGAGGCACAAAGTCCTGTCCCCTCCTTCCTGGGGAGTAGATCATCCCCTGGCACGCAGAAGCAATCTCCCTTTTGACTGCAGGCATCTTGTGTTCTGCTGTACTGATTTAAACCACATTACAGCTGGTTCAGAGCACGGGCTCGCTGGGAAGGGCACATGACACCTCTGAAACTTGTCACTAAACTGCAAAACATCCCCTGGACTCCCCACAGTGATGTCCTACCTTGGCCTCAATCCTTCCTCCCCCTACACCTCCTGCCTGGGCTGTCCTTTGCCCAGATGTGCAGCGCTCTCCTGGTGTATTCTGTGTGCTCTGTGACTGTGCTGCTCCCTGTTCTCATGGTTGTCCTCCTCTTTCCCCACTGCCAGCCAACAAACACATTCCAAGTCAGTAACAGTGAGCAGAAGGGCTCATCCATGCTGGTGGAAATCCAAGGACACTGGATATTTACTGTATTCCTGGCTCAGGCTGCCATAATAGCCAACATTTAATCTCCTTTGCAAATTAGTGCACTTTCCAGATCAGCTTCCTAGCCTGATCTAGTTTTGGAAACAAAGGGAATGACTGACAAATGTTTCACATAAACTTCTGTTGTTTTGTTTTTTTTTTTGATGGCACAGATGTCCCCATAAAGAATTTGGAAAAAAGTTTGTGTGGGGCAAAAGCAGTGGCACCTGGGGACACAAACCCCGAGTTGGCTTGAAATGTGGGCTTGTGCTCTCCACAATGCCCAGCACAAACCAACCTGCCTGAGCCAGCTCCTCGCCTGGAGCTCCTCACATCAGCCCTCAGCCAGGCTGGACATGAAAATCCAAGGGCAAAAACACTGGAGGTGCTTCCATACTGCATTTAAGTTGGGTAAATATTGGTCTGAAGAAAAAACATGGTTCTAATTTCTGCTCCCACAGTGTAGATCCAAATCCTCTGAAACCACAAATATCTTCCCTGGAGGCTTTGGACTGGGCAGTAAAAACTGGAAGCTTTCATTGTCTCTGGGGCTAGAAAGAAATTTGCCTTTGGCCACTGCTGTTAGCTGAGCAAATACTGCTCGGGGTGGGAAATGGTATCACCTTGATAACTCTGGCATATCCAGGAGTCCAGGAAGGACAGAATAATCTTTGCTAAACCTGCTGAAGGCACAGGGCAAGCAAAAAGCCAGTGCATCCATCAGTCTGTTCCAATGTAGTTATTCAGGCTTTTAACATGTTCTATTGGAAGAGAGAGGTCTTGCCACGTGTCTCAACTCCACCATTACAAAATTTAAAAAAAACAAACATAAAAATAGACATTTGACATTTTTTTTTTAGTAGGGAACAAAGCCAGCATGTTCCACTTTAATAGCCATTGGCCACCCCAGCACGGCACTGCCAAGCCTCCTACTCTCACTGCTCCTGGGTTTGCATTTATGCATTTTGCAGTCATTCCCTGGGGTTTCTGAATCAGCCCGTGGTGTTGCTGCCTCTCCCTGAGCTCCTGCCCTCCTCCAGCACTCAGTCCCTTCCTGAGGTGACCCCAGAGACCAGTGCTCCAGGGGCTTAGGAGATTAGGGCAGTCCTCTCACCTGCTCTCCTCTGTGCAGATTGGGGTCTGGAACTCATACAGTGGCCTTAACATGACAGACAGCAACAAGGACCGCTCCACCAACATCACGGACTCCTTGGCCAACCGCACGCTCATCGTCACCACCATTCTGGTAAGGCTGCCCAGAGCTTTAGATTTAGGCTCAGGATCCACACACACAGACACATGAGATTGACTCAAAACCACCACACTGCCAGTGGAAGACTCCCGGGAACCTCTGTCTCCAAAATTGTTTTGTCTTCTCCAATGTTTCAGATGAGCTCTTCGCACTTTTCCTCCCGGAATGAACACACACAAACACTCAGCTTTGCAGGCACTGCTTACAGATCCTTTGTTTTACTGAAAATGAGACAAAGAGGGCTGAAAGGAAGTGGTAAACAGCAGACAGACAGATTGAGTCATTGTTCTTACTGTGAGGGATGAAAAAGGTGTGACTGGGCATTGGGGAGCTGCTCTGCCTCGTGCTTTCTATGTGCCCAGTAATGCCACTTCCTAATTCCTCAGGAGGAGGAAAAGAGCTCAAAGGCTCCCTCTACACTAATTGTCTATTGCCAGAGGTGTTTTGCCACATTAAACTGCTTGCCCAGATCTTCTTCTATCCAAAATCTTGTAAAAGGAAAAGCAAAAATGTACTTTGCAATCTGCCTTTGCTGTTCTCCATTCCCTCTTTACTCTATTTGAAGGTACTTTTCAGTAAAGATGTATTTTTCACAGAATATAAAATGTGTGGGTTCCCCTTACAGGTTATTTTCTGTTATTTAGGATCTTCTCTCCTTCACTATCCCTCCCTGTCCCTTGGAGTGGGATAATGCAGGGTCCAGACCTTGGGTCTGAGTTTGGAGCTGCTGCGCACAACTGGAATTAAAGCTCCTGGGAGCCACAAATGTTCCATTCCAGTGAAAATTAGGGCCCTTATGCTCATCACTAATTCATTCAGTGAGTTTGCTAACACACCTAGAACAGCTTTTAACGCACACAGTAAATTGCTGATTTCCATGTACTTGCAATCCCTTTGGAAAATATTACCATCACGTAGAGAAACAGATCCAATCCGAGCCAAGCCTCACATCTCTCACTGCCTGTCTGCTGCATTTTCCTGCAGGAAGATCCCTATGTGATGTACAAGAAGTCTGACAAGCCCTTGTATGGCAATGACAGATTCGAGGGGTACTGCCTGGACTTGCTAAAGGAACTGTCAAACATTTTAGGCTTCATCTACGAGGTCAAACTTGTTTCTGACGGCAAATATGGAGCCCAGAATGACAAGGGAGAGTGGAATGGGATGGTCAAGGAACTCATAGATCATGTAAGACTGAACCCTTCTCTCTCTGCTGTCCTTTCACCTGGGGTATTTTATATCTGAAGTCTTTGCTGTCGTTTTCACATTTTAGAGCCACTGCTGTGTCTGATGGGTGCATCAGAGCAGGAACGTCTAATGAGCAGTTGGCAGGTGTTGGGGGAAACATCCATCAGTGGCCATGTCCCAAATGTCCCCCTGCCTTGTGAAAAGAGGAAACGGAATGCCACACCCCACCAAAATACCCTAGAAATGTTAAATTTTGTTGAATTTGAGCCCAATTTGGTTTGTTTTCTAATACTTGGGAAAGAAATGGAGGGAATTGCAGTGGGTTTGCTAAACATGAAAGGAATGAGTTTTTTCCCTTTTGTGTTTCCAGAAAGCTGACCTGGCTGTTGCTCCTCTCACCATTACCTATGTCAGAGAGAAAGTGATTGACTTCTCCAAGCCCTTCATGACGCTGGGAATCAGTATCTTGTACCGGAAGCCCAACGGGACCAACCCCGGCGTTTTCTCCTTTTTAAACCCTCTCTCTCCGGATATTTGGATGTATGTTCTGCTGGCCTGCCTTGGAGTCAGCTGTGTCCTCTTTGTCATTGCCAGGTAAGGCCAGGATAGAGTTTAAGATGCACCCACAGCATCTCCCCTGGCAGGTGTTGGATGGGCTCTGGAGTACAGGGGTATCAAACCATCCTAAGGGGCTCATCCAATCCTAAAACCTTTCTGCAAAGTCTTGGTATTTTCTCGTCACCACTGCTTTTCTGTATTGCACTGAGGTTTTGCTTTCTTTAAGGGCTGTTCCAAGAGAAATATCCAATGGGATGCATCAGTAGGCACCACCCCAGCAGATACGTGCTGAAAAGCAGTTTGTTACTTGCATGTAGGCATTTCCCTTTTCCACTCCTGGTGCACACAATTCAAAGGTAAAAGACCCAAAACTGAACCTAGTTTTGCTGCAGGTCCAACCTTAGAGGTCTCTTCCAACCGAAATGGTTCTGTGAATCAGAGGAGGAGAGGTCACGGGTTAACTTCCCAGGGGTGGCCTGAGGTGAAAGAGGAGTTCATCCCTCCCAGCAGCTGTGGGGCTCTGTGCAATTCCTCATGACTTCCCAGGGCTCCTGCTGTGTCTCACTGTACCATAAATAATAACTCTAGTGTACACAACCCATGATCTCAGTCATGATTAATCTTAAATCTGCTCCACTCTGGCAGATTGACTTTTCTGCAGTTGTGTGCCAGGACTGAAAACATCCCCCAGCCCTCTCCACCTCAGAACAGTGGAAGGGAACACAAATGCTTTCCTTGAGCTGGTGCTGGAAAGCAATGCCTAGTTATCATCAGCTGCATAGACTGAAGAAGTGAAATTCTGTTTGTGTTAATTTAGATTTATGCATTTTAAACTAAGCTGTTTTGAAACCCACATCAGGACCTGTCCATGTCTCCAATTACACAAGATTTCTGTAAGATCTGCAAAGTGTGTCAGCAAATATTGGTTGGTTTTAATAACCCCAGAAACCATCCACTTCTTAGCACTGTCACAGTGAATTAAATGGTTACCCACATTTTGACATCAGTTCCTGGAAAACAAATACTTGGGAATAATTTGCACAGGCTGGTATAATCCTCCTGTCAATTCTTTCAACTTTTCAGCAGCTGAATAATTTCTCATTTGTCTCTGAGATTTATGTAGCCCTCTCATTGTTACATTAATTTTTAAACTCAAACACTGAAGTTTTTATTGCTGTGAAGGGTTGCAGACTGGCAAAGCTCTGTTCCAAGTACACTGCCAGTGGAAGAACAAGGTGTTTTCTGCCAAAATCTCCCTTTCTGCTAATGCCATGTGAGCTGTGCTGTTACATCAGTGAAGGTAGAGCCAAGTAGCTGAGTCAACAATGTCACACAGACCCTGTGGAAAAAGGTGCTTGGGTGACCTTGAGCATCTCACCTTTCTCAGAAACCTCAGCACAGCTGCTGCTGAAGAGGGAGAAAGCCAAGAGGAAAGCCAGGAAAACAGAAGGTCTGAGCAGTGAATCCTGCTGAACTGCAAACCAGAGCTGCAGCAATAGAAACACAAGAAGAAAATCAGCTTTTGTTTTGAGGTGTAAAAGAGATGTTCACCCTACTAATACATTGACATATGTACCCAGGGCTAGAAAAACCTTCCCAGTCTGGAAGACAAGGCTTTGCTGCCATAATTTCATGGCCACTTTCTAGCAATGGCCCTTTAGCTCTTTCTGTGATGGAGACATTTGTGTCCAACTCACTGAATGTGGTGGTTTTCTGAAACCTTGTGAAAAATTCCAGCCTTGGGCTTCCCAGACAGGTCAGGCAGAGGGATTTCTTCTTCTTCCTGCCCTGTGTCAATACTGTGGGGGGAACTCTTCACTCCTAGGGCTGTTGGCAACTTACTAGTCCTAACTGGGGGTCTCTTGTTTCCCTGTGTGTGCAGACCTGAGTTGGGAACAATCTGGTCACTCCACAACACCTGCTTCCATTATTACAGCAGAAATCTGACACATCTAACTTGGGAAAAATTCTTTTGACGGGTGCATGCAGAACTGTTCTAACTTGAACCTGAAAACTTTGTCTTTTGTTATGATTTTTGATACTCTCGTTCTGGGTATTGTGCAGCTGGTGGCATCCTAAGCTACATCCTCTCCCAATTAATGGGTTCATTATTACCAGACATCATTACTTCAGCTAAGCAAGGCACTCCGCTCGCAACCGTGCATCGTGCATAAATTCAATGCTTAATTATATTGTTGCAACATTAATTAGAATCTGTTGGGTGAGGCTGTCAATTAAAGCTGCATTCACGTGCTCCACAAGGAAGCCACACAGCACTGGGGGACAGAGCGGGCACCCTGAGGAGGAGCAGTCCTTGGGGTGCTCCTGCTGGGTGTGTGCATAACCCAGAGCTCTTCCAGGGAATCCCTGTGTGCCCATCCGGTGTCCCGGGGCTTGGGGAGCTGCCACTGCTCCCAAAGCTGGGGAGAGCAGGGTGCTCAGAACGCCCAGGCTGTGGGGCTGCTCCTGTAAGGGCATAGACTCCATGGTCCTGGTGGGTCCCTGCCAGCTCAGAACATCCAGTGATTCTGGGAATGATGGGCAGCTGCTGCTGCAGGGAGAGCACATCCAGTGCCCACAGACAGCGAGTGGTGCTGCCCTTAGAGGGCTGCTGCTCCTTCCTTACTCCAAAAACGTTTCCCAGGAGCAGCGCCGTGGCTCCCAGCGGTGCCCTGAGAGTGGGACAGGGAGCCACGGGGCTGTGGCAGGGAGGAGAGGAGAGGAGCAGCAGCCCCGTGCCAGCAGCAGCATGCATCCATCACTCCACAGCTGACCCACAGCTGGCACGGGGGACACCCTTCGTGTCAATCCCCCTTTGGCACAGTGACAGCTCTCCATCCCTGGTTCTCCTGGTCCCTGCGTGGTGCCGTGCTGGGGCGCGCTGCTCAGCAGGTTTGCTCTGTGTCCTCTGCTCAATGTTTACAGACTGTTTCTGTTGACTGCCACAGGTTTACACCATACGAGTGGTATAACCCCCACCCGTGCAACCCAGACTCAGATGTGGTGGAAAACAATTTTACTTTACTAAATAGTTTCTGGTTTGGAGTTGGAGCTCTCATGCAGCAAGGTACACCGGTTACACTTCGTTCTCGCACACGTCCCACAGTCTGCTCCAGGGCTTCTGTGCTGGTAAACTCCACCCTCTATAAACGCAGCATGTACTGTAAAACCTGATCTCACACACGCAGAGTAGCATGAGGGAAGGTGGCCACGTGCCACCGCCACAGGGGAACTGTGCAACCCAGACAAGCATCTGAGAGAAAGGGGAGCGCGCAGGGCCACAAAGGAGTTCTGCAGCCAAAGTGGAAGTTAATTGCAAGAGGGATATGAAGTGCCTCATGCTGAAGCTGAGTTTATTGGTACAAGAGTTTTGGCACCAGGAAAACGTTGGGCTCCATCCCAACACAAACAGCCTTAGCTGCCCTAGAGGAACTGTTGTAGCTGCCAAACAAGGAAAGATGCTCTTTCTCCAGAAGGGTTGTTGAGTTTGTAGGTGCCTGTCAACACAATTAAAACCAACACCAAACCCTTGTTTCCTATGGCTTTTCTGCAGGTATGAATCCCATCCTTCTGTAAATGCATCCGACCCTAGAAGCCTTAACTTAACCCAGTCACAAGCCCCTGTTGCTGATGACTTTGGAAACGGCTGACATTTTATTCAAGGAGGGGCAATGAAGCTTAGTCCGTGTGGGAAGTCAAATAGATCTATGTACTAAACACATTTGTTTATGGCATTTATGTTCCAAGGTTTCCAATTAAATCACTTTTCACCAAAACTGGGGTCCACTGCAAAGAGAGAAAATGTTTTCTGACAAACATTTCGAGTTGAATCAAAGCTGAACAAAAAAGACCCCACTCCATGAGAACCAAAAAGGCAAAGCCCAGCAGTACCTTGGTATTAAATTCCTAAGCATTTAACTAAGGAATGTAAAACCATCTCTGCAGTCATACAGGTACAGTTTATTCTTTCCTCTTTAACAGGCATGAGCAGCAATAAAAATAAATAAAAATTTAAAATAAAGAGGATTTTTTCCTAGATATGGTAGAGAATAAATTTTGTGTTGACCTAGGATGCACTTGCTTTTAGTGGTGCATTATTGTATTGAGAGGATATAGAACTTCCCCACAGAAATTTCTTTGAAGGAGGTTGGATGAAAGAAAAGAATTTCTGCTTTGTTTTGGAGCTTGTTTTGTTTTGTTTTCCTTCCAATTTGTCAGTAAAACACAGGCTGAGGTTTTACAGTATCAGGCAGGTGTGTGTATCTAACTGTGGTTGCCCTGTGTGTGAAAGTGCTCCAGGATTTTGTGTTTCCTGTCCTGCCTTTTTTGGAGTTTACCATCATCCACAGCAAACTGTGGGATGCAGTGTCTGCTCGTTACCACTACCTTGGGTACATGACAGTCAGCCCCAACCAGACTCTGCTTGTCTTCTAAGGAGATTCAAAACAAAACAAAAGAAAGAGAGAAAAAGAAAGAAAGGAAAAAGAAAAACATTCGTAAGGCAACACAAATGTTTCCATGTGCAAACTTGTGGTGTGATTGTCTGTGCATCATGGTCACGTGAAGAGTTTGGACATGATGGGAGTGGTGGTGGAAGTCTGGGTCTAGCGTTGCGCTCCTCCTCCTTGGCAGCAGCTGCTCGTTATGCTTGACTGGAAGCCACTTGTGATTAAATTTTAAAATGTGATGATCAGACTTTCTCTTTTCTACAGAGCGTGAGCAAAGTCTGGATCAGGATTGGCTGTCATGTCTGCCATAAAAAGGCACTAGAGAGACTTCAGCAAGTATTGTCTCTGCCCCCGAGTCTTTCTGGCAACATTTTGATTTAGATGCTGCTTTCCCTGTTTTTCCCCTGGAAGTCTCAGATGTGTTTGCATCCTCTGAAAGCATCCAAACAGGGCGCATTTCATCCAGTCCATCCAGGGAAGCTGTCAGTGTCAGAAAGGAGAGCTGTCCCTCAGAGCTCAGCTCAGCCAGGAACGGGGCAGGCAGGAGCAGCCGGAGCAGAGAGCGCCTGGGTGGAGCGGGGTGGGATGGAAGAGATCCCGGGCTGATCCCACAGCCTGGACAGCAGGAAGGGGGGATGCTACCCCTGAGCTGAGGTGAGACCCCACCTGCAGAGCTGTCCCAGCCCTGGGGCCAGCAGCACAAGGAGCTGGAGCTGCTGCAGAGAGTCCAGAGGAGGCCCCAGAGCTGCTCCAGGGCTGCAGCCCCTCTGCTCTGGAGCCAGGCTGGGAGAGCTGGGGGTGCTCACCTGGAGAGGAGAAGGCTCCAGGGAGAGCTCAGAGCCCCTTGCAGGGCCTGAAGGGGCTCCAGGAGAGCTGGAGAGGGGCTGGGGACAAGGCATGGAGGGACAGGACACAAGGAATGGACCCAGACTGGCAGAGTAGGTTTAGATTTGATATTAGGAAGGAATTGTTCCCTGCAAGGATGGAAAAGCCCAGAGCTTTTGTTTTGTTTGATGGAAAAGTTTTCCAGAGCAGCTGTGGCTGTCCCTGGATTCCTGGAAGTGTCCAAGGCCAGGCTGGACACTGGGGCTTGGAGCAGCCTGGGACAGTGGGAGGTGTCCCTGCCATGGCAGGGGGTGGCACTGGGTGATCCTTAAGGTCCCTTCCAGCCCAGGCCATTCTATTACTTTATGATAAACCAGTGCTTCTTGCTGGAACCGAGGCACTCGGAAAGGTGAACGCTGGAATAACCGTGGGAAAAACTAGATGCTGCCCCACTCAGGTCAGCCAGGAACAGGGTTTGCTCTCACCCCACCAGAGCAGTCACTCAGGGCAGAATTACCAGGGTGGGAACAGAGTGTCTTCTTTCCCACAAACAATATTTTGCTGCAGGAAATCACAGATTTGGCCTCTCACCCCACAAGGGCAGCACACAGGGATTTTCCATCCTCCCCTGAGCAGTGCTGGAACGTTCCATGTGTGTGGCACAGCATCAGGGGCTGAGTCAGGATTTCTATTTGTATGGCTGCCTAAGCTTAAAAGCAAGAATTCCTTCAGGATGACCTGAATCAGCACAGCTTTTGCAGTTCAACCCCAACTTAGAAATAGAGAGAAACAAGGAAATATTTCATTGAATTGAAAAAAATAAAAAAAAAAATCAAATCAAGAAAACAAGAAAGTACAGCAGAAGTACAAACACAAACCCAGGCAGAGCTACAGCTCTGGAAACAACTCCATTTGGACTGGAAAATTTCAAGTGAGACTTTTTGCCTTCAGACTGCTCTCACTGTTTGGCAGTTCTGTCAACACACTCCAACCCTTGGGCTAAGCTTAGCTCTGACCTTTAAGAGACACAGCTCTGTGTTTACAGATACAGCTCCAATCTGTTTGCTGGTTGGTGGGGAAGGTTTTACCCTTTCGGTCTCTGCCCCAAAAGTTACATTCAGAGTTTTTGCAAAGTCTGAAAATGTTTTCTGTAATGTTGAAATTTCTTGCAGAACTCACTGAATAGCTGAGGGGACATAATATGTCAACATGTTTTCCCAGCAATGAAAACACGTTTGTCAAATCAAAAGCTTTAGCCCTGAGCATTCTTTTCACAGGCTCTTAAGTATTTTCTTAAGTCCATCCCTCATCAGCAAAATAATTATGCAAAAACTTAACTTTGAAGTCAAATTTCTTGGGCAGCTACCTAAGAGCTTTGCTGAACCAGATCCTCGAGTCCCACATTATGCACAGAATTCAGTGGGAATGGCCCCCCAGTAAAAGAGCAGAAGATTTGCCTCAGAGTGCTGAGAAACACCAGTATCTGTGTGGCTGAAACAGAGGTGATCTGAGCTGCCTGGGAACCATTGCAGTGCAGGTAACACGTGCTGCTCCGTGGGGATTTATGGCAATGGCAGTGACCTGCTCAAACCTGCTCAGAATAATAAGAGTTAAATACACTGTCCAAAACTTTGCATCACCCTGAGGATCCAAGGGATGTGTCCATCAACCCTCTGACTTCTCAAATGTGAGGCACACATTGCTAGAAAGAGGTTTTCTGGGGGCTGAGCTGAGGTTCACTGGAGGTCACTGGAGCTGCATTGATCTCCCTGTTGGTGCTGAGATGTGTCAATAGAGCATGCTCCTCCTGTGAGGTATTTCTGTCAGGCAGCTGTGAGCAGAAAGAGTTTGCTAAAGAGCTCTGGTTACAAAATTGATTGCAGTGTATGGGCACAAAGGGACTCCAGAAGCAGACAAAAATACCAGAGTAGCTTGCTGGGGATGTACGAGATTAATATCACAAGGCTGGTTAGCTCAGAGAGGTAAGGGGGCTTAGACCCAAGGATAATTCCATTTGTCATGTTTCATGGCACACATCCCCTTCCCAGTGTGTTACCATTATAAATGTCAGCTGTGCATCTGTGAGATTATTGTTGAAATCATTTTATCATGCTACAGCTCATAAAAGCATTCTGTGCCTAAAACTAGGCTGTGGTATCAGGAAAGCCTCATTTTAATATGATTGTTTTGATGGTGTTGTAACAGGATCAGAGCTGATGCCCAAAGCTCTTTCCACCAGAATAGTTGGAGGAATATGGTGGTTTTTCACCTTAATCATAATCTCATCCTATACTGCCAACTTGGCTGCCTTCCTGACTGTGGAGAGGATGGAATCTCCCATCGACTCAGCAGATGACTTAGCAAAGCAAACCAAGATCGAGTACGGGGCTGTCAGAGACGGATCCACCATGACCTTCTTCAAGGTAAGGCAGCCCCAGGAAGCTGCGGGGCCGGGGCTGGGAGGTGGAGCCACAGTATCCCCAGGGATTGCAGGGGTAGGGGAATACATCATTCCCCCAAAACCAGGGCCATGGTATATTAGAGGAGAAGGTAAATACACCAGGTGCCCTGGCCATAGTGGATCCTTCAGCACCAGGAATGTAAAACCCAGCAGATTTCCCCAGGACACATGGAAAAGCAGCCTGGCAGTGGAGTGCAGTGAGGAGTAAACCCATCTGCCTCTGATGGGAGACAGGGCATGGGGATATTCTCCTCCAGCTGGGACCCTATTTCCTTCCAGCCACTTCACTAAGAAGCATCTGGAAAAGTCTGCTTCTCCTTCTGAATGCCGCATTTACACTGCAGTAATTCCACAGGAAAATGCACATTTGTTTGTCCCTTTCTTAATGCCCCATGGTCAATATTACCCAGACTGTCAATACAGTCACACCTGCACACATCTGCAAGTGAAGAGTTTTCTGTGGCTAATTGTTTGGTAGACAACTGTGATAATTGTGTCTTTTTTTTCTTAATTATTAGTATTAATTACATACAAAATGGATAATCTTATCAAATGTCAGTGTAAAAGCCAACAAGCTATAAATACGGAATACATGCACAAAAATCCTGTGACAGCCAGAATTAATTAGCAGCTTCGTCAGCAGTCTCAGCAGGGAAGTCAGGCTCAGGATGAGCCCGGATCAGGCTTTTCCCTGTGGCGTCTGAGGATGGTGTTTGTGGAGTCACACACACAGAGCCTTGGAAGGGGATGAGGCTCTGGGGGAAGCAGTGGGGCAGAACATCTGTGACAAGAGATCTCTCCCTCTCTAGGGACATCCCAAAAAGGCAAAAATCAAAAATTCCTGTGTCACCTGCTCCAGGTGACCCTGCCTTGGCAGGGGGGTTGGACTGGGTGATCTCCAGAGGTCCCTTCCAACCCCAACCATCCCTAGATTCTGGGATTCTGGGATTCTGTGTAGTCTGTCCCTGATGCGCTGCCCTTGCCAAGGCTCTCCTGTGGCTGGACAGAAATGTTTCCTTGCTGAAAGAAAAACACCAACTACAGCATTTTGCTATAGTGAGCTCCTGAAATGATGAGCTGACATTTCCACTAAGATGGAAACCCACCTGGAGATATTCCAGTAAGGCAAGCTGTGGATTCTCCTCTGGCTCTTCCATGCCCAAAGGAGCTCACTGCCATTGATATTCTGAAGTCAAATTTAGCTTCAGAGACGAAACTTCAAATCCTGCTTCATCCCAGCATTTTTAGAGGAAATAGATCCTGAAGCTCAACTTGAGAAGCTCAGAACAAATTTCCTAGAGCTGTTTTTAGTTTTACACTGATTTCTTTTTGCACCATTAATCCCGCAGGCAGAAATAATGTAGGCTTAAAAGCATGTGAGCTTCTAAAAGAAAACCTTCAGACAAGGTGGTTAAATATTTATGCACTACATGTGCCAGCTTACTTGTGCCTGAAATACACGTGCACAGAAACACAGGGGAAGGATAGTGCAGAAACTGGGGATGGATTCCCTGGCAGAGGGATGGTGACACTGTGGAAATGCATGAAAAATGCAATGTATCACACTTGTAAACATAGTGTTTTATCAAAGGTGTTACAACTTTTATTACAGAAATGTCTCCAGATCCTCACAAGATTAGGGGTTCTTTGTCCTGCCCAAAACTTGAAATAAAAAATCCTGGAGTAGCTCTCTGTACAAAACCAGCTACTTCCGTCTGCAAAGGAAGGCTCTGGCTTTGCCTCCCTCAGACTGTGAAATGCTGCATCTACTCCTTGAGCTAAATAAACACACACCCCCAGGGAGGGGTCTGGGAGCTGGGAAAAGGTAGCAGGAGGGAATTGGGGCAGCAGGAGGGAATTGGGGCAGCAGGAGGGAGCTGGAGCAGCAGGAGGGAGCTGAGGCAGCAGGAGGGAATTGGGGCAGCAGGAGGGAGCTGGGACAGCAGGAGGGAGCTGGGGCAGCAGGAAGGAATTGGGGCAGCAGGAGGGAGCTGGGGCAGCAGGAGGGAGCTGGGGCAGCAGGAGGGAATTGGGGCAGCAGGAGGGAGCTGGGACAGCAGGAGGGAGCTGGGGCAGCAGGAAGGAATTGGGGCAGCAGGAGGGAGCTGGAGCAGCAGGAGGGAGCTGGGGCAGCAGGAGGGAATTGGGGCAGCAGGAGGGAGCTGGGACAGCAGGAGGGAGCTGGGGCAGCAGGAGGGAGCTGGGGCAGCAGGAGGGAGCTGGGGCAGCAGTCACTCCAGTCCCGCACTCCTCCCAGGGTACAGCACAGTTGCAGCGCCTCTGCCGCGACATTCCGGACTGTGTCTCTGCTCTGGGAGCTGTCCTGTCCCCGGGAGTGCTGAAGTGCTGGGAACAGGGAGGGGCAAAGCAGGGATGAACACCACGGGCTGTGACAGAAGTGAAAACACGCTGAGGAAGAGAGGCACAGGGCTGGGGTGCCCTGGAAGGGCCATTACCTCGAGGGCTTTCCCTGCTGCAAGATGTGATTTGTCAAATCAAATAGTACTAAAGCCAAGGAATGCCGAGGGGAAGAGATTTTTTTTTCAGACCAACGTTTTTCAAAGCAAACCACGACGTGCTGGGCATTCCTCGCTGTGGAGGGGACAGGAACAAGGGAGTGGCATGTAGGACACGAGGGACAAAGCCCAGATCCCTCTGGTTTCCAGGACTGTATGGGACACACGTGGAAAAAGAGGATTTCTGGAGGCATCAGGCACAGAAAAACACAAAGCAGGCTCTAAAGAGCTTTGATTTAGGATTTTGTGCTCAAAGCAGCAGCAGGAAGGCCCTGGAAGATGAGATTACACAGTGTAACTGCTGGATGGGATGGAGATCAGGAAACACATTAGAAAAGCAAGGTACTCCCACTGCTTTTCTGAAAGCTCCATTTGCATTTATTCAGGCTGGCATCTCTGGTAGGTAGTGGTGTCTATAATGCACGTGCTAACAGTTGTGATTGCCCACTGGTTCAGAATGCTTAGCACTGGTGTGCTTGCTGCAACAGTTCCCCCAGGAAAACATTATTCTGAAGACAAAATATGTTTCAAGGAAGTCACTTTTCTGCTGTGACTTTTAGCCAGATGGTGGGGGAAATGAAAACAAAAGCAATTGGAATTATCTGGGGTGGGAGGGTGGAATGGAGTTCCGACTTTGAAAAGAACCTCAGAATTGGCCTCTTCCCTCTGTAGATATACCAGATCTGGCCAGAGCAAATGAAAATACCCCAAAAAACAGGGCCTGGGCAGCTCAGGATGGTTAAGTCTTGTAAGAGGGCAAGCCAGCAGCACCCCAGGCAGTACTGCCCATCTGTGGGAATGGCCAAATCTGGGAGAAGTCCAGCTGAAGGCAAGGTGTTTCCCATCCAGAAGCAGTGACACACATTTCTTTCTCCAGCCTGCTGCCCTCCTCTGTTTCCATCATGTCCATAAATCTTCCACTGCTTTCTTGCCCCTCCATCATAACAGATCTTAGTCCTGTGTTGCAGCTTGTGTCAGCTCCTGCCCTCTAAAGTGCAGATGTGTTTCCGCCAAAATTAATGAAAATTCAGAGACCAAAATTTGGCACAGGGTCCATTCTGAAAAAAAATGGGAGCTGGCAAGTTGAGAAGCCAAGATCTTTCTTACAAACTCTTCTGAATAAGGAATACATCCTTCCACTAAATTCACCATCAGATTCAGTCTAGTGCATAAACATAGTATCAATTTCAAAAATATTCCCAACTGAGCTACAAAAATGGTTCCTACTTGAGAAAAGACACTTAACCACCTTCAGAGTTTAGTGGTATCCTGTGGCTCACCAAACTGAGGTGGAATTCAGGTGACATTCACAGATATTGAATTTACAGGCATATTAACATTTAAAGCTCGAAGAACCAGAAAATCAACTTCTCCCAGGAATCCCCCCGAAGCTGTTGTTTAAAACTGAGCCTGGAATCAGCTGAGATGGCTGTAAGCCAGAGACAGGGCTTGAGGGACTGAGGAGACGCTGCCCTTAACCCCTGTGGCAAAAAGATCGCGTCCTTAAGCCTGACTGCAATGGGAAGCACAAAGCAGGAGTTTATTTAGCGTGTTATCCCTGAAGTCCGTGACCTCCAGGCAAGTGATAGGAACACAACAGGTGCGGATGGATGCTCTGCTCATCACCAGGCTCTGGGAGCAGTGGTGTGCCCCCAAGGGTGCCTGAGGGCAGCAGTGTCCAGCTGCACTGGCTCAGCTGCTGCATTCCATGTGTGCTCCAATCCATGGAACAGCATGGGCCCAGAGAACTTCAGAGCACTTCACAGCCAGGCCAGTAATGAAGTTCCTGGCACTGCAAAGAAAGTGGGAAACAACAAGAGATTCCTCAGCATGAAGCCCAGTAAGAGGGAAATGCTACCGGAAGGAAAAGCCTGCCACCGATTCCCTGTCACTCTGGATGTGATTCTGGCACTGAGGCTGGGGAGGCTGAGGAACATTTGGCAAGTGCAGTTTGGGTGCTGGTGTGATTCTGTGCCTTCTTTTTCCCCCACAGAAATCCAAAATCTCGACGTACGAGAAGATGTGGGCGTTCATGAGCAGCAGGCAGCAGACGGCGCTGGTGAAGAACAATGACGAGGGCATCCAGCGCGTGCTCACCACTGACTACGCCCTGCTCATGGAGTCCACCAGCATCGAGTACGTGACCCAGAGGAACTGCAACCTCACCCAGATTGGGGGGCTCATCGACTCCAAGGGCTACGGCGTGGGCACCCCCATTGGTAAGAGGCTCTGGGGCTGAGCTGCTGGGGATCACACCCACAGCGTCCCCTGTGCAAACGGTTCAGTCTGTCCTGGGATCACGGGACAAGTGAGAATGGATTCACACTGAAAAAACAGGGTTAGGTGGGATATTGGGAATGAATTCCTCCCTGGGAGGTTGGGGAGGCCCTGGTACAGAGTGCCCAGAGAAGCTGTGGCTGCTCCTGGATCCCTGCAAGTGTCCAAGGCTGGGTTGGACAGGGCTTGGAGCAACCTGGAACAGTGGAAGGTGTCCCTGCCCACCTGACTGGAAGGGCTTTAGAGTCCCTTCCCACCCAAACCTTTCTGAGATTCTGCATGTACCCCAAAGGAAACTGCTTACTCAAAACACTGAAATCCCTGATGCAGAACCTTGCAGTTGATCCTCACTGTTCTTCGGTGTTGCTCTGAGGTCATGAAATAAATCAGAAATTCATCCCCTTTAATGCAGAGCTTTAAGACTCCCAATTTCTCTGAAGTCTCTCTGGCAGACCTTTTTTTTAGCATGTCCAGCATCCTTTCTAAGATCTTCTACAGCATTAAAACTTGTGTCAGATTTTTGTGCTGTGCACTTGTGAACAATTGGCACTGGAGAGCCAGGTTTTGTTCTGTGTTCATAGAATTATGGAACCACAGAAGGGTTTGGGCTGGAAAGAATCTCAAAGCCCACCCAGTGCCTCCCCCTGCCATGGGCAGGGACACCTCCCACTATCCCAGGTTGCTCCAAGCCCTGTCCAGCTGGGGATTGGTTCATCCATTGCTTGACAGAGCAGATATAAATAAGGGAGAAACACCTCTGCACGTGGAACTGCCATTCTGTGTGGTGCTGAGTACCGCAGACAGATTGTCACGGACATGATATCCCAAGTATATTTTTCCACTGGCTGCATGAGAACATCCTTGGCACCCTGAGGAAAGTGATACAAAAGCTAAAATCCCCAAGAATGACAAACTCATGGCAAGAGTTTCCTTGCAGTTATAAAGCTGCCACACTTTAAACCAAGAACTATGAAGGAATAATTGGAACAGATGGCAATCCTCAGAGACAGTGCAGCCATTGGAAATGCAGCTGTGAAATATATTTATGTTTCTTGTATGAGAAGTGCACCTTTATTTTTTTGTTAAGAAAAACCTGCAAAATTCAGGGGAATAGATATCCCCAAGCACTGTGGAATAATCCAGCGCCATCAAGCACCTCATAAACAACTGATTTCATAAACAAGTTAAACCTGCCACTATTCAGAGGGACCCCCAAGGCACTGTTATTTCTCTAAGAGCATTCAAGAGTATTGATTGCAGAGGCTGTATGGAAAATTAAAAAAAAAACCACAAAAAAAACAAAAAAAGCTTCTCTATGACCCTTAACACCAGATCTTCAGCAAGGCTTAAGTGGCCTGCAGGGGAATGTAAAACCACAGGGCTTGTCACTCCAGAATATCCAGTGAGAGAGCTGGACAGCACCATATGGCTCTCATAGAAACAGGGAATTCCTGAATCCTGAATGTATTATTTTATCAGAGCATCTTCTGCAAGTAAAATGCAGCAGTTATAGGCATCAGGAGGAATTTCCCCTTGGAAAGGGTGGCCAGGCACTGTCAGGGGCTTTCCAGGGAGGTTTGGAATCCCCATCCCTGGAGATGTCCATGAAAGGCCTGGGCATGGCACTCAGTGCTCTGGGCTGGGGACAAGTTGGGACAGCTGGAACTCGATGCTCTCAGTTCTTTTCCACCCTCAATGATTCCGGGATTCTGTGATGTGTCAGGGCAGGTTTAACTCCAGGATCAGTGCCAGTGCTGATGCAGGTAATTCTAACACTAAAGCTCTTCCCAGTTCTTTGAGACATTGCTAAGAAAGTAGATAAATGCATTTCTTGGCGTAAGAGGTTTGTTAATAGCTCAGAGGCCATAAGTAATGTGCTGAATATTTGAAGAGGTGTGGAGATGGATTTGTGGGTGGTGTTAGAGCTCACCAATAAACCACCACCAATGCAGCTCTCCAGGCTCTCTTGACAGACTCTAAAAGCCCATGTAGAAATATGGAGGTGCCTGTTACCCTCCAGATGAATTGTGGTAATCCTGATTGCAACATAAACACTACAAGAAAGAATGGACAACCCCACAAATCCTGTGTTGTGACTGGCTGCTCCACTTTACCTCCCAGCTGTGTTCTTCCAGACAGGGGAAATGAATGAGTCCTGCAGCCTCACCCATTGCAGGGGACAAGCCTCTCCTAAGGCACAAACAATTCTGCTCTCTCTTCTGCGACACATTGCTGTTTTCAGGGGTAATAATTCACTCCTCTGTGCAAAGCCAGTTTCTGGAGGTATTTCTGGCCTGTTTTCTGTACGGTTATTTTTGGTCTTTAACAGCAAGCACACAAATTATCCATTCTTACAGTGGGCACGTTTTCCTCTCAGAGCTGGCTGCCTCCAGCAGTGCTGGTCTCTGGCTTCCCAGATGGATTTGGGATAGTCTGACACATGTCTCCTGGCAGCTGTGGTCACAGCATGGCCCAATGCTGGCACTGCTCTGCCCCAGCAGCAGCTGAGTGTTGGCACAGCAAATGAGGAACTGCAATGTTCTTCATGCTGGTTCTCCTCAGACAGGGCTGGGGAATGAAGGAATGAAGGAAATGGAGAGGGGGATGTCAATCTATGGGACAAGTATTTTTAACAATGTCCTGCACAGCAAAATAAGGAGGAAAACTGAGGCTGTGAGGCTGAATTTCCAGGGCTATTTCACTGCATAGGGACTCCAGAATGGTGCCTCAGTGAGATTTTTCTGACATGATCCCTGCAATTCTGGCACACAATCTGACTTGAAGCTTGGTTTGCCTTGATGGAGTTGAGTTTGCAACACCTTTAATGTACAGCAAAATGTGACTTTGGTGAAATAGCAGTTGAATGAATCACAGAATCACAGAATCACAGAATCACAGAATGGCCTGGATTGGGAGGGACCTTAAAGCCCATTCAGTGCCACCCCTGCCATGGCAGGGACACCTTCCACTGTCCCAGGCTGCTCCAAGCCCCATCCAACCTGGCCTTGGACACTTCCAGGGATCCAGGGGCAGCCACAGCTGCTCTGGGCACCCTGTGCCAGGGCCTGCTCACCCTCCCAGGGAAGAACTTCTTTCCAGTATCCCACCTAATGCTGCCCTCTGGCAGTGGGGAGCCATTCCCTGTGTCCTATCCCTCGATGTCTTATGCTACTAAAGGAGGGGAAAAGGTGTGCAGGAGTAGCTGCAGGGCTTTCAGCTCTGCATTTCAGAGACTCAGTGTTTCCAGCCGTAGGGAGTCCAGCATGGCAAGATTTGGGAGCACACGTGTACCTTTGGAGCCAAACAGCATCTCACAGAATCACAGAACCACTCCTGCAAGCCCCCCACCCCTTGCTATCACAAAATCCTGGTCCCACAAAGCAAAGTCTCTCTCACAAACACAGGCTGCAGGATTTTGGAAAATGGAGAAGCTGAGCAGAGTGTGTGAGAGCAAATCTAAGCAGACTGAGCCACCTAGTGTGACCCCACTCCTCACCAGACACTGACCAGGCCCATAAAGCTGCAGAGCCTGCACACACATCATTTAGCAAATGGTGGCCCACAAACCAAAAGCATGAAATTGTTGCTATTTTCAACTTGCAGGGCTGCTATTGTTGCAAATCACAATAAAAAGGACTTGTCCACACAGTGTTCTTACAAGCTGTAGCTAGCTGAGGAGGAGCTGTGGGTGTGCAGGTGTAAATGAGAAGAGAAGGTGTCTGAGTGACTGTGGACTCCTCTGAGGCAGCCTGTCATTTGCAGGCAGCAGGAAAAACCAACAGATGCTGAAATGAATAGAAGGGATGCAAAGTGGAAATTCTCAGAGAGTGCTCACAGCAATATTCAAATATGATGTGAAGGAATGCCTTAGCAAGAAAATCCACTGCCAAAGCTTAAATAAACCTCACTAGGGAACCCTAACATTATCATGAATTCTCAAATAACTGCACCAGTGGAGCCTTTTGCTTCCCAGTCCCCAGGGCAGACACCAACAGAGATTCCCCTTCCAACCTCCAGCCTTTCCAGCTGGAATAATCCCTCCTGTAATAAGGGAGGTTTCTGCCTGCCAGCACTGCCAGGCCTCGCTGTCCCCTTGCAGGGTCCCCGTACAGGGACAAGATCACCATCGCCATCCTGCAGCTGCAGGAGGAGGGCAAGCTGCACATGATGAAGGAGAAGTGGTGGCGAGGCAACGGCTGCCCCGAGGAGGACAGCAAGGAAGCCAGCGCCCTCGGGGTGGAGAACATCGGGGGCATCTTCATCGTGCTGGCGGCGGGGCTGGTGCTGTCCGTGTTCGTGGCCATCGGAGAGTTCATCTACAAATCGCGCAAGAACAGCGACATAGAGCAGGTGAGCGAGCCGGCCGGGCTGAGCTCGGAGCACAGGCACATTGCCTCCTTGCTGGAGTGTGCATTTCCTGCTGCTGAACTCTCACCAGGCCTTCCTGGCTCTAATGACAATTAATTTATTAATGAGAACAGGGAAGTGCCTCACCCACGGCCCAATTAGCGCTGCTTAGCAGGGCAGTGCTGAACAAGGGCAATTAATTTCTCAAAACAGTTTCTGCTTGAACTTCAGGACTTCCAGCATAAATTACATTGGAAAGGAATAAAACACAACTGGGCTGTCTGTTTTTTTATCTGCCATTAACACAAGCCGCTTGAGTAACACAGGCAAGCACATCCAAATCCCAAGAGCCATTTTCCTCTTGTTCTAGAAAGCATCTTTATTCAGAGCCAGGGGTTTACAAGCTGTGCGGAAGGATGCACTTCAAAGCAGGGAGGTCTACTGAGAGGTGATGGATGCTGCTGTAAAGTAAGATTTTGGAGCCAAAGAAATTCTGCTTATAGTTCCACTGAAGTGTAATGAGCAGTTTAAAAGGGCAGAGGGAAAACAAATGAAATGCTGTGTGTAAATCATGAGGTGAGCTTTAGAGCAGTTTGTGAGAAGGGATCAATCCTTAAAATCGAGTGTAAACACCGCTTTAGAGAACCACCAGCCCTGTGACAGAGGCAGGGCTGAGCAGGAGCTTGGAGAGCGTTCCCAAGCTGTCAGCCAGCCCCTTCTGCCCCTGGGCATTTTGTCCTGGCTCTGTCCTGGACCCTGCCGTGGCTCTGTTTGGCTCCTCTCCAGCAGGACTTTCCCAAGGGACAAGGGGACCCCACTCTGCAGGACAAGGGGGTGACCCTGAACCCCCAGAGGTTCCCATTTCCTTACTCCAGGCTCCCAGCCATGAGGTACCCACCTCAAAATGGGTTAAGTTCCCTTTGCACTTTGAGGTGGGAAAGGCTGGAGCTTTTCCATGGGGAAAAATTCCCTCCCCATGCAAGGCTGGTGACATAAATGCCAGGAGTGGCTGTTGAGGCAAAGACGCTCCCCGAGGGCAGCGGGGACAAGTGGGAGAAGAAGGGAACATTTTGAACTCGCTCTCAGTTTGCACTGAAAGCAGTGTCGCTGTCCACAAAACACAGATGCAGCTCACAGAGCAATCCTAGGATATGTCAGTCAAAGGGTCCCTGGTTTGTGATAAGGCAGAGATAAAGGATTAATGTATTTGCACATACTGCAGCTTTCTGATTAGTACTTTAGCCCATTTTAGCACAAAATGCATAAAAAATGTATTGGTATCTTTGTTTTGTTCGCATCTCAGGAGATCGTTTATTCAAATATGTTTTGGAGAACAGTTGCAGCTAATTAAAATATTTAGTATAATTAAAATGTTTAGTTTAAGGGCTAACACGGTGCAGAATATGCTGGAAACTTTGCGGGAGTCTGTGCAAGGCAGCGCATCCCTGAAGCCTCCCTAAAGCAGACATAAAGCATTAGGCAAGGGCTGTTAATTTACTGAGCAATAGGTGAATAACAGAATCCGGGGTTGCACACACGTGTGCACACCCCCCATTTCTGCACCTGTGCTGCTGCTGCACAGCAAAGTGTTGCTTAATCATTAGAATCATTAAGTGAGTTAATGTGGCACATCCCGCTTCTCCTTCAGAAGCAATTTCACAGAGAACACAATACCAGTGATTCCAGTGTTTCTCCCTGGTTTCTCTGGGATTGTTTTCTCTTTTCCCTGGTGAGATAAGCAGCTTAGATGGGAAATGCTGTGCAGGGTGTGTTATCACTAAGCCAATCCAAACCATTGTTGAATACAATCTGTGATTTTTCTGTTTTCATACGTGGAGTCTCTTTTGATTTAAATGGCTTTTGTATCATTCTCACGCTTGTTTTTTTTCAGTTTTGCTTCGTTCATTTATTTACTATTCTCCATTTTTCTTCTCTTGCATGCAAGGCCTTTTGTTTCTTTTACGGACTGCAGTGTAAGCAACCCCACCCGTCCAACTCCACCTCTGGCACCACCTTATCCACGGAGTTAGACTGTGGCAAGTTAATCCGGGAGGAGCGAGGGATCCGAGCACAGCCCTCGATCCACACGGTGTAGTCAGGAGAGGACCAAGGTGTGTCTGGGGAGAGCATCACGCCCAGGCAGGGCTCTGCACTGCCGAGGGTTAACGCAGGGCACAAGCTGATCTAGAATAAATTGCCAAAGCCCTGAAATCCCAGCGGTTGAAATGCGTGTCACGGGAAATAATTACACCCCCAGCAGGGAGTTCAGCAGAGCGTGGTAGCCTTTCAGAATTTAGTCCCCCGTGTGTAATTGTCACCTTGTCATTTCCTGGGGTAATTCACCTGCTTCAGGTAAGAAAAATTATTTACCTCCTTTTCATCTCCTCCTCAAGCTGAGCTGAACAGTGGCAGCCTCGTTACTGAAAGCAAAGAGGAACATTCAGCTTGGTCTCTGAATTCAGGAACCTCCCAAACACCCTGCAGAGCTCCATTAACTTCCTGAACCCCTGTTACAAGCAGCCAGAGATGTTGAGCTGGCATCTCTTATTCCCTGTGTCAATATTTAATGAATTTTAATTCCTCCATTTAAAATTCATTTCTCAAAGCCTGCAAGTAACCATCATAGCACAAAATCAGACCCATCACTTAAATTTTATGCCATGTAACCATTAAGGACAAATTCAACAGGAGCACCCTCAGGCAACAGACCATTAATAGAGCAGCTCCATTGTCTTGTTTGAGCAATTCACAGCATTCATTTGTGGCAGAGAAAACTCCTTTGTGGGAAAATCGGGCATCAGTTTAAGCCCTGGCATTGCTTTGCATATTGAACCCTGGTGGGATGTTTTGTGTAGGAGGCTGGCACTGGAGGTGTTAGGACAGCATTTGGATTTCCTCCAGCCCTCAGACAGTCAGGGACTGACAGGGCAGGGGATAATGGACTGGATGTGGTTTTGCCACCAAAAACCATATGTCAACAATCTGAGATGCACAAGGTGCACAGAAACACCAGCTCAAGGGATGTCATGAACTGTGGCAAACCCCAGCATTCCCAAAACCCTTTACCTGTATTCCACTGTATCCCAGATTCCCATCAGTCTCCCATCTCCCTCCCCTCACCCCTATTTTATGTTTTCCTGCCCAGTGGAGCTCCTCAGACAGGTTACTGCTCTGTTTTCTTGGGGCTATTTCTTCCCCCTCTGCAGTCAGGGGCCTTGCTGGAGTGAATGTGGAGTGCACTCATGGAATGAGTTCTGTGTTCCTGGCTCCTGAGAGCAAACAGTGCTCTGTGATTTCCTCTCAGCCCTGTTCCAGGGTTGATCCTGCTGGCAGCAGGCTGGAGTGGTTTGGGGCAGAGCTGTGCTGCTCACAGCTCAGCTGTACCAATTCTCCTCCGCTCACCCAAAGGTGGGAGTTTATGCTGCACTCCAGATGCTGCAAGAAATTGTCTTGCTCAGAATGGTCTCTTAACTTGTTTGAATGGGGCCTTGAAAGCTGTGGCTCTCCATAAAATGCTCCTTTTTGCCAGCAAAGACCTGGATTAGGTCCTCTGAATACCTGATTTAAGAAAACACTTTTTACTTGCAGCTTCCCAGTATAAGACACTTAAAACTAATTAAATTCGGCTTGTCTCAAGTCTCAGAGGAGAGGGAAGATGCCTAATGTGTTTATCTCCATCATTGCTCCACACAAGAAATCCTCTGGGTTGCATCTTGGACCGTTTTTGTAATTGTTCCTTAGATTGGTGCTGGATCCAGAGGGCTGCTGTCACTTGCTGGGTAAACATTTCTCCAGCTGTCAGCCCCTCAGCCCCACTGGCATCAACAGCCATGGTTCCCTGGATTTAGCTGTCCCAGGGCTGGGAGCAATTCCCTGGGGGAATTGCAAAGCAGCTCCCACTATCCCTGACAGAGCCTCATCCCTAGCTACAAAAAGAGTTATCAAAAGCTATCACTGGAGTTCAGGTGATATGGGAGACCAGCAAGCAGCCTTACTGATTTTTCTTGTGAACAGAGCACACAGGAACAGTTTCTGTAAGTGGGGAAAAGTTAAATTAATCCCTGGATTACTGTCACACTGTTTTGACAGTCACTGCTCAATAGACTCTGGCAGGTTAAAGGAGTTCATTTGGGGATCTCCTCATGCCATCAGTGACAGAATATTCACACAGATCCTTAATGTGCCCCAGCAGCAGTTTGCTCACCGAAATAAACTCTTTTGGATATTTTTCCTTCTGCGCAAAAATAAATCAATTTTCTTTCAGCACAAGACACAGGTCAGTGTCCCAGCTATGGGTGTAGGAGAAAAATCCTGACTTCTGCACTTTCTCCTCTGTCCCTGAGCTACTCAAGGGTTCTTCTAGAATTAAATCTGCCCCACATTGAGAACAATCAAATCTCATTTGATTTTCACAGTTCTCAGCACTTCAACATCACACTGGGTTTGGGGTGGATTCTTTATTGTTATTTGTTTGGTTTTGCAAGGTATTAATAAAATGCCTTCTCCTCAGTGGCAGCCCAGCAGCAGAAGCAACAGATTGATAAATCCTGACTACACCTCTTTTTTTATTGTTTATACTTTATTTTATGTTATTTATTTATTTTTTAAAAATTCTGAATCTGTAATTCTCCTAAAGCTTAGCACAGAACCCTGCATGGGAGTGTAAGGAAAGATTTGGGAACTTCATGACTAAGCTTTAGCAGCTGCTGAAATGACCAAAGGGCACAGAGGAAGAGTCTCACATCACACAGAGAGCAGAACCTATTGTGTTTTTAAAGGATAACATTTCCTTTTACATGCCATGGCCTGCAGCATTTTGACACTGCCAGAATGAGAAAGTTAAGCTGTCTGAAAGCAAAATGTTAAATTCATTATTAAGTTGTAAAAGGGATTGATCTGTACCCACTCTGCTCTTGTTCTGGACAGACCCCAGCAGTGGACCAACCAGCATGGAAAAAAAAAGGGGGTTTAAAGCAACCCTTTCAGTCTGGCCACCAGAACATGGGACTAAAGAACAGTATATTGTCCTTTTAAATCGAATTTTAATGTCAGCATCCCCTTCTTGAAGGCTGCTTGGCAGGTGCTGCTCAGAGAGCTTGGGCTTGGGCTCAGAGGTCTCGGGCTTCCCCATGGGGTGTGTTCCTTGTCCATGGCTTTCCTATAAACCCCACACCATTCTGGCTGAGGCTGTACTTGCTCTGCACCACCTTTCCTAAGAATAACTTGAAGTCTTCCTGATAACAACTCTTTTAAAATTCAAAGCAGTTGGAAGTGGAGCTAGTGGGCACTCCACAGATAAGGTATTAAAAACCTCCCAGCAATATGTTCTGTGTGTCTGTCTGTAAATGCAAAATGAACTTCATGGGGCTGTTTTGTGGAGATGAATGTGAAAGGCCTTGTGGTTATTGCACAGTCTGAGTAATAGGAATCCTTTTGGAAAATTAAAGTACCAGCCTATTAACAAGGCAGTAACATGCACTCTGTCACCTGCAGAAATCATCCCTGTCTGCACTCTGCAGAGAATAATGGCTGGGATTAAATACAGCACATTAGGAGGTCAGTGAGAAACATAGAGAAAGAAAATAAAAATAAGACTGATCAATCCTTCAAAGGGTTAATTGGATCCTGTCCCTATTTACCATGGAGTTCTGGATTCACTTTGTAATCCAGGTTTTAAAAACTCAATGAAAGCTGAGACCACAGGGAGCAATAATCCAGGCCAAGTCAGCCACTCAGAGCATTTGGGTTCATTAGTTCGGGAATCACTGGTGCTGCTCTCCAGAAAAGCTCAGAGCAATACAAAAAGGGTTTTGGGAGGATACCTGCTCCTCCTGCTGTGTTCAGGGGGAAGGAGCTCACTGCAGAACCACTCACACTCTTTATTCAGCTTGGTGAAGGTAAAGGGCTTAAAGCTTTGTTTCCCCCTGCCTCCATCACTTGATTTTATATATAAATAATCTATTCACGTATATTTGCACAGAACAATTATTGTGGGTTGGGTTGTTTGTTTTTTTTGCAAAGCCAGATACTTCCAAAGGCTACTTGTGTTTCTTTGTGTTATATGTAATTATTCCAGCTGTGGATTTTAAAAGATGTTTCCACTTACCCCAAAGTCTTTGTTAATGTTGTGATGGTGGGAAGAACGAAGATCTCTTCTTTCTTTCCAAGCCATTCAGCTCTCTTATTCTTGTGGTAATTATCTCCTTTCTTCATCACACAATATTAGAAAAGATTCTTTCCAAAGAAAAGGAGAAGATTGAGAGCTGTGCTATATTTGAGAAATGTCTGTTCAGTCCATGAGGGGAAAATAACCAAACCACAAAGAAATCTTAAAAAAACCCTTCTTTGTTTTCTCCAGCACGCTCGTGGTTTTTTGTGACTAAGGCATATGGTGATTAAAATGGGATCTTTTCTCTTGTGAGGTCAGGGGCAAATGAGAAAGGGGAAATTTGGTGATGCGAAGGCACCAAAACATCGCAAAGGTGCCTGCAGGGAATTTCAGAAACGTTCATAGCTTTAGTTCAGCCAAAGTTAAATGAAAGTCAGTGGGAGCTCATTAGGGAAAAGCCTTTGACATGTGCAGTCACTTGTATAGAGGGATTTATTCTCACCTGGATCCTCTGAGGAGCTCCCTGAGCACTGTGAGGGCCAGGCTGAGCTTTGGCCTCTCCCGAGGAGCTCCCTGAGGTTCAGGCCGAGCTTTGGCCTCTCCTGAGGAGCTCTCTGAGGGCCAGGCTGAGCTTTTGCCTCTCCTGAGGAGCTCCCTGAGGGCCAGGCTGAGCTTTGGCCTCTCCTGAGGAGCTCCCTGAGCACTGTGAGGGCCAGGCTGAGCTTTGGCCTCTCCCGAGGAGCTCCCTGAGGGCCAGGCTGAGCTTTGGCCTCTCCCGAGGAGCTCCCTGAGGGCCAGGCTGAGCTTTGGCCTCTCCTGAGGAGCTCCCTGAGGTTCAGGCCGAGCTTTGGCCTCTCCTGAGGAGCTCCCTGAGGTTCAGGCCGAGCTTTGGCCTCTCCTGAGGAGCTCCCTGAGGGCCAGGCTGAGCTTTGGCCTCTCCTGAGGAGCTCCCTGAGGGCCAGGCTGAGCTCTGGCCAGGCTCTCCGCGGCAGGAAGGGTTTAATGCCATCCTCTCTCCCCACAGTGTCTTTCTTTCAACGCCATCATGGAGGAGCTGGGAATTTCCCTCAAGCACCAGAAGAAGCTGAAGAAGAGGTCAAGGACGAAGGGGAAGTCATCCTTCCCGAGCATCCTCACCTGCCAGCAGCGGCGCACGCTGAGGAAGGAAACGATGGCGTGAGCGGGGCAGGCGGGAGCAGCAGGACAGAGCCGCCCTGCCCGAGGGGACAGCGGGGCACTGCTGATGGGGGGACACAAACTCCTGCTCCTCAGAGGCGCTCTGTGGTTTCTTTTTTTAACCTAGAGGTACAGCAGCTGAAATGCTTGCCTAGACTGATGTACTACCGACCCTCCGGGAAGTGTCTGGCTCTTCCTCTGGGCTGGATTTCTCTGCTCACCTGATCTGCATCTCTGTCCCCTCCCCGTGCATCGCTGTATGTGCTTTCTAAATAAATAAATAAAAAACAGACAGGGTTCTTTTTTTCCAAAAATCTGGGAGTCAAACTTTTCTTTTCCCTTCTGAAGCAAAGGTTGAAGCTCTGCTGAGCACGGTTGTATAGGAGCCAGGCCCCAGACACCAAAGTGAAAATCCACTCCATTAACTCATAAACTGTGACTACAGAAACGGATGAAGTACAAGGGTATCCGACAACAAGGCTTTTTTATTTTGTCTGGTAAGGAACACTCTGCAGGCTCTTTTCTGTGAGAAACTTGCTTTCCACCATCTTTTCCCTTTTCCATTTCTTTTAAAACATGATTATTTGGTAATACCATAGCACCAGGTGATGATACCATCAGCAGGTGTTTAAAAAGAAAAATCAAAATCTTACAAAGAGTGACCAGTGAGCAACACTGACACAATCACACTGCCATATTTCCCAGACCCTGATGCCAATTAAGCAATTCTTGATTTGGAAATTAAAATCTCTGAGAAATTAGGGGTGACAATGCTCCATTTATAACAACGTTATAACAATGTTATGTTGACCACCAAGGTAACAGACAATCTGACCTGGATTGGGTGACCCCTCTGTGCTGCAGGCAAGGAGAATTTCAGCCTGGGTTTATGGACATCAAAGGCTTATTAAGGACCCCTTCCCTCACCCATGGAGAGTCAAGTTCTTAAAGAAGGAAATTCATCAGATTCAGAAGGCCTAGTTTTGACAGACTCATGTTCATTCCTGTTCGTTTCCTCACACTTATTTAAAAAATAGTTATTTCATGCAAGTGCTTGTCAGGCAACACAAAATTCCCTGGATTCTTCTTTTCCTTCCTCTGAAAATAGGAATTATTATTGCTGTTTTCCAGCCTTTCCTCTGGACGTTGTCTGTCCTCCAGGAGGTTTGGGACAGAGGGACAGGAGACAGCAGGTACCTCCTGCTGAAAGACCTACAGAGGTCTTTCAGGTACCTCCAGTGGGAAGCTGGAACCTCAGTGCCTACTTTGGGAAGCTCAGTCTGCTGCAGAGGCTGGGCTGATGAGCAGGAATCAGGGAAAGCAGCCCCTGGCTGTGAGAGTTCACAGGGAATCTTATAATGGGAATCTTATAATGCGCAGCTTCATTTATTTGTGTCATCATCACCTAGCAAAAAGACCTTGCAGACCCCCAGTACTACTCTACTGGTTATTAAAAAAACAGGTTATTATTGAAATAATGATTGAAAAGCGGTTTATTATTTTCCAGTGGGTGTAACTCTATTGCTCTGCCATCCATGGCCCTCAGCTAAGGCATTTTTAAATTACTCGGTTAAAAGTGATGAAAGATTTATGACCAGGCCTTTTCTTTTTTTTCTTTTTCTTTTTTTTTTTTTAATTCTTTTCCTGTGGCTTAGACCTTGAGATTAAAGAATTCTAAGTTCAATCTTTAAATAATCATGTTTGCCTGAAACTAAGAGACAGCACTTTGGTTACTTTTCACAGTTGTATGTGGGTATAGGAGCAGATAGGACTGCGGTGACCTGCTCCCTGTATCCCAACAAGTCTCATTTTCCTGCCTTTCTCCCTTCATGGCAGCAGAGAAGCCTGGTTAGAGATCAGGAAAGCAAATATCCTTATTGGGCTGATAGGACAAGGGGGAAATGGCTTCCCACTGCCAGAGGGCAGGGACAGATGGGATGTTGGGAAGGAATTCCTCCCGGGGAGGATGGGGAGGGTGCCCAGAGAAGCCGTGGTTACCCCTGGATCCCTGGAATTGTCCAAGGGCAGGATGGTGCTTGGAGCAGCCTGGTCTTTTTCCTTCCAATAAAGCAGCATCTTTTGAGAAGGCAACACTTTAAATGTCCAGAGAAAGAGAAATGGGCTGCCTAACAAGCAAACGGGCAGAAATACTGCTGCCAAAGTTCTCCTGCCCTTGTGCAGGTCAGCATGTTCGTGCTCTCCTAATTGCCAGAGCAGACATTTTTAACGGGCTCCCACCTCCAAATGAGAAGGGAGGCTCGATGTGTTTAGCAGTCAATCTCTCTAATCTCAAAGGTTCCTAAATGCTAATCCAGCATTTTGCTATCCGGCAGGGATTGCCCGTTCCGCTCACACTGCCTGGAGATGAATGCCCTGCTCCAGGGCACAGGGATGGCAGAGGAGCTGCACCCCACAAACCCGGGGTCCCACCCCTGCTGCCCCTCACAGACCCCACTCACAGCCCTGAAGCTGCTCCTCTGCAAGAACAACAGCATTCAGAGGCTCTGCTGCTTTGGAAGGGATGGGGGAAGCACAAGAACCCAGCTCACAGCTGTTTGACACAGGCTCCTCTTAAGAAGTCCCCAGCAAGGCCAGCTTTTCTGTCACACATATTTCCTGTCTCCTGCTTCCCTTCCAAAATGAACAGAAAACTACTTCCCTTAAAAAAATTCAACCCCAGCTTCATGATTGATTGAATAATCTTTCTCTGCTGATTAAATCACTCTGAGTGTCCCTAGGGGATGCTCTGAGGCTCAAGGAGATCTTTTCCGGCATGCTGTCACCATCCCCACTTTTCCCAAATGATCACCTCCCTTTCTCCAGACAGAAATGTCCCCCCAGCCAGACTGAGCCCTGCAAGGGGATCTTTACTCTCCTCTAGACCCCAAAGTTATCTCCTCGTTTCACTGCATACTCAAGAGCCACAATCTTTTCAGAAGGCACAGTAGTATAAAGCCAAATATAAAGTTTATCTGACTGTAGAATTAAAGACAGTAAACTTGCCCAGCTATCAATGGCTAAATTCCCTTTTCCAGTTTCTGTTTCTCCCATGCAAAGTGCCCACACCTCCAGGCCCCTGCCCAGAGCTGCACTGTGTACCCAGAGCTGGTATTTCAAGGGTCAAGGCTTGCTCAGGTAGGAAGAAAAATTAACTGGGAGACCATCCCTGCCGGCACCACTTGGTGACAGCTGGCATTATCAAAATAAAATTGCTTTAAATAAATTCCTAAGCAGTGTGACCTATTTGCCACTTCATTATCTACAGGCTAAACTCAATAAATACATGGCCTTTTGTTCTGTGCTCCTTCTATTGATTTTAATGAGACCCAGTGCTAAGGAAGAGACATTCAAAAGAGGGCTGCATTAATTATTTATATGGCCTTCAGCTTTCTCTCTGCAGCTTGTTACCAGTGTAGCACCGGCAGAGCTCCCTCACACCCGGGATTCCTGAAGTAATTGAAAGCTGGGAAAGTGGCTTCTCTCTGCAGCACAAGAGAAAGCAAATATTCCAACAGCAGTTTGGGGATTTCCCTGCCACAGAGCCGGGAGAATGAGGCTGGAGGGGCTTTGGCTCCCGGCTTTTCCTTGGACCAGGACCCAGTGTCCAGCAGGACACCAGACAAGGATGTCAATGCCACTGGAGCACCAAAACTGGAGGCAATTCCTCACCTGCTCCTCACCCTCACTCCTATCTTTAATTCACCCTTTTCAGCTGCGTGTGTTATGCAGCAGCTCCAGCTGAACTTGTTTGTTTCTGCCTTTGCCTCTATTTCGTGCCAATGGCTGTCAAGCCTTGAGCAGCTTTAACTGCCTGAAATTCATCCATCCTATTCCAGCACAGATTTCAGGCAGGTGAACAATAAAGTCTGATGAGTGACACCCAAATTGTTCCAGGTTGTGGATGGAGCCCACTGAGCCGTTCTGTGGGAGGTGCAGAGCTGATACCAGAGCACAAATCTGCACAATGCTAAGAGGGACTGCAAGAAAGAGCCTCTAAAGCAGAGACAGAGACCTGCAGGGAGCCTGCTTTTACACAGCAAAGAACTATTGGCACAGTTCTGCTAATAAAATCAAACAGTACCTTTCAGTCTAAGCCACATTTCTGCAATTATTCCAATCAGGGTTTTGTCCAGCTTAATTCAGCCGAGGCAAGTGCAGGAAGTGACTTAAATGTTACATGCATTTAGCTGAGGTGAATAATTATCAAAGTTTCCAAGAGAATCTGCATCCCGTTTGCAATTGATTAACTATTGTCAGGCTATCTGGGCAATGATTTGCTGACATTTTGAAAAGAGCTATTTGATGATCTAAAACAGACTTAAAACATGGCCTTTGATTTATACAAAATGTATAGAAAGATTGGGAAAATGAGGGGCTGAACTTCTTGGCTGATTTTTTTCTGCTTTGCTCACCTCCCAGGTTCTCTGTGGTGAGATTTGGGGAGACTTTTCAGGTACAGATTTGAACATCACCCATTCTGCAGAGCTATTTCAAAACATTAATAAATGATGATGCTGATCCAGAGCCAAAGCAGCAGCAAGATGTGCCAGTCTTAATATTAACAGATGATCAATGTTTATTTAATTCAGACAGTGTTGAGGTTTGCTTTAATAAATGCATGAACTTCTGCATTTGTTTAGGAAATCAGCAACAGCGGCTTGGGAGTTAAAGGTTGTTAAGGGGATTTCCCCTTCCAATCTGACCTTCCAGTGCTATTTGAAATAGCACAATAATTTTATATATATATATATGGACCTCTTCTGCTCTTCGTAGACATATTCCAATGTCCTACATAGGGAAGCCAGAAAATTGAGCTGGAAGGAGTCCTGAGAGGTCCTTCAGTTTCCTCACACAAAAACAGAGATGTAGATTTCCCTGTAAGGGTTTTTCTAAGGATATAAACTGCTGCAAGACGAAATTTAGGGGTTACAAGCCAAAAATGGTTCCCTTTTACTCCAACCCTGCCCATCCCATTCCATGTTTAACTCCAGTACCAAAGCTGAGCCCTTCCCTGCAGAGCAGCTGAGGAAATAGTCAAGTTGGCAGTGCCGTGGTACAGAAACAACTAGGGAAGTGCCAAAGGAGATCTTTCCAACCAATACAAACAGATGGAGCCAAATTTGGTTTTCAACTCAACCAATGGCTCAAGAAAGCCCTGAAAGAGCCAGGATGGTCCTGTACATTTAGATAAAGTCTCAGAGACAGTATTTATTGATGGGAGTGTGGCTTCCCATCAACACTCCAGGGCTGAAAAACTGGTCTGAGAATTTGATGGAAAAGAGATTCCTGCCCGGGTTTTCTGTCTTAGTTTGGCTAAACCAGAGAGACTGTGATTGATAACAGCCTCTCTGAGAAATTCAGCACTTTGAACCTGCAGGCTGCTCCACCTTGAAAGAAGCATGAATTTACAGCTTTTCATTAAGAGAGCTATGCATTAAAAAGCCCCAGGTTCCTCAGAGAGAATTAAATGTGCTCGTCTCTCACAGCAGCTTCTCAAGCACTCACCATTTATTGCAGCAGTTAAACTGAGCTGCTCAGCCCGCAGTCTCTGTGGCACTGAAAGGCTGCCCAGGCTGCGGCTGAAGTCAGGTCCCATCATGCTGAGCCCTGAGTCAGCAAGCAGCTGACACTCCCCATCCCCTTCAGCCAGAAAAGGTGAGTGAAAGCAGAGGGAAATCCATTCCACAGGCTATGAATTGCACCATGACTCCTTCCAGAGGTGTTCAGCGCCTGACCAAGGGCATCCCAGGCATGGGTGGCAGAGCCAAGAAGCAAAGTTGGGAATGGCAAAGTCTCTGAGGAATTTCTGAACGAATTTAAAGGTGTTGCTCAGTGCCTGGAGTTCTGCAAGGCCCATCAGTCAGCATTAGCCATGGAACACTCCCCACACCTCTGAATCCCTTCAGTGGGACACTCCCTGGGAGAGCCTGACCACCAAAAATGCACCGAGGGCCCAAATAAACTTTTCTCAAATTTTGGTAAAAGTGATGAAGGGAATTTGAAAAAAAGTAAAGGCATTTAGATGCCTTCCCAATTAGCTTTTGCTTTGTTTTTAAGGTGATTTAAGCACAGCAGCTGTGCTGGCTTTTGTAAAGGGCCACAAAATATTTTGCTCTACGCATAGGAAAGGGCAAAGCAACGTAAAATCTTCCATGGCAAAGCTGATGTCAAATGCCTGTGTTCAACCACAAAGCCCCATGCAAAAATAAACAAAACAAAAAACCACCACTACCAGATTTTGCCATCCAGTGGAAAAATTGGATTTTCCTGGCTCTGACTTGAGCCCAAACTCTGCCTGCTGAAGGCTACAGGACAGCCCAGAGGCCCTGGGGAGAGGCTGCTGCTTGAGCTGGCTCTGGAAAAGCCAGTTCTTCACAGTTTATGAAGTTTGTTCTTCACAACCAATATAAATAAATGTGTATAGGCAATAGCTTGTACAGATTCTCTACTGTTATAAATCTCAAATGTACTTTTCCTCTCCAAGTTCAAAATATGCAGATTGCCAGCAAGTAACCAAAACAAACAAGCCAAAAACCAAACCCAAATAAGAAAAACCAAGAAGAAGGCTATTGTAAAAAGCACAATTCAAACTGCTCTTTCCCTTTAAATCAATAATGAAAATCTTTTGAAATCATCAGAAAACGAGATTTTAAGACAATTTTTTTTTCACAGATGCAGTAGTGGTTAAAAGGACTTGAGTATTCCCAGCTAAAAGATTTTCCACCAGAGCATATTCCTGACATTTATCAGGCTATAAACAAACACCCACTGAAGAGCAGCACGTTATCCTTAATTAAACAACAACAGTTGGATGGGGGAGGGAGCAGGAGAAGGAAATAATAGTCATTTAGTTCAACTGGGAGAACGTGAACAGACTTTTAATGCAGCCACAAATCCAACCAGAGACTCAAAACCACCACCTCTGAAATCAAAGCTCCGGGCACGAAGCAAGCGTCAGGGCTGGGCACAGGGTCAGCTGTTGGATCAGTCCCCTCTCGTTGGTGGCACCACACAGAGTTGTTGTACCTGCATTTTTAACAGAAGATAAAATGAATTTATCATCATCAGGCAATCATGGAATGCTTTGCATTGGAAGGGATCCTGGAAGAGATCATCCATTCCCACCCCCTGCCATGGCAGGGACATCTTCCACTGTCCCAGGCTGCTCCAAGCCACAATGTCCAGCTTGGCCTGGGGCACTTCCAGGGATCCAGGGGCAGCCACAGCTGCTCTGGGTAATCAACATCTTTTTTTTCTCCCAGAAAATAAAATATTCTTTAAGTTTTGCTCCTGCAGGCAAAGCTGGGCCACAGCTTGCCCAGGAAAGAGAAATATTCATAAGCAAGACTTGCAATCCATGCTGGTGTTTTTTGGTCTCTGGCATGTAAGGGACCTGCAATGACAAAGTAGAGAGCAGGAGCAGCGTGGTGGGAGCTGTGTTCAGAATGCAGACACAGGGTGAGGTTTGGAGAAAGGGTGAAGAACAGGCCTGTGGTGCCTGAGGCTCCTGCTGCACCAGGGAGAACCAGCTCAGAGCTGGGCTGGAGCTGCTGGGCAACCCTTCCAGGAACTCCAGAGGGTGAAAAGCTTCACTCTGATATGGCTTTTAACAGTAAAAATACACTGGTAATAACTACACTAAGTAACCAATGATAATGATGTGATTAATAATAACTGCACTAAATAACACTAACAGTAACTGCACTTGTAAAGGAGGATGATAAAATTCAGTAAAGAACAAAAAGTTTCATTTTCCTTTAAAAAAAAAAAAAAACCTTCCCATAACTTAACATACAAGTTTGATGTTCTGGATAAGACATTCTGCATAGGGATGAGGGAAAGTTAAAAAATGGATTCAAAAAGCTTGAAATTGTTGTGCTTAACCCTTACAAAAAGTTCTAAGGTTTGAGACACAAATTTGAAAATGGCTCACTTGGCACAGTGTCTTACAAGGGAGAGTAACTTCAAATTAAAGCTTTAATTAGCACAGCATTTAGCAATGTTATTCAGTTATCTTTTGTGGAAAAAGCCCTGGAAAGCACAATCTTAAGGTAGCTGAGACATCCCAGTTCCATAAATTAAAAAATGGGAAGAACACGGTTTATCATCCTGAAAAGCAGGGGAACATTAATGCACTAAGCAGGAGCTTTAAATAGCAATTTTGGCAGTTTGCAGGATGTGCTTTCAGAGCACTTCCCTGCATCAGCAGGTCCCTGGATAGAGCCACCCTCCACACCAGCCAGTGATTCCAGCTGAAAGAACTCCTGTCTGCAGAAAGTTGTGAAATTAGAGACTTTTAGGGCTCATTTTCAGCTATCTGGACCTGAATAACCACAGGGGCCTCATCCCACTTCAGTTGCTCATTAGGTCTCCCTTTTCCCCCAGGTCTTTGGGATCAGTCGACCCAGAGGCGGGAAGGAAGGGGGACCTATATATTCCTTGGGATGTGTTCATTCCTTGGGGTGTATTTATTCTTTGGGATGTGTTCATTCCTTGGGATGTGTTCCTTCCTTGAGATGTATTCTTTCTTTGGGATGTATTTATTTCTTGGGATGTATTCCTTCTTTGGGATGAATTCCTTCCTTGTGATGTATTTATTCTTCGGGATGTATTTATTCTTTGGGATGTGTTCATTCCTTGGGATGTATTTATTCCTTGGGATGTATTTATTCCCTGGGATGTATTTATTCCTTGGGGTGTATTTATTCTTCAGGATGTGTCCATTCCTTTAGCCCATGGAGTGAGTGCCCCAGAGCATTTTCTAAGCTCTGGTAGCTCAGTGCAGGGCAGCACAAAGGAGGGGCACCGTGGGCTCCAGGCTAACTGGGGCACAGCCGGGATCCCAGGAAAGCCCCAGAGGGATCCAGGTGGGATGAGCTCCACAGACAAGGCACTAGCTGGGTTTATGCAGAACTGGGGGGAATAAATAACATTGTTGAGGGAAGGACATCAAATCAGGGTAGGGAAGCTTTGCACTAATCCTGTGTTGTAATGGCAGCTTAAAAATTTGGTACTTTGATGAGTTCCGAGATTGACTTAAAGCTCTTTAATTTGGCTTCCTGGTATTTAATCTCTTAACTTTGCATTCTTAATCAAAACTCCAGGCGGATCTTTAATCTTGTGTGTACAGACTGGAAGATTAGAGGCCCTGAGCTGCCTCTGGCAGACAGCTGGAGCCTCCCCTTTGCCTTCTCCTGCCCTCGGAGGCATTCCAGACCTGGGGCAAGGTCTGGGGGGAAAGAGGGAAGTCCATCAATATTCTCTGGAACACTTCTCCCTCTTCAGCAAAGAGTTAAAATCCAGCAGAGCCTCCGTGTGTTTTAGCACATTTTAAAACATTCCACAATTCACTTTAAATTTCCTCCACTTTCCATCTTAGTCCTGGAAACACTTTCTTTTACCTCATTATTACTGATGGTTATCCTGGTTCATCTCTTCCTGAATTATTCAAATTACTTAAACAGAGGCAAAGTCTACAGAAAAGTAATTTCCTGAAGTTCAGTAGGACTTTTGAACTGTTTTCAACTTAGTTTGATGCCAGTGAGCCAGAATTGAACTTTTCTTAACCTGGATTGTTTCCTTACAGAGCACATACAGCTGGACAGAGCAGCAAAAGTTATCTGGAGGCTTATGTAGAGGAGCAGGGAAAGGTCAGAAGAAAAAAGCTGTACAGACCAGCAAATAAACACAGGAAAAAAAATGTCTCAGTGAATAAAAAGAACATTTCCAGTGTGGCTTCTGACACCTTGGACACTTCACACCCTTCACACTTCTGGCTTTTGAGTAGTGCCTTTGCAACACAAACGTTATTCACAGAATACAAGGATTAAGATGAGATCCTCCTCCCTTCCTTGAGGAAGATTTGGAAATTTTTAAGAATCATCCCTGAAATTATTAAGTCCTTATTATAAACGATAACTTAAAAACCTGTGTGAAGTCATTTTGAAAACTGTGGGGAGTAATGACCAAAGTTACATCACTTTTCCATGTTTTTCATGTTGTCTGAATAGCACAAAAATAAATTTTTGAAGAGATGAACACCAGCAGAAGGATATCAGCAAAAGGGCAAGACTTCTCTTGAGTCTTGCACAATATCTGTCTTATAAATATATATATATCTATATATAAATAAAACATAAATTATATTCTAGTGAACAGGGGAGTCCTGGATCCTACTAACCCCCAGGCTTGCTGCAGGATGATGGTGCTGCAGCACACACAGGATGAGGATTCTTTGGGATGAGGAGACTGGCAGGAAGAGAAGAGAGAGGCAAAAGGGCCATTCCACAACCAGCAAGGCTGTGCTGAGGGCTGGGCTTCCCCCTCATCACAGGGCACTGGACCAGGCCTGGATGAGTCTGACTTGGCTCAATAACTCCCAGCACAAGAGATGTTGCAAATCCATCCCTCAGCTCTGCTGAGCCTGACTTGAGATCTAAAGGGAAAATTAAATAAATAAATAAAATTAAATTACTTAGATATAAAATATTTATATATTATATATATATATTATATATATGTAGATGTATATGTAGATGTAGATGTAGATGTAGATGTAGATGTAGATGTATATGTATAAATTAAATAAATTTGCCTCTAAAGTGTTTTTTCAGGCATGCACAGACAGAGCAGCTAGAGCCACGCTGGTCCCAGCTGCTGCAATTTGATTCTGAGCTGAGAACAGAACCCAGGACAGCTTTTTTGAGGCAGGATCTTAGCGAGGGTTCCCAGCTCTCAGCAGGGCAGGCAGTGGCCACCTGCAGAAGGTGGCTGTGAATCCTCAGTGAGGCCATTTCTCCCTGAGGTATTTTAGCCTGGAAGAATCTGCACCTCAGAAAGTCTCACCAACCCAGATCCCTCCAATCGCAGCTCCTTGGGAGGACAAACCCAAAGTCCCACTGATGATGCTCTGCTCCCCAGCACAACGGGCTTTTGATTAAGAGACACCCAAATTTGTGACCCTGCAAGCAAAACCCCAGCTATGAGAATGGAATGCTGGAATCCCAGGATCTCTGAGGCTAGAAAGGACCCCTGAGCCTCAGCTGTGCCCCATTCCCACCTTGTCCCCAGCCCAGAGCACCGAGTGCTCCAGGAACAAATACGTGGGAAGTCCAGGAATTTCCAACAGCAGCAGCACTGACCCTTCTCCCCCCCGGTTTATTTTTCACCATGAAGAGCTCTACAGGGTGATCCAGCGAGCAAAGAGCATTTCTGGGATCACAAGCCTGATCTTCAGGGCAACAAAACAGGGCAAGAATAAAGCAGGATTATGTGCTGCCTTGTTTTGTGCCTTAGTTCCATCCAGCTCTCAGGCTGTGTCCTCTGAGTTTTATAGCCCAGTGTAAAATGCACTCCCTGGGTTGATACAGAACTGTTTGGTTTTAGGATGAGGCAGAAATAATTTTTTTGATGGCTTAAATACAAGATTTTTCAAAGCTATTTTTGAGATTGGAATTATACACAGATAGTTTTCCCCCACTAAGAAAAGCACATGAAGTGCTTGGAAATTTCTCATAACTGTAAAGCAATAATCACCTTTGAGATAATGATTTTTTTTTTATTACACCACTACCCTCTTGCTTTTAACATTTGCATTTTAATACCTCAAGAGCAAAGACTTTCCCACATGTTGTTCAAACAAAAAGCTGTTTTCCAGTCTAGCTTGTAATTTTTCAACCAAATTAATAACCCTCAAAGCACTTTTATTACTGAGGGTACTTGAAGAGTTTTGTAAAAAGCTAACTGTATTTTCTGTAACATTATGGAAAACAAATATTTGCCACATAGATGTGAACTATCAAGTTTGGGGCTTTTTAAACAGATGGATAACAGATAAAGGATAACTTCCTGCCAACACTGTGTGTCGCGGAGTTCACAAGTATTTTATCCATGTAAGCAGATAAATATCAGCTTGGAACTTCTTCATTCTCCTTTAAATACACTCAGTTAATCTGGCACAGCATTAGTGTGACAGATCCCACTGCAGCTTCTCAGCAAAATAATGAGACAATTCAACATCTCTGTTATAATATAATAATATAATATAATATAATATAATAATAATTAATGATCTATTTTATCTCCACTGACTCTTTGGAGGCAGCTCATGGCACCAGCTCAGAGCTCGAAGGGATGCTGTGTAAAAGGGGTAACAGCATATCTTTCCTTCAGAATTTTAAAACCTCTTCTCCTTTAGACATAAGCAATGGAAGTTCCTTAAACTGATAGCACATTTAATATTAAAAAGTGTTTCAATGCCTTTAGGCTTTTAAAGACTTGGCACTTCGCCCTTTTTATTTTTGCCCAATTTTTATACAAATAATTTGAATTCACTTTCCCGCTCGGTTTCTCCGGGGGTTTTTAGGATCGCCTTGCTCCCCCGTAGGAGCAGCAAAGCAGCGATTCCCAGGCTCGTGCTGCCATCTGTGGTTCTGAAATGGAAAGGAATGGGCAGGGACACCTTCCACTAACCCAGGATGCTCCATCCAACCCGGCCTGGAACACTTCCACGGATGGAGAAGCCACTTCTGCGTTAAAAAAAAAAAAAAAAAAAAAATAAAATTAAATCGTGATAAATCTCCACAAAAACAAAACCAATATTTTTTTCTCTTGTTAAGAAATTAATGGAAAATTTTTTTCTTGATGTGGAAATCCTGTGATTTCCCAATTCCTGTTTCCCAGAATCTGACACATGCTGATCTTATTTTGATCCTTTGATGGTGGCTTGGGATTTTTCATTAAACAGGGAGGACAAATTATTACTTTGGTTCTGACTGAAATCCCAAAAGCAGATGACCCTTTCCCATTGTCCTCTACAAATACAGACATTAAAGGCAGGATCCAAGCAGGGATTCAGAAGACAACCCCCAAAATATGTAGAGGCAAGGCAGCTGCTTATCACCAGCCACTGGTTTAAATCCCAGCTCTGCAAATAATTTTGGCAGAATTCCAAACATTTGCGTCCCAGCTTTTGGCTGGCCCTCTGTGAGACCTCAGCAGAGCTCAGGTGTGAAATCCCAGCCCTATAACCCAGCTGGTTTCTCCTAGCCTGTTACAAATGAAATTAGAATTTTGACAACTAGGTCCCTTGGGTTAATGGCAGTTTAATTAAAAATGAATACAATTTAGTAATTAGTAATTTGGTATAAAAGAGTAGAGTTTAGTAAAAGAATATAATTTAGCAAAAAATTACAATTTATATATATAATCTGCCAGTAATTAAGTATGATTAAAGCATAAGCAAAACCAACTGGGGTACATGGAGGGCTTCTCACCCCACCTCACGTACAAAACAAAGCACTTCAAGCTAAACTTATATACTGTGTGCTTATACATATTCATTAGTGTTTCCCATAAGTTTCCTCCTATTTCCGATTTTTCTGACTTTACGTCACTTAACGGCACATGCTTCACTTGTTGTTAGGGGGTCTTCAGTCTTCTTTTGGTGGTCTTTTGGCGAAGGCTTCTCCTCTTCCTCGTTTTCCTTTGGATAACCTTACAGGTTTGCACGTGTGTACTAAGCGTTGTGTTATGTTACTCTACTAATTAGTCTTATATTTACTGGTTTTTAGGCCCAATGCCTAAAGTCGTTCTAATTTTGTCCATCTCAAGGCCTGGGACATCACTGATCTTCCAAACTACATCCTGTACCTCAATTTAAACATGTAACATCTGTAAAGTGGTACATCTGCCTTGTAACACTGATTCTTTTGATTGCTTCTAATAATAACTTTAATAACAGTTACAATTTAGTTAGCACAAATCAATTCCATTTATTACACGGCCCCACATGCAGAAAAGGATCATCCCCACAAGTGGCCACATGTCCCATTCTCATGTGGGACACTAAGCTGCTCCTTTCCAATCCCAGCTGAAGTCTTGAGCCAAGGGCAGAGCTGGAATAAGCAGCAGAACCTGGGCACTTATGGGATTCCTAATGTGGCCTTTTCCAGGCTGGAAGCCTGGATTTCTTCATCTGTGCACACCTCTGACCTAAGACATGTGAGATTTTGCCATCTCTTTGCACAAATAAGTGCTGCTGTCCTTTCCTGCAAACTGCTCCCAAGCATTCAAAGGAATACTCCTTCCTTCACATCCTCCAAGGATCCAGCCCCCTCACCCGACCGAACACTTTGTGTGCCCACTCAGGCTTTAGTGCTTGCTTTTAATAGGAATTCTCCTTTTTGGGAGGCACTTAGGGTCTGCATATCCCAAAATTTGGAGGCCAAATCCTGGCGTGACCCAAAGCTGAAGGAGCAGAGGAAAATCTCTGGCAAGGAAGCTGCAGCAGCAGGCAGGACACAGCTCCGGAGGCAGCAGGACAACCTAGGCAGCCCTGTTCTGAACACTCCACGGGCTTTTCAGGATCCAGGATGGGCTGGGCTGAAGGATTTTACTGCTCACCCAGTTTCACCCCCGAAGGGACACTTCCACCATCCCAGGTGGCTCCAAGCCCTGTCCAGCCTGGCCTTGGATGGATGAGCATCCTCTGGGGAGCCCACGGGGATGTCCCGGAGCAGGGACATGGAGCAGCCCCCCTGGAGCAGCGGGACAAAGGCGCTCGGGCCACCCCTGGCCGTGGGATGGAGCAGCAGCCGGAGGAGCTGAGGAAGAGCCAATAGATGGTGCTCTTCTTTCATGGAATACCGCGGTGTGAGCTTCCAGGAGTCCTGAGATCCCTGCCTCTCTATTCCTGGCAATCCCCTGGCTGTCCCTGCCTCTCTCCATGTCAGGATCTGCTGCCGGGCGGTTTGGAGTGCCTGTCTCATGCTCCCCTGCAGCTGCAGTCTGGGTTATTGCCCTTCCCAAGGAGCTCTGCCCTCCCAGCCCCAAACCAAGCCCGTCCCGAGGGTCCTGGGGGATGGTCTGTGCACAACCCTGCGGGAAGGAAGGAGCCCTGCAGCTGTAAAATATTGATAACCTTTGTTTCCATCTAACAGTGCCTTCTGGAGCAGACAAAGTGTCTCTTCTCGGCAGAGGCAGCTCCGCTCGGGAGCACAGCTCAGGCTCACTTGGGTGCAGAGTGCTTTGGGACACGCTGATGTGGCTGTCTCCTGCTCAGCCAAATGTTTCTGTGATGCCAGAGCTAATAAAGGAATTGTTTAATTATTGTATGATGCTCTGGTGCAGAGGGAAGCAGATGATCTTCCCTTCAGAAACATCAAGTCCCTCTGCCTGGCAGGTCCTGTGTGTTGTCCCATCCTCAGAGCACAACCAGAAATGCCAGGAGGGAAAGGTCACTGTGCCTTCCCCTGCCTCTGCTGCGCCACCACCCTGAGAGGGGAAACACCTCATTCAGGGCTGGGATATCCAGCAGCTTGTTGTGGCTTCTGGGATGGAAAGAGAACAGGGAGCTCACCCAAGGGCTCTGCCTCCATCCCTCATATTCCCCTTGGACAGGACGCTGCAGCAGCCTTGGTCTCCAAGCTGCAACTTTGTGAAATCCAAGCTGGCAAAGCTCACCTGTGTTTGTGCACCTGTCTGCTGGGAGAGCTGGGGGTGCTCACCTGGAGAGGAGAAGGCTCCAGGGAGAGCTCAGAGCCCCTTGCAGGGCCTGAAGGGGCTCCAGGAGAGCTGGAGAGGGACTGGGGACAAGGCCTGGAGGGACAGGACACAGGGAATGGCTTCCCACTGCCAGAGGGCAGGGTTGGATAGGGCTGCCTGTTTGTTAACTTCTCCAGTTCTCGTCTGGAAAAACCTCAGTGCTTAGAGCAAGAGAGTGCTGGGGAAACATTGAAAATAAATTGTCCGGGATTAGATAAAGTTTCCCTTTCCCAAATCTCAGGATTACACCACAGCTTCAAAATTTACAGAAAAATAACCCTGCAGATAAAGCAAATTGAACAAGGAAACGAACACAAGCAAACTGCCCTGGAGGAACGGGACCCTTGCAGGGAGGGGAGAGGGGACTGGAGAGGGAGGAAAGCCAAGCCCAGTTTGGACTGGGACTGGGTAAACAGCACCCAGAGCCCTGGCTCAGCAAACCGCACAGCTCTCGGGGATTGCAGCTTCAGGAGACGGCAAACACAAAAATAAAAGAAATCCCGTAGAAAGGGATTGCAAAAGTTGCAAAGGCTTTTAGGAGTGCGGACGAAGCCCCACCTCCACATCCACATCCACACACACCCCGGAGCCGTCCCCACCTCCGGCCCGGCAGGAGCCCGAGCCAGCGGCCCCAGCGCTGCCGGCACACGGAAACTTCGGCTCCCAGAGCCGGGGGCTGAGGATCGGGACAGCGCTGGAACCGTGAGTATGAGGATGGCAGCATCTGCCCGCTGCCGGGGGAATGCTGAGGATCACTCCGGAAGGGTGAAGTTTCTCACGCTGCTTTTCCCCGGCTGGTTTTGCAAGGCTCCTGGATCTGCTGGGGCTCAGGAGCAGCTTCAGAGAGGAAAAGCGAGGAGTGACTCCTGTTCTGAGCCAGCCTTCTGCACGTGTGTTTGTCGCTTCCTCTCTGCTTGTGCTTATTTATTTGAGGGTCCTTTTTCTCCCCAGTGAGGCAGCTCCACTTGTTTCTCCCGTTGCAGGGAATTTTCCCAGTTTTCCCAACACCCGAGACTGCCCCGGTGGGTTTGTTTACAGTGGTTTCACTTCTGTAATAGCAATGGCTCTTTCCTGCCCTGGCTGCCACAGGGAGAGATTTGGGAGAGCCTGCCCGAGCCAAACCTTTCCAGCAGGGCACTGCTTGGGAGGAGAGCTGATCCATACAGCCCTGGAGTCATGGAAAGCCCTGGGGTCAGGGCTGAGCTGCTCCTCTGCCTGCTCCTGCTGAGTTTTTCACTGGCTGCAGGGATCTGGGAGCAGCAGGCTGCTTGCTTCCTGCTGCGTCCTGCAAATGGGGGAGCTGCTGTGTCCCTGCAAGCCCTTGGGGTGCCCATATCCCGGGGGAGTCAGCCGTGGGAACAGCCTGTCCTCCCTGGAACATGGACGTTTAACTTTGGGGTGACATCGGCCACGCTTGCTGATTCTGTCAGGTGGCAGCTGTGGTGTCCCTGGGCATGGGGACCCCGGGACTGCTCTGCAGGGATGGGGTGGGAACATGTCCCATCCTGTGTGGGGGCTGCTGCAGCCCTCCGGTTCCACCCTCTCTGGAGATGGGTACCCAAGGGCAAGGCTAACCCTGGGTGGGCAGCTCCTGTGGCAGGAGGGAAGGGCACTGCGTGTTCTAAAACATGGTGGCTGCCCCTGGATCCCTGGAAATGTTCCAGGCCAGGTTGGACACTGGGGCTTGGAGCAGCCTTGGGCAGTGGGAGGTGTCCCTGCCATGGCAGGGCTGGGAATGGATGGGCTCTGAGGTCCCTGCCACCCAAACCCTGCTGTGAGTGTTGAGCTGTGCAGCCTGAGCGAGGTTCTCCCCCCCACCCTGGAAGCACAGACACATCCAGAGCTCCTCCCTGCTTCAGGCAATTCCCTCAGAAAGCTTTTGAGGGGCTCCTTGGGAGCTCCTCCTGGCCCCAAGGTGGCTGTGAGAGCCTGTCAGCCTCCTGTGTTGCTACTGCTATTGTTATGCTGTTTTACAACACACCTCCTTTCTCTCCATGTTCCCTCCTGCTTTTCCAGTTTCCCCGTGTTTTCCAGCCATCCTGCTGGGCACATGTGGCATTTCCAGTCTCTGCAGTGCCTCTTCCTGGCTCACCCAAGCTCCAAACGCTGCACGGCTTCTTGGCCTCCTCCCCTCCCTGCAGTAGCCCGGGGTTCTCTGTGACCTGGGTTGGTCACAGTTAGATCCCAGCTCCCGTTCCTCTGTGGTTCCTGGCTCCCAGTCTGCTCCCAGTGGGTCACTGGGGGTGCTGGTCTGCACTGTGCTCTCTCCTGGACCTGCCTCATGTGCCCTGCCTGCAGGTGGATTAAATATTGAGCGTCTTGGGCCATGATGTGTCCGAATGTGGATTTGAGGGATGGCTTGGGAGCTTCATTTCCCACCTCAGCACCTGTCATTGGCCCCACTGGCTTTGGAAAAGGTGATTTTCTAAGGAAATGGAGGCAGTGTGGGAGGCAGAGCAGGCAATGAGGGGAATTCCAGGCATGATTCGAACACCACAAGGCTCTGAGGTGTCATCTAGGGAAAATTGAGAGCGAGGGCATGGCTGGAGAAGCCCTGGATCAAGGTCACACCCAGGGCTGCAGGAAAGGGCTTGTTGCTGTCAGCAGCTTGGCTGGGGACAGTTGTGGCTCCAGCTGCAGGTCCAGGCACTTCCAGGACACAATCTCCATTTTCACTGGATGTTCTTAGTGCCCTGAGCATACAGATGACAGTGCACTCCACTAATGTGGACTAATGGAAGAAGGACATTGAGTAGTTCCCCCTGCTGCCCAAAATACTGGCGTTTCCTCCTTTTCCTGTGCCAGCTCCAGCCCCCACCAGCTGCTCCGGACTGGGACTTCACTCCAGCACTTGGCTCCTTGTCCATCTTCACCCAGAAGTGTCACCAGGTCTCTCCCACCCACAGTGTTTCCTCTGCTGTTCACAGCCAGCTCCTCTCTTGCTGGCTAAGGAATTTTCTCACTTCCCTAAGCTCTACTCAGTTCCCTTTCCTCGCAGCAGCATTTTCCTGCTCCTGCTCTTCCATCCATCCCTTTTGCTTGCAGGTGGCCAGCGTCATTCCCAGCTCCTGGTGAAGCAAATTTTACTGGCCACCTCCAAAATTCAGGGATGTTTATCCCTGGATAAGTGTGGAGGGAGTAAAGGGCTGCCCTTGAATGTCCCTTAGAAATAAATGTTCAGGATTGGGGTGTAGCTGCTCCTCATGAAATACACAGCATGAGGAGCAGGTCAGTGGTACTGGGCAGAGAACCATGAGTGTAGGTGGAGAATCTGGGTTTGTTGGGACTATTTTTTTTCAGATGTTATAGATAATAAATAATAAATAGATGTTATAGATAATAAATAAGCTCTGGTTTGCTTCAGGAGGGCTCAGCTACAGGGAACTGCTGGGGTTTCCACTCAGGATGTGTGTTCAAGGCACGGAGCTGTTGCAGGGGCTCTTGCTCCTTGTTTTGCAACAGCTTCCCCTTCAAAAATTCATTTTTCAAACCGGAGGTGTCTGTGTCCCTGGAACCACTCCGGCTCTGTCCATTTCCTCCAGCTGCTCCTTGCACTGCAAACTCTCACAGATTTCAGGAGGACTCAGCACAAAATGTGGTTTTTCTCAGTCTTCACTCCTGTCCAGGCAGCAGTGAAGTAAAGAGGGGAAAAAAATCAGGAAGGTATTTATGGTGCATGAAACCCCAAGTGGGGGAAGCTGCTGTTTGGGGTCACTTCTCTTGGCAGGTGTTTGTCCGCAGAGCCAAGCACTGCCTGCAGCCTGTGGAAAGGCAGATTCCTGCTGGAATCAGGCTCTTCATCCTTCATTCAGCACTTTAACTCCTATCCAGGGGTTGGAGCTGCTTGAAGCAGGAAGAGTTTCCCTGCCAGACACAGAGGAGGTGGTGCTAAAATAGAAAATCCCCTCCGAGGAAGGAGACGAGGCTGAGCCACATCTGTCCATCCCAGGGCAGGGGGCTGGGCATTCAGCACCTGGCTCCATCCAGAAGACACCAGCGACTTTTTTACTCAAAATGCCACATAAAATCTTGGAGGAAAGGAGTGAAACTGTCAAAGGGTTTGGCAAATCTCACAAACTGCAGGTGACAGGGGAGGAAGGAGAGCAGGGGCAGTTTAATGGTGCTGCTGGTACACGGAGGGGGATGCACCCACCGAGAGCCTGGGAAGCAGCAGGAGCAGAGGATGGGGAGGGGATCTCAGCGTGGCTGCAGACCCCGACAACTCCACGGCCCTGGGCAGCCTTTGAAAGCAAAGCCAAGTGAGTGATTCCTGGAATTACGCCATTCCAACCTCGCTGCTTTATGTAACTCCAGAGCCATCTCCCTCAGCCACAGGCTCTGGGACTCCCTCCCTCCCCACTCAGAGCCAGAGCTGCTCCAGGGCACTTCCCCCTCAGAAGGAAAAGTCACCCCTGGTGCGATGGGCACTGCCTCCCTGCAGGGATGGATGGATGGATGGATGGATGATGGATGGATGGAGGATGG